>NC_083643.1:27238554-28438554 GCF_963576545.1 Limanda limanda
GAGTGGGGGGCCTGGGGGCTATGTTAAGCCTGTGTTTCGGAGTGGAGGCTGGTTTGATCTCAGTCCTGTACTGCTGCACAGTCACAGTGTGAGTGTCACTTGACTGACCTGGTCCCTTCCTGGCAAACATATCACTTATTTTGCCGTATTTATCTGCATCTGAGGCAAGAGCTTTTATCTTCTTAATTCTCTTCCTCTCTTCTCCACCTTTCCTTTTCTTCTGCTCACAGCTTGTTATAATACTCAGAAGCGGGTGCACGGCTGCTACAGCTATTTAAGATAGCGGAGCTTTTATATCATTTGCCTACTGTGTGCATTAACAAGATATGTCATTACCTCAGTTGCCAGATAAGAGGACTTGAAAGGTCTGTCATCTCATTCCCGCTTGCTATATTACTGCTGGTCAAGTTACCAGTTCAAGGCAAAAAAGACTATCAGGCCACCGAAAAATGTCCCTGTGCTCCTGATGTGCAGTCTGCCACTGTTGAGCACTAATAATGAGACCATTCCAGTCGAAGTTTTAGCAGAAAATAATCTTCTCATTTACAAGCTACGTCAATGATTTAACACAGCAACAGTCACTGTGATTTCTGTTAACCATTTTTTTCATGACAATGTTTTTAATGCAAAGTTAAACATTTTTTTGCCATGACATATATTATATTTTCAAAGTACACTTACAGCTTCGGTATGAATGGGATGCACAGCAAACAGCAGAGCCGCCACCAGGCTGAAAGTCCCGTCCAGGAACAATCGGGTCACTCGCAGGAAAAGCACACACACCACAGCGTGTAAAACCACATTGAGCAGATGGTAAGAAGCTGCGCTCAGCTCAGTGAAGAGGTAGTTCAGCCGGAAGGTGAATACGGTGAGCGGTCGGTAGGATTTATGGCTCCTCTCCTGAAGTGGGACACATATTTATGCTGACATGTGCAAAAAAGTTGACAAACAAGAGAGATAATAAAAGCTAATGAATGCTTGGATAAGCTTTAGAGTGATTCTTCAAAATAATCACAAGGTCAAGTTAATTTAAGGAGGTTGTAACTGAAACCTCAAGGTTTCAAGCGACAAATATACTGTATATTTAATTGACATAAATCAAATTGGAAATAAACCAATCCTCATCCTTAACAAAAATTCCAGAGAAGCATCTCTTGAGCTTGTACTGAAAATGTATTTCTAACTGTTAACTAAAAGTAGGCCTTAACTATTAAAGGACAGTGGTGTGTGCTGAACCAACATTTACCTCAGCCATGGGCGTCCCCCAGAAATCATTGAGAAAAAGGTTGCGGACAGGCGTTGACGGTCGAAGGTCCTTGTTGTCGAGGATTGCAGATACATCATCAAACGCAAAGCCGCACGCCAGACTGTTCCAGTAACATCCCACCACCAGTCCAGTCAAAAGTAGCATCTCCTTCCATGACACAGCAGCCATGGCTGACCAAAGCCGTCATTGATCACTGTACAGGAAAAATAAGTAAAGACATTTGATGAATCAAAACTATCTGACATCAAGATGTGTTAGTATATAGTGGCTATAGTGGCATCCGATCTTGTTGATGGATCATGATCTTAGTGGCTGCTGACAATAGACTATGATTGCAGCAGGAATGCTTGACATATAGTTTTGAAGTTATCCTTCAAAATGTTTACCCTCATCATTGCTGCTAAAACCTTTATCTTGATGATGTTTTCCTACACTTGACATCTATTGCACTTCTGTCCGTCCTGGGGGAGGGATCCCTCACATGTGTCTCTCTGAGGTTTCTATGTATTTTTACCCTGTTAAAAGGGTTTTTAGTAGTTTTTCCTTACTCTTGTTGAGGGTTAAGGACATAGGATGTCTCACAATGTTAAAGCCTGATGAGACAAATTGTGATTTGTGAAAATGGGCTATACAAATCCAATTTGATTGATTGATTGATTAAACAGGCACCTTGTCGTGATTATGAATTTGGACTGATACTTTGAAAACAGGTCAATCTTACTAACAATGCAATTCTTCAAATGAATTGTGCAGCATTATTATACAATTTCCCAAATCCCTCATTGCTTCCCTGAACTCGCTTCCTCCATCCATGTTATTATGACTTAAAATCTCTGATGATCCTGATATACTCTTTGGTTTGTTGATGACTCAAGTCTGGAAATGTTGATATATAAGATTGCAGGTAAACTACGCAAAAGGTCAAACAAATGTCGGGATACATGCTGAAAAGTCAAATAGTGCAGCAAGAGGTCCAGTACAGTGGCAGCAAAAGCAATGGATGGTTTCTCTAGATGACAAACACAAACAATTGCTAAAGAGTATTAAAGGGTTTAAGTAGTTTTCAAACTGCAGGCGTTGCGTGAACGAATAACACACACAGTCCTACTAGTCGATCACTGAATCATGACATGACGAGGAGACTCCAGCAGCATGTTCGGTTTCCTCCACTGACTTCTGCAACACACCGCTAGCTAACAGTAAAGCTAATTTAGCAGCTAACGCTAACTAGCTTGATCTCAGCCGAATGAAGAAGACGGGTGCATTATTTCAAGTCTTTCTCGAATCCCCCCCACTCACCGTTTTCACAAGCACTTGGAATGGTTTCACACACACGAGAAAACACAACTCATCGAGCGGAATTCAACTTTGTGCAAGCTAGCGCAGAGGCTGCATCGCAACCACTTCCGGGGCAGAGGTGACCGCGCATGGTAAATGTTAGGGTCAAAAGTCTGGGTGCTGTTTTGAAATCCAAGCGAGTGTAAAACCAAGACCAAGTTTAACGTGGGGCTTATAGCTTTTGATGTCACATCACCAGGTCTTTGCGGTGATCGTTCCCTATCAGAGTGCAGGCTTTGAATTTATACGAGGTTTATTTTCCTTAGCGACCGCTTCTTTAGCAGACTGTTGTCAGCTGTAACCTAGCAGCAGCCAACGCGTCACTGGAAGGAGGGATAGGAAGCTCGTAGCGGCACTTCCGGTGGCAACAGACCGGTATCTGCGGCAGCTCCCGGCTTCTTTCGGATGCATCTGTCTCTGCTGCCACACTGTCTGAGACCAACCACAGTTGTTGTGACTTATTCAGGGAGATTCGGACTAGTTTGTGAACGTTTACTTACTTGTTATTGTTCCGGGGCATGGCTGGTCGAGACTCTGCGTACAGTCACTGTGTCATCCCTTCACATCTGTTTGATTCTGTGCTCGTATGTGATGTATTAATACGACCAAATCCCGACATAAATAAATAAAGTAGTAGGTCAGTAGCTGTTTGTTGTGTACAGCTTAGTTTGTCCTTTGTCTAGTATATGCACTGATGCTTTTAAACCATAGAAGCTCATAACTCATAAAAAGTATATTAAAGCTGAGTAACGATAAGTCTATTTTAAATGTTCATATGGATGTAAATACACCTGTAAATGGTTTATATGCAATTGGAAAGTACCATTTTGTGAGTCTCTCTTTGCTGTCTTGTAACACAAAAATACCGAATTCATGTATTCATCCGAGAGAGAATAAATATAAACAGAGAGGGTTTCTGGTAAGACCGTTACTAAAAACATTGTTTCTTTATGGTACTTCCATCTACTTTGGTACAGTTGTAGTCAAATTCATGACTACATGAGCAGTGGCATCTCTGTGCACCATTGCTATCATTGCATGGAGTGATTCACCATCTTATGTAGAATTTAAGGCAAGTTTAAAAGTGTACAATTTTCCTTTGGTTTATAACAGTTTACTCCAGCACAGTATCAGTCACACTGTAACTGATACTGGGTATACAGTGTTTGAGTTCCTATCTATCCATAGATCTCAAGATCTCAAGATACATTTATTTGTCCCAAACACATGCACAGACATGCACTAGCACACTCATACAAGGAGGGAAATTTAACCTCTGCTTTTAACCCATCTGGTGCAGGACACACAGAGCAGTGGGCAGCCATGTACGGCGCCCGGGGAGCAGATAGAAACCCAGATCGTGCATATGGATCTGATAGATGTGGAAATTGTCTTGATTCATTTGGAGTCCAACCCACTGAGCGCTAATACACCTTCATAAACCATATATCTGATTAAATAAATCACAAACAGCCTTAGTTTTTCTCGGACAGTGTGGCGGCAGTGACAGCTGCCTCCACACAGTGTGGCATCAAAGGCAGCTGCTTTTACGGATCAATGGCAGCTTCTGTTGACACCGGAAGTGCCTCTGCGAGCTACCGCTACCACGGTCTGAGCTTGCCCTCACACCCTGGAAGTGTCGGGATGGATGTTTACAGTAGTTTTTTAAAAATGTTTTTTCTATCTGCAGCCTAAAGTCTCCGTGTGTTATGTTAACCTTATGTTACAGAGCTAGCACACAGTACAGTAGGCGCTCGGTTTTAACGTTTCAATGTTATTTAGGTTATTTATGGAACCGAGCGGAGTAGCTTTATCGCTGAGTTTCTAGTGACATGTTCTGGAACAATGTGTTTAACGCTGAACATCGTCCCGCATTTATGTGGAGCCTCAGCTCCCAGGCATAGACGGTCTATGTTACCTTACTAGCTAACCAGCTAACAGCAACATCTTGTAGTTAGCACCGAGCTGTCTGCTCAGTTGTTGGTTAAATCTCTACAAACACGCTAGTGCCAAGATGCCAGCTGCTCTTGAGTGGGACAAAGTGACGGGAATTGACCCCGCGACCCTCCTCGACTGTGATAAAGACCAGGTGGACGAGGTCTTCGACATGTTCATTATGGTAACAGTCCACACTCCACACAAGTTGTAAATTCACATAACCCCCAACTACACATGCTTCTTAAACCTGCTGTGACTTGTTGCTCAAATAAAGACCACGTTCCTGCAAACCCTATATCACTGTTCAGGGGGTTATATCTCATTCCTCCTTGCAAGATCGATCTATCAGATAGTTTTGCTTCGACCTGTCCCCTCCATCTGTGGTCACTGTTGAACTGAATGTGTCACACAGCAGCCTTACATCAGCATAAAGCTATCCTTGACGTTAATGCAGATGAAAAATGTGAGTGCTGTCTGTCATTTAAACTTCAGTGAGTCCATGACACACTCTCACGTTTTGGTCTAAGTGCTCTACATTTGACTATCCAGACATGATCTGGTGCACTGGTGATGAATGAAATGGTTGTTTAATTGAAATGCTTAAAAGTTTGCTACCTTTTCCCCTAAATCTTAGATGCTGATTCTCTGGTTTCTTTATTTCCCTTTTTTCCCCTTTATCTTGTCCTGAATAATGTTGTATGTTTTCGTCTGGGCACATAATCTGCATCACACAATAATAACAAAAAATCAAACAAATGTTTTCCTTCACAGACACAAGACTGGCAGCTCAAGAATAAAACTACTGAGACCATTCTTCATCTCCTTCAAACGTTTCAGGCCATACTCAAGGTGTTTAATCTTGTATTGCTATATACTGATCTACACCATTTATATTAACAACCAGCATTGCATGCATATGTATATCAAGAAGCAAAATATAAGTTTGACCAAGTGACTTTCTCTCACTCTGCCTTTTAGATGAAGAATGGGGAACTTGCCGTTTCTGTCAAATTCCTCGAAGACGCCGGGGTAGACCATGCTAGAACTGGTCAGTGCACACAGAAAGTCAAAATGTTTCATATGTTTAATGTAGCTAAGAAACATCACCATGTACTTTATTGACTGTGACTTCTGTACTATAGTAAATGAACTCCATGACAAGTTGTTCAGGCTGGAAAAGGAGCGCAAGGTAACACACCACACATGTCTGTCTGCCTGCTGGTTTTGTTTCACTGTAATGTATGTTTGCATATAGCATGATATCCAATCTACTTTATTCATTGAGCCACTGAGGATCAATGCCACCCGAATTATTCATTTGAAAAGAGAACACATTAATTTATAATCACACTTCATGATGCTTTACTTCCGGCAACAGTGCCAAATCTTTTAGCCAGTCATATTGTGTAACTCTGCCTCAATGGGATTGGTTGTGGCGACTATAAGACAGCACATAAGAAGATTATAGCTAATTCCTTGTGTGCTCACAGCCAGTGATTCTAGTTTCTGCTTGGTAATTAAGGTGTGTATATCATCAGAATTTGCCTTTCCATGATTTGCTTTGCAACGAAAACAGTTAATTCTTGTTAAATACATTGCAAATGATAGTGTTTGCATGTGGTATCATTGTAAACACATGGAGGTGAGACTAAGAGGTTTCTTGGGGGGGGTTCTTTGGGTGTTTATAATGTCTTGTCTCCCGTCCATTCGGCTCAGCACTCCGGCACCGGGCCAGACTCCCGCTTTCTGAGAGATGAGATTCGGCAGCTCGAGACCCAGCTGGCACAAAAGGAGAACGACTTGATCCAGTTGAATAAAGAAATGGTCAAAGAGAAGAAAACCAGCGAGGAGGTATGGGCATGTTACCCACAAGTCCATTGTTAGTGTTAGACCATGGATTTGTTGCTGAGTCCTTGGCTGACCTACAACTGTGAATTAGATTGTTGTTGTTGCTTTGTGTTGTTTGCAGAAAAAGATAGTGCCATTGGGTTACATTCAACTGAATATAATTATTTATATATATATATAGATATTGATTTTTATAAAATTAGAGGCTCATATATTTATTATTGCAGTTATTTGAATAATAAGTGCAATACTCTTACTCTAGTAAGACATTGTTCATTATTGTCAGTTTCCAATGAAGTATGGTTAATACTCCCAGTTCAAATGGGTGCAACAGCTGTTAAATATGCATCTAGTGTGGTTTTTCCTGTGTTGATGTATTTTATACCCTTTTTTATTTGTTCCAGTTGCTCGTGCGAGCAGAAGAGGCTGAGGATGAGGCCAGGAAGCTGAAAAGAGAGGTATGTTAGCTGGCACTGCATCATACACATCTTAAAGCTTTCTGAAAATATCTCTTCATTCATCATCTCAACCTCATTCAATACATAGTGTAACCTATCCATTTTTTTACCTAACATTGTTTGTTCACGTTAATGCCTTCTCAAAATCCATCGTCTTTTCTCATCTCTTTCTTTTCCATTGGGGTAGATTAAAAGGCTTAAGAAGAAGGTAAGACATATAGGTGGTGTCGTTACATAGTACTTGGTTTCAGTTATTCACAAGCCACAGAATTATATGGCCCTCTGGAAAAGGTCAGGGAGAGTTTAAGGTGACCAGGGGAGTGTGTCAGATAGGTTGAAAACATGTGTCGGATTCGGATGAGATAAGATTAGATTCAAAGCATAGAGGTAAGTATGAACAGTAGATGTTTCATTTATATGCAGTAGATGCTTTATACAATTCTATACCAGTGTGCATTTATTAAGAGTAACATGAATGTAGTTGTAGTTGTGTGTAGTTTCCTCATGCCCCAGTTACAGTGACAGTAGATTTGGTAGTTGTAGAGTCCATTTGAAATGTATAGAACAATTAGAATTGAAGGGTTGTCAAAAAAAATCCAAATACTGTACAAGTTAGACATTTCACTGTTCTCCTCCAAAGGCCACTGGCCTGATTTAGCTATCAGCAAATTTTCTATCCGCAGTCCTTGGGCAGGTACACACTAAATCTAAAACCAGATTTATTAATTTTAATGAGGCCTGAAACAAATTATTATTCCTGTCATATTTCAGTCTGGCAAATTTTTTCCTTGATTAATAGACTAATAACTTCTGACAAGAAGACGGAGGCCAAGATGGCAGCTTTAAAAAATTGCTTATTTTGTTAAATGAATGGTCCAAACATTACATTACATTACATTTAGCTGACACTTTTATCCAAAGCGACTTACAATAAGTGCAATCAACCATGAGGGTACAAACCCAGAACAAGGAGAATCAAGAAAGTACAATTTCTTAAAAAAAGCAAAACGTGCCATTTAAGTGCTACTAAATTGTTAGTTTTAAACTTGTATTCAAGGTATATTCGGAAAATGTGTGTTTTTAGTTTGCGGCGGAAGATGTGTAAGCTTTCTGCTGTCCGGATGTCCATGGGGAGCTCATTCCACCATTTAGGAGCCAGGACTGCAAACAGTCGTGATTTTGATGAGTGTTTAGCTCGCAGTGAGGGAGCAACAAGCCGATTGGCAGATGCAGAGTGAACGGGCTGGGGTGTAACGTTTGACCATGTCCTTGATGTAGACTGGACCTGATCCGTTTGCAGGACGGTACGCAAGTTCTAATGTTAGGGAACGTAGGGATATTCAGAGTTTTGCATTTTCTTGCATACATTTAAAAAAAACTTCAACAATATCTAAATCATAGTATGGCTAGATTACTGTACGACCACAGGGGCACTGGATCCAGTTTCGTGTCTGAGAGTAATCATGTCCTTACTGTACCACCACACAGAACGAGCAGCTCCACCAGGATGTGGACTTCTATCGTGGAGAGCTGGACCAGAAAGAGTCTGTCCCTTCCAGAGATGAGAGCGCTGAGACTCAGAGAAAGCTCAACTCTGCCAATCGCCAGCTCTACCAGTGCTTAGAAGATCTTCAGGTACTTGGATATCAATTTTTTCTACTATAACAACTGGTGGATGATTCAGGTCTTGTAATATAGCTATGCTTGAGTCTTTTGGAATCCCAAAACATGCAAGATAGGACTATTTTATTTTAATAATAAATCAATGAATAATAATATATTTTAATAATAATTTTTTCCGTCTATTTGGCTTTCATCTGTTTTCAAGACATGCTCTTTGTGCGACTGATTTGCAGTTTGCAAAGTTATGCATCTACAAATCAAGTTATCTTTGATCTAATTCTTTGTTTCCATTAGCGACTAGAGGATGAAAACTTGTACCTAAAGACACAGAATGAGCAAATGCAGAAAAGTCTGGAAGAGTCGGTGAGGGAGATGGAAACGATGACAGACGAGTACAACAAGATGAAGATTGTTGTGCAGCAGACCGACTCCATCGTGGACCAGCTCAGGAAAGAGAGGGATCATGCAAAGCTTCAGGTAAAGACCCTTTTCAATAAATTACTTTGTTTGTTCTGTATTAGGTGACCACTCTAAATCTGTGTGTGTGTGTGTGTGTGTGGGGGGGGAGGAATCCCATCTTTTTGTGTGTTTCCTATGCAGGTCAGGGAGTTAACAGATAAGATCCATGCCATGACTGAGGAGGATGACCCAATTATGGCTGCAGTTAATGCCAAAGTGGAAGAGTGGAAGGTGGGTGTCATTAAGAAATGTCTAAAGCTCCCAATAAGGAACATATCCTATGTTTTTCTAATTCAATTCACTTTTACTTATGTAGCACCAGATCAAAACATATATATCGCAACGCACTGCAGAGCCCTTACAGTATTAAAGAAAAAACAATCTCTTTAAGCCAGGTGTACGTAAAACATACATGTTATGGCAGATGAGCTAAATATATTAAAAGGCACGATAGCAGGAACTCATTCTAAGAAACCCAGAGATCTTTTAATCCACATTTTATGCTTTTCAACTAGGAAATCAGGGCTTAATGTAGTTCCTGTGTAACAAACCTAACTGGGATGGGATTTTCTGAAGCTTAAGGAACTATCTGGGTGATGGTTTTTCCCTAGTGAGTGAAGTCCCCTAAGGCCAATCCATTGTGTATACAGATTCAGAGTGAGCAAACACTGGTTGCAATTGTGTCAATGCAGTCATGGTGTAAACCAGAAAGATACTACTTTGGATACTAAGAAAGGGGAGAGGACACTTTGTTCTTTTCCATCTCTGTGGGTTTCCTTTGCAATATCCGTTCAAACGCCGCCTTCACACGTGTCCCTTTTTTCTAAAGTGAACAGAGTGCTAGTGCTGGGATGGTGCTAATGCCGGTTCAACCTGTAAACCTTTTAAGAATCAGTTTGGTTTTCAATGGACAAGAGCCACTGTAGAGCCACGACATTCCGTCACCATATACATGACTGTTGACGTTTGACCGTTCAACTCTATAAATTAACCCATGAACTGGCACTCATGATATTTTCTATTGAGTCATATATATCCATTCATTCATTGAATGCATACTTGCCTGTTCTCTTCTATTTCTCGCATGTACGAGCGTGTGCTGACACAGTGAAGTGACAACCCTAATTCAAAGTTGTGGTGGTCTTATTGGTCATCATAATTCTCCCCCCCAGCCTCTGACATAGGTGATTCTGACTTCTAGACCAGCAACGAGTTGGGGCCACTCTAGAACCAGTTTTTCTTGCCGATAACTCTTTTTCGGCTTTCAAAACACAAAGAACTGGTCCTAGATTAGGCACTGGGCTTATTATTGCTGCAATTATGACTCATTGAAGTGTGCACTTAATTATTAAAGAAAATAAACTGCTGCTGCTACTGCTGTTAATACAGTGAGTGAGAGAGTTAGAAAGAATGGAGCCTGAAATATAAAAAGATCTAATTCAAAGGTGGAGCCAAAAAAATAATTGGTTCACACTGTTAGAATGTGAGGGAACTTGTTGTGTCGCCTGTTCATATTTTAATCATCCAAAACGGATACCTGTGATGTCCTCGATCTATACAATTTAACAGAATTTTATTTATATGTTTGTGTTTGTACTGGGATGATTCAGTTATTTCGGTCGATCTAATACTTGACTCAGTTCAGAACAAAGATCCAAGATCATATATCTATAGATTCTATATCAGCTGATCAGTCATCGAACCCTTGTTTCCTCCTCCTTCTTCCATGTGCGTTCATCCATCGCGCAGTGTCACCTTAGTATTTATTTATTTAGGGCAATCGGACCTATTACGTCACACATCAGTGGATCCTAACCTCCACTCTGGGGTATGATTTTGCAGTAGAAGTTTGAAAGTGAATAGTTTTTTCTTTAGTTCTTTATTTTTGTGAGTGATCTCTAGTGTGCTCTGTGCCCTCTGTGGACCTGATGGCACAGTCACGTTGACTGCATACACTTTACACACACTCATCCGTAATGATACAGGCACAGTATTAGAAGATAGTATTAAAAAATATGAATTTCTTGGCTCTGAAATGCGCAAATTTTGTATTTTATAAATCCCAACGTTTGCATGAGAAGTGGCGTACGCATGTTTCAGGCCCGTTTTGTGCATACTTAACGGTTATAAATGAGGCCCTTGAACTGTCACAAGTGAGTTGGCTCTTTTGTTGACCTTCAATTCTGCTGACCTCTTCCTCAGAGGGTGCTCTCTGGGAAGGATGAAGAAATTCTCGCGTACCAGCAGATGATCCGTGATCTCAGGGAAAAGCTGCGTTCAGCCCAACTGGACTTGGACAAAAGCAACATTATAGCCCTGCAGCAGGTCTGGTTCGTTTGTATCTCTTGCTCTCTCTCTTTCTACCTCTCTCCCTTTCTACCTCTCTCCCCTTTCTTTCTCCCTACATAAGTACATACATACAGATAGATGTGTATATATATATGTATATGTATATATACATATATATATGTATATATATGTATGCGTGTGTTTTTTATTTTATTTGTTATCATTTTTTAAAAGGTAGATGATGTATATATATTTGATACAAATATATATATTTTTATAGATAGTTAGTTAATGATGTAGAAGTCTGTATAGAGTGTATGCATACAGTTGCAATCAGAAATATTCAACCCCCAAAGATTTTAAGGATTTATCAATTAAAGTTGTCAGAATCTTGCTCAAAGATCAAGAATCTTGCTCAAAGATCAAGATTCTTGCTCAAAGAGCAAGATTCTGCTCAAAGAGCAAGATTCTGCTTCGGATGACTTCTTTATGAGTTTCATCAATCTTGCTCAAAGATCAAGATTCTGCTCAAAGAGCAAGATTCTGCTTCGGATGACTTCTTTATGAGTTGAGTGATACAGAAAATCAACACGAAAATTGCATGATTTAGTATTTGTGTGTAGCAGTATATTTTGTTAAGATAGCCATGTCAAAATTATTCAACCCCTATATAATATTGTTGTTTTTAAAGCTGACTCACAGTTTTTTTTGTCCTAAAGTGGAATTGAAACATAATTAAGCCTTTGAGAACTCTATACTGAGCCTTCATTTGCTTCAGCTGTGATGCATATATAAACCCCACCCATGAAGGTATTCAAGGTGAGTTGCAATCATGGGAAAGACAAAGGAGCTTCCACAAAAGCTGAGAGGAGATTATTTCATCACACCTCTTGGGTATAAGAAGATTTCCCCAAAAAATTATATTCCAAGAGACACCATTGGGAGCATTGTAAGGAAATTTTAAACTTATGGAGCAGCTGCAAACCTAGCTGGCCTTGGAAGAAAGCCCAACATTTCATCAAGGTCCCTCAATAGTCAGAACAACTCAGATAAACCCCTGTGTGACTGCAAGACACCTACAGGATGACCTGATGAAGGCTGTAACAAGTGCTTCAGTGGCAACTATAAGACGTGCAATGAATTCAAAAGGACTCCAAGACGAACTCAGCTCTTGACCACAAGGAACAACCAAAGTCGACTAGAATATGCCAGGAGGAATTTGGATAAGACGACTGAGTTTTGGGTGACAGTTCTCTGGACTGATGAAACCCAACTGGAACTGTTTGGACGTATGGACCAGCGGTATGTGTGGCGTGCAAAAGGACAGGCTTATGACCAGAAGAATACCATCCCCAAGGTCAGGCTTGATGATGGGTCATTGATGATGTTGGGCTGTTTTTCTGCGGCAGGAACTAGCAATCTTGATCGTGTACATGGCATCATGGATTCTCAGAAATACCAGGCCATTTTAAAGAGGAATGTGATGCCTTCTGTTGACAAATTGAACCTTGGTGATCATTGGACTTTCCAGCAAGACAATGATCCAAAGCCCATCGCCAAGTCAACCAAAGCTTGGTTGAGAAAAAGATCCTGGAACGTCCTGGAGTGGCTTTCTCAGTCACCAGATTTAAATCCGATTGAAAATCTTTGGTGGGATTTAAAGAAGGCCGTTGCAGCACAGAAGCCATCAAACATCACTGAGCTAGAGGCTTTTGCACGTGAAAAATGGGCAAAGCTTCCAATCGAGAGGTGTAAGAAGCTTGTCTGCACCAACCGAAAACGTTGGTTAGAAGTTATAAAAGCTAGAGGATGCGCCACAAAGTACTGAAGCTGGGGGTTGAATTTTACTGCATATACACATTTTTCATTTGAACTTCAAAGTTAAGTCAACTTCTGTTGTCAAAATAACTAAAATACTTATAAATTAATATCTTTTGTTGTTTGATGAGGTTTTTTGTCATTTCTTGTCATTATCTGTCATCAACATCACTATAATGTCTATTGAGGTGAGGGGGTTGAATATTTCTGATTGCAACTGTATACTATATATTGATTGCACATATCCTGATAATCTTGAAGGGCTTGAAACAGCTGTAGTTTGACATTGACATAAAACATACCCACCATGTATATGGGAAAAAAAATAAACATTTACTTGACCTATTTCTTGGCGTCATCACAGGAAGTGGTTTTAAAGACACAGTTGAACATAAAAAGAAAAGCTGCATGACATGAGGGGGCAGGGGAATACTGACTCTGTGGTAATTGTAATTGTATGTTCTTCCAGCGCTCTGTCTTTTTTTTCCTACTCTCTTTGATTTCTCTTGTTATATTTTATGAACCTGACTTTCCTTCTGCTGCCCTGGGCCAGGTCATATATGAACTCTGTGCTGTAAGTTTCATTTGTCATGTGCCTCTTACCTCCAGCTTCCCCCCTTTTTTCCATTTCATAAACGTTCTTAATGAGGAAAGTGCCAATAATTCAGTGTGACACAGCCATGCTCAGTCTCGCACATAAAGTCTCATGATTTTAAATTGTTTCCCTAAAGGCTGTTCAAGAGCGGGATAACCAAATCAAGATGCTGAGTGAGCAGGTGGAGCAGTACACAGGGGACATGGAGAAGCATACCCTGCTCATTGAAGACCTGAAGACGTCCACAAAGAGAGACAGAGGTGGGTGGATTCCTGCTTAATATTCCAGCCCGAAAAACATTCTAAACCAAAAACAACTGTAATGAAGTCAGCCAATGTTCTCTCTGAAATGATAATAACACTCATTATTTGACTACTGACTGTCTTTTCTCAATTTTGAACTGCAAACAAATTTGTAGAGATAATTGAAAGTCTAAGAATTAAACTCCTGATGACATAATTTTCTGTCCCCTGGTTCTATTAATGTAAATAAGAACAACTACAAAACGTAAGGAGATCAACAAATAGTTTGTATTTACAGTATATAGCCACAGTCTAGTATTCATGACTATTCAAAGCGCTTTACAGTGCAGCTTTATTTTACCCATTCATGCAGACATCCTTACAGTGCACTTATGCACAGCACTTTCTTTATCACTCATAATTCATAATTCAAAGCACAAAGGGGCAAGTTGGGGCTCAGTGTCTTCCCCACGCAGAATGGGGGGAGACTAGGACCAAACCGCTGACATCCTGGTTAGTGAATGACCCACTTCACATTCTGAGCTGCCCAGTTGAATTAGCCAAGAACACTGCCAAATATTCTCTGTTATCAGCTTCTCAAATGGAATGCTCTTCTATGTTTAATGCTGACGTTAGGGCATTATCTTTGGTTTTCTACAAAACTTGGGAATTCTCATGAACATTTTATTAAATATTTTATAATAATATTAATATATATATATTTATATATTTCATTTTAATGATAACAGGTTAATTGTTGATACTTTATGATTTATAATATTGCCCAACTTAGCATTTCGCCTGACCTCCACTGAGAATTTTAGCATATTTCAGATTATGCTTTTGGTTTTACGGCCCCACAACTTCACTGTCTGGTTCAGTGTCACTGTTAATCCGCATCTTTCCACTTGCAGCAGGCAGCTGTTAACAGCACTAAAGCTTGCCTGAGTCTGTAACTTTGCTTTTTAATTAAGTTTTTAATTTAGGTAATTTTTAATTAGGTAAATCAGGTAAATTGCTCTATTATTATTATTGGAAAATATTCTGCCATCACCAGATGGTCACTGTTGTCTGCAGTTAAAGGAATCATTTATTTTTCTTGTTCCAGGCTTACCCTCAACCACACAGCAGAGGAAGATGGAGGAGCTGAAGTCTAAGTTAGAAGAAGCAGACACCCGAGCAGTGGAAGCAGAGCTGGCCGTAAAGCTGGCAGAAGATCATGCTGAGGAAAAAGACAAAGCACTCATTGAGGCCTCAAACCGCTTGAGCCAGTATGAGTCTGTAAGTCTATTGATACCAGATCCTTCCCCTTAGCTTGCATCAAAGATTGTTTTAGCCCAAATCAAATTTCTTAATACTTAAATTCCCAGAAGCAAAGTTTATGTTTTTTCCCCCTTGTCCATTCTCACTTTTAACATTGAAATCACTATGTGACCATGGTGTGATCAACATGATTTTGGGTGTACAAGCAAGTGTTTGTCTGTCACCATGTCCAATGACATTACCAAAAAGCCTGTGAGTCGGTTAACAAGGAAATAAAGGAAGTAAGGCAAGGGTTCTTTTTGAAGGACGAGTAACCACAGCTCCATATCTGTATTACAGGGAACTTATGGCCTGGAATCTGCCATTGCGGAGATCAAAGAGTGTAAGAATCAAATAAGAGTGAGAGATTGTGATGCAGAGGCCATGACCAAAGAGATCAACCACCTTGAAATGAGAATCAATGACCTCATTGATGAAAATGAGGATCTCAGAGAAAGACTTGGTGAGATTTTGGTTTATTTTTATTTCTGTTCCCACCTTTTTATCTATTAATGCAACAATGATTGACCTAGATTAGTGAAATACATAGTTATTTAATTTATTTGCATCTTTTCCATAACTCCAAAGGTCTGGGACCAATGCAGAAGGTGGATCTGACAGAATTCAGGAGAGCCAAAGATCTCAGGCGTCGTCAGTACAAAGCAGAAAACCAAGTCCTAACCAAAGAGGTAAGGTGGAACTACAGTAGTTAGAAAACAACAGTTTTTTTCTTAGATCCTCTCATGTCACTACTTGATTTTTTTTACCTCTAGATTGAACGGCTTGAAGAGGAAAGACTGGAACTCAAGAAACAAGTTAGACGCATGGTGAAGGATGGAGGTGATGCCCAAAGCATGGAACAACATTTTGCCTTGAGATATCACTTAATCACTTTTGTTAACATTGCGAAATAGGGCACTTTTCAACATTCTTCTTGATTTCTCAGAGAATAATTCCTACATCTAGATGAAAAATTCAATTTGATTTAGATCTGAATAAAAATCTAGATCTAGTGAATTTATATTTGGCTTCATATGATGAACCTTGGGTCTAACATATGTTTTTTTAGCAGAATACTTGCTGAGGGCCATTCTAGTTGTTTTTGAAGGGTTTAACAGACCTAATATTAGTCCATATTAATATTTTCCTGCTTCTTATATGTTAGTCACAATCCCTTGTTCCGCAGGGATCGCACCATCAAAGTCACTTCTGGAAGAAGACATCAGACCCAGCAGAAGTGCACTGCAAAGCAGCTCCCACACAAATGAAGAGATCAGACGCAAGGTAAGCTCCTGACTCCCAACACGCACACATGCGTCGTTTCTCCATGACTTCATAGGGCATTAGATTGACAATTTGTTTTACTCTTTTACTTTCATTTATTTGGTGGAAACCTGATAAAGTGATCAACCGTTTATATGGAGTAAATTGCTTAGGACAGAATTGTCAAATACCAATGCTGCTTCAATAATTCACTTGGAGTGATCAAGTAATACGCTTGCAGTGTTCATTTCGGGTCTTTTCATAAACGTTTTTTTTTTTTTTTTTTTTTTTACAGTTTTTACCAATTTTTCTGCTTCTGTCTGTCTGTGTCTGCACACTGTCAACCAAATGGAGCCAAACCGAGTGTGCTCCGCCATGTCCTCCGGCTCTATTTACATTGCCTAAGTTAGCAAAGTCTGTTTACAGATGTGTCCGAACACACTGTTTGTGTGTTTGAGTGCATGTGTGTGTTAACGCGAGAGAGAGGGGAAGAAAGCGAGCTGAGTTATGAAAGCGCAGCTGTGAAGAAAGATTTGACTTATTTAAGAAAAGTACTGATCATTATGTGGTGATCAGTGTTGATGCTGTGGCGTCATTTCAAGCAAATCAATGTTTAAGCAGAACCAAATCATTGTGTCAGTGCACAATGTGATGTCACCATTATCTTAAAAACCACTGTTACTTTTCCCTCAAGTTCTAGGACTATCGTACAGAGACTACGCAATTTGGTTATAGTCATTAACCGCTTATAGTGATCAATATGACATAGATTTTTGCAGAACGTATTGTACATTACATAATGTATACTATTGCGGCCCACATTCAACTCACTGATATTGGAGGAAAACAGTAGAGTTTCCTGTGTTGCATACATTCAAGGGTTTGAAAAACAGGAAGCTTCTCAGACATTTATTAAAAGATATAGAGCATCTCAGTTTTTAAATAAAACAAACTGATAAGCAATTTGAGAATCAATTAATCAGATACTAAATCAGCTACTTCAGAGTTTACTATTACTTAAACAAGTTTTTTACCCCCAAAATACACTTGTGAACAGACCTATAAATGTTTGAGCTTCACAATTTTAACATTTTTAATGCTTTCACTTTTGTTTGCAGAATGAGTACCTAGAAAAAGAACTGCGCAAAAAGGACCAAGAGCTGGGAGTCAAAGGGTCTCAGTTTCAAGTCAAATGTAAGTACAGGCCTGCTATGCATCTGAAGTTGAAAACCTCAGTCAGTTCAATTACTGTGTCTGTGTAATTACATTACCCTTGAATATATTTCGAGGGTATCTTTTTTCTAAGTAAAAATGTGTCGGTAGATTAAATACCCTAGTTGCCACAGTGTGGCTGATATTGTTGATTCATGTACAAACTTACAGTGGAAGAACTGTCAAAAGTGAAACAAGATCTTGAGGTTGTGCTAAAAGACGTCCTCCAAACCATGAGGATTAATCAAGAGGCAGCTCCATCTGATGGTGCCATCGATATTGCCAATCTGGAAAGGGTAGCTAATGTAAGTATGTCCCCTGCACTACATCTAATGCTAAATATCACATTTATCCATTTTAGATATTTTCCTTGGACTTTTCGAGCAGTCGACCACAGGTTATATTTACAAGACTGTTACCAGCTATTATCTCTCACTCAAAACTGGACTTGACCCAACCTGTCTAGTCCTGCGACTACTCATAATGGTAATCAAACACAGCAGCCTAGTCCTTAAACACTCATACAGACTGTTTTTATGTAGAGTTAGCATGGTGTCTGGTCTCACTTTTTCTGCCATTTTGTATGAAGCACTGTCCCATTAAGATGTGCAAAATACTTGGACCTACTGTAGATGTCATGCTACGTGACACAAAGTTTTGAGGAACCTGAATTACATCACTGCTCAGTGTAATTTAGTAGGAAACCTATGTTCCAACTCTCACTTATGGTCATTTGAAACTGACCAAAAGGATACAATCGTTATTACAAGCGGTGGAAATTAGTTTCCTCCATAAAAGTGTCAGGGCAACGTGGAGTACAGCTGAATAGAAACCAGGTACCCGACTCGAGAACTCACTGGAGGGATAATAGATGCGCCTCAGAAATCCATACTAGGACTTGAAAAAGTTTGTCGGGGGAAAGGGACATCTGGAATACTGCTTAGTCTGCTACCTTGAGGAAGAAAGTAGATGGATGGATGAATGGACAGACACATCGATTCTCAGTTTGGGAATGAAACTACGGGATAAACAATAAAAAATTATTATGGCAACTAATCAGACTTGATAATTTACATATTACTGAGCGTACCAAGGCGTATGACACACATCTAGCCTCTTTCTCCAATAAGCCATCAGTCTGCCTTATTAAAGCAGAATGGGAAAATTATTATGGATTTCCAAATCCACAGTTTCATTCAGCAGAATTGCACATGTCAAGGATTCTGCAATCTGGAGGTTAACAGTATCACCCATCTTGAGCTAGTTACACTAGTTTAACTTCTATCCTAGGCATGATTGAACTAGTACAATACACATGCAGTTAGAAAACAATAAAGCCTGTGTAATGTGTATCCATCTATTGTCCTCCACTTATGTGGTCCAAGTATGGTATCCCAGACATCCGTCTCCCAAGCCATACTTTACAGGCACAGAGAAGGCATCCGGACTTGATGCCCGAACCACTTCAACTTTACCCTTTCAAGGTGAAGGAGCAGCGGTTCTACTCAGAGCTACTCAGGATGTCTAACCTCCTCACCCTGTTTCTAAGGCTGAGCCCAGACACCTGACAGACTAAACTCATTACCACCACTTGTATTCTTGAGTTATTTCGGTCGTTAGCCAGTTCTGGAGACAATAGGTGTGATGTGTAATATTTACAGAATAATTAGTTTGCCCTAACTTTAAACTCAATATTATTGTTATTATATAGAATTATGTATGTTATAAAGTTAATTGTAAAATTTAAATGACTTTTGTTTTTGTTATTGTTCGCAGTGGCAGTGGGTTTGAGTATCACGCTTCAGTACAGTGTTTTTACAGTTAGATGTGCTGCGTTGAAAACAATGGGCATACTCCCCTCCCAGGTATTTCAGTTTCTTGGTGAGGCAGAGGGCTGGTCACATAGCAACTAAACAACAAATTCGGTAAGGCAGTAAAAAGTTGAGAGCTGTGTGACTTTTGGTGGATCATGGTGCACTGTGAAAGTACAAGAGATCTTTTTTACTTGTATTTCCCTCTCCTGGAAACAGCATCAGACCGGTGTAGCACAAGAGGAAGTAGCGAGAAATACCCACAATCACAACTAGTGATATTAGTGTGATATTTGCTGTCAGTGGTGTGATTTCGAGCAAAATCTGTTTATTTTATGTACAAGTCTAAACAGTAAGTGAATATGATAGTGGAGGAGCTGTGATAAGGACACTTCAAATGATCCTTTCTATTTTACAAACAGGGTTTATTTATCATCCAATATTTATGTTTGTTTCAATTGAGATTCAACTGTCATCTTCTTCCACAGGCAATTGATGTCAACATGAGTGGGCAGTCTGAGTCAACCCTGCACCTCAAGCCCCAACTACATCAGCTCTTAGGAAGAAACGTAGAACTGAGGCGGGAACTGAAAATGGCCCGGGAGGAGGCCACAAGCAGCTTTGGTCAGCTCGCCAGAGCAAAAGAAAAGGTACATCCAGACCAGGGCCATGTACAATATGAACAGGGTACTGGCTATGCATTGCCCCTCTGATGCTTTTCATTTGATAACAACACAAACTAAATTGAGGATTTCAAACCCTATTGTTAGCTGACACCAAACATTGCCTTGCTGCTGCTCTGCAGGGTGCTCGATTCACATGCGTGAATTGTGGCGGCTCAAGTTTCTCATGCATGAGAAATGCTACAACAAGCATGCTACAACACATAAATATCATTTGACAGGTTTTTCAAAGTCAAGCCGCCATTGAATGCTGGTTATTCAAATCCAACTCCAAATGCTTTCAACTATGTGTCGCAACTCTCTTTTCGAAATCCAAAGCATGAATATTTCACATGAAAGAATGTAACCACGCACAATTTTCTAATTTACATAATGAAGATTGATAGACACGTTGTACAGTCTCTGAGAGCAATTAGCATAGCTGGAATATTTCTTTAGAGAGCCAGTGTTCTCTGTGTTTAACATGTGTTGCTTCTGTTTCCTATAATAGTAGAAATGGGGTAAAGAATCTTTTCATCTTGCATTCAGTTTCAATGCAACACAACTGAGTATTTTCTGAGTATATCCAGAGGACAAATCAACACAATGTTTATTGGATCTCTCCTCTTAGAATCTGAAAGGCTTGTCATGTATAAAAGGCTTTCCTTTAGGCAGCTATCAAGCTAATTTAGAAGTTCTTATTCTGTTATGCTACTTTGCGTTTTTTGTGTGTCTTTTGTCTGCCCCCCCCCCCCCCCCCCAATTTCCTTGCTCCTCGCTTGCTCTTGAATACTGTTTTACATTTTATTCTCATTTCTGTGTTTATTAGTTTGCTCGGTTTTAGTGATTTATGTTTCACAAAAATGTATTTGAATGGGACTTGCATTTTTATGACTACCACCTGATGCCTACAATACTGTTTGTCTTTGTTTGAAGGACAAACAGTATTGTATGCATCAGGTGGTTGACAATGACTCTTGCTTAGCAGTTTATAGTAATGCTGTGTTATTGTTCAAACTTGTTCTGAAACTTATTGTGTAACTGCTGTTACACAAATAACATTACAAATAACATAAGCAGAAATGGGTATTGAGGTAAAAAAAATGTCTGTGCTTCTCAGGTGAGACAACTGGAAGGTGAATTGGAGCTGCTTAGGAAGTCAGGATACAGTGGACTAGCTCTCCGACCTCTGACCCTCCCTGAGGGCCTGGAGCCCAGTAGCACTGAGGTCATCAGTTCCTTAAATGAGTATGTTGTTCGACTTCTTCAGGTCAGTCTTGCCATCTTCTGAAAACCTGCACGAAAAAGCCTAAATATAAATCAACTACATCTCTTGACTCTTGACAATTAAATAATAATATTTCAATGAATCAGGAGCTCAAAAACAAGGAGAACCAAAGCAAGAAACTTGAAACAACAATGGAGGAATACAAAGAGAAGTTTGCTGTTATCAGCCACCAACAGGGACTCCTCTATAAAGAATACCTGAGGTGGGTAACAAGAAAGTTTCTCACAAGTTAATATGGGGTTTGTGACCTGAAGTGCAAAATTTAAAATTGTCTTTTATTAGGGGCCAGGCGGATTTGCTGCCATTCCCTTTTATCAATGTTTTTATTGTGTGTTTTTATCACTCAGTGAAAAGGCTGAGTGGCAGAAGGAGAAACAGACATTTGAAGATGTGAAGGACAAACTAGAGGAACAGAAGCAGGTGGACGCTGTTAAAATCCAAGAGTTCAACGTAAGTCAGACCAAAAAAATGTTAATGGAACTTAAAGGCTGCAAGGTGCACTGCATTTATGTGTCTCTTACGCATAAAGTGCTTTACAGTCTGAAATATTCACACACACACAAAGACACACATGAAAACACTTAAAAAACTGCAATATGGAACTGAATCTATTACAGATAAATCTCTCCCAATCTCTTATGTCCATGTTGTTGTGTGTCCGTCTGATGTTGTCTTCTAACTTGCTGAACATGAAAAACGTGTAGCAGGAACAAACCAGTGACCTGTCTTCCAGTTAAAAATATGACGAGACCCCTGAGAATCTAGGATGGCACAGAATACCTTACGAGAAGAATGATTTGAGTTTTGACCTTTTGGTTTTTTAATGCCTTTGTAAAACCAGTGAAAGATATACTGCTGTGCCTCATTTTGCTTATTTTACCTCATGTTGACTCCCCCATTGAAATTTCACGGTGGATCAAACCGTTTCATTGGTGCATGTATCTATTTCAACCATCAGGAGCTGCTAGACACGCTTGAAAAGGATCCAGTGGAAGTCCGGAGACAATTGAGCGAAGCGTTGCGAAAGTTGACTGTGCTGAAGGTGAATGAGAAGAAACTGACACGGCGCTACACCACCCTGCTGGAGCAGGAACAGCACATGCGCAAGGAGAACAACAAGCTACAGGACGACAGCATCCACATGCAGGCTTCTGTCACTCAGAGGATAGGCTATCTGCAGAGATACAAGGTACAGAGAATCAAGCAAAAACAATCTTATAACCAAACAAATTGACCTAATACTGAAACCAATTCTCACATAATCTACCCAGAGTTGAAGAGCAGTTTTCTCTTCTTTTTTTTAAGTGAAGCAGCCAGTTTTATCCAACGATAATGTGTTAAGTGAAAGTATGTGGTGTTTGGTCTTAAATATCTTCCTCTAATGACTGATAACTTCTTGAATAAAAGAAATGTGCAGGTGCAAAAGAAAAAAACCCTGCATTTATCATAATTGACTGAGCCTAATATTATTTTCATACTGGATATTAAAATGTAAAGAACTTCTGTTATACATAAATTATAATATTGATCAACTTGAGGCCATTTTAACTATTTTAGAGATTTTAGGTTTTAGAGATTTGGAAAATTTAGACTCTAATTTAGGGTGACCACAAGTCAAGTTAAGCCGAGAACATTTCAATTAGAGCCCGATCAATAATAAGTTTACAGATATCATCAGCTGATACTAACCAGACATATTGATTTTGAAATTTTACGAAAACTTTTATCTTGCAGAATAAACTATGCAGAAAAGATGAGCATTTACATTTTACGTACAAATATTATGTTTATTTTCTTAATTCTCGTTATAAATATTTAGTTGTATTTTTTTTCTATTTATTGTTATATACAATCATGGTTTAACTGTAAAATATCAAGCCTCATTTCATTTCTTACATTTCTATAAAAGTTTTTGAGTAAGACATCATAGGAATCATCATTTTTTTATATTTTGGCTGATATATTTATATTTAAGTTTAAATGTTTCACTCCCTAATACTGGCATCGGCATCTGCCCCAATATCCATATTAGTCGGGCTCTAATTTCAATGACCTGTCACAGAACAAATGCTGCAGAAAATCTTTGTAGATTTTTGTGGTAAATATTGTAAATTTTAAAAAGGAATGTAAAAGTAACACTCCTTTTTAAACATCACAAGCAAAGGTCGCGTTTGGCTTACCAACATACACTGCTCTTTGTTTTGTCCACAGGAAATGGCTTCATATCAGATAACAGCACTGCAAAAGGCCTTGGATGATAGTGTGCCCTCATCAAACCTGGAGAAGGCTAACAAACAGTACACAGAACTCACAGTCAAGTACAGAGACATGCTGCAGAGGGACAGCTGCCTCATACAGAGAACCACCAATCTCGAACATTTGGAGGTATTAAAACATGTCAGTCATTTCATCTTCAATATACTTACATTTGTAGTTGAATAATAGTAAAGATATTTCTTTTTTTTTTCCTGCCTCAGAGTGAGAATGAGTCTCTCCGGGAGCAAATCTCTGCCATGAATAAAGAGCTGGAGATCACTAAGGAGAAAATGAATACGTTGGAGCAAGCATGGGAGAACATCAGTTCAACTGGTAAAAGGGGGATAGTGCTCATTATATCAAGTTCAGCCTTTTGTATTTAATTGAATGTCTTTATATTGTGTTTTTTTAAATGTCGTTTAGTGAAAGTCAAACAGCATTAGAGCGCTGAAGCACATGTGCTGTGTATAATGTGTGAGCGAAGAGGCGAATATAACATTTTCCTGCTGGGTCTGCAGCAAACTGCAGCATGGCTACACGCGCAGTTTAACCTGGACCCACGATGCCTGCTTTGCATTCACTTGTCTTTCACCATTTTCATTCCTGTGGGCTTCAGAAGACAATGCGTGTTATTTTACAAAATTAAGTTCTGGCTATTATTCTTATCAACATACAGTCGGATAATGTTTCAATATTCCTGTTTATAAAAAAGTATACTCAGTAAAATTACGTCATAAACAAATTTGCCATCAGAACTCCTACAAATATAATCTGGTCAGCATCGGCTGCATCAGCAGCGTTTAATTTGGACTAAGAATAGGTCTTAATTGCTTTGATGCAATATAAGAATTGTTTAGCTCAACACCCAGCCATGATATCTCTAATGATGTTTTCTACTTAATCAGGAGGCGAATATGGTATGGATAAGGCAAGCAAGGCATTGGCCAACAATGAAATGGTATCTACTGCCAGACGAATCACCACTCTTGAGATGAAGGAGCTGAACGAGAGGCAGAGAGCGGAGCATGCCCACAGAATGTTTGAACATGTGAGGAGCTCCCTCAGACAAATGGAAGAGCGCAACTTAGAGCTGGAGTCCAAGTTTGCAGAGGTAAGGAGATTCAAGAAAGAAGACTGATGACTTTCTCTCACGCAAGGGCGTCAATGTGATTGTTTTTTCAATAAATAGTGCTTCATGATAAAGGCCACAAAGTTCCCGCATACACCCAGAAACGCAGTCTTGTGATAAATACATTATTTGTTTTGGTTTCTACAAATGAAGAGTAATTTTTATGCGATAGCGTGATGGGAATAATCATCATTTTGGTTTATACATAAATTCCAAAAACAACAACGCTACTCTGCTACAAGAGTGTCTGTGCCAAATTTTTAGTCATTAAGAGCAGTTTTTCCAAGAATTCCTAAGTCCAAGAATTTTATCAAGCAATAATAATATTATTTTTCCTCAGTTGACTCGCATGAACGTAGATGTCCAGAGGATCGAGCGGGAGCTGAGAGATGAGCTGGCAGACAGCATCAGTAAAGCTGTGAGTGACGCTGATAGAGCAAGGATCACAGAGCTGGAAAGGGCCGAAGCCGAGCTCCACATCGAGGTTTCTAAGTAAGTTTAACAATCTGCAGGCCTGAGATAAATCATTAATGTTCTCATTAGATTGAAGTTGCAGTCGTAGAATAATGTTGGAAATATGTACATGTGAATGATATGAGAAGAGATGTTTAGTAAGGTCATAGCAGTAGAATGAAGAATTTGTGTGTTAATGAAAAAGCTGTAAAAGATAAGCTTGTCCAGGTCACATCAGGAGAATATCTCCAATGTGTCTCAAGTGACCACTTGATCTCACATATGTCATTACCCTGCACGCCATCCGTGTTAAATTTGTGTGCGTGCATGTGTATGGACATGTGTGCAAGCCTTTTACCTAACTTGGCGGGATTACTACTCTGGGGGATATCTCCAACTTTTGGAAAAGATCGTCAAAAAACTAGAACTTGGTCAACAAACTTTTTTAAAGATACTTCCACAGATAACAGAGATAATCTAAAGTCCTAATCAGATATTGATCATACCTCTGGATTCTTTAGGACTTAAAAACATGACCTTAATGTTGTGTAGATCAGAAAATCATTTTTGACAACCTGGTAGATAGGCTACATCATGTTATCACTATGAAGTCAGAAAATGCCATTTAGTGGAGCAATGTATTAACTTTTGCGATCAATAAGATTAGAGACACTGTATAGCTTTTTTAGATTAAACGCTCTACCGCATCATATGGTATATTTACATCATGATGACATCATCATGAAATGGACCTATTACATCTGCCAAGGAGGTTGGGGGCAGAATCCAATATTTTACTTTCTTTAGCATTGCGAGATGGGAAGTTCTCTGAGAAATTCTCTGAGAATTATGAGGGAATCTTGATGAAATCTAAAGATGGGTTGATTGTTAATGTTTTGTATGTGTTGGTAGGTCTTTGCATGGGCTTGTGTGTCTGTGTTTGTGAAAGAGTTGTTTTGTGGCACCAATTAAATCAATGGATATGAAACATTGTAGTGTTCATTATGTATCCAGAGGACGTCAGCTGAGTAGATGGTTCTTCAGTGTGGTGCCTCTAGCTTGTATGAATACAACAAGACTGCTTGATATACAATATTTATCCTCAGATACTCGACCACTACTGACAACTATCCATCAATTCATTGACCTTCAGTTATGCTACAAAGTGTTTATTCTAATCTATGCTGCAAATAGCCTTATCTTTCTGATGTTCTCCTTTACACGTGGCATGTATTGCACTTCTGTCTGTCCTGGGAGAGGGATCCCTCACATGTGGCTCTCTGAGGTTTCTACGTTCTATCACCCTGTTCAAAGTTTTGTTTAAGTAGTTTTTCGTCACTCTTGTTGAAGGTCAAGATGTGCAGAGGATGTCACTCCTTGTTAAAGCCCTATTAGACAAATTGTGAATATGGGTTTTAAAAATAAATTTGGCTTGATTTATATGTCACCATTCTTTAATTTAGTTTCATGGTTGGAAGCTGTTACACTTGCCTTTTCACTCCTGTAAGTGTTGCGAGTCAGTTTAAACATTAGGTCTAATTTTACATTTCGTTAAGTATGTAATATGTGTGTTTTGTTTTTTTTCCCTCTTTTTTTGCACAGGCTTCAAGGGGTGTCTGATGTGGCTGTGATGCAGGCGTCTGCTCTACAAGCGAGACAACAGTCCAATCAGAGGGAGGTAGAAGTTCTGAGGAGACAAATAATGGACTTCCAGGTAATTGTTTAAAAAAATGTATTCAAACAAAGTGTTTACTCTTGCCAGTCAAGTCAGCAGTATTAAGATTAGGTAAATTCTATGATCTACTTTAAATTAATTTGACTTCAGTTTGAGTACGTTAGGTACTTAAGAATGTGTGAAAATTCATATTATATTATAGTATAATCATTATTGCAGAGGTGAATTTGTATACTTAAGGAATCCAAACACACACAAACCTGTTTGTATAACAGACTGTAAATACTGTTCATTAGTATTTGTGAGTTGTGTGAAAACCTTGGTCTTCAGTATTGTCTCTGTCCCTCAGTCCCATTCAGATGAGAAAGCCCTCATTGCGAAGCTCCACCAGCACATTGTGGCTCTGCAGCTGAGTGAGTCCGCCGCCTTTGCCAAACTGGAGGCTACAACCTCTCACATTCACAAGTTGGAGGCCTACAAGCTGCGTGCTGAACAGCGACTGGATGCCAGTGAGCGCACTCTGTTCCTCGCCCGCCAGGAGGGCAGAAATCGCTCCAAGCACCTGCGGCAGACCATCCAATCACTACGGAGGCAGTTTGCCGGAGCGCTGCCGCTCCCCCAGCAAGAAAAGTTCTCTGTGACCATGATGAACCTCCAAGAGGACAGAGCGAAAGCCCGGGAGGAAAAGAGGAAGGCGGAGAAGGAGAGGAGAAGAGCAGAGGGCAGGGCTGAGGAGCTGGAACTGAGGATTCGAGGGCTGGAGGAGCTCATCTCAACACTGAAGGATGTGAAAGGAGCCCAGAAGGTTAGTTTTGAAAATTGTTGTATGTGTAAACACAAAGCAGTCGTCCTCTACCCAGAAGATCAGCGGTTTGATCAAAGTCTTCCTAATCTGCATGTTGAAGGGTCCTTGGGCAAGATACTGAACCCCAAATTGACCCTCATAGAAAAAAAAGTGCTGCCTATAGATTCAATGTATTAAATGTGTGTGTAAATGGGAGAATGCAGAAAAAAAAAAACTACTGTAAAGAGCTTTGAGTGGTCATAAAGACTAGAAAAGTGCTATATAAATAGAGACCATTTACAAATATTAATACAAACAAATTATGTTATAGCATAATAATACAAGTACTTGAAATTGGCAGAATAACATTTGGGACTTCTTACCTACAACTTCATTCAAACAGATAACTGAATGGCACAAGAAGATGGAAGAAGCTCGTCTGCAGGAGCTGCGCAAAGGTAGAGAACTGATGGTCCAGAAGGAGGAGATAAAGTACCTGAAGAATCTTGTGGAGCAACAGGAGCGAAACGTCCAAACTCTGGAAGAGGATAATGTGCAGCAAAACACGGTGAGAGGAAAGACAAATGTGACGATTTTTTACAAACGCTTACAAATTTAATATCTAGAAATAGACAAATCAGTCTATTATTATTTTCATAATGAGTTATAATAAGGGTTTTTTAGTTGAATGAACTCAATTACAAAGATTGAGCAAAAGTGTCGCCATTGACAACAACTTGTTAAGGAGCTTTTCAGTACATATGTGTATCAGCAGTAATGTAGCTTACAAGGCCGATGTCAAGGTAAAGGAGAAAACTCTTTTTCATCTAAAGCTTCAAGAAGAACAGCAGCTCATGTGGGATCAGCGAGAGGTGGAGCTGCAGCGCCAAGTGGATCAGTATGAGAAACACCAAGATGAAATTGTGAGCAGTGTGAAAAAGGTAAGCTACTGTTTACAGTGGTTGACAAAGAAATCTGTAAAAAATAATGGCAATGCGATACATGATTATTCAGAGATGGACTGGTTTTCGAGCTCTTTCTCAGTTTTCAAATTCAGTCATAAAGCTTGGACTTAGTCTAGTGATACATTAAATATATTAAAAAATAATGTAATAACATTTGTTTTGGTTGTTTGCAGTTTGATGAAGGAACCGGCTCCTTACCAGACCCCAGTCTACCTCTTGCTCATCAGTTAGACTTTGCTCTTGGTAAAATCAGAGAGCATGTCCGCACCATCTTGGACACACAGGCCACCTGCAAAAGTTTGGATGAGGTATAGTATTCCATCCCTCCTCATAAGTATTCCTTCCATGTCGAGCCCATCGTATATTGTTTGAATTATCCTTCACATGCAGAAGTTGAAAGAGAAAGCAGAGGCTCTGTGGAAGGCAGAACAGAACATTGTGTCCAGGGACAAAGTCATCAATGAACTGCGTCTTCGGCTCCCAGCTGCTGCCAACAGAGAACGCCTCCTGGCTGACCTCGCAAAGCACGAGGAGGGCCAGTCGGACTGTCAGCCTGCCCTCAAGCTGGCTCAGCAGGCCATCAAAGACCTCCAGGGTCGACTTGACAAGAAGGAGGACGTATTAAAGAAATACCAGAACCAGTTGGCTCAAGCCAGAGAGGTACAGTGATGCAAGTAGAAGTGCTGGGCGTGCAGTGATTCCTAATGCAACAAATCCCCTTTATTAATCCTTAAGTGACTCCTGTTTGGTGTTTAAAAGTGGCCGCAGTGTGTTGCAGTGGTTAGTACTGTCACTTCACAGCATGAAAATAATCCGGCTTCCTCCTACTGTCCAAAGACATACAGCTTAGGTTAATTGGGGACCCTTATTTCTCGTAGGTGTGAATGTGAGAGAGAATTTATGTCAGCAGTGCCATACACAGGCGTACCTCTTTAAGCCTTGTAAAATGATTTAAATGAAACCATGTGAGATGTTTAGAGGGAGAAATTCTCAGAAATCAGTGACCTCAAAGATGTCCACACCAGTATTTTTTATAAGGGGAACCACAAGCTTAATCTTTATAGTCATAGAATTTAGTCAGTACTTTAGTAGTAGATAGGTATTAGATGAGGAGTAGATGTTAAACGTAACAAAATGTATATTCTCAAGTAAAATAGAAATTAAATTAAAATGATTATTAGATAAAAACTAAAGCAAAAGATTGAACAATAATCCAAATGAAAAGCCAGATGAAAAAATTGGTCTTTAATTTCTAACCATTACCAGCGGTAACATGCTCCGCAGAGTAAAGGCTAAAAAGCCTCAGCAGTACTTTTATGGGACACATAAGGATCTTTTAAAAGAAAGCTCTGGAGGATCTTAGTGATTTGGCTAGGACATAAAATGAAAGAAAATCTCTGATGTATGGGGGAGCAAGGCCGATCAAAGTTTTATTGACTAGTAAAAGAACTTTAAAATTGTCTCTAAAAAAGTACAGGTAGCCGCTGAAGAGTCTTAATCTGCAGTGTAATGTGATCCGTTCTCTTTGTTCTAGTTAAGACTCCGTCTGCGGCACTTTAAATTACAAACAGTTTTTCTTATAGGCTTTTCAGGTACTCCAGTTAAAATGGAGTTGCAATCCCCTAGATGCCTTATTAAGGATGAATAAGCAGTTTTACATAGTGATGGATATTTTTGTGGAGGAGCAACTTTATCTAATGAGGATCTTAGCTTTCACAATAACATCATCAACTATATCATTGATTAAACCAGTGGTTGCTGGAGGAAAGGTTTTTATCCAATTTGCAAACAGCTTCATTGTTTATGTTCTGCTTCACGACAGCAGTCTCTGGGCAGTACTTTGGTATAAAAACAGGAGTGCTTAAAAAACGACAAAAAGACACAGAACTCTAGTACACGTAATAAATATGTGCAGTCTATTTCCACAAACATGTGGTGGTGATCCCAGGAAATCCACGGTCCTTTAGTCAATAGTAAATAAACCCCACATTAAATGTTACTGCCATTGACTTTAAAAGCAAATGAAACAACTAGAGAAAATAGTGGCTACGTCACACACTTTTATTTTGTTCCCTGGAATAAAAAAGTAAAATTTAAGAGAAGAGAAATTACAGAAGACTCACATTCGGACCGAGGTAGTCAAAGTAAACCAGGCTTCAGTTGAAATGAATTAATTGATATAAAACATTTAGCTTATGCTCAGGAGTGCAAGCGTTAATGGCTCTGGTTTGGGGCTCACTAACACCAACATTGTTTTTCGTATTCATTAGGTTGCATTCGTTTCTGTCATAATATGGCAAGGATGCTTGTGCTCTGTAATTATGGTCTGAATGAGATGATGAGAGTGTTAGACAGATGAGGCCGGTAGGGGAGCCAGCAGCAGGTATTAGTGGTTTGATTCCACGTTTGATTCCCAGTTTGAGGGGGGTCTTTCTGTGTTATTCCCCTGTTTGCGTGTCTCTGTATGTTGGCCTTGTGATATGCTGGTGACCTGTCGGGGTTGCAGCTCGCCTCTTTCCCAATGTCAGCTGGGAATGGCTGCCGGTTCCCAACGCACCCCTCAAATAAGATAAGCAGTGTAGATAATGGATGGAATGACTTCAAAATGTATATTTCACTCCCACTACACCTTGTTGATCCCAGGATCAAGAGGAGATGATAAAGAGACACCAGGAGGAGCTCAGGATTCTACATCAGAAGCTTGACTTGCACTCTGACACGTCTTTGGACCACTTCAAACAGACAGCAATGGTAAGCATTTCTATCTCTTCTTGTTTTAATTATTTATGTATTTATTTTCGGGGTCAACTCTACGCAGTCTACACAGGATTGAGTGTAGATCTCCCACATTTTGGCCACTCTCAGAGACCAATACACAGTCCCTGTAGTTACACACAGGAACTGGAAGAAAATAAACTTTAAGATTAACTGGCAGTCAGATAACAAATACCTCTGCCCTGGCCAAACAGTGTCCTTGTTAAACCACATTTAAAAGTCCCTTAAAAATGCTGGATCTTTTTCATCAAGATCCATAAATTATTTTCTTCCACCAAGTTTCATGGTAATCCTTCCAGTTGTTTATGTGTAATCCTGCTAGCAAACATGAAGGCAGATGAGCAGCGGTATTACCCATGAAAACACAATTTCCTTGGCAGACAAAACAATGGGAAAACAGGGCTGAAAAGAGTTCAGCTATGACAATTTTGATACACAACAACATTGGTACATGTAGTTAATGACATCACATTTATATATATATATATATATATATATATATATATATATATATATATATATATATATATATATATATCCATCCAGAGACGCCTTATTTGAATACAAACAGGTCCTATATTGTATTTCTAAGGATACTGTCTGTATAATGTCATTGTTTCATGGAAAATGATGGAATTCAGAAGATGTTCCAGAGTCTTAGAGCACTGTTGTAAGTGTTTTGTTTAATGCTCCCTAAATCCTTTTCCAGGAGCTAATGAAGAAGCCCACAATCAAGGTGCCGACCTCCAAGCATCTGGAGCGCCTGGCTGAGCTGGAGCAGACCGTGGCTGAGCTGGACCTCTCGCTGTCGTCTGCTACAGAAAAGCTGAAGCTGACCACCGATGAGCTGCAGCGACAGAGGACCGCCATGGAAGCACAGGCTAAGAGACACTCTGATGACATGTCAAAGTAATTATCCCTGAAGCTTTTTCTGAGTTTGAGTCAGTGGTTAGGTCTGAAGGTTAAATTATATTAGAATCAGAATCCTTTATATTTCCTTTATCTTCATTGTTTTTATGACTAGAGTAATTTAAAATCGATACACACAAAAGTTCACTCCTAACTGTTGTTTATTCGAAGGACTTAAATATAGTATTAAATAGTAAATAGGGCTTTTACTGTGGAAAAAAATCATTGCTTTTAAATCAATAAACAGAACAGGTTTAGTATTACATTATTCCATATTTTTGCTTTTGCTGTGGATATTTATTCCACATATATTCCACTTAGGGTATTGACCAGCCTAAAGCACAGCTTAGAATAAGTTCATCATGTCAGCTTGGTTGAATAAGAGGATTTATACAACCTTAAAGCTATTGATGGGATACTCAAGATCACCTGATGTTAAGGGTTCAGAAATTTCATATGAAGCAGCAAAAGCGAAGCAGATTAAAGAGAGCATTCAAGATTCCTTAGTTTGTTTGTACCATTGAGACACAAGGCCATTCAGCTTTATGAGAACGCACCGCATGGCACCGACAGGGGCAAACAAAATACTATGATTTTCAAGCCGACCAGGATTGTCTGGTAGAGAATTCACGCTGCTTATGGCAACACAAACTGATAATAACTCTTACTTGCCCTGTTAGAAAGATGCGGTGCAGACACCATGGAGATCTAACAGCCATGCAGAATAAACCTGCATGCCCAAATATGTTTGTGCTTGGTAGAAATAGAGTCTTTGTCAATAGTCAATATAACTTGGCCACAATTTCAGAGCCTCTGGGAGCAATTGCCTATATTTGGGGCTTCTATGGTGGAAAAAGGATATCCAGGCCAAGACTTAGTCTTCCATTCACTTTACACTGTTTACAGTCTGACCAGTTTCTTTACTCACAAGTCAAACACAATATCTTTCGTACATGTGTAGGTCCAGATGGCATTTTGGCTAATTTCTATACCTATACCTATAAATGCAGATCCATTAAAAAGCCACGAGTTAATGCATTTTGGTCAATGTATTCCCCCTGTTTTGCTTTCCACAGCTACCTCAAACGTAATTGGTCAAACTAGGAGGCGTCTAGCCTCAAAATCTGGTCCCTCGCCTTTAGATTCTGTGTATTGACCTAAATAATCTGTTAAGAGATTTGGCCTTGACATACATGGGAGGATTGTGTTGCCTACCAAACAGGGCTGGCAGGTCTATATCAAAAGGAGGTGTATTTGAGAAGTGGATGCGATCAAGCTCTTGCCCCTGTGTCTGAATGAAGTGAAGTTGCTTTGCACATATGTGTCTGCCAATGTGGCTGAAATTGTATCTTAAAAGTGACCTGCTAAAAGGCATACACTAACAGTAACAGTGTCAATAATTATGCAGGGAGATAATTTGTTCTGTCTGAAGGCAACTGAACAGTGTTTATATTGATCTGGTACACAATCAGCCGCTTGTGATACAATGTCAAGAGTTTTTGAAAACCATCAAATCCTCACTTCCAGTGTACTTTGCCTCGGTTTCAATTTTTCGAATATACATAACATTAAATATACAATCTATGTACGTGTGCATTTGTAGCCTTGTATTATTCCCCCCCTTTGCTGCAAGCTAATCTTTTGAATAAGTATGTACATTTTAAGTTTATTTTATTTACTCATGTCTACAACCTCTGCAGGGATTAAAAGTCTCTTATAAAAACAAACTAACAGAAGAGTCTTGTTGCAGGATAGATGAGCATCATGTTTCCCAGGTAAAGAGTCTGACTGCTGAGGTTGAGGATCAGGGAAACCAAATGGCCCAGAAGGAGAAGGAGATGAACTACCTCCGCACTGAGCTGGAGGCCCAGAGGGAGGCCAACGTCCGCTCCCCCAGTAACACCATGAAAAACCTGGTTGAACGACTCAAAGCTCAGCTCGCTCAGAAAGAGAAACAGCTCAAGGTTGTTCTTTTATCATATTACTTTTTAATGTACTTTTCTGTTTCATGGAGGTAAATTGTTTGCTCCTGTTGCTTTACAAAAGTACCCAGATATCTTTGGGAATGAGGAAATGCTTTCATTCGTTGGCGCCATTCCCCCAGAGTGCATATGTTTCATCCCTTTCCAAAGATGTGCATACCAGGTGGACACATTGCACAAAGTACTTCATACAGCAACAAATGAGTGCTTTGGTCTGTGTTTGGTCAGTGTCATGGAGTGGCTGCCTGGTCTAGATGCTTTCTTGCTGTTCGCCCAGCATTTACTTGTTGGTAAACTTGAAAGAAGCGTATGAATGTTGCTTTTTAGCTTTTCAGCTTCATAACAAGTAACAACTAAGTAGATCTGGAGATCAATTGTAATGATACACACAGTACAAACATGTTTACCACTGCACTTATCATATGTATCATAAAGGGCATCTCTATGTTCCCTGTTCTCTCAGGCTCTCAGTAAAGCTCTGTTGGAGCTGCGGGCAGAGATGACGTCTGCTGCTGAGCAGCAAGTCATAGCTAATGCTGCACAAAAAGAAGAGAGCCTCAATGTGCAGATGCTGATTGACAGGCACACCAAAGACCTGAAGGTGAGGTTTTCATGTGTGTTACATTTCATAGACGACATGTATGGAAAGTTTACAGCTGGTTTACATAGGTCTGTTTTGATTTACTGTCACGATGTCCCCGGTAACGTTGGTGAACACATTAAACAGGCCAGCCTTGTTGCACAGACAGAATTATTGACATAATGAATAGTTGTTTTCCTTAATCACATCTTCAAGGAAAGTTGGGGTTTAGTCTGATATGTAATGATTTAAAACTTTATCATGATTTATTTTGTCTCAATTGAAAAAACACATACTGATAGCAGATAGCATAACCACCAAATAACATCAAAATCTGGTTATATTCTTTGGTTATTACAAATCCTATAAAAAACTAAAATATGCAATGTGTTTGTTGGTCTCTGAGTATTTGCCTACTTCCTTTGAAAACAATCACAAATAGAAAATACAACATTTTTTACAAATATAACACAGGCTTTGGATACACAGATAATACTTGATGTTGTTGATGTGACTTGGTTGATGTGTATGGTTTGGGATTGTTCATTGGCTTTATTGTAAAGAAAGAAAAAGATTAGCGAAATTTTTTTGTGTTAGATTATTGGACAAGATGTTGAATATCTCTTGAACATCTTCTAAAAAATAAAAGTTACCAACTGCTGTTAGATGTTAGCAGGTGCTATCGGCCGCCAGCAGATGTTAGGGACATAACTTCAGTTGTGCACCTTAGGGTCATCAAGTTTTTTGTCCTTGTAATCAACGATACAGGCCGAACTTGAGGTTACATTGGGGCTAAAGGTAAATCTGTCTGGCTACTGGCTTAAATGGCAGTACAATGAAAGCCATGTGGCCCGCTCAGTAGATCAGACATCATTTCTCATTTTAGAACATAGGGCAAGATGGAGAATATCCCTTGTATGTTTTAGAGCTCTAATTAATGCCTACAACCAGTTGGATGTTACCGTGGATGTTGGGAACATGTCTTCAGTTGTGTACTCAAAAGGCCTTAAATCCTTCTTCTCCAAAGGTGCGGGTGCAAGAACTCAATGAAGACCTTCAAGCTGCAAAGGACACCGCCAAGGCAATGAGAGGTCGGGAGAGCACCCTGAAAGAGGAAGTGGACTGCTTGAACCAGGACCTCCAGAGGAGTCATAAAACCCAGAGACGTCTGCAGGCTGAGAGGGAAGAGAAGGAGCAGGAAATTCTGGAGCTCAAGCAACAAACCAAGAGGCTCAGCAGCGCTCTGCAGGTTAGTGTTTGTAAGATGCAACTCATTTTGACTGGAGCGTATTGTTGTCGCTGTTGGTAATAATACAGTGGTATGCTCAACAACACCCTTGTGATCACCAGACACATGACGTCAGCATAACATCAAGTTGTCAAGTGATCGGGATCCTCTGACTCAGGCATGACATCCAGACCTTGAGATATGATCAAATATAATAAAGACAAGCAAAGCCTGCTAGGCTCTTCCACAGCATTCTTTTTTAAATTGAGGAATGCATAAAGAATTGAGTCATTTGTCTAACATTTTTAATTCTTCTTGTGTAAGGTTTTGTTGTGGATCAGTGTCACCAAGCATGTACAGTACAATTAAAGGTAGACTTCTTAGTTTCTCAGGACTTCAGCATAAATAACATAACATAATGTCATGTGGTGCGACCCGGTCTTAGAACATTGAGGTGCATGAATGAAAATTCTCTTCTCTGTATTTATGATTAAGAATCAACCAGAACCAGATGGGAAGGGGCCGACAGTCGAGAATCTGCAGAAGAAGATCAGGAGGCTGGAGTCTGACTTTGACAAAAGGGCAGAAATGAAACATGTTAAAGATGATCATGGAAAGGTTTGAACATTAATTTAGTCAACATTTAAAATTGTTTTAAGGTCTTTATCAATGAACAGCCTCTGATATTGCATGGTCTATATTAGTGCAATTTCTACTGCCTTCCACTATAAGCGTTGCCTGACTTTTTTTTCTTAAGCCCTAAATCATTTTCAGTCCCCACTTTCAGTGGTACGTCACAGCAACTGAACCTCAACCAGCGGTGAATGTGTCTGGTCACACTGGCTGCGTGACCGGCGCATTGGGATGGGGAACATGGAATCAGCAGTGCAAGCAGCGTGTCTCAGTCGCGTGGTGTTGTTGTTGTGAAGGCGATTGGGCAGAGAAGCTCCTGCTGCGTTGTCAATATTATATTATTCACTGACATTCATGTTTGAAAACTGACTTCTCACCATCGCTTTTCCATGTTAGTTGTGTTTTCTGTTACTAAGCAACCAACTGCCAAGTAGACAATCTGCTTCCTGTCCATAACTGGTCAAATGTCTTATGTTTTCAGGGGCACGTTCAACCGCAAAAAGTTTTTGCTTAATTTTGCAGCCGTTTCTGGGCTAAAATATTTAAATGTCACCCCATCTACACCGTCAGATATAGGCTAGTAAACTTTAGTTAAGATTTTAAATTAAAAGTACTTGTTTGACCGATTATATATATTAATTTATTATGCTCTGACATCATGAGATCATTACTATTGAAGCAGTTGTGTAAGCAGGAGGTGGAGCGAGAGCAAAATACATTTTATACAGTTTTATTTACGAGGAAGTTAGAGCTTGTTTCTCTTTCTAATTTGTGGTGAGATACTGGATCATTGAAGCATTTGAGAACTTCAGAGAGAAAAAGCTATTAATAACACAGACATTTGAAAAAACTATATTGCTTTTACAGAAGCAAAAGATTTTCTAAACCACTGGTTAAGTATTTAACAATGCGTTTTAACAGCTTATTAAATTATCTTTTGTTTGAAATCTTGTAATGGAGTAAAATAATAAATAATAATTCAACAATGCTCTTTTAAATGTATCAGAGTAGAAGTATGAGTCGCAAGAAGTGGAAATACTAAAGTATAAGTACTTAAATGTTGTGAACTAAACAATAAATATTTGAGATTTTAAGTATTTGTGACATTATGTAGTATAAACTAAAGTTACCATATATCTCATGCGATGCATGGATGTTCAAAAAAGGCTTGTTTATTTTATCAATAAGTTTAATAATACAATAAACACAATAAATAAACTGGGGGCAAAATATTGAAATCTTAGTTTTTGGATAAACTCAGTGCCCCCCTCTTCCTTTTGGAGTTTTAAATATTCTTTTAAGGTTTCTTCCACTGCCAAATAAATCTGGAAATGATTTTGTTCAATTAAGAAAACTGTTTTAAGTGAATTTCTACAGGAGGTGCTTAAAATAAGAGATATCAAGGATGAATGTTCATTTTTACAACGTCAACTCTCTGAGGCTGAAGAAAGGTGTGGTATTCCATTTTGTTATGAGAGGACCATAATTTATCTCTTCTTATGATGGAATATCCCTCTAAGGCACATTGTGGTGTATAATTAAATGTTCAGACCAGAGTTTTTTCCCCTTTAAAATTATAGCCTACATTTCTCATACCTACTTCTACCTGTGAGTCACATAGACCGCAGGGGGTAAAGAAAAAGCAATGCTGGAATGTATGCATTCTTATGCAAGTTTTTACCCTAAAGCCTGTTTAATACCAGGTTTTTTTATCCATCTGTAAATTAACTTAGGTTTTCCTTGTCGGTTTCCAATAGTTCAAATATGTGTAAGACAATTTATTACTCAGCCCTACATGTGATTTCTGATAAAGAAAAATTCCGATTATGTCCCAATCCCTTCCTGGGTTGTCATCAGCTGCCATGTCCAATTTCAGCTTGTTTTCTATCATGTTCGCGGCTGTCGAACGTGACGAACCGAGCTTGCAAATTAAACTGTCACTCCTTTAGTCGTTGGACCAAAAAACCAACATAAAAAATTCCAACTGTTCTGAATTGTATTTATAGTAGCATTGTCATTGGATATGTGTATACTTGTCTTGCAGTCTAAAGAAGAGATCGTGCGGTGGGAGGAGGGTAAGAAATGGCAGGCCAAGATGGACAAAGTGAAGAATTCACTGAAGGAGAAGGAACGTGAGAACGAGTCCATGTCCAAACAGCTCAGCACTCTGAAAGACCTCTACGCCAGGTCAGTGTGAATATCATACCACAGCTCTTCATCTTTTTGTTTATGTAACAGAATTCCTTCAACTGGAGGGAGGTAGAGAAACCTAGCAGGAAAAGAAAAAACACATAGAATGACATTTTATAATTTTCCAAATCTAAAGTCTTTGAATTCCCTGTTTTAACAGTCCAAAAGCCTAAGGTTCAAGTTCCTTTTATACTAGACAAAGAGAGGTGATAAGCATCACATTAGAGAAGCTAGAAACCGAAAATGTTTAGTAACTGATTAGTTGTGTAATACCTATGTATTTAGAAAACATTATATAAGGTATATGAGAGTATCAGTCTGATTATATAAAAAGCTACTGCCACTGTCAAGATTGAAATGTCAATCAATGTGCATCACTGTTTTCATCCTGTTCTACTGTGTGTGTGCAGACTGGAGCAAGAGAAGGGTGCACTGCAGAAGAAGCTCAAGGCTCGAGGTGTGACTGCTGACCAGGTAGTGGGTGTGAGAACCACTGAAATGGAGAAGGAACTAGAGGAGCTGAAGAAGAAGAACTTAGACCTGGAGACGCAGATCCTCACCATAAAGTATGTATCAGTCTTTACAAATTTTCGACATTGCCCTGATTTTAGTTTGTTGTTCTGGAGATATTTCATGTGGACGGGGATTATGGGTTCTGGGTTCCTAATCTGTCTTTAAATGGTTTCTTTCTTCCTCCTTGTACTCCAGCTTCCTCACACAATACAAAAATGAGCAGGTTAAGTTAACCGGCCTCTCTAAATTGCCTATAAATGCGAATATGAGCTTGCATGGTTGTTTGATACACCGTGTTGTATCCCGCATCTCACTCAATATTAGCTGCGATTGGCTCCTGTCCCTGCAACCCTCAAAAGGATAAGTGGATGATAGATAGATGGATGGACAGGAATCCTTTTTTCATTTGCTGGGTTTGCATAAATACTATCAAATTAGATTAATTTAACACATCTCATACGTAAAAATTACACAAGGCAATGCACTTCACAAAATACAAATTAAGCTTCTTGTGTTTCTAAACAAGAAGCTGGTTGCAACCCTGAAACTAAACGGAAGGCCCTATCAAAATCAATCAAGTAACTTGATATCACTCCAATCTGAGCTATGAGAGCGGAAATTAATGATTTAACATTTATTATCTTGTATCTTAATTTCATGGAATTCTCCAAAATAATTATTTGAAATTAGTTATTATTGTTTGATACAATTTTATGGATAGAGAGATTGGTAAATTACCTTACATGTATGAATAAGCTCAATGGTGAGGTCAACAATCTTTGTAACTAGCCCCTTGAATTGATGTACTACTGCTATCAAACATGTGCGTACCACAATTTTGTTTCACTTAAGCAACCAAATATGCTAGTGATCATAAACTGTCTCTGTGATAAGCCAAACAGGTTCTTTATTAATATTACAAATAGATTCTGAGAAAGCGATTCAAATGAATTCATTCTTCATTTATGTAGTACCCTAAAGACATAGGGCTTTACAGTACAATAAAAAGGGCAATGATTAAAAAAAGACATAAGGAAATGATAATAAGAGACATGGTAGAATAGAGAGACCAGTGAAGCATAGTTTTCACAGGATTTTTTTTCATGAAACTTCACAGTTATGTTAATCAGGAAGTTCCTTTTGATATTTTGCATTTGCCGAAGGGGATATGCCATCTCCTGATCACTGTCTTTCCCACAGCTCCAAGGATGTTCCATCGATGTACAAAATACTCTAAATACACTTCCCAGAATTCAATTGCTCTCAATACTGGAACAGTTATAAGGCCAGTGTCAAACGACCTACGTGGTCTCTGGGGAGTATAGATTAAAACCCTGTCTGAGAAGTATATGGGCTAGTCCATTGAGGAATTTAAAAATTTTAAAAGGATTTTATAATACATTCTAAAACGGACATGCAAACAATGAAGACAGGTGAAATGTGTGTTCTGCTTTTGGTCTTCCTTAGTCCATCTGTTTGAGATTTATAGCTTATTTATTGCTTTCTTAGACTCACCAGAAAAGACAGCATTATAGTAGTCAAGTCTGCTAGTGATAAAAGGATGGTATCTGCCTGGAAGATAAATTGTTGCACTTAAGCAATGTATCTTAGATGATCGAAAGCACTTTTAGTTATATTACTGACATGAGATTCAAAATAAAAATCATAGCCTAGAACCATATCAAGATTTTTTTGGTAGGTGCTTTAGGGGGAGGTAGGAGAGTATACATTTTTTTTTAAATAAGTGATATGACTTATGCATTGAACCAGTTTATCATAGGGCTGATTTCATCGCGTGATAATGAAATGTTCAGTTGTGTATCAACAACGTAGCTATGAAACTGAATCCCTTGCTTTCATGATATTTCCTTGTCTTTCCTAGAATTAACAGAGAAGGTTCCAGAGTGGAGCCTATAGGAACATCACATTTTTTTAAACCATGTTTTTGTTGCTGAGGCTCATTATTGGTCCAAATAATCCACCTTTATATTTTTTTTTGAACGCACAGACAACAACAGGCTTTACCTCGTGATGATGCCATGGAGAGTCTGATGCTGAAGAACCGCTATCTAGAGGACAGAATCCACATTTTAGACAGTCAGATGTCCAAAGAGCCTTCGTCAAGACCCTCTGTAAGTGCTCATTGACATACAAGAAAACAGTAAAACACCTGTGTGCTTGAAAACCTAATGTGGTGAAACAATTAAGCTGCTTTCAGACATAAACTGAAATCAGGATAATCTCTTAACATTCTCTAGAGGTGCCACAAATGTCCAAGTGAGAGGCTAAAGACATTCTCAGGAGTTTCTCCTGCCAACTACTAAAAACTCTGGAGCTTTTCCGAATGAGCTCATGTGCAGGAGGTCCTCTGGGAGATTAACCGCAAGCATGTGGACGTGTTGATGACATTTCTTACATGCAATCAATGCAAAACCTCAAATATATATATTATAATAATAATACGGATATCTCAAGATGAAAAAGAGGTAGGAGACGCAGAACAAAGATGTCAAGAAACTTTTTAGGGATAAGGGCTGATTCCAGTGTTTATGTGCTATAATCAAAAACAGATGATCTCTGCAGCGAAAGTAATAAATCATATCCTATCTTTGTCTGCTGAGCCAACCTTCACCTGAACGCTGTGGACACTTTTCTGTTGTTTTTAACGCGTCTGACTAGAGAATCTCCTGCTGCGGCTTTCACATGTGAAAGGCGACTCCTGAAAACCCCATTCCCCAATGTCTTCAAATTATCTGGAGTTCATGTCTGAAAATGGCCTATTATTATTTCTTACAAAAATATTACCACGCAATTTAATTTGTATCAAAGAAAGTTATTCAGCAAAGTTGACATTCTAATAATGGGAATTTGCTATTTCTCTGTTTTGCATTATACATTCCATTTTAACTTTACAACGTTCACTATTATCAATTATTATAGATGAAATGTGATAGTTCATATGTGATAAATATAGTAAAAACTGATCTTAATTGCAAATATAAAACGTACAGTCAGATTTTATTTGTGTTTCATTGTTTTGCTCTGTGTTATGTACAGCACTTTGTAACTTTGTTTTGAAAAGTGTCATATATTTAAAGTTATTATTGTTTTTATAATTTATTAAGGCATAGATGACAATACCTCACCATGGTGTCTCGTGAAGAATAACTTTAGCTTATCTAAAATAGAATAATAATTCAACCAATGTAAGAAAAGAAAAGATCAAACAAAGACAGAGGAAAATCACAGCCTTGATCTGATCTGCTGAGGAGAGGAGATCTCCCTGAGGCTGAATTAGGGTACTTTACAGGGCAGAGCATGCTGGGCCTAGGGAAACCTCATAATGCTGATAACCCTCCATTAAACACCTGTAAAACACAACCACATGGACACAGAGACTCCTATTTCCCAGGTGGACGAGAGTTGTCACAGGATTAAAAGACATTTTTCTTTTGTTGTATTCCAATATTCATTATTCTTTATCCTCTTTCTTCATGTATCTCCATTGACACTGGATTCAATCTAATTCATTGCCTTTGAAGGTAAAAAGCTCCTACTCCCAGGCTTTGAAAGGGATTTGTTCTGTCACTTTTGATGTTGCGGATGGGCAGTTCGAAAGGAATGTTACACCCCATTTCGCTGAGTCCTCCAGCTGCTCCATCAGCCCTGAAGCTGTCAAAGAGCCCGCTCACCATCAGAGGGCGCCAAAGCAGAGTCACACAGACAGTGAAACTCAAAGCAGCTTTGTTGGGGAAGAGGATGTTTGCCTTGACCACGAGCAACCCAGCCCCGATGTAGAAGAAAACGCAGCAGCTGACAAAACGCATGATGAAGTAGATGATGAAGCTGATCATGCTAAAGATGATGAGACACAAACAGAAGCAGATCATGTAGAAGGCACTAACATCCCATATGGTTCTGATCTTGGCGTGCTTGAAGAAAAAGAAGAAAGCACCTTGCTCTCTCAACCACAGATCACAAAAGAAACTGGGGCCAAGTCCAATGATCTGTTAGAAAGACCTAGATCAGCTATGTCATCCTCTAAGCCAAGGGCAGCAGCAACAGGCCATGAAACAAATGAAACTATGACTAAAGAGAGTGCTGCTGAACAAGAGGATCGAGACACTGATGATGATGATAATGATGATGATGTGAGAATCAGGGCAGAGAAGACACAAGAGGATAATAAGCAGATTGAGCTGAAAAATGAAGCAGTTAAGACTACAAAGGAGGCAACAGAGGAAGATAATCCAGAACAGTCATGCTCAGCAGAGCCAGATGTGGAATACAGCACCACACAGAGCAAACACCTGGGGTTCATTAGAAGAAGAAGGGATGAGTGCATTCGAAAACGAGAAAGCAGATGTCTTAGATATCAAAAGGTACTCCAGGCTCTATAGTCACCCAAGCTTAAGTGATGTGGTAGCATGGCAGTATATGTGGCAGAGTAGAAGTCAAGGACCTAACAGTAGAAGTGGCTTGTTTGTGTTTGGATCCCCTGCATTGTCCTTGATGGATGTGGTCGTGTGTTTCAGTTTCATGACCCCTAGAACAAGGGCATGGATTTAACAAAGATGCTGGTTCCCTACACTCCCTTAGTGATTTAGTTTTTAAGGATGCAATCTCTTCCACCGTAGTAGTTGTTATCACCATACAATGTAAATCATTTTCTCTGGCTCAGGTTGTATCTTTGCTTCCCTCCAGACTTCAGGTAGAGGCACTGGCACACCCTCACAGAGAGATCAAGACCTTCAAAAAGAAAACCTCAAGCTTGCCTCTGAGAACCTGGAGCTGCGCTTTCAGCTGGAGCAGAGCGACAAAGACTTACCAAGACTCAAGGTAGGCAGAACAGGGACACAGAGCAGGCTGGTCAGTGAAATGTTCTAACCAGCTGCTAGCTTCATATTTACCGTACAGACATCACTAAGAGCTGGCAGCTTTTTCTCATGATTGAAGATGTTTGTCATGAAATGTTGTGTTCTCTCAGCCAATGTGTTGAATTTCACTTTAGTGAATGGAGAGTTTATTCATTGCATCATCAATTTATCTTCAACTGCATTTATATCAGTTTTGCCAGTGTTTTGTACCCCATAATTCAACCCCAACATAAACTGAAGGAAAAAAATGTGTTTTATTTTACTTTATACCCCTTTTCTCTGTTATCTCACAGAACCAAGTTGCAGACCTGAAGGAGATGTGCAACGCTTTGAAGAAGGATAAGGCAGAGGTGAAGAAAAACCTGGCTCATATAAGTGGAGTAAGTTGAAGTCCAAAGCAAAGGACCAAAGCTCAGGCCTAGTGAGGCAAAACTAATGAGGTCCTGGTTAGTACAGGTAAGATGGGAGTTGTGGTTAGGTATGAATTTGTCATGGATAATGTTATGACAAACAGACAATTTAGAGTTAATGCTTTACACAAAACCATAGCATGACAAACATGCAAAGTTGTCATAAAACTTAGGTGTGTAAAGAACGAAAGGAAGACTACATTTAGAAATAATTTGTATTAACTACTACTGAGTACTCAGAGGTGGGGACATCATGTTGGTGATTCCGTTATATGATGGATTATTTTTATTCATCATTTTCAAGAAATTACAGAAATAATAAGATAGATTCCTTAAGATATCTATAAATGAGGTAAAAAAAAACTCTACTGAGGTTCTCCATTAAATTGTATTTCACCATGTCCTGTTTATCATGATGATGATTTGTCACGTGTTCCTCACCAGACTGGTCACAGTGGTAAAACAGTACCTGAACTTGAGAAAACCATTGGGTTGATGAAGAAGGTGGTGGAGAGGGTGCAGAGGGAGAATGAGACGATGAAGAAGTCCGGTGCACTGGCAAGTCAAGACAAGGTCTCTGCCTTGGAGCAAGAAAACCAAAACCTAAAGGTTGGTCACCACTCCATGTTTTGTGTCATACATATTTATTCTGTAAGTATATCAACTTATTTTTCTGTTACTACAGCTGAGTCAATATTGCACACCGTCGATAGAAACACACTTATACATATGCTAATGTAGTTATTATGTATTACTGATTATTGGTTGACTAGTTGCACAGCCTCTTACTTTAACTTTACCACTATATTCCATAAACTTCATAAAAGTGATTTTCATGACCTGTGCGTGTGGTATAAGCTACTGGATGCCTACATTTCTTTCGGGATCAATAAACTATCCATCTATTATTTTCTTTTAGGCTGAATATGAGAAGCTCAAGAGCCAAAGTGAAGCTGAGCTGAGATCAAAACTTGAATCTAGGACCAAAGGACTGGAGAAAATAGTGATTGAAAACGAACGTCTACGCAAGGAGATCAAGAGGGTAATACATGTTACTTCTACAACATGCTATTCCTTCAAAAGTACTTTCAGAAGGAAAGTTGAATTTATATTTTCGCACCCGCTTTTAAAAAGTGGGTGAGTTTTTATTTAGTGGTATAACGTTCCAATTTAGTTCGTGTAACTACGTGTAAATGTGAGCAAACAGTGTTCCTCCCTGTCAATGGCTAATGGAAATATTTGTCCCAGTCAGAGAGAAACTTAATATGACTGAGTTTGAATAAGTAATTAATTCTGGTAATATTTAATGAAGTTTTCAATTACAGCACTTGGTAATGTAAGGACAGGAGCTGTGTGGAGCATAAACATGGATTTCTCATTTGTAGTCATCATCATTGAATCACCTGATTGTGCATGATTGGTATTGTTAACAGGAAATGGAGGCCGCAGAGAGGCTGAGAGTCACCAAAACGCGTCTGGAGGTAAACAACGAGAAGCTGGAGGCGGAGCTGGAGGAAACCAAACAGCGGCTTCGTGCAGCTCTGTCCAAACCTGTCTCAGAGGGAGCTGACACAAAGACCTTGAAGGCTTCTGTGGTAACAAGGTCAGCAAACTGCTCCCTACGCCATCCATCTGGGTCTAATTCAAAAGCTTTCACAGCTTTAATGAAGAGCAAACAGTAGAGAACAGAGTGTGAGACCGCGGTTGTTTGACTTCCTCTCTGCAGAATGTTTGAGAGCAAGATGAAGGAACTGGAGAGGGAGCTCTCCCAGAAGACCTCCAGGCTGTCTGAAGTCAAACAGCAGCTGAAGGAGGCGAGCGAGCGCGAGGAAAGAGCACAGACCAGCATCCGACAGCTTGAAGATCAGGTACATGCTAAGCTACAAGGCTGCTCTGAGACTGCATACCTCCGCCAAGGTTAATTCCCTATCTCACTATGTGAAAGCAGTGTTTGTCATTAACCATCCAGACTGGGGTGGCCCTTCATATTCTAATTGGTCCTGTCACAGCCTCATAATTAACCAAACATTTTTACACTTCTCATAGTAACACATGAGATCTCTAACTTGTACCTATAGCTTAGTGCAGCGCCATTTGCTATCGTGCATAAAGTTGTTACCGTCCATGCAGACAGTCAGACCTCATTTCAGCTAGAGTTGGGTGCATAAGTACTAAATGAGAATATAACCAGCTTGGAGGAAGTCCTAATCTTTTTGATTAGTCTTTCCAGTAAGAGGTGATTTCAAGAGATCCAACAATTAAGTATTGCACAAGACAAATTTAAGAATAGGCAGATGTCATGACATTTAGACCCCTGATAGTCAAAGTCCAAAGTCTCCGTGGCTCGACCCATCTCATAAACATGTTACCACTCGCAGCTCGGTAAGGTGCAGCATGATAGACACTTGTCGCTGTGTCTGCCTGGTTTACAGAGATGTTGACTGGTTGGTTAACTATATACTTATTCACAAACTTGGTCAATATCGTTTCAGTTAAGGATATTTCATCTTACAATACCAATTTTGCTAGGATATGTGAAACCTCTTAACTTATTAAAAATATCAAAGTAGGCCTGTCAAGGTAACAAATTATGTTGGACGATATATATTGTCCCAGAAAACATTTTGATAAATGATGTCATAATTTTAAACCATTGTATAGCACTAATATGCTGATAATGTTATATCATAATCATGCTAGTACACCCCTTTAAAAGAGAAATGAGCTAAATTCCTAAGAATATTCAGTCTGACATTTAAATTATAATTGAAAAAATATTTAAAGAACATTAATATAATAAACCACAGAACTAAAACAATAAATAAGATAGACTCTCTAACTGTTAACAAAATTTGCTCTTAAATAAATATTATACATTTGGGTCCAGATATGTAACAGCCCAGTAAACAGGATGTTAATGTTATGATTTCCATGAGCTTTTAGCTTTGAATTGTATTGCACCGTTTCCTCTAGGATTGTGTGTGTGTGTGTGTGTGTGTTTCATAAACTCTGAAGTGAATCAAACAAACACAAAGTAAACTTAAGTACAGTTTGGGTCCTAATAACTTGTGATGAGTGTTGTTGTTTATTGTTAAAGAGTTAAGTGAGCGCAGGTCAGCAGGAGTGTGGTAGGAGGACACTCAGACAGAGACACTCACTCTTGAAGCAGCAGTGCTGATCATTTAATAATTGGTGGAAAACCTGTATTCACTATTTTTGTTGCCACTCTTTCATTTATTTTGACAAACCACCTTGTTCACGTTACAGAGTTCTCCTCTCGTCTCATCTTCAATCACTATCTGGGTGAGCTGAGCAATCAGACCCAATGTGTCCTATAAAGGGGTTTAAATTGTTATTTGTTTGTCATTTCTCAGGTTGACATGTTTAAAATCTGCCCTACTGCTGCAAAGACAGATGCTGGACTCACCAAGGAGTTCAGGGCAATGAGGTATGCAAAGCTATGTGCACTGTTGAGTATTGGTTATGATGTAGTAATATTAGGGATGGGCCATATAGTTAATATCATTTTGATCATAATCACATTTGTCCCCATAGTGTTAATATATGCAGAGTGATATATAACCCGATTGGTGTTGAATGAGTGTTAGTTACATTGTGGCATAACTTCAAGCAGACAGACACTTCAATGAATAATGACTTTACTTATAATTACATCTTTAAGAGAGTTTATTTGAATCACCATGACTGAACATCTGGAAAACACTATGATCATATCATCACAATACTGTGAAGCCTCTTTCACACTGGACACAAAACCCAACGACACCCACTAACATCTGGCCTTTTGATTTGGTTTGTCTTCTGTGGGAAATAGGACTCACATCACCAAGTGACTGCAGTAGCCATGGGTGTTAACCAGCTGCAGGTCTGGTGGTCAGTGATGTAAACATAGCACCCGAGTGACCGTGCACATCCTCTGCCCTTTTCCGGCACAATTTTATGATGCGTGTCGCAGAGACCGTGACTGGTGGAAAAAACTTTGTTTATCTAACAAAGTCAGGTTTCTAGCCAATGCTGAAGTTGTCTGAAGCGCCACCAAATGAATGCAAACACAATGTATAGTATATAGCGTCGGCAGTATTTTCCTATTCTGATCAAGTATATTTGTTTTGTTTATGTAACTTGTGAAAGTTTGATTTGTACAAAAATCTCCACGTTTATTTGGTCGTCAGGTTGGTCAACAATGAGCTGCAGCAGGAGAACAGAGATCTGAAGCACAGCCTCAGTGAGTACAGTCAGCGACATGGTGAGACTTCATCTAAAACAGGTGAGACTTCCAAACACACAGCTGCTGCTGTAAAGCAGTGAGATGAAACAGTGTGACATGTGTTTGGGTTTTCTAGTTACTCTGCTGCAATCATAATTGTGTATGCCTCCGCACTAGCAATAGCCGTTAGATGGTGGCATTATGTTTTTATGTTTTCCCATTCTTGTGAACAAAATATATCTCTTGCCTTGAGATACACTTTTCAAATTTGACACAAACTTTGGTTGAACTGATTAGATTTTGCTGGTCAAAGGTCAAAGTCACTGTGGCCTCACAAAACATGTCTGGTCTCTTCAACGTGACATCATAAACTGCTGGTTTTCTGTTTTCTGTCAAATAATCTGGTCTCAGTTTAATCATTAGCTACTCAAACATCTGAATGTATTTGACGTGAGCAGTCATGATGAACACCAGTCACCTCCGCTGACTCTTTTCTTGTGTTCGTAGATCTCGGGAAGCTCAGAAGTCGTCTGCAGGCAGCAGAGATGGAGAAAACAAAACTTCAAGATGAGGTCATCAAGCTGCAGAAAGAACTGGAGAACTTTGACCCGACGTTTTTTGAGGAGATTGAGGACTTGAAATATAACTACAATGTGGAGGTGAAGAAGAACATTGTGCTGGAGGAGCAGCTGAGGAAAGTGTGTGACCGGTTTGGTGTAAAAGTTGAATTGCCCAGTGTGTCCATCAGTTGACACTAAGTTACTGAGCCGTTCAGTGGACTTTACACTGTTAGAATTAAACTTTGAGTTTATCTTTAACTTTAGCACTCAGTTTCAGTTTAGATCTCAGCTGAACCTTAAAGGGATAGTTCACCCCGAAATGAAAATTCACTCATTATCTACTCACCACTATGCCATGAAGTATATGGGGAAGTGTTTGAGTCCACAAAACCCTTTAGGGATCTCGGGGTGGTAAACAGATTCAAACACTTCATCCTCCCCTCCATCGGCATAGTGGTGACTGGATAATGAGGGAATTTTCATCTTTCTTTAATATGGTCCTGAGCGAAATGTGTGTGAATGATTGAGTAGGAACAAATCGTTAAGTTGACCTTTTAGTGTGACAAAGCTCCCCCACCCTCTTCCATAAGGCAGCTTTCTATGTTAATATACTAGTTCTCTGGCTGGTGTAGTAGCATATTTATAAGGTTTGTATATTGTACAGTTCTGACATATTGAACTTCAATGTTAATGTCCTTTGTGAATAAAGCAGTTTTGATACTAATCAGATTGTTTACAAGCTCATATGATCGTCACTTAGAATTGAAATAACTGACAAAGAATTTATTGTATATAGATTGAACCTTTAAGCTTCTAGCTAAAAACATTCAATTGGTCAGTCTTTTTTCAATTTCTTTTATTCACACTAAAATGCTTATGCAGAATTCAAAAGTTCCAAGCCCGTTGACTGTCGATGCAAGCTGTACTCTGTGATGATTGAAAAAAAGTGCATTTCATATTTGCAGTACTGAGCAGAAATGCTCAAACGTAGTGATCCATGAAGAGACACAGTTCCTGTTTGGCGCTGTAGGTTTGATCCAACTTCATGTTTGTGTCAGTGAGCCAGGCCTCACTGAAAACACAGATGAAGACTTTCAGCTAATTTTGATTTAGGGCCCGGACATGCAAATGTGAAGGGAAAATCGGAGGTCAAAGTTCACCCATATTGAACTCTATGCGCAGGAATGGTGCTGTTGCCTTGACACAGGCAGCTAATCTTTTATCCCCCCCCCCCCCCCCTTTCTCACACAGAGTGAATGGAAGGCAAAGGTTCATCTCTGAAATATTTAGGGTTGGTATGGGGCCCCGACACAAAATAAGCCTTGTTCAGCCTCAGTGTACAGCTGTGGCCAAAAGTTTTGAGTGACACAAGTATTGATTTTCACAAAGTGTGTTGCTTCAGTGTTTTTAGATCTTTTTGTCAGATGTAACTATGGTATACTGAAGTATAATTACAAGCATTTCATAAGTGTTAAAGGATTTTATTGACAACTACATCAAGTTTATGCAAAGAGTCAATATTTGCAGTGTTGACCCTTCTTTTTCAAGACCTCTTCAATTCACCCTGGCATGCTGTCAATTAACTTCTGGCCCACATCCTGACTGATGGCAGCTCATTCTTGCATAATCAATGCTTGGAAATTGTCAGAATTTATGGGTTTTTGTTTGTCCACCTGCTTCTTGAGGATTGACCACAAATTCTCAATGGGATTAAGGTCTGGGGAGTTTCCTGGAAATGGACCCAACATTTCTATGTTTTGTTCCCCGAGCTACTTAGTTATCACTTTTGCCTTATGGCAAGGTGCCCCATCATGCTGGAAAAGACATTGTTCCTCACCAAACTGTTCTTGGATGGTTGGGAGAAGTTGCTCTCTGAGGATGTATTGGTACCATTCTTTATTCATGGCTGTGTTCTTTGGCAAAATTGTTAGTGAGCCCACTCCCTTGGCTGAGAAGCAACCCCACACAGGAATGGTCTCAGGATGCTTTACTGTTGGCACGACACAGGACTGATGGTAACGATAACCTTTTCTTCTCCAGACAAGCTTTTCTCCAGATGCCCTAAACAATCAGGAAGGGGATTCATCAGAGAAAATGACTTTACCCCAGTCCTCAGCAGTCCAATCCCTGTACCTTTGACAGAATATCAGTCTGTCCCTGATGTTTTTCCTGGAGACAAGTGGCTTTCTTTGCTGCCCTTCTTGACACCAGGCCATCATCCACAAGTCATCTCCTCACTGTGAGTGCAGATGCACTCACACCTGCCTGCTGCCATTCCTGAGCAAGCTCTGCACTAGTGGTGCCCCGATCCTGCAGTTGAATCAACTTAAGGAGATGGTCCTGTCGCTTGCTGGACTTCCTTGGGCGCCCTGAAGCCTTCTTCACAACAATTGAACCTCTCTCTCTCCAGTTCTTGATGATTAGTTAAATGGTAAATTTAGGTGAAATCTTACTAGCAGCAATATCCTGGCCTCTGAAGCCCTTTTTGTGCAAAGCAATGATGACTGCACGTGTTTCCTTGCATGTAACCATGGTTAATAGAGGAAGAACAATGATTTCAAGCACCACCCTCCTTTTAAAGCTTCAAGGCTGCTATTCTGTCTCAATCAGCATGACAGAGAGATCTCCAGACTTGTCCCCGTCAACACTCTCACCTGTGTTAACAAGATAATCACTGACATGTCAGCTGGTCCTTCTGTGGCAGGGCTGAAATGCAGTGGAAATGGTTTTTTGGAAATTAAGTTCTTTTCGTGGCAAAGAGGGACTTTGCAATTAATTGCAATTCATTTGATCATTCTTCATAACATTCTGGAGTATATGCAAATTGCCATCATAAAAACTGAGGCAGCAGAATTTGTGAAATTAATATTTATTTTTATATATATATATAATTAATATTCTCAAAACTTTTGGCCACGGCTGTACTTACGGGTCTCACGTGAAAATAACCTGAAATAGTTCATGTTAACTTACTGATCGCTACCAACAGGTCAAACTATCAGGCAGCGATCAGCAAGCTGGTAAATCCTAACAGGATCACAGCAGCTGTAGGAGAGGGAATATTTCATTGTCTCAGCCTGAGGGCTTATTAGTCAAAGTGGACGTCCTGAAGTCGGCTGAAGCTGCGTCCATTCAGGGCAGAGAAAGAGGCAAACAAGTCTCTCCTGTTGTTGTCCTCCTCTGTCCCGTCCACGTGAATCCCCACCGACCTGTTCCCAAAGCAGGACTCCCCGTCTGGCCACCTCAGTCCCAGGTGATGACGATGAACCTACCAACAACCACAGAACAGCTCAACACCTGCACGCCAACATTTTAGTATACAGTCTGCCTTCAGATGACAACTTACGTACACTTAATATTTCATTTCTTTTTTCATCTTTTTATCTAATTCTAATTTTTCCCACTCATCTTTCAGCTAAAGCATAATCCTCTACATCCTTGAAAGCTATTAGAACCAGTTAAGTACATTTAAGTGTTCATTCATATGTGGGAAGTCTAAAAATAAACTGCATTCAAAATTCCACATCTGCATTCATCACATAAGTAAGTGCACTTTCATTTCCCTCCAAACTATTCACACTTAATGTGAAATTCCTGAGCCTCACTCCACCTTGAGGAGAGTGCCGTCGCTGCAGTGCCACACGATGCCCTCCACTCGGCTCTCCGGACACTCGTGGAACCAGGAGCGCAGCTGCTGGAAGTCCACTGATGGAGGCGTTCGGAATGTAACACTCCCGTGTGACACCAGGAAGTGGACGGGCTGCTTTTTACTCCCAAGTCCTGTCAGGATAGAACAACCCAACTTCAGTTTAGCACAAACAAATATCCTCATACCTGAGATAAGCATTTAACTTTATTTAATTTAGTAAGAATTCTCATATACAGCTACTTTAATTGTTTTTTTTCCTAAAATATATATTTTTGAAAAGCTTCGATGTCATTGAAGTTGTTCCACTTATGACGGGTAAAAGTTAGACTCTAGTTTTATCAAATACACCATGTCAAGTTTGTGAACCTATTTCACTGTAAATATTTTTGATATATTTAATACACGTGTTCATCAGCTCCAGAGGCAAACAGCTGCCTGTGATGTCACAGACCTGTTATTAACATCCCTTGACAAGTGCTCAGCTCTAAGTTGGTTTGTTCACAAATTCTGAACGTGTCTCCTGTGACCACGACTGAATAGTCACAAAAATCATTTGTAGTTGCAGAGACCAAACAGTGAATAGTCTGTATTTAAACAGCACTTTTCTAGTCTTGACCACTCAAAGCACTTCACAGTACAGTTTCTGCTATTCACCTGTTCACAGAGCTTTCTCTGTCACACATCACTCTCCGTCGACCTTGTGGTTATATGTGATGTTGTTTGATGAGGTCTGAATGATCAGATATTATTCATTATTCAAGTGCCAGTATTTTAACACCTTTAGCAGAAGTCACAGTCCCATTTAAATGTGTATATTGATGTGCTTGGTCAACACACAAAGTTATAGATATTATAGCAACAGATATTATTTGGCATTTGCAGTAGCCGACAGCACTGGATGTGTGTCACGGCCAAGCAGCAGAGTTGGCGGTAACTCGTCGGTCAACAGGCAAGGTCATGGCAACAGCCTGCTCTCCATTGTCAATGACTTCTTCTTCTTCTTGCCCTGACCTACGCCAGTGAACATAACAGATGAATCACATAGTAAAGGTCTCTCTACGCTGGTTGGTAACTGGCAGAGTTTATCGTCAAAGGGAGGGAAAGGCGTCCTGAAGAACGTCCCTGAGTGCCATCATCAAACAGTTGAACCGTTTTACAAGAAGAGAAAGTCAGATATAAATGTAAAAATTAGGGCTGCAAGATATTAGGAAAACATGCAATGTGCGGTAACATTTAGAGTTTAAAGTTGCGATGACCATACAATTTGTGATAAATAAACACAAACCGCCCCTGGCTACTGACGCAGAGAGCACGGGCAGCTCCACCAAGTCTGGGGCAGGCACCAGGGAACCATGCACAGCTCCACTAAGTCCACTTACAGTGTTCATTTGGGATTTTTCACACATGTTTTGACTGTGAAAAGTTGTTTCTTTTTACATTGTTTGCAGCTCTGTCAGTAATTTACATCCTTTTTCTTGTTTCTCAGTCATTCACACTGTGCGTCAAACCAAACCAAGCACGCCACCATCTCTATCTGGCTCTTTATTAATTTACTAAGTTATAAAGTCTGTTCTGTTTGAGTTTACTCATTAATAAAAGAATCGATCATTATGTGATAATTGTTATGGAAGTTTTCTGGAAGCTGGTGACAGGAGAACTCAGGCAGCAGCTGATGTCCTATGCAGAACATCACTCCCTATGTTACATGTAGGTGTTTGCATCCTATTGGATAGTTAAGTAAAAAGTCCAAAGTATGCATTCCTAATTCGCATTGTGCCCTTATGTCTTGCCACTGGTGAAATTTAGTGAGTGGCAGTTGGTGCCTCTCAGTCTGGCACATCTGAATTAGATATGAAAGTCGCTAAGCGTAGACACTACAATGTAATGTTGGTCCTCTATCTATAATCTGAACTTGGGTACTGCTTAGAGAGAGAAGGAAATATCTGTGTAATTAGACAGGCACTCTTCTTTTAATGTTGTACAGATATAATATACACTATATACATCATTTATATTGTGTCATATACAGTAATGTGAGAGGATGGTCAAATATTCCCTCAACAATGATCAGTGTTGATAATATGGCGACAAACAAATCAACTTTTAAACTGTATTATTTTATATAATCAACCGCTCATAGTGTTGAATTTAAGTCGGGCAAACGTGATGTCGTAGAATTTAGTCTCGAGCTAGATTTAACGGGGGTTGCCTCGCTCTGTCAAATCGTTTTTTTTTTTTATTAATTCTCTGTTTTCTCTCTATTCTCTTCTTATTCTCTGCTTCCGACAATTATTCATTGACAGAAAAACCTGTCGATCTGAATATCTTTCATTTAACCTCTAGGGCAGCAGGGCTCCATCTGACAAATATTTGTGACATGCAAAGTGTGAATGTGTGGCGGTTTAACACCATTCATCGCAAGTTTTGCCGTCTTTGCAGCCCAAGTATATATCGTGCAGCCCAAGTAAAAATAATGATAGTGTTCCTCTGACCCAACTGTGGCTTATTTGTCACAATTAAAACAGAGCTACGGTACAAAATTTAAAAAGGTGAAAAATGTGTTTTCATTTCACGAGGAGCTGAATAAAGACGTCATTTTGCATTAAAACTGTGACTGTACTTGTTAAAGCAAGCAAAAACATTTGACATTAAAAAGCACAGGCTGTTCTGAAACAACAAGCTGTCTACACAATGACGTAGATTCCTGTGAAAGGATATATCACATTACCGTAAGGGTTCCCATTCACGTTGGTTCCAATGAGTTCCAGGGTTTGTTCCATGAGGTCAGTCAGCGGAACTGCTACAATTTCTAACATGTCTTCATCGTTAGCCTTGGGTCTGAGAACCAGAGCCACCCCGACTTCATAATCCAGCACAGACGAGTGCCAGCAGTACTGCTTGTTGTCCTTCTCCACTGGAAACCAGCCTGAACATTCACAAGAGCAAAATCAGTGTTGCCCTTACACCATGATGATGATCATTTCCATGTGAGAAATTGTACCAGGCTGGTTTGAAGGTAGCTGCTCAGTAAAATTGTGTCTTAGCAATAAGAATGAGGACAGGGCAATATTATTCCTACATTTTAAGACCTGCTTGGCCTGTTCTTTCAGACACTGAAGTTGAGCGGCTGCACGCTAAGACCTGCTGCAGGACTCAGTCCCCAGAGCCAGGAAGCCAGGAAGCCAAGCTGCAGGGCACTGAGCTGCTCACCTGTTTATTCAAAGTTCGGTGAATCTCAAATCAGTGCGTAGAACCCTGAACTGCAGAATCAGTTGCATTTTGAACGTGTTGTTCTCATGATCAACATCGTCACTTACATTGATGAGTCCCAGCCGGCGCTGCTATAAAGCGCTGGTTGTCTATTTAGTCAAAGTTTATTCATATTGAGCATATAATGTGCCCAGATCCCACCACAATCAACATTGTATTTCATTGAGCCCTTAACAATACGCATAACAAGTGTGAAGCTGATAAGATGAACGGTTCTGGAGAAATGTGAATCACATACAAGCAGACATCCACTTTCTGGAACCACATACAGTGCACTGAGCTCCAGGGAGCTGTCCATGTCATACTTTTACTCTATATTAGCTTTAAAGCTTTGCTACCTTGCACTACTAGGTTTTTGACAACAATCCTTATAGGTAACAATAGAATTTTTCAATAACCTGGAATGTGTCCGAGGTCATCAGGCACTGGATAGCCGTTGTGATGTTTGACCCGGTGAGCTGGGATCCACGACTCTGGCACCGTCCTAAAGTCGTCCTCTACGTTCCACGTGAAACCTGAAAAGAGACAGAACCAGTCAAAAACTCCCCTGCAAAAAATGGTGACGTGTAATGTGCAAAAGAAAACATATCGTCCAGAAACCTTTGGTGCTTATGTGACAGTGCTGGTACTTCTTGAATCTCTTTTCTGCCTGTTTGTTGGGTTTCCTGTCCAATCGAGCCCAGAGGTAAGGCTGCCCTACGGAAACAAAAAACATTTACTTCATCCCATCAGAAGTCACCTTTATCAATCAGGTTTGAAAAAAAATGACACCACTTTACTCTTAGTGTTAAAATCGACGAGTATCCACCTTAAAACAGAATCACAACATGAAAGACTTCTCATCGAAAAACAGTAACACTCACCTTTGTAGAGTGTAACATAACAGCAGGTACCGTCCAGTTTTTCTGTGGCAATTGCACAATCAATGTCAGCCTCCAGAGCAACAGGGTTCACGTGTTCAGTAGCAAGAACCCGAAATTGCTGCAGACAGAAAGACAGACAATGTTTAAGCATTATACGTTGGACAGATAACTGAAAGACAACGTTTCAGCTTCTAGGAAACCCCTTTCCTCACTTACAAAACCAAGAGAGCAGTTAGTACTTAAATGAATCTTCCACACGTTGCACAGAGCCAGGAATAATATTGATATCAGTCCATCCTATTAACATGTTATGAAACCAAAACAAATTCTATTCATTATTGGTTCATCATTATGCACTTTTTGCCAAAACATTTATGATATAACATTTTCTTTCTAATGTCTGACCTAATTTGCTACAGACAGGTTTCTGAATGACGTTGTCGGGGGAAACGTGTGCACACAGGGGGGCAGAGATCAGACAAAAATAGAGTAAGAGCTAATGAGGAGATCAATAAGTTTGTATGCCTAAAACTGTGCGAATCCAGAAATTGATGTGTGAAAATTTTGTTCGACATTAGGACTGTGTGGTATGAACCAGAGTCTTCTGTGCTCCTTCTTTCATTTAGTCACAAATCACATTAGACAACTTTGCGTTCCTCCACATGTCACAGATGCAAGTAGGTAAATATTCATGTGGACAACACAAACAAATATGGAGGAGAGAGAACTATAACACAGAACACGGTCAATTCAAACCAGAGAGGGACAAGAAGCTCATAGTGAAGAGGGACGAGATAATATGGTTCAGATTTGACAAGTCAAAGTATAACAGTTTTGATCTGAACTGATGTGGTCTAGGTGTTAAAACAATAAAGAAGTGAGATGTCCCTTTGTTGCATTTTTATGAATAGAAGTTAGCTTTTCACAAATCTGACACTGTTTTAGAGGAATATTTTTGGAATCTGGTCCAGATATGACATGCTTAAGTGTTGTGGATTTTCATCTGGACCTTGTCTGATGGGTTATCAGTACTAAAAAGCTGTTAACTGGTTTGCATTGCCACAGATATGCAACAACGGTTTTACAAATCTGAAATAGTTTTAAAGACGCTGTAGCCTCTTGCGGGTAATTTAGTCCAGATTGGACGAGCTTTCGTAAAGGGTTATGTGATCTAGACCTGGTGCAATGTGGTCTAGATGTGAAAAAGCTGTAATGTCACTTTTTTTGCATTTTCACAAACAAAAAATGTGTTTCACCACACGAGCAGGGAGCAGGGAGGCCTGTTATGTTTTTCTATTAATTTGTTTCGTCTGAAGCTTTGGTCACTAATTTGTTCAATTTTATTGGATTCTGCTGCAACAGTTTACCCCTAAAACTCCTTGAGTGTTTCGTGGACTCAAACACTTCACCCGCCCCTCCATCGCCATATTGGTGAGTAGATGAGTGAATTTTCATTTCTGGGTGAACTATCCCTTTAAGTCTTTCTGGGATAATTTCGTCGAGATTTGACCAGTCAAAGTATAGTGGATTATTTTTGGGGGGGATTTTTGCCTTTATTGGTAGGACCCAGTAAACTCATTTTCAGACATTTGCCCTTTACACATGCACAACACAGCAGCAGGTTCTGTGCACAGATGCATTCACAACAGCAACAAATCTATTTTGTCCACGCCCTCCCACTATCCAGAGATGAAGACAAGAACAACAGAAAAATTGATTTTTAGATGTTAGTGCTCAACCGAACAGCTCACGGTGAAAAAAAGTGTTTTTTAATCAACCAAATCACTTTTTCTCCAGGAGCTCTGTTGCTAAGCGACGGTTGTAAGGTCAGTATGATGCAAGTTTGGAAGCTGGTGAAAGGAGGATTCAGGCAGCAGCTGATGTCTTACGCAGATGCGAGACAGTTGAATGTAGACTTGATGCCTCAAGGAGACCAGAAGGTGAAACAATAATCAAACGCCAACAGAGTAGCATGAGCAATCGTCACCCCCAAGTCTGAAGATGTCTCCCACAGCATCCCAGTACATCTTCCTCACCCTCTGCCTCTCTGTCTGGGGGCCTCTAAATTAGCTATATGAAAGTCCCTGAGCGTAGACAATGTACTGCTAGTTGGCCCTTTATCTGTAACCTGACTTGGAGGGAAAGGAGCACAAGTGAATGAGACAGGCACTATTCTCATAATGGTGCTGTACAGATGTCATATGTGAGGATGGTCAAATAATCCTTCAAATGCGGGACAAGCAGGGTAACGCAGTAAGAATACCAGACCATAGGTACGTTCGACCAGATAAAGCGCTGACTTCACATGATGCATGCTGGTCCTAACACAATGCATGCTGGTCCTAACACAATGCATGCTGGTCCTAACACAATGCATGCTGGTTAGAACGCAACGCCACGTGACCTGAAAGACAGCGGGAGCGAAGCAGATGAAGCAGACTGTGCAGATGTTCCAGCTGCAGCACCTCTGGGACTCTGCTCTAAATCGACTGAAGGCTTCACTGACACACATGACATTCTTATTCTAAGAGTTCAGATGTGTTTTCTGCTCCGTGTATCCATAAATGTAAGGTTTTAAAAGTCACACATACATATATGAGTTTGTGTGAAGCTATATAACCACTGGCATTGTATCTGTTTGTTTCTGTTATGGTATTTCATGTGTGCCTTGTTTAGTGTTTCTAATGTGAGGATTATACAGAAGAAAAATGCTCCCTCTGTTTATTTCTCTCCAAAGAGGATGTGATGATTTCATATCCTGTGCATTTACACATGGCCACTTCACACTATAGTTTAATTCCAGGTTCAGCTGAAAGAAAGTTCTCAGTCAACTCAGTTGTTCATTGTTCAAGAACACAAGGATTTCCAAAACATCTGTTTCATGATGAGATCGGTCGGGTTAGTGTCAGTGCTGGTAAATAAATGGCGGCCAGCAGAACTCACCTGACTCTCACGTTTTCTGGACTGTTCTTCCTTCACCTCCGTCACAAACACACACGGTATCTTCTGCTGCACGGAGCCCAGGCGCCGCATCTTTCTGTGTGTGCGTGTGCGCGTGTGTGTGCGTGTGTCCCCCTCTGTCAGCTGGATAATGATCGATGAGAAAACATCAGTATCTACAGACGCTTCAGCATCATGGATCACATCTGGTCACGTGCTGCGTTTCTTCTTCTCGTTTTAATGTTGCTTTGGCAAAAGTGAAAGGGACTCGTTCTCGCCACCGTGCGGTGGGATCATTTTCTCAAGTTAAGTCTGATTCGAATATTTTATATATAGATATTATTGTATGATTAATGGATTATCTGTGAAATATGTGTTTAGTTTCAAACATATTGAGAAAGATCCCCCGATAGGCATGAACATTTTTTACTGTTAACTTGTGACTTATAACTTACCATGATATGTTTTTCCACATAAAAAGTTTCAATCAATTAATAATAATAAAAACAATCATAAATGACTCCTCCATATTTAAATTCACTAGATCCAGATTTTATTTGGATCTTGCACTCACACTTGAACATTAATCTCCTGATCATAACAGATGTTATCAATCAACATCCATTAATAACTCTCTGAGAGCACAAGGGAAATGTTGAAAGATGTGCTCTATCTCAAAAATCCTTGGGTCCACACCAAAATGTAATAGGTTCCTCCCTGACCCATATGTACCACATCCTTCCACCACGTTTAGGACAATCTGTCCAATAGCTGTTTGCGTAATCCTGTTTATAAACCACCCAACAAACCAATGGAAAGAGGTGAAAACATAACCTGCTTTGGTGGAGTTATTAAGGAAATAGATGAGTTTTTTCCCTCCATTAAAAACCCTCTGAACTCCACTGGAGAGATGAAAGACATTCCCTGCATTACTGTCCTGATGATTCAATAAACATTCAATAAGCCATTGTGTCCAACGGATGGAGGCACTAGTCCTGTTTCTCCAAATATTTATTCTTGTTTTTCATTAATTTGTCCGTAACTGTCACTTGTAATTTCATCTGTTAGATACTGATTATGTCATTCCATATGCACGCCTCTTTCTGGGGTAATTCACCTATTCAAACATATAAGTACTTGTTTAATGTCTTTCATTACTGATAATTTTGTTCTTGCCATAATTGCATCTATGCAGTTTTACCTGCAAACCAAACCTGCACATATTTTAGGAATGTGATGGCTGACCTGTGGCCACTCCCGATTTCAGATGGAAAAAAATGAACCGTTTGAATTAATTATTTCAAAATTCTAAACGTGCTCTTTAGGGACAGATAGACTGAGTTACTGCAGCTCGTCAATCTTAGGAAAAGTAAGTTTAGACGAAAAAGCTCATATAAGATGCATAGTATTTACAATCACATTGAAAAGTCAAAGAAACCATCTTCGAGTCTGTATAAAACCTTTTTTTAAACATTTGGGTATTATTGCCCATTCATTTGATTTTTGATGTCTGGATTCACACACAGCGTGATATCACTGGAGAACTTCCTGTCTGGTTCTTCATATCCATCACCTTCCTCTGCTCCATGTTGACTGTGCAGGTCCAATTCACTGTCTGTGTGCTTCCACATCTCTGTCTCTATGTCGTCTTTCTGCTGCCCCGGACAACAAAATGGGTTCCTTTGAAATAAATAATCATATTAGAAAGATGACAGACTGAATGTGATCACTGAAAGTACATCAAGTTCAGTAGAAACCCTGATGAGGCTGTAAGATCTTTCTGGTATCAGTTCCTTAAACGACGTCCTTTAACAAAGTCTGTAATAAAAGCTTGGTTTTACGTGTGCAAAAAAAACAGATCTAATCAGAATTAAAGATAGAGGTGACTTCAAACACATTCTCTCCAGGTTGGATCCACATTTATTATTCTATAACTCAAACTAAAGAAGCTCATTGTCTGCTACATCATTGTTCCACATGTTTTAAGGAGAGATGCAGGGATAAGAGTGATTCCAATTATCTGAAAACATGACTCACCGTTTGTAGTACCACGTGGCTGCTGCTACCAGAGGTAAGAGAATGACGCAAAGTATGATGAGGGCTGTAGGCACAACTGGAAAATAAACAGAAAAATATCAATAACTGACATAAACTCTGTATTATTCATATCATGTAGCGAAATTCACAGATTCAGGTCCAAGCGATAGAAAATAGGGGGTGTTTACATACAGGAGTCGTATCCTTGATCTCCGGATGTGGGTTTATTCACACTCCAGAATCTGCTGTTTACATCCCACAGTGAATCCATTTACACGTGCATTAGCATTATGGTTTTGAGCCTTATACTCTGTTTATACTTAATATATGGTGTTTCAATGGAACTTGAATAACACTTGCTATTCATTTTCTTTGTATGTATTCTCTGTTAACAGTACCAAGGTTTGTGATTATCCACTGGCGTTCTTGATTTCTCTCCATTTCAGCTTCTTTCACAAAACCTGGATGAAGTATCCAGAGACTACTCTAGGTGGGATATCCAGGTTCCTGAAATGTTTACATGCTCAAAACAAAACCAGAATGCTGATGCTCATGTAAACACGTTCATAAAATAATTCTGTTCCGCTCTGTTCTATTCTGTGTTTTCGATGATGTTGGGCATGAGTCGTCAGTTAATTAGCATTATTAAACAATACAGCGTGGTACAGCTTGTTGCAGTATTACTTTGCAGCTGACCACCGTAGTTCCACTACCTACCATTACAGTCTATAGAACCAATGACTGCTAAAACCTTTAAGACCATTTGTGTTTCTTAACATATCTGCATAATAATCAAATGGTAATTCATCATATATAATAGAGTTGTAAGGCTTTCTTCTCCCCAGGAATAAGATCGAGTTAAGAATAGCACTGTATATCTGTTGGCACCAAAAGACGAAAATCTAAAGACGAAAGTAGACATGGCCGTACCTCCGAGAGAGGTTTCTGCAGAGCTCTCAGACGGAGCAACAGTGTCGACTGTTGGTTTTGAGCTGATGAGGTGAGAGAGAGATGTAGGAATATGGGTGGAGAAAGGATCGAGAGAAGTGGAGGTGGAGGACATCCTAGTAGAACGGGTTGTCTTGAACAGGAGAGCAGAAGCAGATGTCTGCTCAGGGGATTTTGTTGTTCTGGGCTTTCCTGAAGATGGAGCCCTGGTTGTTGATTTAACCGTAGGTGTGGTAGGTGTTGGGGTTTGAGTCGGTGAAGTCTGCATGGTTGGAGATGTGGAGGTTTGGGGCGCGGCTTCTGTCGTACTCTGAGTTTCCTCTGAATCTGCTAGTGTTGGGATAAAAGGTTTGTATTAATACTTTTATAGGGGGCAGGTGAGAATGTTTCTGTAGATTTCTATAGATTATAATTTTTATAAAAGTATCTTCAATAAAACCTTTGATTATGTAGGTTAAAATAAACCGTACCTGAGGCATTGAAGCAGAAAACACCGAACGGTTTATCTGGACTAGCCCACCACAGCACCAACCCAGTTTTGCCCTGTCCACAGTTTGTGTCAGATATAATCCGTGGGATGGCTCCAATCTGTTCTGCAATCCAGCCATACCTGTTAAAACAGTGAATAAAGGGGTGATAACACAATGAATAGACTTGTAAGGTGACTGAATTAATTTTTAAGGTGGAGCTCCAAGTCTATAGACAAGGTCTGACAGGAGTCTACATCTGCAAATGTGAAAAAGTTAGCAAAGATTTTTGTCGCGACAGGTTGAGCTGTAAAAATGTGATGGATTGCTTCAGGTGATGTCACTTGCAGCTTTGGTTGGGTCTGAAAACTGCAGAATGAGGATGGAACTGTTGAAAGCTGATAGGCATGCTAGGGTCATTCTTGTTAACCACAGCGAAACTGCTTTTGTCGATAGCTACCGCAGTCCACCAGGTGGCGACAATGAACAGGACTCTATCACATCGATAACAACGTATGAATTGAACAACACTACAGTAACAACAACAACAGTTTACAACAACAGTAAACATGGAGGAGATTATAATAAACTCCAGTTCAAAATCTGCTGTTGGCTGGGATTTTGTGTTTTGAAATGGGATCTTTGAGTTTGTTATGAATATTGTTATGATTTAAACCTGTTTTGTTTTTGATTTATTTAATTAGCAGGCTATGCATTGTCTTGGCCTGGCAATATGCTGGTGACCTGACTCTACCCCACTTCTCTCCCAGTCTCAGCTGGGATTGGCTCCAGGTTATGGCACCAGCTAATCCCCAGTAAACTTCAAAAGTATGCAGCATAGATAATGGATGGATGGATGGACTGCCATTGTTGGTTCAATTCCATATATGGCTTAATGGTATCCAGCCACCCATACTTTTTAGGCTTATAATGCACATTTTTTGCAAGAGCAGGTCAGATTTGATGATGGCAGTTCATAAATATTCCTGCTTAAGACATCATCCATCTCCAGAAAAACATCTTTCCTTCACCCTATCAGATTTCACTGCAACAAAAGGTTCAAGCACTAGTAGCAAAGCACGTTCAAAACACCCAAAATGCTAGACAGGAAACAGATTTGACAAATTATTGCAGAGACTGAACGACTAATATAAAATACTGGAGGACTCGACCCGTCAGGCATCGTCAGCACTACAAAGGAATGTACAAGCAGGGACAGTTTGGGGGGTAAAATGGATAAAAAAGGATAAGTGGTATAGATGATGGATAAATGGGTGTTTATATTTTTTTCAGCTGGTGTTGTTGGCTAATATGACATAATGCGCTTGCTTCAATATGGTTTTGAATAACTGAACAATAGTTGAGTGATGGAATATTTTACCACAATAAAAACTTCAACACTGCACAAGAGCCAGTCTCTTAGCAGGTATTCACAGCTGCATCAGCGCAACAGTCACCATGTGTTTTCAGCCTACTTGCACATTTCCAGTCCTTGCTGCAACGCTCGCTCCATTTGGTTTTTGGTCGCTATGGTTACGTTCAGTAACAAGCAGGCAGCTCTGGCAGACGTGAAGTTCAACGTGTACTTTCCTCCTTCGATGAGCATGAAGACCCCGGCAACTCTGGGACTGTGAGGAGCTGCTGAAATGATGTGAAGATAACAAAAAGCATGCAGCACCATTAACATGTCATATATGGTATGTCCTCTACAGTTATGTTCTGGTCCAAAGAACAAACTTAATTCTGGAGTAAATTCTGGATAATATTACATGTTATACAAAGTTATTTGCTTTCTCTGCTATTAAAAGCAGCCTACTGTAATTTGTATCCTAATTTCAGTGGTAAACTCAATGTAAACTCACTATATACTGTTATATAAACAGTACAGTATGGGAAATAAATAATAAATAGGAACAAAATATAAGTAAACATGTGCTAAACCTTAATTCCTGGTACAGTTGGTTGAAAAAAATGTAATAATTAGAATGTTTTTTGTCTGTAACAATATAATTAACCTCAGATTGATGAAATGAATGAAAAACAACAAAGAATAAAAAACAACAAAGATCACAGAAGTGCCAAAAGGTCCTGAAAATATTCAACCAACAACACAGTCCTACAATACACGTTTGAACGTGACACATGCATGCATTCATTATGCTGTGAACATTTCCACCCCAGGAATATGAATAAATACACAAATAAATAAATAGATACAAAAGTAAATAAATATGCAAATGTTTAGTCAAAACCAAAAAAAACACTTACCTCTCATTACATTGGATTCAGAGGCAAGAATAGAGGCTGCAAAACACACAAGGAAAAACTGAGTCATAATCCAAAGTCTTGCCATGGTTTGTGTTAAAAAACAAGTTTAACTGCAAGGAGCGAAGGTGAAGAACCAAATAATGCAAAGGCAGGCGAAAAGCCCTTGAACAAATGTGACGTGGATGAGAAGAGGAAACAGGAAGCGGAGGTCAAATCTGCTTGACGCCCTGTATCGAGATATCACCCTCATCCACATCGGAGAGACCTTGAAAGTATATCTCGCTGTGTATGATCCAAGCCCTTTGTTCTGATTATACAATCTTGTTTATTCAGTATGATACTTCTAACTCATTAAATAACAACTGAGTTCAAACAGACGTTGTAATAAGTGTCGCTCAAACAGAGATGCTCAGAGCGTTTCATGAGTCTTTATCAACCCGGTGTTTTTTTCTGTGTTTTCTGTGGTTTTCTGTTTCGCCAGCATCTATCACGCAGACGTATGTTTGCCTGTCAGCAAGGGGACTTCCTCCACACGGTTCCTGTGCTTCTGTCTTTTCTTCTTAGTGTCTCTTTCTTAAATAACCACTTTCCCCCTTCTTCTCTATAATCACTTCTAACTCTTCTATACGCTGCGGTAATTTAATATATTTCTTTCATATAATGTTTCTGCAGCCCCATGTTGTCAAAAAAAAGGGTTCAGACCTCTACACTTTGCTTCAAACTGTACCAGAGCAGCGTGTCATCAAAGAAGCCAACAGAAACAACATGGCATCAGTGGCGTAGCATCTTTGATCTGTTTGCATGTTAAGCTTTAGTGACACATTCGGGGACCAGACCTCCAACTTTGACACTGTGTGGGGCACATTCACTTATAATCCCTTGGGTTGCTTCCACTCATTCATTGTCACAAAACCCAGTTGGTACTGTTGACATGATTATATGGTTTTCCCTGACTCAGCTTTCACATTCGATTAAGGTGACAAAACACATTAGCAATGGCATTGGAGTTACACACAATAAGGAAATAGTTTGATTCTATATGTTGTATGTGCTCTACATGATCACATAATGTGTGACGACCCTCCACTCCACTAGGTGTCCTTCTCTCTTTATTGCTGGTTGTCTTTCAGGTGTCCTGTGAGAGTGATGGGTCATCAGGCCCGATGAGCCACACCTGTGCCCGGGCTGGGTATATCAAGACTACTCTTCCAGTTCGGGGGGGGAATCCCTTCCCGGTTGCAGATGGCTGTTTTTCACTTGGTTATTGACTTCGGCTACTGTTAAACCTAGTGTTATAATAAATACTTGTTATTTTGTTCATCCCTCGTCCGTCTCCCTCTTTTGTTGACAAAGCTCAGAGTCAGGCTGCGTCATATATATTCATCTTATTTAACAAAAAAGACAAAGGAAATGTACAGTGGGGTATTGATGTCCCAGAATGTGATGTTATTTGTATTCGGTCGAACTGAGCCCTCAACTGCTTTCTATGTAAAGCTAAAGTGGTGTGATACTGCGTGTGTGTGTGCATGAAGTCGCTCCACTGTTTATTAAGTAATTATGTAACGTCAGAGCAGAAAAACCCCGTGAACACACCGGCCCAACGTGGGGCTTTTATGTATGAAGATTGTATTTTTATATGTGAAATGAAAAACAAATTTTCCACCATTTTGAATCCTCTAACTCTGTTTTAATTGTGACAAATAAGTCACAGTTGTGTCAGAGAAACACTATCATTATTTTTACTGGGGCTGCGCAATGTTTTAAGAAATTATCATCATTGCGATATCAAGCTGCACCATAGACGTTTCTCCCTGAGTGCCTGTCTAATTCCACAGATACTCCCTTCTCTCTCTAAGCAGTACCCAAGTTCAGATTATAGATAAAGGACCAACAACAGTACATTGTAGTTTCTACACTCAGGGACTGTCATATCTAATTCAGATGTACCAGACAGAGAGGCACCAACTTCAACTCACTAAATTTCACCAGTGGCAAGACATAAGGACACAATGTGATTTAGGAATGCATACTTTAGGCTTAACTATCCAATAGGATGCACACACCTACATGTAACATAGAGTGACAGCAATTCTAGCCATTCATGGATGTGCTGTTGGAATGGGGGATGCAAGTAGAGGAAGATATACTGGGATGCTGTGGGAGACATCTTCAGACGTTGGGGGTGACAATTGCTGATGTTACTCTGTTAGCATTGGTATATTGTTCCACCTTCTGGTCTCCTTGAGGCATCAAGTCTACATTAAATTATTCTGCATAAGACATCAGCTGCTGCCTGATTTCTCCTTTCACCAGCTTCCAGAAAATTTCCATAACACAAGTTATGTTGTTTATACCAAGACTGGGCTCTGTGTCACTGTGTGTGTGAGCACGAGCAAGCAAAAGAGAGGCAGAGAATGTGGACACGTGGCCCAGACCATCCTTCCAAATGTTGTCCGGTGTGATCGGATCTATATCTGCTCTGAGTGCGTTCAGACCTGTACTGAGATTGGATCACAAAACCACATGTTAATACCAGGTGTGTGCAGGGCCTCAGACAGGCCTCTTTTCCCCCCCGGCTGTCCCTCACACTCTTCTGCAACAGAACTGCTGCGTGAGGTAGAGGGCTTCTTGCCTTCAGAGTTTCCGAGCGGATAAGACCACGACTACCCGTGCGAGTGGTTCAAACGGCTCAGGACCCCCGCTCTCCTCAGACATGGTTAATTCAGACACATCTGAAGGGTGAAGGGGCGATCGATAGAAGCAAGTGCTGTGGTGATTTGATGCTGGTGCTAGTCTGACATCTAGTGGCAGTGAGTAATGTATCAAAGTGTAAAAACAGCTGACCTTGTCAAAGTCAGGCAAAGTGAAACCATGTATTATTCTATTCCTCATTTGTTTTATTGATGCAGACATCTCAGAGCTTTAATAAAAGGGCTCAAAAACGGTTTCATTCATGGCCTTTGAAGTTTTCGTCAGATGAAATAAACAATGAAATAAGACCAAACCTCAATATTCTAAGCTCACTGAAGTGCTCAACATTTCACATTATTTGAATTCAAGGTATTCAAACCAGACTCTTTTTCACTCAAAAGCCTGCATGCCTCTCTAATCTCTGCAGCCCAGCATTAGGAAAACCCTAAATTTGGAGAAAATAGAGGTCTGTCAGCATGAGAGCTGACAGAAGTATTTATGTCACTCTGAAGTATTTATGTTCACTTAATCATCACTTGCTGACAGCGAGGATGTTTTGATATACGGTGGTGCAGAAGGTCAGGGAGTTCACCAAATCCCTCTTTCCTGACTCAGTAGATGTCATGTGAACAATGGGCCTTCCTGCATGCTTCCGGCTCCAGCGTGGATAACTGGGGTCAGGCTGTTAGAGAGCATGGAGGAGAGGCTAAATGGTTAGAGTTCCCTGGTCAAGAGCAGTACAAGTCTCGTCTCCCCCAACGGGGGGAACAGTATAACTGAGGGATGAAAGTGCAGCAATTTCCTTCCGCATCATTGCAGAATGTTGCCTTCGGGGATAAAAACAGATTGTAATTGAAACAGTTTTTCAAGACTTTTCTGCATCCAAATGTTTGCGCTGTTTCTCCTCATTGTAACAATGTTTTAAAGAAATACACATGCACTGAACAAAGAATACTGTTGTTATTGTTCACGTCATGGCATCTTAACTGTTGTCAACCTCTGGAGAGATACTTTAACAGAATGCCCTGCTCCAGGTTTAAAGCTCATCTGTGCACCAGCACAACTGGTATGTGAGCAGATCATTTGGATTCTTTAAGGGAGAGGTATTATACTTTGAGTTTTCCCTCCTCTTTTGTGTTATATAGGTTTTTATGTACTCTACCTTTGCATAAGGCTTGTCCAGTATTAGCGTACAACATAATAACCTTTCCTACAAATGCTGGAACCAATCACAACAGAGTGGTCCAGCTGGCCAATCAGAGCAGACTGGGATTATGCAGGAGGAGGGGCTTAAAGGGGAACTTAAACACTTAAAGTGTTTCAGACAAAAAAAAAGAGCTGCAGCAGTGGACAGAGAATGGTGTGTTTACTGAACATTAGGGCAAATTAAAATAAGGAACTTTAATATCAGCATTGTATGTGTCATTTGAAGTACACCCATAATGTTTAGCCAATACAGACATTTCATGATTTACGTGCATCCGATTTACACAGGATTTATATCCACTGATCCTTGCCCTATGCCTCTTGTTACAATGCAAATGCTCTAAATACAAAACATCTTGTTCACAGCATCCATGTTTTTTCCACATTCCGACTTGCACATGAACACACCAAAGTAGGAATAACGACCTCCAGAGGATTATTTGAATGCACAGTGATACCGATGTTGTCTATTAGGTGCAACAAAAGACATCCTACAGTTATTTCCTATTGAGTCTCAGTAACAGCTGACCTGACCCAGCACATCTTTGTCCTCACTGCTCTGTCTTCCTGAAGAGTCCATCAAAGCTTTGTCCCTGCCTCTTGCCATAAACCTTTTTCTTCAGGGTTGAATGTTTCACTATACTTCATCTATTGGAAGACTTCATGTGAAAATCCTCCCTGAAAGTCATCAAAGACTAACGGTGTCATACAAACACACAGAGACGGTTTGCCTGCATCCTACATACGTTTGTCCTATCACATTACCTGATGAATAATGAATAATGCTCAGTTGGTGATTGGATCACCCCATGAACTCGACATGAAACTGAGAACGTCATTCAAGTTGTTGTCCTATGTTCTGGGCACAAACCAGCCCCATCTTCCCTCGGCAGTATCGCAGTGACGGTGAAGTGCACGACCTCGAACCGACTTTAAAATGTCGCTCAGAGCCAAATCTCACACGGACCTGCAGACAGCTGGGACATCCTCGCTGGACGGCAGTTTGTTTAAGTCCTTCTCCATGAGCAGTAGCAATTTCAACAGGGGCAGTCGCTTCGGGAACGGGGTAACTGAAGAAATAAAGGATCTCCCCAGGCCAGCCAGGAGGCCTGTACGGGCGGTCAGGCCCGTCAGCGCCATCAACTCCAACGGCTCCTTCATCCAGATCAACCACCTGCAGGGAGAGCTGGTCAGAAAGAGGAAGGTGAGCGGGAAGAGGGATGAGTGTGGAAATGTGTTGGATCAGGGCGATCATGAGAAATTTAGTTTGCTTTATTAAGAGTGTGGAGGACAAAAAGCTATTGTAGTCTCATAGTCCATTTTAAACTCTGATCTACAAATCTAAAAAATCTATCCATTAAAAAAAGTGTATGATTTTATGATAGTATTTTGTTTGTGTTTGGCTAAAAGCTGGACTGATGACAGTCTGTGTGGTGGGCGGGTCTGTGTGATCTGCTTGTTTGTTGGTGTTTATTGTGAAAATGATGAATAAAATATTCGTAAGGATGCAAAACTAAGAACAAAACCTGGTTTAAAGTAACACTCAAACACATTCTCACCACAAATTACATCTAGAATCTATCCTGGGGCTTTCTGCCAAATATATAATCTTCATCCCCAACTGGAGTATGTCCAAGAAGAGAGGAAGAAGGGGAAATGTGAACGTTCCATGACAATTCAAATCATCTAGTCGATAGAATAAAAGGTTCAGTAATAAATAGCCCTTGTGGTGAGACTGTTTCTCTCCAACCTACATTACTTAGACATGTTTTCAATGTCTGCAGTGAACTCTGGCCTTCAAGATGAAATGTAACCTAAAATGGTCACAGCGATAGTGGAAGTTGAGAAGCAACTATTCACTTTGATAAGAGTGAAGCAAAATTACCATGTTGGAATGAGGAACTTCTTGCTGGCGCCAGTCAGTTTGCTACAAGTCAAAACTTTTTTATGTGACAGATCAGATATATTTCAGCACTGTACAGTAGAGAAGTTAACCATTAATTCTGATGCAAGGTCATTGTTAGTCCTTTTGTCCTAATTATGTGTAATCCATCATTTAAGGAGTCTGTTTTTTTTCTCCATATCATATACCTGCGATGATTCAAACTTTCCTCAGGAATGTGAGGATCTGAAGAAAGAAAACAAGTACTTATCAAATGAGATCCACATGGAGCGGATCATGATGCGCACAGAGAATGAACTGGCCATGAGAAACCTCAGGAACCTGAACCAGGAGCTGCAGGCCCAAGTCAAAGAGGTAAACCCAAGCACCGAACAAAGTCTCAGCCAGCGCATCACTCAAAAGATAAGAAAATAAGGCCTGCCTCTTCAAAGCACTAGTAAAAAGAAAGTATCAACATCAGTGTCAACATTAAATACATCCTCTGTCCTCACATCAGCTGCAATATAATGACCTGTTTACTGTAAGTCATAAATATTATTGACAGCCTGAAATAAAGGTAACATTTTACCCTTCAAAAACAGATTTACAGTGTGTGAGGTGCCAAGAATTGTATTTTCATTTGTAGCTCAGCTGGAATAAGCCTGCATTTGACATAAAGATATGTTTCATGTGTAAAACCAGAGGTTTATAAAGAGGAATATATATTTAGATTAAATCTAATATGAGGGTGTTCTTCCATGAATATGTAAAGGAGTTCCATCCAGTACCATTAACCCATATCCATTCCTGTCATGTAGTTGTGTCTTATTCTTCCGCTGAGTGCTTGGTGTTTTGTTACATCTAGAAACAAATGCCGGCTTCTACTGTTTCCTGACCAAGTCACTACATACACCTACCTCTCTACCTCGCTCTGACCCCCATCAGCTGAACCAGAAGCTGTATCAGAATCAGCAGAGGGCGACATTATGCTCCCGTGCTGCAGAAGAAGCGGAGGAGTCCAGGGGGGAGGCAGAGAAGAGCAGGGCCCTGGCCGAGGCCCGGGCCCTCGGGTGTCAGCGGGACAAAGAGGCCGCTGAGGCCGACAGGAACTGCCTGAGCGAGGAGCTGCGGCAGCTTAAAAAAGATGTACGCACACAAACACGACACAAACATCATCACCTGACCTGCATACTCACCCACAAACCACTTGTTAGCAACATAACAGAGATAACTAGAGACAGCAGTTGGTGTAATCATAGTGCAACTAGAAAAGCATGTTGGGTTAAGCACCTGTTATGCAACTGTAAGCAGAACACATGTGTCTGTGTATAATAGTTTTAGTATATAACTAGATCTACTATACTCTATAATTAATAAAAACTGCTCCTTGGAATATTGCTAAATTGGAATAGAGGCCGTTTAGATATATAATAGTATGAGACAAATTACATTTCTGTAACACTGTGAATATTAGAGGCTTCTTTTATATTATTATTTTAGGCTCTTTTTATCAGAAATTATTGTCTTTATTATGTTTGCCATATCTACAATGAAGATCTTACAGTCAACATCTTTCATAAAATGAAACTGCTTTGTTACTATTCAAGTGTATGGTTTATATATAAGTTTGATAAATCTATTCTACTGCTGTTTTTCAGAGAGAACATATACACCATTTCAGAGGTGTGTTAAGCACAAGCTTCAGACCAAAGTTCACAACACAGAAACAAATAAAAGCTCTGCATTTCAGCTGGGTATAAAGCATCGCTGCAACAAAACAAACGTTGTGCTTTTACAATTTGCTAAAGAGGAAAATTATGCTTTGAATGCTGTTGCTATGAAGGCGAACAGCACCATCAATCCTCTTGAATGTCTGTGTCAGTCAGATATGGTGAAATAAAAAAAAATAATCCAAATTATGTAAATGAGCTGGCGGGAAAAATAGTATTGGCTGTAGGCTGCCAGTTGCTGACCACTGCTGTAGTTTATTTGAGGTCATAGAAGAAGACTTGTTCAACTCAGTCCAGAGACTTAAGGCACACTGCCCCTACCCGTTTTCTGCTGGTTGCCTGTTTCTGCAAAGCAAGTTCTATTGTAAAACACAGACAGGGACATAAAGGTACCTACAAGGTTTTATTTGTGAAAGCACTCCATAAACTAGTGTCCATAGAAAAAGGCTTGATCCCTACCATTTTTCATAGTCTGGTCTATTGACTCTACAGGTAAGGTCAGAAGACCTCGGATGATTTAAGATAATTTCAAATGCCTGAGACGTACAAGGTTTCCAGGTCACCAGTTGCTATAATAACATACAGTAACATTTTGATTTAGAGAGTGAGACCAGTACAGTAGTGATGTCTTTATGGTGCTAATAAGAAACACATGACAATCTCGCAGTGCAATGAACAGCAAATGAGGTAAAGGACATTTCAGTGCAGTTTTCTGACAGAGACAGTACCCTCTCCTTATTACAGCATTTTTCCTGAGAACATACAAAGGAAATAACAATTTCAGTGGACTGAATCTATTGATTCATTTGGCATCTGGTCTTTTTTTTGTAGCACACCGATCTACAGCTTTTACTGGCACAAAAAGAAAATAACTATTTTGAGACCAAGTTGAAGTTGGACCGGGTATCTGGGGAGAAACAGGCCGTGCTGCAGGAGACCACGAGCCTGGAGGGAGAGAGAGACGACTTCCGACACAAGCTGAGACAGGTCACACAAGAAAATGTCAAGCTTAAAGAGAGGTCAGTGCATTTCAATGGCATCTGGCAATGAAACCAAAATAAAGTATGGAACATAACAGAAGAGTAGAGAAATCCCCTCCCTTCTGACCGAGATATTATGGATCTACCTCATTTTATTTTTAGTTTCTCATTTGGAGCCATACATAACCTGCCTCAGAGTCACAGGGAGTCCTTTACCTCTTCTGGTCACAGTTGGTCAGATAACAAGGGTAAGAAATAATGGTTAACCCACTAGACACTTTAGAGGGTAAACATGTATTGCTTAAAGAAAGTAAAGAGGACAAAGGATAGACATTTCAACAGGGCAGAGTCAGACGTGTATACATGTTAAAATCCACAAAAATTAACAGAGAAGTCAGTAAAAATAATACAATTGAAATAAACAATAATACATGTAATATTTGCTGCAATGCATCAGCAACATACATTATTCAGCAGTATCTGTTTGAACTAGAAGAGTATTCAAAACCCTTTAAAATGCTATGTACTCAACACACTGATTTTGTCCATCCTCTGACAGACCTTGCTAAACATTCTGTGTTTAAGTTTTTTTTTTTCAATCAGCTATAACTGAGAAACATTGCTTTTAGAATGATTAAAGGCATCCTTGAGGTCAGACACTGGGCAATTGTCACAGTAATGAGATGTCACATAACAACTCTTTGAGCATAGTCAGAGCCCAACAGGTTGCGTGAGGATGGGAGAGCTGAAAGGAAAGGATGAGATGAAAGAGAGAAGAGATGGAAATAGCCGTCGGAGAAAAAAAACTGTAGAAACAAGACAAAACACGAATGAAAGTCAGAGAAGGGAAGGACAGTTTGATACTAAAACACATGTCACAAGGCTCCAATCAATTATAGCCCTATAAATCACATCCCACCCACCACCCCACCCATCACACTTAATCTTAACATGTGCAGGTGGTCCCTATCAATTGCCAGTGAAGCTGGGTTATTCTTCATAGGGGAGCAGTAGGGTAAAAATCCCGAAAACAGATGTGCTCAGTAAGAACAGGTTTAAGCAAGCGCACCACGTGAATGTGGTAACACAGGTACATCACAAGGTCTGATTACTTGATCATAATGTTGTATCTGCATTAAAGTTGAAGGAAATTTATTTTCAGTTAGCAAGTTTGCATTGAAGTTTTTTGCAAAACAGGGAGAATTAGCATGTCTATCAGTAGAGCACAAACTCATCAATATCAGTCTCTATCAATGTCCGATTTTCAAGGTCCCACAGAAACTATTGAGATTGTCCAAAACAAAAACATCCCTGCAATCGCCCCTTAGTTGTGATCTGCATCAATGTATTGGGTTCTTCTTTGTTCCATTCTCCCAACAAGTTTCATGGAGAGCTGTTCAGTAGTCAGTGTTTAATCCCGCTGACAAAAAAACAGACAAACTGCCTGGCCAAAAACACAACTAACTATAATTGTACTCTGCAGCGTGGATAATTTAACCAAGGCCCAACAGCGCCCTCATGAATCCACATTTAAATTTACTAGTATCTAGATTTTAACATTGGACCGTTACCAAATTCCACACATTCATAAATATCAGTCCCCAGTCAGATTTTATTTATCCCAAGATCCATGAATTATTCTCAGAGAATTCAACCAATTAGTTGAAAAACGATGTGTAAGAGAAATTATGAACAAATTCCTTGATCCTCCCCCTGATCCAGTGCTTCTGCTGTCGAAGAAACGGACCGGGTGAAAACATGACCTCCTCGCCAGAGTACTTTGAACTCATTGGGGGAAACCTGCCCTCCATCAAAGACTAATTCTCGTCCAGAGTCAGGAGACAGGAAGACTCAGAAGCAGCTTCTTCCCACAGGCCATCAGTCTGTTGAACACCTAACCACTCATACAGTTCCAGGAACAACATCAGGACAATATATCTCTACATTAGTCATCCACCACAAGCCCCAGTAGTTTGTTATCCTTTACTGCTACTCTGAACATTAATATACAGTTTCAAACAAAATTGCACTATGCACCAAATGATTCATCCACCTCATTTATATAAGTAACCTGCTTTATTGTTGCATCTTTGCACTCTGCACCACTGCACTGTTGTCCTCTGGTCACAATTAGTAGTATTAGTAAAAGTATTAGTTAATAGTAGATAAATGTTTTCTTTTTGTCCACCTTTGCACATCTTGTTTCTGGTTGCACTACTGCCTTGCACAGCCTATCTCTAATTGCGCATGGTAGTTACTGTATGTTTATTTTCATAATTTCTTGTATTCAGTTGTTAATTGTCTGTCTATCTGTGTAAGGACACTGAACACAATTGTGGAGTGAAATTCCTAGTTTGTTGTACACATACTTGCCAAATTAAGCTGATTGTGAAACATATCTTAAAGAAAATTAATATAGTAACAACACCCAATGAAATAAATGGAATCTGAAATATTTCTCTGTTGCCTGGTTGCAAATATGGGATATTCTGCGACGTCATTTTTAGTGCTCTGTTTACAGTGAGACGAACACGCGGCGCAGAGCCACTGCTTCTGAGGAGGAGAGCAAAAAGGCCAACCAGGCTCAGCGGGAGGCCGAGGCTGAGAGGCGTCTGGCCGAGAAGGAGAGGCGGGAGAGAACGGCCGAGTGCCTCAGCTGGAGGGAGAGGCACCAGGGGTTGGCAGAACAATTCAGAGCTCAAGAGGATCTAAAGGCTCTGAGGCAGAACAAAGCAGTGAGAAAACATTAGCATATAACACAAGTTTTAACAGTAGTCATCTGTTTGCTTCAGTGCTTTATAGTCGTTAAAATAGCTGCATGAATGCACATTTTTATTGTAAACTCAGAATGTATTTCTGGGTCTGGTGTTGAACAGAGTTTTAAGGTAAATGTTGAAAATGTGTTTTCCTCCGCAGTGTCAAGCCAGCATCAAGAGCTACTTCCTCTGCATGACAGAGAGCGACCAGAGGGTTAGAATACTGAAAGGTCAAGATGGCACCCCGAGAAATTTCACAGTGAGATGATTCCAAATCTTAATTTTCTTAAGTAAATCTAACAACTCATACGATTATAGGCAGAAAATTGCACATCTGGAACTGGTGCCAGCAGGAATAGGCATTGAATTTGACAGTAGCATTGTGAAACCAGTTAGTGAGTCTGATGTAATATGGTTTTGTTCAGGAGGGAGATCCTGTGTACATCTCTACACCGGCGTCCAGTCCAGAGGAGCCAGAGAGGAGTTCATCCAGGTAAACAAAGGGTCAAAGCAGCAGCTGCTGTGGGTCCTGTGGCCACCACACACACTGGGTGTAGTAGCTTTGTGCTCATGTGACACAGCAATTTGATTACTCTACTAAACTTTTGATGATAGACTGGCAAGCTACCACAGGAAAGAAAACCATAATTCAAAAAAAATCCAAAGTCCTGTCAGTGAATCAAGGTAATTTTAAAGGCAAATATATGTTCTGTCCTTCCTTCCTTTATTTACTCAGAACCATGTTGAGGGTCTCCGCCCCCCAAACAGGAAGGGGTCTGGATCCGAGCCACTTCGACGAGCTGCCCGCCTTCGGAGGAGAGCGACCAGACTCTGCACTGACTCGCAGGAGCAGGAAGGTGGTGGAATACTTCTGGATCCCTACTGACCAGGAGTGATCGGGAATTACACCACATCTGACACTTCCCATGTGCTCTTAAGCAAGGCAGCAGAAGTTCAGATGGTTGAGTGGAGCTGCTCAGACTGTTCAGATATTTAAGGAGAAATTGTAGAAATAAAATTAAAAAGTACTGTTGGTGCTCATGTCCTGGACTTTATTGGCATTAAAGCAATAGAGGTGCACAATACATTTTCTTTATCTTACAATATGATCCAAATCCATTACCTTCTACATTAACATGGCTTGTGAGCAGGAATTTTCATGTGTAGCTGTTGAGGGAGGTGATTGGGAGATTTCAACCAATGTAACAGTTTTTACTTTTATTTTGCCAATTTTAGTAAAACATACAAAATTCACTTTTGGTTTATTTTTTCCATATTCAACGTAATAAGCACTGTGACTTCAAATTCTGGGTGAGACTTAAGTGTGTAAACCAAAACAGGAACACTAAACAGCCGAATACTTGAAAAACAAGAACACTTCATTCTTAAATATCAACAATTGTAAATCATGTGAAGCTTCAAAGGGAAGCGTTTGCTTTCATGAATATAATGTGCAATCTGGCCAGGACTAAATCAAATACTTCATATTCTGCTTGGCCTCTAGGTTCTTAGTAGATATCATTATTACAGCACAAAAAACAAACAGAAGCCCATCTAACTAAGAGGTAGAAACACAGGCAGCTCTGAAACGTTTACGGCGGCACAAAATGATTAGTTCGTTTTTCTAACTTATTGTTACATTTGGATTACTTTTGCAAACACTCATGAAATTAAAGACAATGAAGAGAGACAGATATCAAAAAGAGGTGAAACTCCTGATGAGGGGGAAACAAAAGAAAGGGAAGATGCTCATCAGTGACTATAAAGACACCTCTATATTAAAGAAAGGTTGAGTAAGAAAGGGTTAACCAAACATGTAACTCATTTCTTATGAAATGTTTTGCCAGCTTATGCCTCACTACCACTTCAGAGGGCCCATACATTTTACTGTTGAGGATTCTGCAGGCTGTGCAGTGAATTAAATCACTGTGTGTGTGATGAAAGGGAATCCGGGCTGAGCCTTTACTCAAGGTCACTGAGCAGATCGCTGACAAAACCTTTTCTTACCTGGTCTTCTAATTGTAACTAACATTAGTGAAGATCACCACTAATCTGACATATTTAAGAGGGCATTTCCTATTGAGGAAGTTTCAAATCTGAAAGGAAAATGAGAGCAAATAAAAAACACCTAATAGTGAAAATTAGGTTTCACCCCTAATAAAGAAGAAGCAAAAAAGACAAAAAAAGAAACATGAATCAGCCACTCCAGATTTCATGTAGCTGATCAGGACACAGCTCCAAAATCAAACAACCATCAGGCAAAAGCTCAAATGATGCGTCTCAGCCTTAAGTCGCGGTGTGGGTGGTAACACACAAGGACCTACAGGTACAAGCTTTCGTTAACATTTGCAAAACAGAAGCAGCTGAGTGCCACGCGGTAGTGGTTCAATTAAGCATGCAGTTTAATAAAGGAAAAGGGGAGTGTAGTAATAAGGTAAAGTTCGATCTTCTACACCATGATGCTTCTACTTGGGTTTCTCAATCTGCTTCGTCCTCAGACTCCTCTTCCTCAGCCGTCTCCAGCCAGGTGAGCCACTGGTTGACCTGGAGAAGGATGAACAAGGTAAGCGCAACTTCTGGTCATTCTTTTACCCGACAAAATCCCTCTGGCTCTGACATTGACTCGTTTCCTCTGATGTTTTTTCAAACAAATGCAGACATATAATAAATAAAATAATGAAACCCACTGTGCTGACATCACTGTACCTGGAATAAAGCTTTTCCTTTTCCAGGGAATTCTTGGGTAATGTCTTCTTTCCATGCAAGGAAGGCTTCTTCTTCAATGATCTCCATGTCGTAGAAGTTGACAAAGTAGCGCAGCAGCATACCTTTAAGCACAGGGGAAAAGAGTTGTTTCAAATAAAAAAACGTCTACGTCAAACTTGGTTTCTTGAGTCAGAACATGCCATCTGCTCTAAATATACTCAAACAGACACAGGCTGATTCTATTCAATAAAAACTAAAAACAACACCCACATTGGAACAAGAATCATGACGAGGACTGTTATAAAGCAGAAACCTTCTGCTGAAACAAACTTGACACTGCTCTCTGGTGGACAAACTACGCACCTGCAACACTGATTCCAAACACTTTCATTGTCTAGTTTGTTGCTAACCAGTCACTGCATGCAGCATAACCAATATACCTGGAGTAGGCTTATATCTGCCTGCCTGATTTTTATGGGTCGGACTCTAGCAGACCATTGGGGTACTGTACCTTTAGGGAGCCCGCTGGCGTTGCAGTGCACCTGCAGGGCGTAGAGGGCACTGATCTGCAGCTCGGTGTGGTCGTGCAGGAACTTCTGCATGACAGGCTTGAAGGCCAGCAGCAGCTGTTTCTCCTGCTCCAGCTGCTCCTTGGGAAGGGCTGCTTGCTGCTCGTCACTCTCCGCCATGCACAGCTCCTGGGAGATGTACTGGAGGAAACTGGTAACAGAATGACATATTAGTCATACTACAGGCCTTTTCATACAGACTCATAATCTTGAATTTAGTCAGGTCACCTTTTAAAATAAATAAATAATAAATATTTGAGGTACAAATACTGGAGGTTTTGGGCACTGAGCCACAGCCTTCAGGGGTTTAATTACCTGGTCATGAGGATGTTGACAAAACCTTTATCGATGTGGAGCTTGGGAGAGATGTTGTCTTTAATCCACTTGTAGATGGACTGTGGAGAGGGGTCTGCCTTTATCTGCTTCAGCAGCTCCTTTTCCAGCTTCAGCAGCGGGAACAGGAAGCTCAGGCCCTTCCCCTCCAGGATCTCCAGCATGCGGTCCTTGTTCTGATCGATTTCTGCCAAGTAGTCAGTTATACAGAAAGGAGTTATTGGGATGTTTGTTTCTGATGTGATCCCTTAGCGTTCTCTAAAGTAGAAGGGATGAGATATCAGTCAAAGGGATAATGGGAGGTAATCTGATGAAGGCAAAGACCATTTTCGACAGGAAAGAGGAGGGGAGTGTGAGAAGGATGGAAATACCTGGGAGCATCTTCTGCATGTTGACCTTGCTCTGCAGGAAGACATCGGTGAGCCACTCCCTGTCCTTCAGCTTGGCTGTCTGTTGCAGGCAGAGCAGGAAGAGGGGGAAGTGGGTGCCATTCTCCAGGGGGTGAGCTAGCTCTGCCACACTCACCAGCTCGGCGATGATAGCCCGGGCTGCAAACTGGGCCAAGTAGGATTTCACCAGGGGAACGTCCACCTCGATCTTAGGGCACTGGTCCAGGACATTTAGGAAAGCCTTCAGGAGAAAAACAGGAAAAATACCATAGCATGAATAATGTTGTAGCTGCCCTCTGGGCTCATCTGTGTAAAACATGTAATTAATGATTTCATAATCATCAATAATTTTTCTGAAAATACCAGAAATATTTTGTGCTGGCTATTTATTCAGTTTATATTTAGGAGAGACTCATCAGTCAAATTTTTTCACATGAGTTGTTAACTTCTGTGCTGTGACTGCATTACCACTGACTGGCATTTATTTTGATCTTAAATTGATGCTGAACGTGCGCACCTGCATGAAGTTCTCTCCAGTGATGCCCTCAGTGCGGAGCATGTGGATCAGAGTGCTGGCATGCTCCTTGTCCTCATCGGGTCGGTCGAGGGAGCACACGATGAACTTACTGAGCATCTCCGGCAGGAAATGCTTGGGAGCCCTCATCTCTCGGACACCACTCACAGCCTCAGCCAGGTTCTTACTGCTCAAATACTCAGTCATGATTGCCTCCTAAAGAGAAGATTCAATGTGAGCAAATGAAAACTCTGCTTTTCTCATGAATAGCCCAGCCTTATAGATTTATTTGTTTATGTCCCAAATGGCTCTGGCACTATGCCTCATTTCTAAAAACCTATAACACGCTGATTACCTTGATGGCTTGCAATAAAAAGTAACTACAAGTTTTACCAAAAAGGCGAGCCTCAAAGGAAACTGGACTTAGCCATGTTTGTCCACTATTTCTATGATTGCATTTCTGGTATCACAATTACCTTTGCTTCAAAAGAAATATGTTGCGTCATAAACATACAGAGTAAATGTGGTCATCAAATGTGGTTGCACACCAAATCATTTTTCTTACGGTCATCTTGAGCAGTTCCTCCTTGGCAGGAGGCGGTTTCCTGTTCGTTTTCTGAGGTTTCTCTTGGATGGGCAGAGGGTTGGTCTTCAGGCCAAGCTGCGGAGGCTGAGGTCAAAGTGTTTATGATTAAACCATAAGCTGTGTTCAAACAGGAGAATGTCCACACAGTTGGGTCCAGACTTCCTCTGGAGTTTGCCTTTCACATATGAGCAACTCAGTATAAGATTCTCCACTCAGGTGCGTTCACAAGAAATCTGAAGAGCAATCAGGTGAGGGGTGGCACAGCACCAAAAGCTCTATTGACATCTTTGTCAATGTCTTTTACGTGTAATCGTCCTGAGATATTTGAATTTGTTTATATATTTTTTTCAGGTTTGCGTCTGTCGCTTGTTTGAAACATCATGAATCTCTGACTCATGAATCCTCCAGAGAAACTCCTGCGATGTGTTCACATAAGCTCATTGGGACATTATCCAGAGTGTTTACTTGGGGAGTAGCAAACAGCCCTGCTGGGGAACATTATTATTTATATATCTATTTATTTAATAATTTATGAATGTTTTAAATGTAATCTATCCTACCTATATGTTTGTTACGTTAACTAATGTAGTGGTCAATTGTAGGGTTGGGTACCGAGAACCGGTTCCACAATACGGAACCGGTTCCAATACAACCGGTACCTACCCGGACCGAAATGCAACGGAGATTTCGGTGCCTCATTTCGGTGCCTGAGCCAATGGAAGACTGAGGTCTCCGCTCGTCCCGCCTCCTCACACTTCCGCTCCTTCCTTCACGGGAAGCGGCGGCTCCCACCGGGCCCCCGCGGGCGCGGCTGCCAGTGGACAGACTCCTGACAGGACAGGCTCCCGTGCAGGTGGGGGGGGGGGGATCCCCCTGGTGAGACCTCTCCCCAGCGCTGGCTGCCCCCCCTCCCCGCCGGGCGCATTTCCTCCTTGGCGGTGCTCCGGGACCGGCTCCGGGACCGGCTCCGGCACCGGCTCCGGCTCGGCTTGGAAAGGCTCGGGGCGGGAGGAACGAAGACCACGCCGAGAAATGTTTCATAAAAGCGACCGCATTTTAGGGGGACGAAGGCGGGCCGAAGCCTGCCTGCGGCAGCCCCAGCCGCGGAGACACGGGGGGGGGGGGGGAAAGCGACCCTCAGTCTTCATTTGGCTCAGGCACCTCAGTCAGAGTCACGAGTCAGAGTGTGTGTGTTTTGTATTTATTTTTATTTATTTAAGTATAGTGTAAACTTTTGTTAACAGTTCATATGTTATTCATAGTTTTAAGTTCAAAAGGGTTTTGTATTTATTCATATTTATAATCTACTTTATACAGTTAATATATTTGGCAATAAAAAAGCCTTTCTTAGTCAAGTATCGTTTTGTGCACTTTTTTGAAAAAAGTATCGGTTCAGGCACCGTTTAGGCACCGGTATCGTTTTAAAAGTATCGGTTAGGAACCGGTATCGGATAAAAACCAAACGATACCCATCCCTAGTCAATTGTGAGAAGAGATTATCTCTTACCTGACCCAGAGGGGGAGTTTGAGTGCGTGGGGGCTGAGTGCTGGGTGGCATCATGGTGGGGATCTGTGGCTGGAGCTTGGGTACCTGGTTCTTGTTGAGGAGGAATGACTGAGCAGGCCTGAGGCTAATCTGTGGGGCCATGAGGCATAATGGACACAGAAATAGGCAGGTTATGAATTTTGTAAAGATCATAATCATTTTATCGAATGCACTGGTAATCCATGCCCTCATATCTCATAATCACAATCAGCAGACCAGCCACCAGTTTAAAGAGAAGAGGAGGATGGAGAAGAAAGATAAAGGAGACGGTGATAGAGAAAAAGATAGAAGGCTACATATTTTATACATTGTTCAGTGTTGTACAGGTCTTATTACCTCATCAGCATTGAGGTGTCCTTTCTTGCCGAATCGTGGAGGCATGTCCTTGGACTGGACCTGCTGCTGGGCCATGTGGTTCTGGTTCTGGTTGAGGAAATGTTGGTTCTGAACCTGTCAAGTCATGAAGGATTCTTGAGAAAGCTGACCTCCGGATTTGCCGAGAAATATCATTCAGTGTTTGCAGGATAATATTACATCCCCAGATTACCTGGTTGGACTTAACAAAAGACTTGGGCCCCCCGTCGAACTGTGACTGTGGTGGAGGGGCGATGTGGCTGCTGTGGCCGTTGAAGAGCGGGTTGGTGTGATGGCGTCCCATCGTGGGCGAGTACCTATCCTGAATAACCCCAGGGCCTGTTCCAATCCCACTGCCTGAGAAACCAAAGTACAAAGATCACGTTAGTACAGATTTTACACTGGAGCGAGTCCAAGCAGGTGAGACGGAAAAGGCGAACAATCTAAGTAACACTCAGCAGAGATGAAAATAACAGTGATGAGGATTCGCCACCTCAGATGTTACTGTTGACCAAGGATCATTCAGTAAGAGACATGTTTAATGAGGAAGACAAAGAAGGGGGATCTCTGCTAGTTTGACAGCTTTGCTGTTGTTTTTTTCACAAAAAGGGTATGGTTAACAATGAAAGCCAAATGTTTAAGTAATCAAATGATTTTTATTTCATGTCTATATCTGCCTCAGAGGCTGAGAAGTTTTGTAAATGTTGGCAATTCTGTCAGCTCTTAAGAAAACCTGCAGGTTTAGTTGGTGGGTTTCAAAAAATGCTTTATTTGGTATTAATGGGTTAAATTAATTAAACATTATAAAGAGTTATAATACCATCAAGTACAACAAGTGAGTGAGGTATTAACACTGAAGAGAAGGAAAGTGAAGATTAAAAGATTGGGATGTGGCTTTAAAAGACACCAAAGAACAGTATGTACCTGGCATCTGTCCAAACATGTCGGCCAATCCCCCAAGAGTCTCCCTGTCCAGTTTCATTCTATTGGGCAAGAAGGGGCTTTCCAGGAAGAAGTCCATCCTCATCCCCTGAGACATGGATGCTGGGATGAAAACACCCAAATCCTAGGGGACACAGAACACAGACAGTGTCATTAAACTGTCTGACATGATTAAAAGTAAAACCTAGGACTCAACTGCAATTTCTATCATTAACTCAAGTTTCCAGGTGTGTAAGACTAAAGTACATGGTGGTTATCAAACTAGAAAACCTAATTACATCCTGCTGCGCACATTTTATTTTCAGGTCATTGTGCTGCCGAGTCATTCCTCGCAACAACATGTTTGGTTGCTGTGCAGACATTTGTGAGCAAGGCATGATAACAACAATGTTATACTCTTATTTATGGAATCCTTTAAGCCATGCATGTGGTATCCTCAGCTTTTCTTGTAGGAGATCAACTATTAATCATACCAAAATGTGGGCGATCTACACAATGAGCCTCTTTATTTTTACTGAAACTCACTTTCACTGCTTCTTGACGGATCTGGTTAATCATCTTTGGTCCGTTGTCAATGAAAGCCTTGCGGGGGACCCAGTTGTTTACTCGCAGTTCCACTGTATCTTGCAACAGGAAGCGGATCCTAGCGGGCAACTCCTTGTTGTTCATTAAGGAGTACATACGGCCAAAGTACTGATCCATTAAAGACTGGAGAAAGAAATGAGAGAGAAGGAAGGTAGGAGTGAGAAGGAGCAGTAGCGATGGGAATTGCACCTCTTTTAGGCAGCCATGAAGGGCTGGTTACCTTTGCTTTCTCATGGTCGAGTCTCGGCCCCACTGTTCTCATTATCTGACAGAGGCACTCCAGATCCTCCCCCATATCCTGGAGCTGGACTCTCTTCTTCTTTTCCAGAAGCTTCAGAACAGATTAAGGAGAGAAGGCAAGCAGGGGGGTCACACAAGGTACTCTAATTGCATGATGGCATGCAGGATTTCTCTAAATTCTAACTTGTACTGCCTTGTGAAGTCTTTCAAATGAAAACAGGGATTACAAAAGGGACGTACTGTTTTGATGCACCTATGAAGGATAGATTCGTGGATGAGGTTGAGTTTGCCAAGTTCCCCGATGAATTTAATGTTGCCAAGCATCTTGATCTTGGCAATGGCCCGCTGCTCTTCCTCCTCAGAAGTAAGAGGGTTGTCATGTTTGTCATAGACTGGAATAAGAGGGGAGGAAAGGCAGTGAGTGAACAGGCTATGACAAGATGAGCTTCTGATTGTGTGACAAAGTGCACAAAGATGGAGACTTACTTTCAACATTTCTCGTGCGGTTTTCAAATTCATCTTGAAGCTTGGAAATCAGCAGTCTTCTGAAGGTCTACAACAGCAGCATCACAACCATTAGTTAACCTTACAGCAAGTAACATTAAAGGCTAGGTTTCGAAGAATACATTGAAAGCATTTGTATTTTACATTTTTTAGTTCAAATGGGTTTAAAAAACAATGTATCATTAGGAAAATCCTTATTAGCTTTTATCAAATGTCAGAACATGACAGGGACTCGTGTTATGGAGGTAAAATAAATGTACTAGAGGTTTAAAGGGTGTTTACCGTAGAAAGATACAGTCACACTTACTGTGCTCTGCTTTTGGGATGTTTGGATCTCGGATGAAGGGCCATCAAAGTTTGGTGCGTCCTCTGCCAAGCGCAGACATAGCTGAGCATAGAGTGAGCTATACGTTTGCTCTTCTAGGGCTTTGTCTACAATCTGAACCACAGAGGAAGAGCGGGGGGAACCAGAGACAGACCACTCAAGGTCATTTAAACAAGCAGTGTATGGGTATGAGTCACTGAGAGTAGCCTGCCAAGCATGGATGAATTCACATCCATTTAGCAAAGGACAAAAGGGTACCATTGACCTTGTGAAGCACAACCAAGTTGTTTTAAATGTGCTGAATAAATAAGATTGACCTTGACAAAAAATATACGCTTACCAGCAAGATGATTCCTTTAAGGACGAGTTTTGAATCTACGCCCACATTCAGGAGCTCAAGGCATAGCTTGTCAAACCTCTCAGGCGTGAGTTTGTTGAGTATGCTAGAGAAATTAAATCAAGAGTGAAATGAGAAGCTGCAAAGAAGAAAGTAAGTTTGACTGTGTAAGATCAAGATTGTTACATTTACCACATTATAGTACTTCCATAGAATAATTACTTCTGACACTTGGCCCGCTTATACCAGGATGCTTTCACAAATAATCTTTGCGCAAGATTTCTTAAACCACGTAAAACATCAGGCCAACACCTCAACTATACCCAGAGTTCTCTACTGCTCTGGAGGGAATTGATTGTGTTCTGGCCCTATAGGACACATGTACGTTTTTCATGGTTAAACTTTTAAGTGGTCATTCATTACAACAGATTATTTCTGTATTGAGAGAGTGCCAGTGGAACTTTGGGCTTTTACAGAGTTGCATTATGTATATGATTGGATAGCGACATTAGAATATACCAGTGGTCACCAAACAATACTAATCTGTTGATGCAATAGGTTTTGTACATACAGTGAGAATTGGAATCTGCACAAAACTGAAATGGTTTGAATATCAACAATCTTTGGGCAACAAGAGAGCGAGCATTTTGTCCTTTGGGATAGATAAATCGGATTTTTCGTATTAGATGAGTCCTCAAATGTGCATATAGCTTTAAACCTTACCCCCTCACTTTCCTGAAGATTGCATCATGTCGCTCTTTTTCGTTGCTGGGGTTGGCATCTCGTTTAGTGCTTCGTGAAGGAACCCATCTCTGATGGCTTTGCCCTGGGGTTTTCCCCAGGAACTCGCTGCAGGAGCACAAGATAGGAAACTGAATGAAGAGCCTCACACAAACTGATGACATCTGGCTGATGCTCAAGCATACAACCTTACACTTCCAATGCTTATTTTAATGTCCGTACTGCTTAGTCTATAGAGAAGAACACCCCCCCCACACACTTTTACTAAAATAAAATCCAGGTGTTAGGTATAGACAATTATCTTAGCACAAGCACTAGAAATTATATTTATTCTCTATGTTTCACTTAATTGGGATTAACATGTTTATGTTGCCAGTACAAGTACTGCCCAGGTCGTCAAACATACAGTATGTGAACTATCTGAGGTTCAAATCAGAGTTTCCAGGAATTCAGCCTCTCTTACTCAAAGTTGTGCAGTTTAGGAAGCTGCTTACAATAGTTACTGGTGCCATGGTGTCATTAATTAAATCAATAATACATTACATATGCTCCAAAAAAAAAGAAAGAAAAGAAAACCACAAACCTGTTGCCGACAGTCTTGGGATAGTGCTGAGGTGCACCCCTACCACCTCCTCCCCCCGAAGAAGCACTGCAGAGGCAAACACAAAGTTTAGAACACATTAGGTATAAGCATCACTGCACAAAATGTAGTGCTCCTTTATATCGCTCTCATACAAAACAGGATTATCTGTAATGCTCATTCATTCAAATCGCCTTAATTTAAACTGGAAAGACACTGAGGACCAAGTGCCCTCAAATAGATAGGAGATGAATTAACTTCTTAATAACCCCCACAACATATCTACAAGAATACAAGAAACACAAAAGGCATTTAGATGGATGTCTTCAATACATGTTGTATATTGAAACGCGTGTGTCCTTTTTATTATTACACTTTAGTTTAAAACAATGCGGGAGGAGCATTTTAGCTCTGCATCACAAATCCCATGACCGCTCACGTTCACTGGGGCATGCGTGTGCTGATGTAAACAGGAAGCAGATTGTTGTATTTTTTTTCTTTTACATGGCAAGACTTGGCAGAGGTAGGCATACCTCCTTCCTTGCATTCTTCTTAGCTGGGTTACTGCCCGCATTATCAATAAATTTAGCATTAATTTGGCTTTCAATAGTCTCATGAGTTTTGCAAGCTCCATCTGCTAATAAGCAGGATTGCAATTCCTCCTGGTGAGATTTAATTTTCCTTTTCAGCTACCTTGAGTTCAAACGAAGTATCTGTCTAACTACTTTTTTTATTTCCGTATGACTCTGCAAAAGCCTGCCTTTGTTACTTTCATCCGTTTCATGTTTCAAATTAATTAATAACCTGGGACCACTGTTGTGCATGACGTTCATGTTTTTAGTGAGCGCTGTACTGAACGAATCAGTTTACAAATGACGAATGTGAGCGGTGTTTACTCCCACTAGAGAAAATGCTGCTCACGTTTATGACACCGTTCATCAATACATAGGTCATCACGTGGTATACCGAGAGACAATGCGTTCTGAGACTCCTCAGACTGGGAGCGAGGTGGTGTTTACACTCACAGTGAGATAACAGAGCAGAGCATTTGAAGCAGTTTAGAGACATTAATACTTTGTCCTGGTTGTGAGACACCCACCCTATAACCCTGGATACTGAACTGGGTGTGGGCAGTCATCACCTCAACACAATCCACTGAAACCGGCATCCTCCCATGACACATAATATCTATCCAATCCCCCCATTGCTGTTGCAAGAGGAGTCTGACAGCTATTTTTAGCCTCCCCACATCCTAATTTGTTTTAAAGGCCGGAAGTTCCTTTCCAAAATGCAAGCAGAGACAGCTAACAGAGAAGTAACCATGGAATATTTCCTGCACAAGCGCTGGTGTGTTACCTGAAACGAGAAGCACCCCCTTCTGCAATCACACTCTCCACTTTGGCGGCTTGACAATGAAGAATACTCAAAAGAATAAGAATAATAGGAAGGGATGGGGAAAACGGTGCTGAGGAGAGAAAGGGGGAAATGCAATTAGTGACTGCATGTGGGAAACGAGGGATTAACTAGACCTGACACTGGGCAGCAACTATAACAACATTACCAGGCATTTAAAATAGTACTATTACATGTGAGACTATTTATAATGACAATATCAGTGAGCCAGCTGAGCTTGATACTGATGTTCAGTAGCAAGGTCTTTTACTGGCCGAGCATCTGGACAAACGCAAAAATCATCATAGCAAAAACTTGACTATAGAAAATAGAAACATGATCTGTCTCATGTACAAGTTAACTACCGACGTCCTTCCTCAACAACATCAAAGGGTTACACGTAGAATGTCTGCTCGTCTATTCTGGGCTACAACAAAGCAGATGTGCAGTTAACGGACTAACTGTTGACAATTAGCCCGCTAGGCTGTTAAGTTCCCAGTTAGCTACGTCACGTCGATGTGTTTGACACACACCGGTGCCGTTACACATGTTGTCTATGCAGGATTTGACATGCAGTGTGTTTTAATCTCAGGACGGGGGTGTGTGGTGTTGCACTGGGGAAATGCTGCGGTCTGGATCTGAGAGGCTTTTTGTTTGTGTGTTGTTCTGATCGATGGTGGGGACGAGCCTGCAAACCCTGACATGATCGGTGCATCAGAATGCAGAGCAACGGGACAGGGCAGGACGTCAGATAGGCGCTGACGTCACCACTGTGCTTGTATCGCCATCCATCGCGGCTGGAGCCTGACATTCAGGATTTACTGTTTAGAAGTGATCCACGCCAGAAGTCCTATAACATGGCACAGAATAGTTTTTTTCTACAAATACTTGTAAGGCTGGACTAGGCGACGACGCCATTTTCTTCTTGAAAGTAAATCAGCTGAGCCATTCGTAAACTAGGCTATCTGCCGGTGTCGTGCCAAAAAGGATCATCTGCCAGCAACTGATGGCCGTTAGCGGGAGCGCGCACGCAGTCTGTTGAAGTTGTGTCTCCCCGTTTGTTTTCAGCTGCTTTGACCTGACCATAGACTGTATATATATATAGAGGACCTGACTGAGAACTGTGCACACGTGCAAATACACCATGGTAAACACGATACGTTTATCGTAACCGAATGATCTCAGTTGAGGTCATGACAGTATGGTGATCATGTAGTGGATTTGATTTACTTGCCGTCTAATGTCCATGTTCAAGCTACATTTGGAAACTGCACTGTAACTACCCGTATTTATTGCTGAGTTACATATTAAAGTCATTTTTGACATCATCCTAATGACTGCATCTGTTCCACCTGTTCTGGGCCCCAAGAAAACGGGTCGAAATCAAACAACTCCTCTCGACAGAGTGAATGCAGCTCCTTCTTCTTTGGTTTATTTGTTTATAGAAGTTATTCTGCTTCAACATGCCCTGACTTCGTCCACGACCTTTCTTTCTTTGGTGGTGGTATTTGTCAGCCGCGAAGGCTCAGTGCTTTCGTAGCTGCTGGGGAAACTTTTTATCTTTACCAGACTCCGCTTTGACTGTGCGCGCTCCCGCGAACCACGACCAGTTTCTGACAGAGGGTCTCTTTTTGACGCGACACCCCGGCTCAGAAGCTCATATGCTACAGTTAGCTAAAGCAAGATTCTGCTGTTTTGTCGTCAACATCTTTGCTTGCTAGCTAGCAGAAGCCATTTTGGATGAACCGGTGCGGTTTTGCAAGGGAGAAAATCGGCCTTACCTTTACCAAAGCAACTTCAGTTTTGTATTTTAGTGTGACTTCCAAAGCAGAAATGAGACAGTTGAAGAGGGAACGCGAGTATTGTGAGGGACGTGAGGAAGCTGGACGCTGAGAGCTGAGAGTTGAGCGCACGGACACACAAACAAACATCAACACACTCCACGCAGCCGGGCTCGTCTGCGGTCGCGGGCTGAGAGAGAGAGCTGCTGCCTCACGGGGGACGAGAAGTCAACCATTTGCATTGGTCACGTTCTTTGTTGCCACGTCGATTCTGGCCAATCGCAAGGGAGAACTGTCTTCAAGGCGGTTCCGGTGGGCACACTTCATCCAATGAGAGACTTTGTGGAACAAAATAGGCCGCCTCCTGTAGTTGATTGACATGCTATTTAATATCTGCAGTGCAGGAGAAGACATTGCTCATCAGCTCAGATTAATGGAGCTACAGGATCTAAATGAATCCTTAGTAAGTACAAAGCCCGACCAGGAAAAGAAAAATACACATGCTTAGTACAGAAGTGTGAACAGTAATGAATTAAGGATGTATTGAAAAACATCTGTGAATATTCGTTGTCTCACGCAAAAAAATGTAAGATTAGCAAATTTCCTGAAAAAGGAGAATTGACCTTTCATTTTGCTCTTGAAGCTTATTTGCATCATATTATTTTATTGCTATCACAACATTATTTAGATGTGGAGGCACAGTCTACACTTTAGAACTATCTAATTAGTTTTCACAGTAAGTACAGAGACTTCAATTTCCCAATTTTTTTTTATTGTTCAATTGTCTTACTTTCAAGTGATTACAATTAAAAAGAAGCCTAGTGTTTGTATTTTGGTTCAAATTCAGACCATCCACCTCAAGCTGCAGTGTGTTGAGAATTCTCAATCGCTTTAAACAGTTTTAGATTGGTTATATATGTGTGTTTTCTGACAGGCGCAATCAGTCTGACCACTCTGCTCCGCCCCCTCTCTTCAACCAGGCATTTCCATCTGCAGCTCTAACTTTAGTTTTAGCCTCACTATTCTGAGTTAAAACTCTTGAGACAGTTGAGTGTCACAAACCCAGGAGATTTCAGAAATACACAGTCAAAGTCCTAGAGATCCTATTTTTGAATGCTCCTGATCCTGATCTATATCTGCAGGATTTTATCCGTTAAACTGCTTCCATATGACCGATTTGACATTTGCAGGTTTGCAGTTGAACCTAATAAAGTACTATGTGAGTGTATATTTATGTATGATTAAAAAAGTATGTGAGTATCTAAACAGGGCAAACATTTCATTAAGAATTATACTTTTAAACCATCCATTTATTACCTATATATATATATTACCCATTAGGGCCACAGGGGTAGCTGGAGCCAATCCGAGCTGACATTGGGAGAGAGGCATGGAACGTCTAGGTCACCAGCGAATCAAAGGGGCGACATACATACAACTAACCTAATCTGCATGTTTTGGACATTGGTGGGTACCTGGAGTACCCAGAAAACCCCCACAAAGACATGAGGAGAACATGCAAACTCCACACAGAAGTGGGATTTGAATGAGGCAGCAGTGCTAAGCAGCCTCCTTGATTGAGCTATAAAACCACCATTTTTTTTTTAACACAGCCTCAGAAATATTTTTGACATCTTCATTACATTGGATGTATTATAGCATGATAATTTTTATAATTAAATAAATAGAAACATATTTAAATGAGGTAACATTAAAAAAATCCAACAATCCCATTTTCCAGTGCTCTGGGGAACCTTTTCTTGCTAAATAACCTTTTTTTGCTGTTTATGGTGCTTTGGGGAACTGAATTCAAAAGAAGAGTTCTTCAAAACACACTGTACAGCACTTTTGGTGCTTTGAAGAACATTTTCATGTTGAATCATCTTTTTTTGTTGACAGCTCCTTAGACTGGTGAATTCAAAAGGATTCGTTGAGTCAGCCCTAGAGAAATTGATGTGATTGTAATTTAAAACACTGCATGTTATTTTGTGTGTGTGAGAGTGTGTGTGTGTGTGTGTGTGTGTGTGTGTGTGTGTGTGTGTGTGTGTGTGTGTGTGTGTGTGTGTGTGTGTGTGTGTGTGTGTTTGTGTGTGTGGTGAACTAAGGGAGGGGACAACAGTGAAAAAAAGAGAGATCAGGGATACAATCATTCTCAACCAGTAACTGCACATGTGGGACAAAGCCTCTAAAATAATCATGGAAAAACATTTGTTTTTTAAAAGAAGACCATGGATGTCAGGTGATATAACATTTCATAGAAGAATGCTCATGTCGACAACACTTGTTTTTCCGCCCTCTGGTCTGGCGCTGGAAAAGTACAGTCATGGTAAATTCAGTCAAACAATGTGATGAAATTATTTATCCATGGTGGAGTCTTAGTTAACCATGATTGCATTTCACACACCTTTACCAATGTTTTCTGCCTAACATCAAAGGAGATAGTGATAGACTTTCGTAGGAAGTCGCACCAGACCATACAGGATGTGGACATTGAGATCCTGATGGACTACAGATACTTGGGTGTTCACTTCAACAACAAACTGAACTGGTCAACAAATTCAGACGTCCTGTTCAAGAGGGGCCAGAGTCATACATACATCTACATGCCTCATACTCATCAAAACATTTTTTTTTTTTTATTCTATTGCCTTTTTATATTTCTTCACTTCTCTAATCTACCTCATTCTGAATTGCCTGCTGCTGTAACAACTGAATTTCCCCAGTGTGTTGATCAAAAAATCTTATCTTATTATTTATTTATATATGTATGCACTTGCGGAGCCTTGGACACACTACGTTCACTGGTTGGGCAACTTGCAGTCGACATTGAGGCATAAAACACAGTGTAAATGACCTTGTTTCGAGTCGAATATGAATGGGGGGGCTTGTGGACAGCTGGGTGACACCACACGAGCAGTATGGAGGCTTGTTATGTTTTTTTCTCTTGTTTTATTACTTAAGTGTAAGTCGCCATTGACTTCAATTGTATTGGACTATGCCACTACAATGTTTGCTTCTGAGAATCCAGAAGTGTTTTGTGGACCCAAACACTTCCCCCACCCCTCCATCAGCACATTGGTGAGTAGATGATGTGTGCATTTTCATTTTTCGGTGAACTATCCATTGTTTTTAACAACCCATCGCATTTTTAGACAATGCAGTGTGTCAGACTTTTTATTATTATTGTATTTTACAGGATCCAGTATATTTGGCACCAACATGTGTTCTGAGTGACTGCATGAACCAATTCCCTCCAGCAGAGCAGGCCATCACTGTGAAGACGGATGGCGTTTCGATGCTTCTTGATGACAGCAGCGTGGACATCTCCCTTGACCTGGCTGCTGCCTTTTTATTCTTTCAGTTGGAGTACCTCAAACAATTGAGAAAGACAGTTCCCTTTCTGAATGGCTTGTGGTGTCCTGGATGGGTACTTAGATGTTCAACCTTACATGTTTAAGATGACAGGCCAGGCTATATGTTGCGTTTACATATGTTGTAATGAAAAGCTAAAACAGTTATTCGGATCGACAACACAATAGGAAAAATTTTGTTTTCAAGATAAGGTCTATATTTTCATTGTGAGGTTGAACTACTAATTCAAATGTTACTCTTAAAAATAAAACACTGGACTGAATTGCTTTTTCAATTTCATTTGTTAAAATAATTTTCATTCCATCACTTATGTGCAGTTGTATTTCTGAGGGAAAAACTTTTCAGGGTTTTCCTGAGGAGCAAGAATTTTGTTTAAGTAGGTAGATTTCAAAATAATGAGTTTATAAAAAGTTGTAGATTTTCAACAAACTCTTTATGAAAGGTTATTGATTCTGTATGTATGTATGTATGTATGTATGTATGTATGTATGTATGTATGTATGTATGTATGTATGTATGTATGTATGTATGTATGTATGTATGTATGTATGTATGTATGTATGTATGTATGTATGTATGTATGTATGTATGTATGTGTGTGTGTTAATTCTGACAGGGATTGATAATTGTCAGTAAAGTATTAAGTAGATGCTTAACATTTCAGGATACTTTGGAATGTTTCATTGATATTTGCAGTTTTTTGGGGAGCTTGAGTCCATGACCCTCTGAGTTCATCCACCCTGTGCTGATGTATCACAGCTGCTGACCATACTCAACTGTCCATTTTTAATCAGAGTCCACTCCTGAACAGATAAAACCTACTTCACTTTCACTTCACTATCACTACAACTGGCAGGTTTGGAGCAGCATCAGCCCAGGCTGAAGGCAAACTGTCACTCATCACTCTGTGTGTGCGGAGGATGTGGGGCGTGGGGTCATCACCTCCTCTTCTCGATGTAGCGAGGGAAATAATTGGGGACCTCCATAACCCTAGACAACCCAAAACTCCCTGTGGCACTTTCAGTTAATCAACCCTCTACCTCCCCTCTCTCCTTTACAACTGCTGCTAAGAAAACACCAACTCACAACTGGACAATAAGTGAGACATAAAGGGGTTTTCTAGAAACATCTAAACACAATACTCAATATTTAACCCTGAAACATCACATTGGAGAGCTCTAACCCCCGAAGAATGTTTGCAGGTTCTCTCTCCAAACCAAAGGTAAAGCAATTTCAGTGATTAGTCTCCCCTGTCTCAATGTGAGATGAGATGAGCTGCTGTCATGTTTGTTTGAAAGAACCCTTGAGGGATGACCTTTGACAGTGCAAACAAACAGGCCTACTAGATAGGTAGTACAAGTGAAAGAAAAAAATTGATGAACAGCATAAAGTCATCTAGTCCTGACAAGGTCAGAGTTTAAATTTTTGGAAAAGGTCCAGACACACACACTAAGTGAATGAGGGATTGCTATTGTGTAATTGAATATAATCACTGAATTCTGGATGAATCTGTATTTACCAGTGCCAGTTTAGTACTCTGGAGAAAGTTAAAATGAGGAAAATACCACAGAGGATGTATTGTTCACCTTAAAGAACTTGCATTTCAAATAAAACGGCCATATTATTATTCAATGGAAGTTATGATGTGAGCTGAGTCTTGCGAATGGTAGCAGTAAAACGAACAAAGGGGAAAGAAATATGACCAGACTACCAAAATGATAGACACATGGTTTTTAAAAGTGATGTGCTATTGGTTATGAAAATTGCATTCATATGCATTTCCTTCAGTGTCCCAGTAGAGGGCAGAATAAGACTTCCAGTTGAGATGAGAGACATCAAAAGTGGTGATGGACTCATTCGCTCTGTCCTTCATTTGGATGCAAACTCTGTCCAGTTCGCTCCTGAATCCTATTTCCCTTCCCTACCATCCACTGACTTCAAACCCTGCTGACAAAACCAAGAACCTGTGAGCGATATCATGTTGTTCTATCTAACCTCTTTCTCACCTCACCTCGATCTTCTTTGCTCTCCACTCCTGCCTCCTCCAGCAAAACTTGCATGCAGGTCTGCAGTCGCCCCTTCTTATTGCTTTATGAGGATAGTTCATCCACTACCCCCATTCTTGTGTTTCTACAAGTGATAACAGATTTAATTATCTCAGGACCTTGCTTCCATTACATACTGATATTTGTGCACAGTTTGATGTCAGAGGCTTTCGCTGTGCAATGATAAGTGCAGGGGAAACGAAAGAAAGGTTGGGCTGCAGTTATCTTGCCCACGTCCACAATAAGCAGATAAATTAAAAGATGTGGCGTTTTCAAGGTAATTTTCATTCAGTCACCTGAGAAAAAATCGATCTTTTCTCTCTTTTCTTGTTATTTTCAGCTCTCCATCATCTTCTACTCTGTGTTTTATGTTTCTTTCTTTAATACCTCAGTACTTTACTCTGACGTTTCTCAGTCAACTGCAGAAAATATAAAAAGCCTACTCTGCTGTAAGAAGACAAATAACAATAACTCCATTGTGGATGCAGGCAGTCGTCCAATAGCAAGATGGTCCGATCCCTGGCTTCTCCTTTCCCTGTGCCACAGTGTTCTCGGGCAAGACACTGAACAACGATAGGCCCCTGACGGATGCAGTGCCTGCAGTACATGACCGACGTGTGATAGAGAAAGTGCTGAACATAGATGCACTGTATAAATGTGTGTGAATGGGTACAGTAGTGGTACAGTAAAGCACTTTGAGTGGTCATCACTAGAATTGTGCTGTATACATACAGACCATTTACCATTTAATCCAAGTGATCATACATTTTGGACTGTAACTTGAGCTTTTGTGTGGCAGTGAGAAATAAATGAGCAAGAAATTAAATGCACTTTGAGATCTATCCGCTTATCTGGATTCACTTGTGATATTAATACTGACAACATTTATAAATACACGAGAACAACTCTCTGCCCTGTACACGATGTAGTGTTTCTGCTGCAGGATGAGGCTTAAGCATTAAGCAGAGACATTTCATCCTATTTAAGAACATTTGCTGTCATTACACAGAGGCTTCTGCTGCCATAAATAAAGGCCACTGGCTGAGCTAATGATTTACAAGTAAGTAAAATATGAATGCAAGTTAAACGCAGATGATTGGGGTCATCTCTTCAGTCTTGAGTAAAACTGTCGCTCACTGTAAGCGTCAAACTTTACTTTTATGTGATTCTCTCAAATGGATTTGAGCATTTTAAATAACGGCACTGTCAAAGAAGCAGCAACGAGATCTGGTGCCTACAAAAACAACCAGTATGACCTTGTCCACCTGCATTCATTGCTCAGTAACAGCTACAGCAAGAGTTTATTTTTTCTTCTATTTTTTGGCGAAATCAGCTGGAGTTAACAGATCTTTCAATTCTGCAAAGGCAAACAAGATAATAGGAAGACATGACAGTTCTCGGCACAAAAAAGTGCCATGCCAAAGTGTCTTTCTTTATTGTTCATTGAAAGCCATCAAACAGTAGCAATTCACTTACAGAGAACTGGCCATAACTGAAGCTCAGAGCAATTTAATTATCTTTGCTAAAGCAGCATCAACATTATGGCGTCATGCTTTGCACCTTTCTACACTAGCCAATTATACAAGGTTCAGCTTAAACCTGCCACTATGTGCATGTGTTAGTGACCCTCAGGGAACAAAGAAAATATGAATAAAACTTTCCTTTTGCCTTACCCTTGAGAACGTGTGACCTTTTCTCACACATTTCAGAACGTCTATTTATCCAGGGACGTTTTCTCAGAGTGCTGCACGCTGGTATTTTCAGCTCCGCAATTTCTGCCTACACAAAATTCACTACAGAGATGTGCAGAGTACGGCTATAATCCTCTGTTGTCTGCCGATGAGTACCAGGAAGGAAGAATGTACTCGTGATATACCCAGTGTAGTTTTCTCATCACTGACCATGCAGTCACATACAAGAGATGTGATTCAAGCAGCTTAATGCAAGGTTATGGTCAGGCAAACATCAGCGTTCTAAGAATTTGCTGTTATTTCATGACATTCAATAAGAATCAGAATGAGCTTTGTTGGCCATGTATGCGTACACATACAACGAATTTGACTCAGTTTTTCCGCTGCTCTCAACGTACAGAAAGAGACAAATAAACAAAAAGAACAAGGACAGCAAAGCAGTACAAGATGATGCAAACATTTAACTAATATGTACAAGTATGAATATAAATATATAAACAAAAGAATGTACCGTATATATAAACATGAAACACAACAACATTGACAATGAAATGGACAAATAGTGCAATGATGCAGGGTGCAGAGATGCTAGAATAAATATGGGAAAGATTGTCACAGGATACTATATATACATGATGTATATGTATATATATATATATATATATTAGGGCTGTCAATAGATTAAAAAAATTAACTAATTAATCTCACATTTTGAAATTCATTAATCGCGATTAATCGCGATTAAAAGTTTGTTTTTCTTCTAAAGACTAAATCTAATGAATTAACGAGTAATCACTTTAAACAGCCTGTATTTTACACAATGCTGTGTTTTCGAAGAGACTCAGGCCTATAACACCTACCTATAAAGTGGCAGCCAGGTCGTTAAATATCATGTATGATAAATTGTCGCATTTTCGCATAAATCACAGGATGGTCGTTGATATGCAACAATTCCTCTATGACCTCCCACAACCGTCTGGTAAACTACCGTGAAATAGAAAAGGTAAATGTCATGGTATCCGACCAATGTAACATGAAATCGGACTGGTTTGGCTGATCTCTGCTAAGGGCTGACCCTTTGCGCCAGAAATCATATCTCAGTCATTTTGGCTGAGTGGCAATACAAGATTTATCGATATTATCTCATACAAAATGTTCAATTGTAAGTCAAAACCACATGTGAGATATGACAAGTACTTCCCTAGAACACACTGATGAAATTAAAATGCAAAAAAATATGTCCTTTTCTTTTTACTGCTGCAGAATGTCACCATGTAAATGAAAAATTATATAAAATAAATAACCTCTTTCAACAAAACAATTAAAATAAAGATAGTATAAGCATTTTGTAAATATGAGTTGGATAACAAGCACTTACTGAAAAGATATAAGGCCCATAAACTACATATGGAATTGTATTAATGCCAAATCAAAATCAGACAAATATGCGTGATGTGGATTACTCCAAAACTACAAAGTAAAAATACTTCATATAATTTGTACAAGTCACTGCAAAATTCCTAAATCCCTTTAAGTTGATATTTCTCTAAATTGATAAACTGTTCAAGTTTAGTTCGATTTTTTTTATTTGAGACACTGCCAACATTTTTCAGACGTCATGTGAATATAAAACAATCTCGTTTTCATATTATGTATTTTGTCTTGAAAACCAAGTCATCAATTGATTTTTCTCACACTTAATCTGACTTATAATTCATTGAAATTGTAATATTTGGGTCTGGGACCGTAAAGATTTCATGGCCTCTTATCTGATACCTTGAACATTTGTCTTTAGAGAGAGAGAGAGGGCGTGCGTAAGAGAGGAGACTCCTTGATATATCAATTTATACTTTATCCAAACAGCATAAACATAACAAGGCCTTGGTGCTCACCAGTGATGACCTACAACATTTAATCACTTCATTCCTCAGCATCCCTTTTGGAATCCATTAAGTTGGCTTGCATTCTTCAGTCTGGTTTGTGGTTATACAATTGAAAGGTTTCCTGCCCAGGCAAACGATAGAAAACACAGAAAAAGTAATTTATTCAATGTTCTGTCTGCAGCTGAAAGTCTGACAGCTGAGCTGCAGAAAAGTGCTGATGTGCTGCTGACAGTGTGTTAAACGGGAGATCTGTAGATGTGAGATCTATCTGTGACTGTATAGACCAGAACAAGAAATAAACCATATACACACGTAGAATTGCTGAGGGCAAAAATAGTTTCTTAGAATGTTTTAATAATTATAATAATAATATTAATACAACTTAAAGTTATGAACTGTTCTAATCAACAAATGCAATAACAAATCAGCATTTGCTTATCAGTCATCAGATAATCATGGCTTATCGTCAAGGAGATGTATCAACACTGATTCCCTCATGGTAAACGGTGTGTCATTGTAGCAGTCAAACTAATCTTCCCTTCTAAAGCACATTTTCGTGCTGAATATATCTGTTTAGTTTTCTTTGTTGTTTTAGATTTATTGCACATTAGCCTCATTGTTTCTGAATTAAAACACATTAGTCTCCATCGCTGTGTGAACATTGAACTGTCCGCTGTCTGATAACTGTTGGAGAAGAATAATACTCTGAACAAACAAACAAGGAAACACACTAAACACAAAAGCAATGAATAAAGAAGAGGCAATACATATTTGTTCAGTCTGTAGCATAGTCTGGGCACCTGGTTCTGTGTGATATGTGGTGATCCATAAGACTAGCATATTTGTTTGTGTTTGTCTTCTCATTTGCATAGAAATATGTGTGTTTTACTTCCTAAAGAACATCTGAGGTCACCATTCAATTAAAAATTTCCATTTCATGTTGTCATTGAGATGTCTCATCATAGCCTCACATCTGTATTACGTCCATGGAGAAGCCACTCAGGTGTCTTTTCATCTTGAGAACTGAACATGGAGATGATGGAGGGAAGGTTTGCACAAGCGTTTGCCAACACTCGATTTGCATAGCATGTGCACAAAGGATAGAAAATAGCGAGCAGCTGAATGGAAGAAAGGCCTGATGCGGATTTCTGATGAAAAAGGAAAATATCATCCTTGAATGCTGCTTCATTGAAATCATGAAACGTGATGCCTACTCCATTCTAGATGCTATTCAGCAACTTTATTCCATTTCTCATGATTTCTTACAACAGCTGAGTGAGCCAGAGTGAACCCTTCCAGGGTTCTGATCCAGTCGTCAGAAAACCTCGATCATGCATTTATAACTTTAACTAACACTTTTAACAAAACCCTCCTCAGCATTATATTGTATTTACTCCGTTTGTCCAAGCTGAATTTCGTAACAATCCAGAAAAGAAAGGTGCGTCAAGATCACACTGTATAGATAGTATAGTGTATATTGAAGTTGTAGGTATATAAAGTATGTTGGTCCAAAAGATGGCAGGAAAGCACAAACTTTTAATCTGCTTCGCATTTAGATGGTGGTGTTACTCCATATGAAAATCATCTAAGGTTACACAGTGTACAATCCACTGATCCAGGAGTTCTATCTTGCACAGGGACACCTCGCACATTACTGTTATGCTCATCCAACTTGTATAGTTTTACATTAGAATAGCAGAAATACTTGTTCCCTGACTGGGCTCTAAAGACCTCCGGGGCTCCTGAAGGCTGTTCCAGAGAGTTCCAACAATAGTTCAGCTTTAGAAGAATTCATTATGGGGACACAGTATATAATGACTACAGCGTCTCAGCTGGAGTTCCTGGGGATACATCTTAATTACATTAGACTCTTATGTTGCCATTTGAATGAATAACTGTGGAAACTCTGTGGCCACCAATGTGTCCAGTTAGATATCCATCACACTCCTAACTCAAGTCATAGCTCATTTATGTACATCTCCACTAGAGGTCTGTTTTGCTCTGTGAAGCATTGCTCATCCACCTATACTGCTTTGAAGTTTCATGTTTGAACTGTTTTGTTTAAAGCATCACAGGGGCGACACATGTATACACATCAGGGAATTTTAACTGTATATATCGTAATACAATATTAGGATGTCATGACACAGACCGTATAAATTATGATGACCAGTTAATCCAAATGATCTTCAGACTGCCTCTCTAATGTTATTGGTTATAAAAAGGTAGAGCATTACTATATCATGTCGTTTTTCTACCATATGATCATAAAAGATTTTGCGATCGATGTTAGCTTTATATCATGTCTTTGCTCAAATAGTATTCAGAGATAGCTCGAAAATGACTTTTATTCACAACGTTATTTCCTGGCTCTTCTTTGAATTCATTACTAACTTCTGTGACGAGCATCTTTTAATGGGAAATACATTTTTCCCCATTAAAAGCTTTAGATTCTCTCTCTAACATTTGCAAAGATATGTTTGGAAATGTGTTTTTTGAACTGCAGATTTGTTGACCTCGACCTTTGTCCAATCCACTCCAAAAAGTAATAACAAATACATAAAAAGTGTCTTTCATGTATAAAGTTAATACGGGCCAGGTGGTTTACAAAATCAGGAATAAATAGCAAAGGCAGCTTTCACATTTATTGTTATGTTAATTTCTAAATATAAGCCACTGTTTATCATTTATCAGATGAAGTTGCAAATTTAGGAGTCACCTTTATTTCCAAGCGTTGTAATATTTACATAAAAATGCTTCGAGAGATGATGCAGTTCATTTGAATATAAATCAAAAAATTCCCTGTTGATCTCTAACAATTTTTCTTGATATGGCAATTCCCTAATAGAAATTCAAGGGATCAATGCATTTTTTCTGATGAGAATATACCATGGTGATAAAGATAATGACGTATATATCCCCACAATTTCACAAATGTTGTTACAGAAAGCCTCATGCAATCCAGATGCACTTACATTTCCTTCCCAAAAATGTCAGGGATGTTCAGGCTCAGTAAAGAAGGAGAGAGGAAAAGACACTGACTGCAGCTCACACCGTTTCATCCACAGAGCTCTGCTGCCTATTAGCTCTTCTCCTGCCTCAGTCCTGATGCTGTGAGGACTTGAGACACCCGCTGCAGAGCACCAAATTAACTTAATTTGGGTTTGGATGTCATCCTACAAAGCAGCCTTGGTTTGTCCTTGACCTAACCTCTGACTATGGCACTGCTCAGTCCAAGAACACAGCGTTTCTTTGAGGCCGGGAGGACTGAAGGCTTCAATGAGTGAGGGGAGCAGCTTTTTAATTCGCAGCATGGCTACTTTGCTGCTAAGTGGTCTGGAGTATTTCAGGATGATTTCTCTCCATTGCTTGGCTGCCCATTACTGTTTGGACAATGCAAATGATAAGGCATGGTAACTGACACGGTGCAAAATTACCACACAGGTTGAGAGTAATTTTGTGCTGCTCCAGTCGAGTGTTGAGACGTTGGCGAACGATCAGATTCTTTTCAAAGGCTCTTTGGTGTGAGCGAAGGAAGCCGAGTCGTACTTGTCTGAGAGACGTTCTTTTCTGAGAGCCTAGTTGCTGTCAGGAAACTTTTATATGACCTTAAACTGATTAAATGGCAGAGTTTGCATGTGTGTGTGACTCAGCCCCACCAGCAGTCAAACAGACACACATGTAGGAATTACATTCAAGGCAAGGCAACATTCTTTGTATGACACATTTCATACAGGGGGTAAATTCAAAGTATAGTAAATTCACTGACAAGCAGTGGGATATAGCGTCCCCTTGTGTTTTGTTCCTGATGTAGATTATTGACATTAGGTCTGACAAGACCAGCCATTTAGTGCTGCTATACCACACATGCAAGAAGATTCTGTTGTATTGGTGGGACATCTAGTTTCAATCTGATCCAAATCTATTATACCATCATTATCCTTGTGGTTAATTTGCAGATAAACCTAGTATCCCTGTCTCCTTAAAAAAAAGGCAGAAAAGAAAGATGAGCTGTTGAAAAGAAAATCCAGCTCCCTTCAAAGAGCCGTGATTCCCATCACTTCTACATTCCCTTCTTTTTTAACACAAGTAAAAGAGATATAAGGTTCTTGGATTGAAGCACCAATTTCACTGCTAGGGGGGAGTAACCATTTTAACGGCTCAGCAAGAAAGAACACCAATCTTCATTGTTCACTTGTGGCAAAAGCTTCCCATGCATATTTTGATGCTTTCAATCTCAAAGCTGTAGCTTGGCTTTGTATAGTTCACTGTTTGGACCCTTTGGTGTGAGATCAGTCCCTATGTGAGCTGTTAATAAAATATATTTCTATGACCCATTGCCATAGTATCAAGGCCCAGACCGCCTTAGCCCCTCAGCATCTACTGTATGAGAAAGACATTCCCTGAAATGTCTGCATTCAGGGGTTTAATTACAGCCGGGAGCTAAAAGTACTTATTTTATTGTTTTTCATTATTTTTTCCTCTAGGATTTATTCCAGCAGCCTCTGCTGCTTCGAACCTATGAACCAAGTAGCAGCATTCACCTGCGCTCATCAAACATTAGTCTGATAACAGCAGAGAAAAAGTAAGATGAAGATAATGACACAGTAAAAGACGTGTGGACGGCCAAATCTAATCAGGGAAAGCACTCAGACTCATGTTTGTCTTTTACCCACATTTCCTTTGTAAAAAAGGTTTTTGTCTTTGGAGATGCCTAAACAAACAATTACACAATATAAGTTACACAAGAGGTTTGGTTGAGTTAAAGCCAAACTCAACATTGAGCAGGACAGATAATCAGACTAAATTGATGTCTGTGACTGAGCACCAACCTATTTTGTTTTAGGTACAAATTGACCAAGGCCACATCCAAACCACTATGATTTAATTCGCAAACAAATCAACTCTGCAACAGATATGTCTTCTGTCCACAGTAGTCTACAGATTCAGATCCACCTATACAGAGGAGTTCGGAAAAACTCATGGACACATTTTAATTTGAAAAATCTGGACGGTCACATCTGCTTGCTGATTGGATCTTTTCGGTCAGGTCAGGCTCCTTTTTCATGAGCCCCTTCTGGAGGCAACCAACCGGCATAGCCTCAACTACCAGTGAGGATAGTAACATTGATAACAAATTAAAAGCTTTGTGGACCCTGTTGTATTTGCTTACAGCTGTTGAACAGTTATATGCTGCATTATATAAAGATTAGGGCTGGGCAAGTTAACTCGTTTTAATCGAGTTAACTCATCACTTATTTAACTCAGACAATTATTTTAACTCGCATTAACTCAGGTTTTAATTATTTATTGTTTTATTGTGAAAGTCAGGCTTTTATTTTGTGAAAGTCTGTTGCTGACTGCTGCGGAACGGGAAAAAAGAAAATAGTTGGCGGATAAACAACCATGGATAAGGGTACGGAGCTTTTACATGGCCATTTTCATTTTAAAGTTCTTCCAGACGGCGGAGTCGACAGAACCAAAGTAATTTGTAGCCACTGCCAAGGTGAATTTTCTTATCACCGGAGTACTTCCAGTCTAAAATATCACCTAAATGCAAAACACACAGTTGATATCAGCAAATCACTCAACGAAACAGCGAGCAGAGCGAGGCTTCGGCAGACTACGTTAGACGCAGGGAGGAGTATACATTTTTCATAATGAAGAGGATAACATTAATGCCCTGGCAGTGACATTGAGCTTTAATTTTGTATTTGCTTTGATAACATTGTTAAGTTGAGATTTACACTGAATATTTTATTTAACTGCTACTGTATTAAATGCTGATGTTAAAAGTGTTTGCACAACAAATGTTATGGCACTTTCGTTCATATGGCATAACATTGAAAATAAAATTGCGCTATACACTACTTTTTAATTCATTATTGGATTTTGCGTATACAAATGCGATATATCGTGATTAATCAGGGAAATCATGCGATTAATCGCGATTAAAACTTTTAATCGTTGCCCAGCCCTAATAAAGATACAACCCCTCTTAATTTGCCCAATTTCTGCTTCTCCTTTTTATCCTCGCTCTTACAGAAACTAACACTTTACACCGGCAGAGCCATGATCAGTGAATGTGAGGGGTCACGTAATATGCATTTTCAGCGTTTTTTTATTATTATGGTGATTAAAACTGATATGTTGGGAACCAGTGGACTGAAATATCTAAGTGTATGCAAAGTAGGGAGAAGTAGCTACAACAGTAAAATGCTGCTGAAGCATTGATGACTCAGGATCAATCAGTCACAGGAGGCACTTTACTGCACCAAAAAGTACTGTTACTGTGTAACTGTAACAGTACTTTCAATACACTGCTGATACTTATAGGGTAGTGATTTCATACTGTTTCACTGGTTTCACTGAGTGTTAAGGCCAATTTATGCTTGAGCGTATTTTGTAAAACGGATAGATAAGACCGCCCTATCCGTCGTGAAACGCCCTCTCCGAGCGCTTCGGACAGCTTTTCGTACACCTCTGATTTTTCTAACTTCTCCGTGTTGTGTCGGAGAGCCCGCGGACAGCTCTTGGCTGTGATTGGTCTGCGAACGACATCATTTCTGTATGTCGTCATTTCCGTACGTCGTCATTTCTGTTCGACGTCATTTCCGGACCTGTAACTTCCTGATTCACAATAAACACATAAACAACTACGATTCTACGATTAATGTGACGTGTGTGTTAAGCCAGCGGAGTTGTCCGGCTGACGGTGGCTCGTTCGAGCACTGACGACATGTGTGCACGGCCACACACGGTTAGAACGAGCTTTCAAAACGGCGCTAGCAGGCTAGGCTAGCGGGCTAGCAACCATGCTAACTGCGGTGGTAACAGTGCATAACCCCGCCGTCACGACTTTAATTCCACTTCTATCATGACACTGTTTCTATAATACCGCCAGGTTAGAAGCAAACACTGGGTAGTAGTTAGTGCCGAGAGTCCCTGCTGACTGTGTGTGGAAGCTGGGAGGGGAGCTAGCTTCAAGCTACACGGAGCTTCAAGCTGTGGAATCAGGAACACAGTTCGGAAACAAGACCGGGGAACCGCTCTCTAAGAAACGATTACATCAGCATTTTGACCCGCTGGGTGTCACTTTATTTGGTTCTGTTAGTTGCCATGGTTCAGTGTGTGGGAGGCAGGCTGACAGAGAAATATAAACACAAGTGGACTTCTTCTTCCGATAATTGGGGTAGGCTTCTCTGAGCTCGTCTTCCGTTGCGCCACCTATGGGTTTGGCGGTGAATTTTATTCGACGTACAGTGGTCGGAGAAGTAAAAATCAAAAAGACTCTTCGTCTCCCGCTGAGCCCTCTCCGAGAAACGGATACGTAGAAGTATATAAGAGCCTTTAGTCCAAGATGCTGACAGCGCTTCCCACTACTCAGCACCCAGTGTTCTTTTTACCCTGTTAAAAGTCAGCTGCCAAATACTGTGTACTTCCTGATTGTGTTGAGTACATGTAATATAAATTAAATAAACTGGATATAACACATTTCCCTTCCCCATGTTCAATATGTTTAGAGTCAGTCCCTCTAGAAGTTCATTATCTAGCAGAGATCAGTTTCATTGAGAGAATGTTTAACAGCAGGAAAGTGGCTCAGATGTTTTCTGATATCCTGGAGGGGCTGTATGACAGAAGGTTCGGTGGTCCACTTTAGTGTACCCTCCTGGAATTTCTCTTGAGAAATGTATCCGGTTATCGTGCCCCCCCCCAAAAAAGTATAATGAAAGATCCTCCCCTGGGTGTCATACATGAAGAAGACACAGACAAAGATGTCAAGAGAGTTTTTGGTGACAAGGCTGGAGCCAATGTGCTGTACATAAAAACATGTGATCTTTGCAATGGAATAAATAGTTTATGTCTGCCTCTGCCTGCTGCACTACTCCTCGGCTGAATACTCTGTCGTCTGAGAGAAGAATCTCCTGCTGTGTTGTTCATGTCTGAAAACGGCGTTAGCCTCAAGGCATTGAATCTATTGAACGTAATGACCTCTAAACACATGGAACCTTGACTGTGTGAGTATTTGTGTGTGTGTGTGTGTGTACTCATTTTTGTAACCTCTTTTTCAGCATAAACACTGACTTTGTCAGGACCAATAGACCTCATTGGGACCAAAGCTAAGTCCTTATGAGGCTAAACATAATTTCTGAGGTCCTGAATAAGGTTAGAGGTCAGATGTGAAGTGTGGTAAGGTAAAGGTTAGGGTTAGGTATGAATTGTTAATGATTAAGTTTAGGGATACAGTTAGGGTTGTCTACAATGAATGGGAATAAAGGCAAAGTTGCTATAGGATAACTGTGTGTGTGTGTATCTGTGTTTATTTGGATCTCATTAGTTATATTTAAAGAATAGCAAAAAACAACAAAATAAAGATATTTTCTGTAAATACAAATAGAGACTTCAGTAGCAAATCACATATGTGATTGCAATTTTGAGAAAAACAAAGCATAGAATGTCAACCTACCAATGTCACCATTGCATGCATTTCGACCTGACCCAGAACATAACTTAACTTTAGCCACCATGGTACAAACCAACATAGGTCAGGGAAACAGCTCAAAATCACCAAACTAATTAAATAACTCAGGCAGTGAGCATTTTGCAGAAGCGAACACACTCCTGAGAGGCGTTTCTCTGCTCACCATGCAGAAGGTGCGTGACTTTCATAAATGACTTAACAAGTGGAAGGAGTAAATGAAGTGGACAGTTCCTCCCAACCGGAACCTCTCAGAGGTTCTACAATCTTGGAGCAAATAAGTTCACATCTACTTCCACTGGTCCAAGGAAATAATGACACAAGAGAAACTATTGTGCAGCAACTAACTTTGTTGGTAATTCAACTCAGACAGCCAATACCCTATAGACTCAATATTAGTCACACAAGCTTTCCTCCCCCTCTGGGTTTACAACAGAGCTGTTGTTATTTGTTTTACAGTTGTCTCAGCCTTGGACCAATGCATATTTCCGTAAAGTCTGTCAGGTTCTGAACAATGAAAAAGTAGAATCTGCTTTTGCCATCAGATAGTTGAAATTCTGTTGACTGACATTTATATCGCTTTTAAACCAAATCACACTGAGTAGCCGGTCAATTAATCTGGTTTTCAATTAACAAAGCGAGAATGTTTGCCTTATCTCTGCTGATTCTGATAAAGCTGAGAGGAAAATTAAACAAGGATGTGATGGAATGCTAATGGCCACTGACAACCAGACAGCTTCATTCTGCAGACTGTCCAATTAGTGTTCATGTGAAGCCAATGAGAAAAGTTTTGCCAAGAAAAAGAGCAGAGTCCAACAGCATAAAGATTCTGGTGCTTTTGGTTAATTATAATTTTGGATTAGGTGTTCACAATCATTTCCATTGAATATATTTTTTGGTTACTATATGGCTTTTCACCAAAGAGTATCAGGAACATGGCAACTTGGTCATCAGGGTAACCCCAACTGTAAGTCTGTACAACCAGTTCTAAACCAGTGTTTTTACAAATATGTTCTGTCATCCCCCTCAAATAGAGACCTTTCAAAAGTCTATTCATTTTGCACTTGACAGATGACAATTTGCTTTTTTAATAATTTCTGCTGACCTGCATCTTGATAGCCTTGCTTGCATCCCGGACATCTTGTTTCTCAGATGAGTCTGACTGAATACATACAGAAGAAATTTTAACTTATGGTTGGAAGTAGGATCTGCCTCCCAGTACAGAATCACTGCCCTCAACTGTAATAGATGTCTAGGGCCAACTACTGCATCCTTCAACAGACACTTTGGGCCAAAACTTGACTGTTTACCTGAATTCTACCTTCTGTATAAATGTTCCTGACCAGGGTTTGCTTAAATAGTTGTTTAAGAGTGATTGCCTCACAGCTTCTTTCCTAGTTAGACGTATAGTGTTTTTTTTACTGAAAGCAATGACTGCTTGGAAAATAAGACCCAAGTTGTAATTGAATCCTGTAAGAAGAGCAATACATGACCGTAGCTTATGATTCACAAGTACAGATGAAGAATATAATGCTCAAGGATAAATTAAAGCTTAATTAATTGCTTTAGGAATAAACAAACCCTCTGCAATGCACGAGCCACACATTTTAGGTGAGAGAGGCCTTGAGAACTTCACAGTAGCCTTTGTCATTAATTTTGGGCTTTATGTGTACAATATTGCAATCAATAACACCAAGACAAACTAAATGTACATTAGATGTCATGATACATTTATGGAATTATATATAATCAATAATATCTCATTGATTCTAATATAATCTTGTATTACCAACTGTTTAAATGAGTACCCCTTGTAGATGTCATAAACCAATAACAATCAACACATTAGACTCTATAGATTAGGGCATTAAATTCATAGCTATCAAACTTTTTTTCAGAGCTATATGAAACCCTCAAAGTAATGTGAATGATATCGGCAACACTTGCAAAACAGCCTTTGACAAATTACAGCCTCACACAGGGAAATCTGATCACAGTGCAAAGGACTTACAATAAAACTCAAAGGCATACCAATTAAGGTTAAAGGTTAAGTGGAAAGGCTTATCTGCAGGAGATGTCTGCTTGACCATGTTGCTGTGCAGATCCAGCTTCCCTGCAACCAGCTAATCGATGCAGGCGGATACAGACCATGAGGGAGCAAAGTCTGCAGGGAAAGCAGTTGAATCACATGGTCCCCGATCAATACTCAGTGGTGTATTTCACCTCTGCTAAGACACTCGCCCACCACGGTATGGAACACACACATCTCACTGGCCTCAAAAGCGGTTTCCATGAGATTGTGGGAGTGCGTTTTATTTCCTTAGCAAATTAAACATTTAACTTCACTTGCATGTATTGCCTATATCAGTTTTTCTCTGCATCCCACAGGAAAGATTAGAGACAATAATGGGAGGACTGACAAATTAAATTTGACATATATTTTAAAGACAGGTCACAAGTCACAATATTATCTTCAGAGAGACTACTCGAAAGAGCCAATCTCACACCCAGGAGGACTTTGGTTCCCCTGCACTAAGTTCTGTTTTCACTGTTGTGGCACTCATACACAATAAATCCTTCAGCTCCTCCTTCTGCCCCTAAAGAATCAACAGGAAAAAAAAGCAAAAACTGTTAAAATTCAATTACTTTTTCCTGCTGAATGCTTTAAATTGACAAAGAAACTGCTACACTAAAAAATAATAACTACTACTTTACTCTGGCTGACAAGTTTAGCAATATAAAAACTCCCATCTCCCAAGACACTCATGCGTCAGAACACTCACTCAACAATGAACCCTGTCTTATCCTTGGCCTTATTGTAGATAGAAAAATGTACTTTCTCTGCTTGACTGAGACAAGGCAAAATCAAGAGGATTGTACATCACTCAATCAAACACACTGGACTAGGTCTGCTCCACAGGTTAAACACCATGCGCCTGGATCTAGCTGTGTCTAATCATCTTTCCATCCATTTCACTCTCCACAGCATCCAACTCACATTTTCCCTTTTCAGGACATTAAATAACAGATCACCAAGACCATGTGCAGACAATGTGCAGGTCTACAACCTTAATCCTTGACCAAGACACTTTAACATTTCACCCCATCACCAACAGGGTCCAGTTTCTATGCCACCTGGATGTCACATAACCAACAGAAGAGCCTGACCTCTGCAGCTTCAGGTCCTGGCCCACTTGCACTTCAGTCACTAGCTGCTTCAATCTGCCCTGACTACTGCAATGGAGTCCTGTCTGGGGTGACCAACAAAGTCCTAGACTGGTTCCAGTCTGTGCAGAACTGAGCTGCTAGGGTTCTCTATAAATGTACCTACAAATGCATCCTCCTCCACAAAATCCCTCCATGGCCTTGCATATCGGACCTACTTCAACCTTAAACCCTGTCCTGGATTCTGCTCAACATCCCTCAAACTCTATAACCATTATATCCACATGGCACGGATGTGGGCCCCTTGAGGCAATGATGCAGCAGTGTTGGCCATCTTCTGGCCTGGAAAAAATTATAGATTATCCTGCCTCCTGTGCTCAGCTAGATAAATGTTTTTGGATATATATTATATTCAACCATTTATCCCTTCTCTTGTTTCCATAGGGGTTTGGAGAGTGATAGAGGAAAAACATAAGGAGTATGATCACATGGTTGATTAACATTTATCACCGCAGGTAGAAATTATATCTTGCCTCAAATGAGCAGGAACTACTTTGCAAGATATCTGTCATGTTATTTTGTAACATGCATGAAATGTCTTTCTTTCAACCAGTCATTTCTCAAAATGCAACACTGGGAAAATGGAGTATAATCTAGGGTTCAGTGCTGCTACTCAAAGCCCTGTCGGTGTTGATTTTCTGATTTTAATCAGGGATTGATTTTCACATGGAAGATTCCAGGGGTACTTTACTGCTTGCCGTGTTGATGCCCCTACCACAAAGTAGGTGAAGAAGGCTGAGCTAAAGACCTCACTTTCACCATTTTGAAACCCTCAGTTAATAGAAATAAGCAACTGGATATTATTGTGAAGGCCTTCGATGTGCAAATCTCTTATGACCCCAAATGTTCTTTCCAACCAACCGACCACACCGCTGAATCACCACATCTGTATCTGATTTGTCGGGCAAAGACAATTTGAACATGGTTTCCTGCCTTTTCCTACTATTGTATTTATTCAAGATAGCAACAGAAAAATGGAGATAAGTATGAATGGCAATTGGCTGTTTAACATTAACGACACTGGGGCCTAGTATGTGAACTCCAGTCTGTGGAGTTGTGCACCATTCAGCAACGTCCACCTTGCAAGGTAGTTGAAGAGTGCTGTGTTGTAAATTAGCAATTTATATGGGAATGGTTTGGTAATATATTAAAATAGCTTGTGTCCAATTATTATTCTGAGTAGATTGTCATTGCACTTAACCAGCAGCTCCTTTCTTTTAAAGGGATTACTAATCCTCAAAAATATTAGTCCCTCTGTTACTTCTGTGGCACTAAAATCTCAGGAGATGTAGCCTGCTCTGTGATGCAGTTTTATACAGTGTCACAAAATTAAGTCATCAATAGCCTGATTGATCTAGTACTAAACAATAGTGATCGAATGAGCAAAAAAGAAAAGAAGAAAGGGAAAAATGTTCCAAATTGTCGTCCCATGAAGCCCCTTTTCTTCCTCTCCGTCATTCCTCTAAAGCAATTTGTCGTGCCAGATTGCCTCTGTGCTGTATGACAGGGAGAGGTGGCTGTTTATCAGAAGAGCTGGTATTTAACTTTATAGGACACGTTTGTATTGATTGGGATTTGTAATTTTCTCCTGAGTAGATGGAGGTGCTAGTTGGAGGCTGGTGTGCATTAAAATTAATCAGGTATGCCCTCAGCATGGCTGAGTAAAGCCACAGTGCAGAGAGCCATGCATGATTCTCACAGTGATTTATGTAAAAAGCAAGATTGCCACAGGAGAGGTCTTTTAGCTCGCACTGAGAAACTGAGGGGGTTTATTTTTGGGCAGCAGGTAAATCCTAAAAATATATCTAGCACCTCACTGAAGCTCTGCTCCTGAGTTAAAGATGTAGAAAGAAGTTTTATTGACACCCATGGGGAAGGTTAAAGTTACTATGCTAATATGGTACTATGCTTGCAAGCTACTTAGAAGGAGATGGTAAAGTGCTTCAGTGTCATTGGTTTGCACTGTTGCCACTAGGCTCTGTATTAAAAACCTTTTTATAGGTTTCTCTATTATCTTTACGTGGGTTTCTTTCAGATGTTTTTCTGCCACGGTGTACCTATTTTCTGTATAATCAATTATTACTTTTCATACATGCTCTTATTTAAGGAGCTTTACAGAAGACAGGGATGCCAATTGCACTGAATAGCATATTCAGTGAAATAAAAAATATGGTGCATATCTTGAAGTAGCAAAAACATTCATTCAGACTGGCAAATGAACCGTACCTTTCTGCAAGAGAGTGGATATTCCCTTTTGGTTCTGCCCAGATGAAAAATTGATGATGGAAATTAGCTGTGAATCCATGGCAACATCAAGTTGTTGTGGCAGTAATGGTACCAATAATAGGACCAAATCCTTGAATTGAATTGAAAGTGCCGACTGGTCGGACGCTCTCTGAGATGAGACAGTTTGATGAGTGAGAGTTTGGTTCAGCTCCATTAAAAGATCAGAGGAAGGGGAGAGAGTGAACCTCTTGGCTGGATGGTGTTGTTTTTCATCCAAGGCCCTTCACTCCTTTGAATGATTGCCCTCTCTCCCCTCTTCTCTTTTGTCGTCCATTCAGAAAATGAGGAGGACAAACATCTGACGTCCGCTTCTCTCTCTACTACGCGTTTCATTCAGGCTGGAGTCTTCTATGCTTTGAAGAAAACTCAGAACAGGACTTTTATAGTCAGTCCAAGAGGCAGCTCAGGAGAGAATAGTCATAGTAATACAAGTAACAAGTTCTGCAGTTCAAATAGTATTATTTTGTCGGGTTAAGGTTACACAAGCAATGAGCAAACTAAAAATAACAAAAGTATTTCAAGAATGGTGGTTAGTAGCTCTTTTTAATTAGCAGGAGCTTATTGTTAGTGTTTTATTCTGATTTTCACAATTACAGTATTCTTCCAACTTTCGTAGATAAAGATCAGAGGGCAAAAGCCAACTTTAAAGGGACCATGTTTAACAACTTTCTGGGATTTAATTTGAGGTATAAGTACCCCTAAGATGATATATTCGGAGTTTAAAAGTCAAAAACTGCTGCAATGTGTATTTTCATGTCCTCTCTTCTGCCTCTCTCTGTACCTCTCTGGCCCTCCAGACAGAGCCGGGGTGGTGGGTTCGGAGGCTTGACTGGTTGCGTCTGGGTGGGGCTGACAGAAGATTGCCATTCCACGAGGTAGTACCAAACAAGAAGCTAAATGGGAGATGTATTAAAAAGTTTGATTAAGAAGGTAACAGAGGAAATGTTTAGATGTTTAAAGTAATACAGCAGAGAATCTTCATGTTAAGTATTTGCACAGGTCATAGGATATGATAGACAGTCTAGACAAATAGAAACTGAGTTAATTTGGATATAGGTAGCGATGAAGAAAAGTGGCTGAAAGTTTGCCCACAAAAACAGAGGGTTCTGAGCAACTGATGGGAAGTGACAAGAAAAATTGTTGGCTGAAATGACAAAAATTATAATTGATCGAGTCGGTGTAAAGGGCAGAACACTGTTGGAGGAATAATAGCTGGTTCTTTCTAATGAGATATTTACCAAATTGATATGTAACTGTTAATATCAATATCACAGCTCTCCGTTTGTGGGAGTCACCCAATCAATGAGCCTTATCTTGGTGAAAAGGCCATTCAGTTCAAATGTCTCCCCCCTGCCCACACATGCACTACAACGTTTCTCAGTGCCCTGGCTGTATTGTAACTGTATTAAAAATTGAACAGTAACTTCATGTCAGGCAGAAAGCTGTGTTTTCCTGGTCTCAAGCTAGTTTCAACTCTGCTCACATCCACTATAACTATGTGTACATAGTCATATCAATATTTCCAGATTAATCTGTTTTGCACAATAGTCTGAATAAGTTACTGCCATGTAAACGGCATTTTCTTAATTAAGACATGTAGTATGTTTTGATCTGAGTCGCATTGTATGTGCTTGTCATTTGTAAGTCCTCCTCAAACAGTTCTACAATATACTGTCACTGTTTATTGTTTTTGTGCTGGACGTTGTGTGCAGAACTTTTTATGAACAGTCTGACACTCTATGTGACACGACATCCTACCTGGCCAATCAGCAGTAAAGAGCTTTCACAAAATGAAACAGAATTTTCTTCAGGACTGTTCCATGTGTGGCTTAAATTTAATTTTGAATTATTTACTGAGCTGGTGTCAGTTTTTCATATATTACATATCGAGGTCTGTTAAGCAAATGACACACGTTCACAACATTTTAAAACACAAGCTGTGTAATTTAGCTCAATATAAGGTATTGCAGCAAAGTAATTCTTTTAATTTTTGAAGGACCACAACCCTTTGATATCCCTGGTTTATATTAACTCCCCAATAAGTTTTAATGAGGGGTGTTCGGGTTACATTTTCTTAGGTAGAGAGCACGAAGGCTTAAGTATTTGTGGTGAAACTTATACCCTGCTAATACACAAAACTGTTAAATAACAACAGCAATAGTTACACTGGTCTGTATTTTAAATATATGACTTAAAACATCTCTTTGGAATGAAAAGGAAGAATAGTTTGCTACAAATTAAGGGTTTAGAAATGTACAAATTATGACGACCCTTTAATTAGATCCCTTTTAAAGAAATGTACCCTTTTGTGAGAAAAGAAAGAAACAAAATTAGAATATGTACCTTACAAAATATTGAAACTATGCTGTCTTATAACCAAATAATATATATCACACTTAACTCCTCAAATTTTGTCCCATTTCTCACTACTTTACCATAGTATAAAAATCCCAAAACCACAAAACATGTGATTTACCAAACATTATGTTGGGCCCACATACACATTCACATGCACGCACAAAGAGCAAGTGTACTTTACTATATATGGACTTCTATGCAGTAGACAATATAGTGAGCTCAGCGACTAAAATTAAAAAACGCTTTCAGACACACTGCATTTTCTCTACACCGGTAATGAAGTCACTGCCGCAGGATTACATTTACATTACACCTTACCTATGAAGTGCATTTGATTAACTCCTGGCTAACCCGTTTTTTTCTTCCTGTTTTAACCAAACTTACATTCACTTAGAATCTCATTAAACTGCTTTCTTCTCATTTTATTTGGAATTACGTCATTTTAATCCCTTTAATTTTACACCCGGCCACACTTTGAACCTACTTGTTAAAGAATAAGTGATTATTCCAGTACAAATCTCGATTTCTCCCTGTTTTCAGATGTGCGCATCCTATCACAGAGATCCCTAATGCGCACAGACACACTCCCTGCACTCATTCCAGGAATGCACAAGATTCTGTTTCATTTGCTGTTCATATTTTAGAGAATGTAGTTAATATTTTACACATTAATGATGTATGATGCCTATTTCCCGACCCAAACCCATCCCCTATTAATCAGAAATGCTAATTGTTAGGACCCTACCCAACCGACCTACGTTGTCACTGATGGGTATAGGTGGGTGTATAGTAATAGGTTTTCATGGCTGTATCTAATATTTTCTATATTTTTCTGTGATTCACTTTTTGTGTGAAGACTCAGACTTTTTCTACTCAAGGATGTGACTCCACTTTAGAATGAAACACAGGTATTGGAGTTCAGGGCTGCTCACCAGCAAAAAAACAACAACACAAACAAAAACATTATGACTTCATTACATCAGATTGTTTAATTCAGGCAAGTTGGAGACATTTATATCATCAGTGGATTGATTTGCAGCTGTTACTGCGTGACCCAGACTTCCTTTATGGGTATTTTGTATTGACATGTTCAACTATGTATGTTTTTAACATTTCCACAGCCTTGCACATCGATAGGTAGGCCTTTGTTGGTTGCATAGCAACATCAGGGGCAGTGACACGAGTCTCGTCATCATGGGCTCTGCCCTGCATGAGGAAATAAAAAGAGCTCCTCAAGGGAAAAATCAGCTCATAATCATAATCAGAAACAGAAATACTTTATTGATTCCAGGGGGAAATTGTGTTTTTTACATAGCTAGCTAATGTTAATACCTTAAGCCCCTTTCACACAGCTTGTTCAAGATCTTTTTTTTTTCACCTTTTCTTTCATCTTGTTATGCTAGTAAATAATGGAGGGGGTCACTGTTGTTCCACCTTTTTCCTGGCAGCAGAGGTAGAACAGGGCCAGTATGGTGGGACAGACGCTGATGCTGTTGTGTTACACATCATGCCTCTGATTCCAGAACGTCGACTATTTCCAATCACTCCTCCAGATGGAAACAGGCAAACTTGTTTGACTCAATGAATAACAAGCTCTGGTGGCATAAGTTGGGGGTAACAGCAATATAATGGGTTATAATGGATATAATGTATAAAAGGGTCTTAAGTTTAGTTTACTTTTGCTTCCTCCAGAGTTCAACTTTTGTTTATTATATCAGTTTGTTGCAGTTTGTTGCACTTCCTCACTTTGATCCCATGGGGCTGAGTGCTGAGAAACATTATCTTCATTCCAGCCATTATGCCAAAGGTCAAACAATATTTACCAACTGGGTAACTGACGTAGTTTTTCATCACACATGAAAGTACTTACGAGGGCGAGTACACAACTTTGTATTTACAACAACTTTTTAACAAGACATCAAACATTTTCTCTAGGTAACACCTAGTATTTAACAAACATAACCATAGCATTATGTCCATCTACAATGTTTAAAATGCATTAGCAAACACATTATCACTGATATTCTTAAATTATTACTGAACCTGAAAAGGCAAAGGACACATTGGATCAGCCTTTCAGTCTTAAAATTAATAATCATTCACTCAATTGAATAATTAATCAATATATAGTATTGTTAGTAAGTTTGTTCATAATAATCTATCTAAAAAATTCAGTGTGCCTATCCTCTAAATTACCTACAACTTATAACTGCATTCTCTAATATACCAAAAGCCTGTGGACTCACACTCTGAGGTTATTTTTGTTTGTAAGTTATTCATTTTTCATCCGAGCCTGCTTAACAAACTAATCATGCTAAACTATAATGTATTGTTTTACTCCTGCAGAGGACCTTTCAACAAACCTACCAGGCATTCATTGGGAATTCGCATTCATAATTATCCTCTTTGCACCGTTGCTTCAGTGGTTTCTGAAAAGGTGTTAAACTAGCTTTTTACCTGAGAGACCAAGACAGACAAAATATGTACAGAGGCTTGCTCGTGGAGGTGGAATACACACCACTTATATTTTTTACTTTGTTCCTCCTAATACTTCACCTGAAGTCTCTCGGATCAATCTCATTAAATGGATTTAACAAAGGTGTTGTCTAACTTTTCCATTTCGAGTTTGTTTGTTTTTTCCCAAGTGCTGTTTGCCCTTGAACCAAGCCTTCCTATTAATCTGAAGAACCTGAAATGCAGCATTTCCAACATAACATGAGCAGTAACTTTGATTAGTGTTGTAAGGACTGAGAGATTAGATTAAACAAAGAGAGCGTGGGGTTGAGTGCAAATGTTTAAATTCGTGGTTGTGTTTATTCTACATGGGGCGTTTGATAGTGGTAAGGTAAATGAGCAAGGCCTGCACACTGCTCAATCCCATTCTACCTGCACTCGATCATTCTCTGGCACTCAGCCCCTAACAAGGGATATGAGTTCCACTTCCTAAAAGCAGGTTACAGCAATCCCAGAGGTCCCTGCAATGCTGGGGTGGTCCCTGGTGTAAATGTTGTACAGGGATGTGTGTTTATAGTAAGCTGTGCATGCGTGTATGTGCATGCGTCTCTGTGCATAGTTGTGTATATGTGCGTATGAGTGGTCCACGGTTGAAAAGAAACTCCACTAATAGCCCTGTCGTCTCTGTGGGCTCTCTTCCAGGCTCGGCTGACCTTGAGTGGGGGCCTCTTTAAAGATGACATCCAAAGGCATTCGTCTCGTGCTCGGCCCCAAAGTTGGTGAAATATCGTGTAAACCCCTCCATTAATCATGCAACTCCAGGGTCATTAAGCTCCACAAATCACCCGCTGGAACATCTACCTTTACAGTCATGCTATCTCCCCACAATAGCCAGGAGCTGTGACATTGCTCTTTAATAAAAAGCACACACACACACACACACACACACACACACACACACTTCTGTCCTCTGAGCCTATTGCTGTTTGGGAGTTAGTAACTCTGCTCGTTATGCACCACTACCAAGCCGCTAATGCAGAGAGACGCCTGTAAATCAGCAGATAATGAAAGCATGGAAGCCTGGAGCAGCTCCATGTGTTAATGTCTCTGCTCTTTTCACTGGAGGCGAGCAAGAAGACAGTTGTGACTTCATGAGGCACAGAGCAGTTGTCCTCCATTCGACGGTAATGGTAAGTAGGTAACTGAACAACATGATCAGATATGTGGTGATGCAAGCAGGCGTCACAGTGCGACATTCTGAACTCCAATAACATTAGGAGAATAGCTGGTGCAGATAACTTGAAGCTACTAAATCTAATTAAAATGTAAGAGAAATACGCCCAGCGCTCTGTAGCAGTCAGTGGTGGCTGGGCAGTGTGCTTTTAGTCCCTGGGCCAAGTTGAACATGTCTTCTTCTACGTCCTCTGATACAATTTCTATAATTGTATTAATTCTATAACATCACATCTTCACTGTAGATACACCGGGTAGTTTTCTAACTTCACTCTGCATCATTGACTCACTAATGTTTAAAACGGTCACTACTGTAGTTTTTTATAAAATGTGACTACAGTTTTTTATTTCAATAAGTGTAACCACAACCCTAAACAATAAACAATGACACCAAATTCATAATATCAATCATGTGTCGTCCCCCCCCCCCCCCCCCGGTGTACCCCATGTGGGCTATATACTTGATATTACAATGATTAATTCCCAAAGAATTACAGACCAAACCCCTCTACTCTGCTTCTATTTCACTCTGTAAATACCCGATAATTCTACTGCTACATCTTGTCATTAATCAGACTTTTCAGGTTTTACTTTACTGTTACTTAACATTTTCTTCAAGGCACTACTATTATCAACTTAAATTAAAGGGTTACTCAGAATTCATGGCTGTTTAGGGGCCTGATATTTATCATTGGGTACAATTTGGTGCAGATCCAAATAAAAATCTGGATCTAAATGTGATTTGATAAGGAGGCCGTTGGGCCTTGGCGGAGGAGAGTGCTCTGTGATGGCTAGTTTACATCTGCTTGCTCATGAGATCATGTCAGGTGGCACATTGCTCCCTGATTGCTTCCTTTTGTTTTGTTTGGTGCTCTGTAGAGATAGTCAAGATAAGCAAATCTTGTAGTTTGTGTAGTGTTGAGTTTTGGGAAATTTGCACTTATGTGCAGGATTTTCAATTTCAAAATGGGTTCCTATTTTAAAACTCCTCTGGGGCTAGAGTTTAAGAGAGGGACTCTTCTTGGATGCCATAATGCCAGATGGAGACCAGTTGGATTGTTATGAGGACAGCTTCTCCTCCTCTTTTCCAAGCAGGCCGCACCATCCAATTACTTTTAATTACTGAGGCGAGGATGCGCAGAGCACCTTAGCAATAGGCAGCGTGAATGGAATTGTGGGCTTTCCGCTGGGTGATGGGAGATAAGAGAGCAACAGGGCTGACACATGTGGTTTATGGATGACTTCTTCAGGGGCTTGCAGGAAGCCTCGATCTGTGCCGAGCTCCTCAAGGGCAGAATTAGCCCCCTGATCTACTAATCAATTTGGAGAGGAAGAACAAATTAACACAGGCCATTTCTGTCACAGTTCCTTGTTATCATTGCTGTGTGATAAATAGAACACAGTTGAGGTGTTTTCCTGCATTTGTGGAGAACGTCTGAATGAGATTCTTGACAGAGACATAAATAATTTTCCAGGTTAATGATTACTGTGTCAGCTCTTTGCACCATCCATGACCTATATGAATCATATCCAATGGCATATTTAAAGTATTATTGTGCCATAATGAAATATTCAAATACAGCCTACCTGCCTCCAGCACAATGGAGCACGTAAGTTTGTAATGATGACATAAAGGCCTGGGAGGAATGAATGGGATTCATTGGAATTGAATCTGAGTCTCCAGGACTCCGTGTGACAGATGAGGCTAAAAAATGGGTCAGAACCACAGGTTGGCTGCACTTCTGGGCTGAGACACAGCGAGCAGAGGAATCACGCATCGGTACGGACTATCCTTACCGAAATCAGGCCTTGTGATGTTAAAAAGTGAGACTGAGTGATCATATATTTCTGTTTTGTCAGTAGAACATTATTGTTTTCCAAGGTATCCAACCTTGGCTGATGCATGACTGCAAATCCCCAGCTGTGTCGCTCAGATCAAAAGACAGTCATTTGTTAAACAAGGGAAACTCGATTTAGCCACATTTAACTAAGTACAGAATTTTCCACTAAGTCAGTCACATTTTAATCACCCCAACCCAGCAATTAATCATCCAGCTGTTTAGTGTGATTGCAATGAATATTCAGTTACCTACTGAGGTCTTGTGCCTGACCCCTTCCCTCTCCTCTTCTTAATTATGTTCCCTTCGGTGGCCCTGTCGTCGAGCGCTGGCTTTTTTACCTTGCTCACAGAGCCTCCCCTTAACAGTCATTAAGAAAAATGCCACCATTGCAGGTAGTGAAAGTCCCTCAGTATGCAGAAATTAGTTTAAAGGCAGACGGGACTCCGGCAGACGCCATACAGCTTGCCAGGATGAAATCCCCTCTTCTAGCACTCCCTCAGTGCGTAGAGTCATAAATCACCAGGTGCTGCTTCCTGACAGGTGGGAATCAGAGTGTTCTGTCTATGAAAGTGTATGAGGTTGGGACACCCCTGGCTGCATCGCTGCTCCAACCCGCCCTTCAAAGAGATGAATGCAAACAGCTGAGTTTAGATTTTTGGGTACTGAAAGTTACCATGGCAGTGAGAGGAAAAGTTTTTGCATTAATAGCTGAGGTGCTACTTGGAGTAAATCCATCCATCCATTCATTATCTGGACCACTTCTCCTGTTGAGGCTGTCTGCAGGCATCTCAGCTGACATTGGGTGACAGGCAGGGTACACCCTGGTTGCCTGATCGATTTTTACACTCAATCAATAAAGAAACCATTCACATGCGTATTTGTAGCATACAGGCAATTTTAGAGTCAACAATTATATGTACAGCATTTAACTTCAGGCCAGTACGGTTCTCTCAATCTAAACATTAGCAAAATACCTAGTTTGATGAGATTTAAGCAGCATGGGATCATGGGAGTGTCTTCTCCGTCATTGTCGATTAAAATCTATCTGACATGACTCAGGCATAAAAATCATGTCATTCACCGCAATGAATAATCGTGCTCCAATGAGAGAGTGGAGAGTGGAAGGAAAAAACAGCTGACTGGCTACCTGTGTGTTTTTAGTTCTTTACGTGTCGTTGGACGTTCAAGCAGAGACGGGTAAAACCACAGGTAAATTGTATATGATGCATTTATAAAGGCAAACAAAATGAAACGTCCCATTATCTTGTGTAAAATAATGGATTTCTCTGGGTTTGAAAGTTGTTGGAAACATTTTGGCAGATGTAAGTACACACGTTAACAAAATATATAACGTAGGTGTAGTTGTTTCTAGAAATTTTAATGAAGAATTGTTGAATATTACACTTTTAATGTGAAGCTACATGTTTTCGGACTCTGGAAGGAAGTCAGAGTATCCGGAGAAAAGACCTGCGGTCAAACCAAGATCTGGCTGTGAGGCAACGCTTCCATTTAAAACAACATGCAGAGTCTATTATTAAATTGCTTAAGGGATGATCCCAGTTTATCACTATATTTTAACAGTGCATTGCTGTCTAGTTTCTCTGTTATGACGGTTCATGGAGTATTTCTCACGATCTATGAAGGAATTAGCGAGCAGGAGTTGTTGTTTCTAAACGCCAGCTTACAACAGCCTGAATCAATATCAATCACAATTTTCATTTTTGTGCTAGTTTTTCTTGGATGTGGCTTGTTAACTATTTCCCTCTTTGTTTTTCTATGATGCTGTGTTCAATGGAAGAAATGTACATTGTTTAGTTCGATGGCCATTTGCAAGCTATTTCACTCTACAAATGCTGACACTGTACTTCATTTTTTATATATTTTTTAAATATCCTTACGTTATAAGTATTATTCATTTACTGATATTTTGAGTGTCCTCTTTCTGCTGTAATGTTGCACTTTCCCCACCTTATCTTATACCTTTCTTTGTCAATGTGTCAGCAGTCATACATTAATTCATAATCTCTTTGTCCTCTGAAATGGTTTTGCCCTTCAGAATAAATATTCTGTGCTTGTAACATTCTAATATCTGCTGTTATCCACTGACTCTTTTGGGTTGTTGGTCCACTGACACATTTGTTGATGAAGCTACACATCACTTCTCCTAACTGTTGCTTTTCAATCACTCAGATTTCCTTTGCCACTAGCTGGTGGCAATTAGAATTCTTTCCCTCACTGTTTTCAGCTGGCCCTGCTGTCTCATAATTCCCTTATGCATACAACAACACACATTTGTATATTTTGTCGTTTAAAGTATTGTGTTTTCGCGTTTGGGTTCTTCAGCATTCCATAATGTTGCCTTTCCAGATGGGTGTAATGTCACTGTTGTTCTTTATGATCTTTCTCTGAGAATATTCTAATACCAGCAAAATTAATCTTCTAATTTCTTCCTGTCACAGGAGAAATGCAGACAAAATATTCATATTTAAAAGCCTTTGCCCAAAGATCAGACTTGTTCCTTTTCAGGAGTATAATCTAACTATAAATATGTTATTTAATCAAGCTGCACCAAATTCAATTTTAAATTATCAAAACCAATGACATATTCCCTTGGAAAACAATGGCAATGTAGAAATTTAAAAACTGAAATCAACAAAAGACAGGGGGGGGGGGGCATTAAATAATCTATATAAATCGTACCCATAAATCCTACAGATGGCTTCATGATATTTACTGTGTGTCCTGGGTTGTGTCACTGGGGTTTGACATCATGCCATGCTGCACTGTGAGATCATCAATTATGACACGTGATTTACTGCATGTAAGCAATTTGAAGTGTGATTAATGGCAATGCAATCAGCTTCTACCCCCTACCACATTTTCAACAGGCACTGCAGGAGTCTAACGTAATGTGTTGTGTGTCTTGTTTCAGATGAAGGTTAGAAATATCAATATGTTAGTAATGATGATGGAAACAGCACAATGCTTTATCTCCCATTGAGACACAATGTGATACATAGAAATGCAGTTGTTCAGTAAATGAAAGATTCATTGACAGCTGAAAGTAATGATCACATGAAAGCCAAAATTTCTAAGATATTATATATATTATAATAAAAAGCAGAAACATGGTTAATTTCCTAATATTTGAGAAGCTAAAAACAGAGAAAAATACACAATCTTAATTTATTTTATTCAGGTGTTTTATTTTTACGCCCTAAAATTAATAAAAGTATCCTAAAGTGAATGGAACATTTTGGCTTCAGGGTGGGAAATGCAGAGTCAAACTAGGATAGCTAGGTCAGATAGCTTTTATAGAGAAGGAGCAGGCTCTGTTTTGAAAATTGATGGATAACTTAAAAATTACAAATTATACAAATTAACTCATTATTATAATAAAGTTTGTTCAATTTAAGGTCAACAAGTTATAATAATATAATATAATAAATAATCATTTTAATTTGTGTGTAGCCAATCAAAATAACATTTTGAAATTGGTACAATAGAACAATCTTCTCTTTTCAATGTATCATCTTTCTTTCCACTACTCTTACACATGTGTGATGTTATTTATATGGCTGGTGTTATTCTATGTTTATATAAGTGATCTTTCTTTCTAATACAGTTAGACATGGTCTTTTTTAGCAAATGCTACTTATCAGGGAGTAAATGTTGCTTTTGTTTTGTTTTTCTATTTTCCGTAATTTTCTGTCCTCATCTGCAGTTTTATTTATGGCAGCACAGTGTGTGGTTTGCCTCAACCTGAACTACAATGTGTGTGTGTGTTTATGTTAATGGGAATGAGCCAGTGCAGCAGTGAGGCTCTGGCTCCTCTGAACAACAATGGAAATGTATGGCACAGCGGAATATCTTTAATCAGACAAATATTAGGCTACTTATTAGGGTCAACCCTGATTTTTTTTTGCAATGACAACAATACAGGATATCACCAAATTGATCCTTTCAATGTGAAAAACCTCACATAAAAAGTCTGTATGAAACAGTTTAAAGTATTAAAATCCAATAGATTATAACTTAATTACTTGAAATTTTCTACATAATACTGACTGACAGCCCCTAAAAAAGTATCCTCTTATAACAGTTTGTGAATATGCTCTTTAACCATATATAGTTAGGGAAGACATGCATTTGTATGCTACACCATGCATGCATGAATATAAAGGGGAATATATGTACATGCCTCGTCATTAATTTATTTATTTTTAATATGACTTAACATGAGAGAACTTCAGTTGTCCAATGTATGTAAAGTGCTGATGTTTTTGTCAGTTCTGAAATTGCTGCCATTACAATGCATTGTTTCCTGTCTAAAGATGCATGGCGACTTATTTGGTCAACAACCAAATGGTGTAACTTGCATCGTCAAACTTTAGACTTTATTGTCCCCTTGGGGAAATATGTTTTCACAACCAGTAGAGTACAGATCAACAAAAATAGGCACATTTTAATAAAGTGACAGTTTAAGAGCTCCATTTAAGAGATCTGTACCTTCTTCCAGATGGCAATAATGTAAAATACTGATTGACGGGGTGGTGGGTGTATCTGCTTTTGCAAGTGCTAGTCATGTGATGGATGGAGGGTCAGATCCAGGGCTGGGGCCAGGGGGACAATGGCCCCAGTAGAAAACTGATTGGCCCCTTAAGTGCCCCTGTCATGCCAATCTTTAAAATTAGTCATTAATTAACAACCCATATAGTAAATATAACAATATGTTAAGAATTTTTAATTTCTAATCTTTTTGAAGCAGAATGTTCTTGAACACGGAACAATTTTCAAAATATATTCAATGATGTGTGGATTTACTCAGAGCTATAGAGCCAACAGCAAATAAGGACTTTGCACCTTACTGAATAAGGCCACCCCAAAAAATCCTAGGTCAGCCCTGTGAATCATCCATCAACAGCTTTTATGTTGGATTGGTTTTACAAAAATACATTAACATAATTGAATTACATCAAGTGAGACAGGTGGGATTCATGATGGAAAAGAACCATGAGGAACTGACGTGTAATCACTCTCCACACAAAGCCAGCACATGTGTTTTTAGGGTTTGGGAAAATGTATAAAACAGATCATTCCTAAATGAACACTAGACCATAGCTTCACAGATCAACCTCACAATAATACAATTACTACACCATGTGTAACAGTGCCTGCATATATCTCTCTATAAATCACAGACATCGTAAAATTGAGTTCATAAAAAGAAGGTGGTGATGCCAGCAGCATTAAAGCTGCTAAAGCACACAATTAAAATGCTGAATGATGTCATACATTCTGGATATAAAAATGACAACAGAACTCAGAAATCATGACAGGCTCTATCTCACAGCTGCCGAAAAGTGGCTCAAATCAGCACCAAGCGTGATCCAAGTTTCTTTGCAAATGTCAGACGCATGCAGTGATAAATTCCCGTCCACGCTCTTTGAACAGCAAATTATTTTACATCCATGTAAGCACCCGTGGGAGCTACAAAGGTGCGCTCAGGCAGGGAACTTCATATGTAATAGTAAGTCGATATGAAGATATAAATATGTATCTATGAAGGCACTCCAATTTAGAGACCCACACCTGCATGAACATTCCAAGATCAAATCGTGTCCAGTGTGCAGGATTTAGGTGCCTCCACCTCGCCAATGATGCCCCGGGCTGCGCAGAATGAGCACTCGCTCGCAGCCCTTATTGCAGGAATGCACAAGTTTCTCTTTGCAAGGTGCTGCAGCCTTGGGAATGAACCGACTTGTTTCTCCCAAAAACAAAGAAAATCGTCCTCTGATGAATCGTCCCATTGGATTTTTTCACCTACCAAACCCATCCGCTATCAATGAAAAACGTTAATTTTCACGACCCTATCCAACCGACCTGTGGTTATCAGATGAGAGTAGCCACGCGGACCGAGTAAGCTGCACTGCTCTTCTCGAGAGTTGGAGTCTCTTACTCTTCTACCTGTTTCCAAGCCTCACGTTTGTGTTGACTAAATCCATTCATTTGTTTTAACAACATCTTGACTTGCAGGACCTGAAGATGCATGGCTCCATAACATCGTTTCCTGATATTTATTTGGGTACATAGGCTACTTTTAATCTAGGAAATTTAGTGATCATAACACAAACCTCGCGTAGCAGCTCAGACATGCTTCCTGTGTGAACAACAGATGCATGTGATACGCAGCAGATCAGCAACGCCAGTGTGGCCAAGGCTTCATTTTTCCTCTGCAACTGATCATTACAATAGAGGTCCACAAAAAAAAGCAAATAAAGAGTAACCTTGCCGGTAAATTAAAAAGAATTCCAGAATCACAAAAGTTAGAACTGAAGGAGAACAAAGTCAACATCGTGCAGACGTGACAGAGGGACATTGATCTGATCCACTATAACACAATCTGACCAGGCTAAGCTTCTTATATGCACTATTGCTGCTGTTGATTGAACAGGAATTACCTTGCACTGGGTCGAAACTCAACACAAATACTTTTAGCAGTGAAAATTAAAAGACTGATGGAGTGTTGCAGCACCTTAGTTCCCCCGACCACACTGATGGGGAAGTTACGTTATGGGACTACAAACATGGGAGTAGGAAGTTGTTGAGAGCCACTAAGAATTTGTCAAGACAGTGTCAGAACGTACCTCATTATAGTACAATGATGGCATGCGACTCCATTAGCTGAAAAGACGAATGAGGAGTTAGAGTTTATGAGCTGGTACAATACAAGGGTGTTAGTAAAGTGTAAAATTACATCTATGTCATCTACCACTAATTCCACAAACCTCTGTCTGTGTGTGTGTGGAACACATGTCTCACAAACCATTCATCCAATCAACTTCACACTTGGCATGTGTATTCTGAGTGGTCATGGGAAGGACACATTTTAGTGTGATCTGGAAGCAATACCTATATTATCAATAATAATGTAATAAACAAGCAGACAGCAGTCTGTAGAAGTCAGTGTGTGTGTGGGTCATTGCGCTGACCCAGTTTAATCTCCTTCTAATCTCTTTTAATGTCCTGGCAGACGCTCTCTCTGGTCTCCAAAGTGAAAGCACCACAATGGTTTTGTTGCTGTGGTGGTTAATAACAAAGCTTTTCTTTTGAATTTTTTTAAAAGTTGTGAAGTGTAAAATCTTTGTCCTTCCTCCACCACTGAGTGTTTCTGAGACGATGACAACTCATGTTATTTCAGTATGCATAAATTACACTCTTGGCTCTCACCTCACACAGATGTGATAAGTAAGAAATAGAAGTCTCTGTATTCTCGTGCACCTCTAGATGTGCTCCACGTGGAGACAGAGGTGTGGAACAGAACACAGTTGTGAATCCTTGAAGGGAGGCATCCGGAGCCACGTTGTTAGTCCTAACGGTTCCTCTTTGTGGTGACAATCATCGCTGTGGGAATGCACAGTAAGCTTCACAGCTGAAGCCCATTCAGCGACGCTGCTTTGTCGAGGCCGTCACTCACACTGAAAACTGTCTTCCTGTCAATCTCTCCCGTTTCTTTTTACTCTCACTGTTGCTTTATCTCTGTCATGCATTTACAAACTAGCATGATAGATCCATGTAATCCATTGTTCCATTCTTTCATATCAGCCTGTTTCTCTCCCTCGCACCTCCCTGCCATTATTTCTGATTATTATAGCGTCGCAGGAATGTGAAAGTGCCGCAGGCTCAGCTTTTTCTTCTCGTGTGAGTCTGGTGATCCAGGAACAAGGCTTATTTCAGTGCTGCACAAATTAGCAGTCGTTTTGGATAACGGTTAAATGACTCGCGTAAAAATGCTAATTCCGTGTCACTCAAACTTATAGCCATTTTAATACTTTGGAAGAAGGGAGGGTGGTGCTTTTCTTTTAGAGCTAAATATATAAATACTCTCTACTCTAACAGAGAGCTGCTAATAATGTTGTCATTGTCAAAAATAGTGACAACTGACAGATGATGCCCAGGCGTGTGTGTGTCTGAAGATAGTGTGACGGGAATGAGTTAGCGCTCCTCGCACACACGCACCTTCCTCTCACAGAACAAAGTAAGTCATCATTGAGGGAACCTTTATTTGTGTCTTTGTTTTGAATTGTTTTGAATTGTTCAGTTTCTCTTTACTGTCGTCACGCAGATTGAAATGGGAAAAAAGCTGTTTGTAAACTGTGAATGTGCATAATAGAGTATGAATAATTTGCTATTGTTCAAAACAAGACCTTGACACATCAGCAGGACAAAACAATCCCCCTCTCGGGGGGGGGATGGGGGGGGGGGGTTGCATGGACAAAGGTTTCTTTGTCCAAGTCTAATTGAAAACACAGAGATTCTCATTGTCTTTGACTTGCCGGACAGTTGTTGATTAGTTTGTCCTTTTGAATCACTTAAGGAAGGTCCAAATGAAACCGGCACGTCAGTCTTACTCACTTCATCTTTTCATCTTTTTATTCTTAGCACAACAACACACTTGTCCTGTACGTGTTTGCTGACAGCTGAATTACAATACATCACCACTGATAACACCCAGAAGAGAAATGCAGCCTGGCAGACCTAGTAACATTAAAACAGGGGGATTGTGTAACACGCTAAAAAATTACTTTGGATTTGTACCAACAATAATCTTAATATAGCTGGTTTTAATGAGTGATGCCTCCCTTTTTTATTCATCCGGTTTTTTCTTCTCCTGAATTACCACTAATTTTACTTCTTTTAGATTAAATTACAGTGGTTCCTAAGAACAAAGCACATACAAGAGAAAAACACAAACATTAAGGGAAACAAGCTCCAGCTCCAGAGATGCAACTAATGGAACGAAAAACACAAACAAATAGGGAAAACACATGCAAATCAAGCCTTTTAACTCCCTTGTGAGTCCCGGAGCCCCTCCAGTGTATCAATTTGTGTTCCACGTGTTTTTCTTTTTGCATGTTTTTCTTTATTTCTTGCATTTCTGGATTTGTAGCACATTCCCCTAATGTATCTGCTTTGTCCTTTGGGGTACAGTACTTCATAATCAGGTCTGCAAAGGAATAGTTGTACTTTTACTCTTTAGTTGATCTGCTCATAGACCGACCTGCAGACCCAAGACCTCAACCACATCCACCACGTTTGGGATGAACTGGAGCAGACGCTATTGCAATTAACGGCCAACCTCACTAATTCAATGGCTGCAAGGGAGCAAAGCCCTGCAGCTGGGTTCCAGTATCTATTGGAAAGAGGATGAAAAGAGGAGCTGCACCAATGGACAGTGTGAGGACAGCAATGTTTACTGAACATTAGAGCCTGTATGAGCAAATACGTCTGGGCAGAATATTTCTCCTTTAACAATCAAACATGGCCTTGATGTTCAGATGAATTCTATTGTATGTGTTTGATCAATAAAGATATAGAAAAGTCAAACCAAAAAATCTTGAGTTTCATAAGCCCAACCTGGTCCCATCCATGTTAATGGAATGGACATGGTGAAGTACATATTAAATACATTTTTCTCTTAGATGGTTTCTGTCAGTTAGATTTTAATTAGTTATTGTATTTAGTTTGCTATAAACAAAGGAGTTAAACGTCAGGATTGGCAGCTGTGACTGACTCGCCATTGGTCAAGCATGTGTATCAATAGGAGTGTGAGGATTGTGGGTTGTGAGTTGTTGTTGTTTTGTTTCTCTTCCTTCTCTGTTGTGTTCCTCCTGTGTGTTGTGTGTGTCAGGGGGCGTGGTGTGGCTCCTGGCGACGGCAGATGAGGCACACCGGAGTCCAATCATCATTATCTCCTCCATATATGCCTGGCTCGCTCTCCACTCCGGCGCCGGATTATACTATGTTGTCGACCGTCGTGTGCCTCGCCGCTTCTCGCTTCCACTCGGGATCTACAAGCCAGATTACTGCCACTACAACCTGTTTCCATGTTACCTGGAAATAAACTTTATTTACTTAACCTCTACTTCTCGTTCCGTGTCTGCTGTGGGGTCCTAGATCTAACAGACCCTAACAGAATAATCCGGCCACGACATGGACTCCACAGACACGGAGAAATTCAGACTGGCTTTGTCGTCTCAGGAGAACCGGGTTGGACAACACGAGAAGGCGCTACTTGAAGCAATGGAAGCAATCACCACACTTACCTCCAAGGTGTGCCTGATCGGCAGTCGGGTGGAGCAGATAGCGTCGCACCTCTCCTCGCAGCCGTCTCCGCCAGCTCCGACTCCGGTTCCAGCTCCAGCACCATCAGGCTCTGCTTCGGGCTCTCTTCCCTCTCAGCCTCGGGAGCCCTTCATACCTACACCCGCTAGGTTTACTGGCCAGGCAGGTTCCGGTAGGGAGTTTATTTTTCAGTGCAAACTCGTTTTTGATCAACAGCCCTTAACGTATTCCACAGAGAAGTCACGGATTGCTTTTGTGATGAGCCTGCTTTCTGATAAAGCCGCGGCTTGGGCTGTAGCCCTCGCTCATAGTCAGTCCCCAGTTTGTTTTTCGTTTACCTCGTTCTCAGAGGAGTTTCTCAAAGTTTTTGACCACCCGCTGCGCTGCAAGGAGGCCAGTAGCCGGCTCCTGTCGCTACGCCAGGGAGCTAACTCCGTAGCTAAACACTCGGTGGACTTCCGCATTTTAGCCATCGAGAGCGGGTGGGACGAGGCAGCGTTACAGGGGGTGTTTCTCCGGGGATTAAGAGACGAGGTGAGAGATGAACTAGCTGCTCGTGATGAGACCACCTCACTGGACGAATTAATTTCTTTGTCAATTCGCTTAGACTGTCGCCTCCACGAGAGACGCAGGGAGAGATCCGGGGGGGGTTGCCGTGCACCTCCCGTGACTCAGACACTGGGTCCTTTTCAGCGTGGATTTACACCTTCCACACCACCACCATTCGGTCCGGACCGGATTCCTCAGCGGACCGCCTCTGCTTCATCTTCTTCCGGCGCCGAGGAACCCATGCAGCTGGGGAGGGCGAGACTACCTCCACGGGAGCGTCAACGTCGTCAGCTACAGGGCCTCTGCATCTATTGCGGGCAGGATGGACATCTCCGAGACAACTGCCCGGTTCTGCCAAAAGGGGGGGCTCACCAACCACTGGAGGGGCGTTGGTGAGTCAGTCTTCTGTGTGCTCGTCTCCTCCACGTCTCCTGATCAAAGGTACTCTTTCCTGGGATCAAGCCTCCCGTTCGCTGCCCATCTTGGTGGATTCGGGGGCGGATGACAATTTTATTTACTCTAGTTTTGTTTCACAGGCTCAGGTTCCCTGTCAGCTTCTTGCTCAACCGAAGAGGGTGTTTGCTTTAGATGGCAGGCTACTGGCTCAGGTTACTCACCGCACTAGCCCCATCTCCCTGTTGTTATCCGGTAACCATCATGAGGCCATATCTTTTTTTGTTATTCCGTCTCCTACTTCCCCTGTGGTGTTGGGTCTACCCTGGTTAAAGCTACATAACCCCCACATTGACTGGTCCTCTGTTTCCGTGCTTAATTGGAGTTTATTTTGCCATGCCCATTGTCTACGTTCCGCCGTTCCCTCCACTCCCCCTATGCCGCTGTCTCCTCCCAAGCCAGTGGATCTTAGCTCCGTACCTTCCGTGTATCACCACCTCCAGGAGGTGTTCAGTAAGGCCCATGCTCTATCCCTTCCCCCTCACAGACCTTATGACTGCGGCATTGAGCTTCTCCCGAATGTTCCATACCCCTCCAGCAAGCTTTATAATTTATCCAGGCCTGAACGTATCGCCATGGAGACATACATCACCGAATCGGTGGCCTCGGGTCTCATTCGGCCATCGTCATCTCCGTTGGGGGCGGGGTTTTTCTTTGTTGAGAAGAAGGACAAGTCTTTGCGACCCTGTATCGATTTTCGGGGCCTCAACAACATTACTATTAAGAACAAGTATCCCCTCCCTCTCATTGACTCTGCTTTCGGACCCCTTCATGAGGCCACTGTGTTTACTAAATTGGACCTTAGGAACGCCTACCACCTAGTGAGGATTAGGGAGGGGGATGAGTGGAAGACGGGGTTCAACACCCCCCTGGGTCATTTTGAATATTTGGTTATGCCCTTTGGCCTCACCAATGCTCCTGCTGTGTTTCAATGCCTTATGAACGACGTGTTAAGGGACATGCTTAACTGTTTTGTGTTTGTGTACTTAGATGATATTTAAATTTTCTCCCGTAACCACCAGGAGCACGTGCAACATGTCCAGCTTGTGCTCAAAAGACTCCTGGAGAACAGGTTATATGTGAAGGCGGAGAAGTGTGATTTTCATGTATGTTCTGTTAGTTTTTTGGGTTTCATTGTGGAGAAGGGGCAAATCAAGACCGACCCTGCCAAGGTTAAGGCAGTGGCCGAATGGCCCACTCCTACATCAAGGAAGCAATTGCAGAGGTTTCTCGGGTTTGCTAATTTCTACCGCAGATTTATCCGAGACTATAGTATTGTTGCTACACCTCTGACGCAGCTGACTTCGATCAAGATTCCTTTTAAGTGGTCTCCTACAGCTGAGGGGGCGTTTGCTAAACTTAAGTGTTTGTTTTCATCGGCACCTGTTCTTGTTCACCCTGACCCTGCGTTACAGTTTGTGGTGGAGGTGGATGCCTCTGACTCCGGGGTGGGAGCCGTGCTGTCGCAGCGTACCACCACCGACCAGAAGGAGCACCCGTGTGCCTTCTTCTCCCGCCAGCTCTCACCTGCGGAGAGAAACTATGACGTTGGTAACCGGGAGTTGCTGGCGGTTGTCCTGGCTCTGCAGGAGTGGAGGCACTGGCTTGAGGGATCTACGCTACCTTTCATTGTGTGGACCGATCATAAAAACCTGTCTTATCTCCGTTCTGCTCGTAGGCTCAACTCTCGCCAGGCCCGGTGGGCACTTTTCCTGGGACGTTTTCAATTTACACTCACCTACCGGCCTGGATCCAAGAACATCAAGCCGGACGCGCTGTCACGTCAGTTTGCTCTTCCTATGGATGACACGTCCGGAGACACCATCCTGCCTTCTGCCTGCGTGGTGGGAGCAGCCGGGTGGGAGATCGAGGGTGTGGTCCAGGGGGCCCAGAGGGACCAGCCGGTTCCGCAAGGCTGTCCACCGAACAGGTTGTTCGTTCCTGAGGTCGTCAGGTCTCCAGTTCTGCAGTGGGGACACTCCTCGCGGATTGCCTGTCATCCTGGTGCCCGTCGGACCCTGGCTCTGCTGCAACAACGTTTCTGGTGGCCCTCCATGGCGGCGGATACCAGAGAATTCGTCGCTGCCTGTTCTGTCTGCGCCCGAAGCAAGGCTTCTCATCAGGCCCCTGCGGGACTGCTGCGCCCCTTACCCATCCCTCACCGCCCCTGGTCGCACATCGCGGTGGACTTCATCACGGGTCTTCCTCCCTCTGAAGGCAATACTGTTGTCCTTACCATCGTTGACCGCTTCTCTAAGGCGGCACACTTCATCCCGCTATCCAAACTTCCATCCGCCCTGGAGACAGCGAACCTGCTGGTCGTGCACGTTTTCCGGCTGCATGGCATCCCGGTGGACATCGTATCGGACAGGGGTCCTCAGTTCGCCGCGAGGACGTGGAAGGCGTTCTGCCAAGCGGTGGGGGCGTCGGTCAGCTTGTCCTCCGGTTACCATCCGCAGTCCAACGGCCAGACAGAACGGGCTAACCAGGATCTGGGGTCAGCCCTACGCTGTGTTTCAGCTCTACATCCGGTTTCCTGGGCCACACACCTCTCCTGGATCGAATATGCGCACAACTCCCTGGTCTGCTCCGCCACAGGTATGTCGCCATTCATGGTTTGTAATGGTTTCCAACCTCCTCTCTTCCCATCCCAGGAAGCTGACGTGGCAGTGCCATCCGTGGAGGAGCATCTGCAGCGTGCTCGTCGGGTCTGGCGCGAGGCCCGGGCAGCCCTCGTCCGTACGGCAGCCCGCAATCAGCGAGTGGCTGACCGTCACCGCATCCCTGCTCCGGACTACCAACCGGGACAGATGGTTTGGTTATCTTCCCGGGATCTGCCTCTCCAGACCGAATCCCGTAAACTGACTCCGAGATATATTGGTCCATTCGAGGTGGATCGCATCATAAATCCTTGTGCGGTGAGACTTAAACTCCCCTTGTCTTTGAAAGTTCATCCCACATTCCACGTCTCTCTCCTCAAGCCAGTGTCCACCAGTCCTCTAAGCCCTCCTGCTGAGCTTCCTCCACCCACCCTTATCATAGACGGCCACCCGGCTTATACTGTTAATAAGATCTTGGACGTACGCCGGCGTGGTCGTGGTTATCAATACCTCGTGGACTGGGAGGGATATGGCCCAGAGGAGAGACAATGGGTGTCACGTTCCCTTATTTTGGACGCTGACATCCTTAATGACTTTTATGCTCGTTACCCGGACAGGCCGGGCCGGCCGCCAGGCGGCGTCCATTGAGGGGGGGGTACTGTGAGGATTGTGGGTTGTGAGTTGTTGTTTTGTTTCTCTTCCTTCTCTGTTGTGTTCCTCCTGTGTGTTGTGTGTGTCAGGGGGCGTGGTGTGGCTCCTGGCGACGGCAGATGAGGCACACCGGAGTCCAATCATCATTATCTCCTCCATATATGCCTGGCTCGCTCTCCACTCCGGCGCCGGATTATACTATGTTGTCGACCGTCGTGTGCCTCGCCGCTTCTCGCTTCCACTCGGGATCTACAAGCCAGATTACTGCCACTACAACCTGTTTCCATGTTACCTGGAAATAAACTTTATTTACTTAACCTCTACTTCTCGTTCCGTGTCTGCTGTGGGGTCCTAGATCTAACAGACCCTAACAAGGAGCTCGCCACCCAAGCTCCATCCTCTGATCGCTGCTGTAATAGTGGAAGGAGAGACGCATCATCCATCTTTATATACAGTCTATGGTGGATCAATGTGCAGGGAAGGACTAATAATGCAACGGAGCTGTTGCTTGGTCTGACACCCTAAAAAAAAATTCAGAAAGCTTTCTGGTGATGTTTTGTTTCCTTGCACATAAATTACACACTCCCTCCCAAAGACGAGATGGGGTTTGTGCCACTCAGCAGACAGCACATTTACCTTCACAGATGTCCAGCTGAGTTTGTCACTCATGCAGCACTGGCACCACACTGTTCCTCGGCTGATTTTCTGTAGGTGTCCTTCATGTTCCCTCTGGAATGAAAAGAATCGCCGCCCCACCTTTGTGTGTAGGTGGAAAAGCCCAAATCTCTTGTGACGTAGGTCTAGATGTTGAATCAATGAATAGATTTAAACAAATCCCCACATACCCACACTAATGTGCAACTTCACACTTTCATCTAAAAAGTGGGCTTAAAATAGAAACCGAGGAAGAATCCATGCTGCTATGTATTTGACTTGAAACAAACGCTTCTTGTTTTAGGAAACATATTTTTAGATCCTCAAAGGACCCACGAAGGAAGAGAAGTTAAACGGTGGTTTGTAGATGCTTAAAAATCAGTAATACATGTACAAGACTAACTTTATCTCTCAGCTCTGCAGGCCGAAATGAGAGATTGATCAAAGCCTGTTCAGGTCAATGTCACCATTGTCAGGCAGAATTTGAACGTTTTAATGCTGAAATTCACAACTGTGGAATACAAGCTGGTGTATATTTTATGATACAATATATTTTAAATAACTTGCAAGAGATTTTCAGGCAGTCTGCGGCAGGGAGCCTTGAGGAAGTGTCAGAAAGATGCAGCCCCTGAACACAACTTTTTAGAGCAGGAGAACTCAGCTGCAGCCAAATCTGTTGGGTCAGCTCTTTCGTTAAACTGGAATTCCAGATTATTCTAACCAAAGGTGACTGCCCCTGCATCTGCTGCCCCAGCAATTAATGAGATGGGTCTCGGGAGTCACTGAGGCAGATCCCCGGATAGAGCTGTCCACTTCATCTTAGCCTGCATGGAAACGTTGCAGGCCAGACAGTGATTTAGTGCCGGGCTTCCTACAAAGGTCACAGCTTTCTGTACCACACCACAGGACCTCCCATGCTGTACCCGCCAAAGAGTAATGGAGGCTGACTCTGCATGCTCCACAGCTAACATTAACATTTTTCTTTTTTGACATGCTTTAGAATTCCTCACACAAAATATACCTTTTCCCTGGAGGACATATGTAGTCAATACAGAGCGAGTACTTAACATTTTCTGGAGATAGTGCTGTTATTTAAGATATTACTGTCAAGTATCATGCATGAGAAATACGGTAGATCTAGATCTACATTTCTGTTAATGTACGAGTATAGATAGACAGCACATCTGGCTGGCTTAAAAGAAACATTTTTAGCAGTGGAACAAGCAAGTTTGTGACCTTCTTTTGTAGGACAATCCTCAGAATCATGGGTGCGTTCAGGGCAAGGGAAACTGATTCTCCAGTTGTGCCTGCTGCATACAGGCTTGACCTTCACCGAACTTCAAATAAACAGATGGACAGCTCTTTGTTTGAAAACCAAAACGTTTATTACAGAAAACAACAAAGACATTTTCAATGTACATTATTTTGCAGCAAAGTACTTTGACAAAAATGCAGTTAGGAATTTGGCCCTTTCAAAAAAAGATTTGTGGTATGGTAACAGACCACGCTAGAAAAACTATCAGAAGATACACAAGACTGTCCACGGGTTCCTGCTTTGAACAAACACAATTGTTTTCTTGTATCTCCCAATCATGACTAAAGAGGAGAGACCCACTGGACATTTGGATGAATTCCTGATATGTCTGAAATTTTGGTTGGCTATCATCAGGCTCTCACACAGTTGAAGCATGGTCAAGATTACCCAAACGCGCATATTTACCTCACTGCATCTGCACAAAATTCCAAAACACAATAGCTTTATGGGTGGAAGCTATTGCACAGAACAAAAGAAAAAGTAGGAGATATAGGGTTCCTACAGTACAGAAATCAGATTGTAGGTAGTCATCAATTTACAATATAATAGCCTTTCTTTCTGCACAATAGCAATACATCACACAAGTCTCTTCTTTTGGATGTGTTGGCATAAAGAATAACACACCATCAAGGCAGTATGTTCCTCCCTTGATAGAATTGTTAGCAAACAATCATCGACTTCTTCATCTTTGAGAGAAACCTGATCTGGAGCTGGTTTGAAGGAGCCAACACTAAAGTGTCAGCAGTCATGTTTCTTCAGTCAATTGGACTGTACACTGTGAGCACATCAATTGTGAGTTTTTCTTTTTCCATCCCATACAATTTACTCGTACAATTTACAGCTTCAATCACATGTCTTTTCAGAGCCAGAGGCCCCTCTTTGCCTAGTTTGCTGCACCCCTGCATGCACCTGCTACCATTTACCAAAAGATCCCCTCTGTATATAAACACCTCACTGTTTCCACTCAGCGTCACATTGTCTTTGTGATCATTGCCATGTTCTCTGGACCTGTATTTGTTTAGCTGCTTGACTCCAGCTCCTGACTGTTAACAGTTTACGTCCTTGAACTTGCCTGTAAAGACTCTTTACCTGCCATTATTGACGCAGCTTGTGCTTTTTCCTCCTGCGTTTCTCAAACAGATCAGCCTTTGCAACAAAGAGACCCGTCACAGAGATAATGTGCCATTAACACCGACACTCAGCTTCTGCTTCTCCTCTGCTGCTTCATGGTGGGAGTCTTGTTCATGGCAGCAGGGAAGGTCAGGTCACAGCCAGCACGCTCATCAAACCACTCACGCTGAGCCATAAAATGAGGACAACTCTCAGGCTTTTAAGAGGAAAACGCTCTCAGAAATGCTTAGCAATCCATTTAATGTTATGACTATGACACACACACATAATGTTATATGAGCACAAGTCCTCAGTTGTAAGTCGCTTTGGATAAAAGAGCCTGCCAAATGAGTAAACGTTAATTATACAGAGGCGAAAAGAGGCTACTCACGGGATCCTGGTGGGAAAATTCTCACATGGCCTCAGGCTAAGCCCAGATGGCCTCTTGAGACAGTTCAGCCAAATCGATCGCTTTGTACATTTTAGAGCAACATGTGCATTTCTTGAAAAAATAAGCTATCAATGAATAATCATATCGTGGGAATTTAAAGCACGGCCTTAGTGAGGCGACCTTGAGTCCTCTGTCTGTCATCAACAGTCAGTAATGATTGACCGCTCCTGTTTTATCTCCACCTTTGATTCGCTGCCATCAATATCAGCTGCCTATGAGCAAGGGACACCATTTATTCTGCAGCCTCTTCAATGGGATATAGATCAGTCATGCGGGGTCAACAGAGATGGCCTCCTCGGGAGATCTGACTAAGGAGATGCAGAGGCAAGCAATGAAGTAAGGATACTCTCCATGTGAAATGAAAATCTTTGTCAGTGAATATATTTTCCGTCCATGAACTAAATTAACATATGATTTTTATAGGCAAAAAGGTGGTTTATTATGTGGAGTCAGAGGGTTCTCACGTGGTACTGTCAGAGCATGACCGGATAGTTCTAGTCAATATGACAAAGAGTAATTTTTATCTCTGCCAAGGAGGTTATGTTTTATTCTGCATTTATTTTTTTCCAACTTCCATTACATTTCGTGGAGGGGTGAGACATGACCCAAGGAAGAATCGATTACTTTTCGGAAACGTTCGTACTTGGATCTGCCTCATACTCCGCCCTCTATACACCTACTTTCAACCATAAATGGTCAATGCAAAGCACCTCATGAATATTACATTATCTGCTGGCCAATGGGTTTTCAAGGTGAGTCATGACAGAGTCACGGCATCAAGCGATGAGAAGAGGAAGCAAAACTTTCTGACACTGACATCAAGGTGTTTGTTTGTGAGGTGGAGGTGAAGAAAGTCTTTGTGGGACAGCAGTGATGGCACTAATAAAGAAAATACACTGATACACTGCCGCTGCTGTGGATAATACAATGAGTGAGAGTGGAGATGATAGAAAGAACGAAGCATGAAATAAAAAAAGATCCAATTCAAAGGTGGAGAGAGACACAGACAGACAGAGAGAGAGAGAGAGAGAGAGAGAGAGAGAGAGAGAGATATTTACTAAAATAAATGACAGGCAAAACTTCCCTCATCAGTCACATTAGCAATTAGATGCTTTGATTTGAATCTGAATCTGAATTTGATTGGCAGTAATAGCTGTTGTCTTTTTGACTTTGCCTTAAATACTGTAGGTGGATACCACGGTTAACCTTCCCACTGTTACAAAAAAACACTCACATCATCGTCTGGTCGAAACACACCCTGAGGAGTAGGATGGGAAAATATCCAGGCGCTCAAAAGCAGTTTTTTCCACACTGCCTGGCCTAGGCTTCAATATAGTAAGACATCACTCACCTCACACAAGGTCACAGTGGAATAGCAAACTGTCTTAAACTTTGACAGTATTTAAGGCAAAATCAAATAGACAACAGCCAATCAGAGGTCTACTGTCGAATACATCCAATCAGATTCGTCCTGTTGTCACAGCCACAGTATTGATGAAATGTCACTGTCAATCGATGTTTGTCAAATAAGTGTTTCAGAAACAACTTACAAACCCTACCTTTAAACTTATAAGAGGCAGAAATCATGACTTACAGTTTTTTTGGATTGCTTTCACACTAAAATTAAAAGTAGTACACTATTAGCAAAACCTTACACTCAAGAAGCAAAACATCAGCCCATATTTGCACAACTTTAAGCACATTGTCAACCTCACACTTGTTGCAAAACTCTACACACAGTGATTTGCAAAACACTAAACACACTTAACATACATTACACACAAAAATCTATCATGAAGTCACGTCCTTGCAATACCAAAGCACTGACTGTCAAATTACCACACCGTCCAACCAATCGGTTCAACACAGTCATCAGGTGTGCAAACACTTGTTTGCTTAATTGTAGACACAACAATCAGGTGTGTAAGCACTATAAAAAGCAGTAGGTGAGTTCATCGTTCTCCAAGCACAATGGAAAGAGTCAGAGAAAGAGTAAGACGAGGAGGAGGACGAGGAATATCATCATATCAAAAACATCTGCACGGTTTCAGTCACTGCTTACAGTACTGTATTCTATGCACTATCAGCACTTCTGTTACCTTTTCCTGTGAAATTACTGTACTATTGTATACTGTTTTTTTTTCTACATAGGATTGAGGGTCAGGGACGACAAGGGGGAAGGCCTCCTATGTTCACAGAACAGCAAGAGAGGGAGATAGTAAACATGGTTTTGGCCAACAATGCTATAACACTCAAGCAGCTCCAAGCTAACATTGTCAATAACCACGCCATTTTCAACGATATCCATCAGGTCTCAACATCAACACTGGCACGCATCCTAAAAAATAAACATATTCAAATGAAGCAAATTTATCGAGTGCCTTTCGAGCGCAATTCCGAAAGGGTGAAACGACTGCGGCATGATTATGCAGAGGTATGTATTCACTTTAGCAGTGTGATCTTGCATACTGTCTCAGTTTTTTAATGTACTGTAATATGTATACTAGATCTACACTGAACTGCACAATTTTGCCGGACACTGTTTTTCAGAGAGTTTTACGAATGGATGGAGAGGAGATCCAGTATGAGTTCATTTACGTAGATGAGGCTGGGTTCAACCTGACGAGAACACGAAGGAGGGGAAGAAACATCATTGGCCACAGGGCTATAGTCAATGTCCCAGGGCAACGTGGGGGTAATATAACACTCTGTGCAGCCATTACACAGAATGGGGTCCTCCACCGCCATGCCCATATGGGCGCTTACAACCCAGCACTCATACTTACATTCTTGGACCAATTGCACAACATAACAGCAGCAAATCAAATCAATCATATGCAATACATTGTTGTCTGGGACAATGTGTCTTTCCACCGCTCTGCTCTGGTTCAGAACTGGTTTCAGCAACATCCACATTTCACCGTCCTATATCTTCCACCATACTCTCCATTCCTCAACCCTATAGAAGAGTTTTTCTCGGCATTGCGGTGGAAGGTATATGATCTCCGTCTCCAGGCTGAGGTACCCCTCATCCAAGCCATGGAGGAGGCCTGTGACCAGATGGAGGTAGCAGCAATGCAAGGATGGATTCGTCATTCAAGACGTTTCTTTCCAAGGTGTCTTGCTAATGACAACATTGCCTGCGATGTTGATGAAATTCTCTGGCCAGATCCAGCTAGGCGAAGAGACAATGTCTAGGTTTTTTTTGTCTAGTTTTTTTTTAACTTACAATACGTAAAGTGACGTTTGGTTACAGTATTATGAATCTCTATGTCAACATTTTGGGCGTGTTGAGAAATAAATGAGTTTCTTCAGTCTGCAACATTGGTCTTGTGTAGTGTTTGGTGAATTTACATTATATTTTTACTTTGTTGATAGTAGCCTACTCTAATCATAGGGAAGTAGAAGTGCTAAAAGTGTTTTAGGCTTATCACAGCAGAGTGTAACTCGTGCAAACAGCGTATAGTAATGTGAAACGTGTGTGTTTCATATAGTAACAAAGTGTGGTTTTTAAAAAGTAGTGTATAGTTTTTACAAGAGTGTTTAATTTTGCAAAGGATCTGTAGTGTTTTGATAATTGGGTGTGTGGTTGTGCTAATTGTGTGTAGTGTTTTGAAAACACGGGCCCTGTTTTGAAAATCGTGCTTAAGCAATCGAGAAAAATTGTAAAAGCACTGATCCTACATTCCTAAATTTCATTGCTATTTCTGTCAATTAGCTGTTCCACTCTTTTTATTTATCAGTGTAATGGATTGTATTAAACATTTTGTAACTGAGAGATAATTGTGGCAGCAACAGGAGCAGCACATTTTTTGTGTAGACTATTATGTGATGTCAGAATCTCTGTACATAGCAAACTGTGTGTGTGTGTGTGTGTGCGTGTGTATGTGTGTGTGTGTGTCTGCAAAATGTTATTGTATTCGTCAAAGCAAGCAGATGAATGTGACCATGTAGGCGTCTGCGCTGAGCTGATAGTGCTCTCAGCTTGAGCTTGCGACAAAACTCCGGGAACAGCTTTCAAACCTTAAATTCAGAGGAACCGTGTGCCAGTACTATCTACAACCCAGAAGCATGCGTTGCCACTCTCACACCCTCATCACATCCTGCCAATCACCAGGTCGAACCTTTCCGAGATGCTCCCCGTGAAGATGCGTTCCTTCCCCCTCTCTGCTCTCTGGTCCACAGAGAAAAAGTCCAAATGTAAAAAAGTTTATTTTCTTAAAAATGACTTTTGAAAACATCAACATAAAAGCAGCGGCTGGGTGTGACTGAGTCTGGCTGGTGTTATTTCTTCATGGCACAGAGACACTGTTAAATGGTGTGTTCAAAAAGTTAAAAATAGCAAGTTCAATATTAAAATTACCCTGTGCCTTTTCAAAGGGGTTTCATGGTTCGTAGATCATTGCAATAGCTCAACCTATAAAAGACCTTGTAAGCCTTTTAAGTTAGATTGAGTTTTCCACATGCAATAATGTGCTTGCGTAGGACCTCTGTATTTTTGCACTGACCAGCAATTTTTTATTGCACTTTTCACAAGGACTGACTCCCTTCATCATCTGATGTTTTTACTTTATGCTGTATAATTTCATTTGAGTGCTTTCGGTTGCTTATTTAATTTACTAGGACACAAATATCCATAGAGGAAAATGTGTGAAGTCCATTTGTTCAACGAGATTTTAAAGAAAATAAGGTACATGTAAGGTTTATGGTTGTTTTCATCACAGCAGTGACAAAACGATACCCATGAAGCCATGGGTGGTTTCAACATCACAGTTCATGTTCCCTTCTCCCAGACAGGCCATGAAGAGTCTTATTAACCAGGGTCAGTCACAAATACAGTATATTTTGGTCCATTGTTAGTGAGGTGAAATTAAGGCACAGGTCACCATCAAATATACTCCCTGTTGAGTCCACAAACCTGAGAAGGACAATTTTCACAAACAGGCATAGGAAAAAGGGGAACATGATGAGCCAGGGCTGATGGCCAGGTCGGTTTTGCACCAGCGACCAGATAATTGGGTTCTCAGCATCAAAGTAAAATGCCTGGAATCAGGTACCGCTGTGTCTCAGTCACAACTAGACCTGTTTGTTGTTCTTTCAAGAACAGAGCTGCATAGTCCTTCTGAAAGAAATGTAATTTTTATTTCAATGATGTTTGTTTTTGCTGAAGACCGTAGATAGAAAATAGGCATTATGAGCTATAGTCAACACATAAATGTAGAGGTTAAAAACAAAATAACAGTCATATCATTTAGTTTAAAGCTGAAAAACCACGTTTACGTGTGAAGTATCAGTAAGTTTACCAGTGCTGCTGCAGGACAAGACAAGCCCAAAAATGTTTAGGCATCATCTTCAGAGGACCATAGAACTACATTTTTTGATATTCTCAGATCTCTGAGAAACAGTATTTCCATCAGACAACTCACATTCAAACCTTTATTGCAACAGTAGAACAGGTTTAGTGTTTGGCATCTAGTCTCTGACTTAATCACTGCTCCAAATATGATTACATAGATATGATGGTAGTGATGAGCAAATACTTGTAACCCCCCTGTTGGAGCCTACAGGTGGATGCTGGGGTGGTGGAGGGGCTGAATGGGGATATTTTTCGAAGGGCTACATGTCTTTTTATGAAAGTTTGTGTAATTTGGACTAAAAACTAATTAATTACAGTATATAGCCTGTGTAACAGATGTATACACGTGACTCAGGACTTGGTTGTGTAAACCTACTTTTTCTCCGTTCCAAAGTCCTCAGTGATGAAAAACCACACTGAGGGAAGGAAGCGCTGACAGGAAGTAAGAACTTTCGGGGAGCACAAAAGGTGGTACACGGCAACATCACTTCCGCAGAGCGTTAACGAAATAAAATAATAAAATACAAATTATAAATAAAAATAAATATAGTACATTCTTAACTCTGTTACACCTGCACACCAAAAACACAATTCTCTTCACAAATTTTAATAATTTTTGGTTTGTTTTTTCAGATCAGCGTGATGATACTTTTGAATGCAAATGTTTCATGTCGTTTCATTTTATTTTACTGTAATAATGTGAAAAGTTTGTTCAATTGAAGCCAAATCAACTAAATCACTATGACTTTAGTTTTGAATCCAGTCCAGAAATAACAGACCTCAGCATGCACTCACTTGGCAAACATAAAAACAAAGCTGCAATTTTAAGCTGCCACTCATTTTTGGGAAAAAACGGGTTTATAATGTCTGAAACTCTTCATAATCAGCTTGTTCCAAAAATTAAACACACACGCACATTTTCGCAAACACACACACACACACACACACATACACACAAACACATGCCCTGCTTAACTCTGTCCCTCTGTTTGTTTCCTTCTCCAAGTTGTATGAATTATGTGGTTGGCTTTTTTCTCTTGTGCTCTGTGATTGTGCTCTGTCCTCTTTCCAGGTCTACATGGTGGAGAGTCTAATCTGTTGGCGGCACATGAAATTGCTTCATGTCCTCCCAGATCATATTCTTCATTATTCAATCTTTATTATATCTACTAATTCCATAAACATCTGTCCCTTGGTATCTTCACAAGAACCATTTCTTACCCGCTTCACGCTTGGAATGTGTATTCTTAACTGCACAAGAGAGCGCTGTGTTGAATTTAGTGAAATGTGGACATGTGATATTTTCAGAATTGATAATAACAAACAGGCAAACAGCGCCTTGTTATCAGCGGAGGTAGGACAGTGTGCCTTCAGTCTGAGTTGAACATCTTCCTTTACGTCTTTGTATAAACTATAAGAAGTGGTTGGGAACTGGCAGTATTATCTGGCTGATCTCCAACAACATTCATAGAATTTGTCTTCAAAGTAAAAGCACGTTTGTTTTGTTACCTCAATAATTAAATCAAATTACAAAACTTTTATTTTGAAAAGTTATGAACTTGGGTCTGAATATTGTGACACATCGAAACAGTGCTTTGTAATAGCCGAAATGAAATATATGAAAAATTACAATACTTCAGAAAATCATTCAAATTTGTGAATAAACAACACACATGAATAGCAAAAAAGAAAATTCAGGTATTTTTAATAAAATAAAACACAATCTGGTAGATTATGGATGCATTATATCTTCGGCAGGTAGGATGAACTAAAAGTGAGCTTCCTGGTTAGGTTGGAGCACAGAGGGCGCTGTAATGCTGTAGTGGTAATTAAGCCGAGTCAAACAAACCTCTTAAATTAGTCAATATGAATGAAAGTTGAGTCGACTGACTGAACTGTGGATTACTGTGGCTTCACATACACCATCAGGCTGTCAGGAGTGAATGAAAAAGCAACAGAGGTACGTGCTATTCAGTGATACAGTATGGTCTTATGGGAGGACTTTCACAGTAATATGAATAGCTCTGACCTTTTATAGAAGCCCAGGAACTAAATCATTGTCTGTGGTCTAGGTTTCTATATAAGCTAAGATAAAGTGGACAGCTCTGCCTCGGGATCTGCCTCAGCCGCTCTTGAGACCTCTCTCATTAATTTCTGGGGCAGCGGACAGTCACCTTGAATCATTTGATTAAACTAATTGAAAGCATGACACTACCCAACAAAGCGAGAGTTTTCTTGCTGATGTGTGTGGAGCTGTGCTGGTGTCCGAAAAGTCTGGCTCATTTAAATTACCCCCCAAAACCCACATCTCCTTATTTATGTCTAGTAAACATGCAGGTCGATCATTTTAGTTTTATTTCCCCACTTTTTTTAACCCACATTGACAACCATTAGCAACCTTGTGTCAAAGGTATAGTAGTGTATGTATTATGATGGAAGGTTTTCTGTGATAAGTATTGCTGACTGTTTGACTGGGAGATGGATCAGTTCTGCTGTGTGTGTGATCCGGGGCATTTCAGGAGACTTTAGGGGCCACAGGCAAAAGTGACCTGGAGGATCATCGAACCAAACAAACACTCTGAAGCAAAATGTATTTATTTATCCTCAACATACGTCAATGGACGGAGCCTTCTGTTCTCAATCTGCGGTAAGCTTGCCGATATGGATGAAACAGAGGAATGGAGCAGTACTGCTGGAAATCATGAACCCAATAGTTCAAGCGACAATGATGTTTCAACAACGGGGGAACTTTTAGAGGAGACTTTGAAAGTTGGTGGAAAACTACATGCATATTTGTAAGATGATGCAATGCCAACAGGGATACACTGTTGATTTTCAAATGTGACACAACACTCTTTTTCATGTGGTTCCTATCGAAAGATGTAACCCATGTGAAGCTGGATTAAGTGTTCTCAATTGCAAAACAATTTCAAGCAAATTCCACAAGCGAAAGCTTATGAGGAGATGCAAAATCCCTGCAGCTGAAAATGTTACATTCAAGAACATCATTTAATATTATGGTGCATCTGTCAACAGCAGTTTTCCTCAGACCTTTAAAAGTAAATGGAAAACCTGATACCAGTAAGTTTGACTGACAGACTGTTACTATCATGTGATACATTGTTTTTGTTATGAATGTAAGGCAGTATTGAGAGTGAGTGGAGAATAGTATGAAATTAAATAAACCATATTGAAGTCCAACAATTCTTCCAGATACAGTTTATCTATTGGTCTGGGGATTCCACATAATGTGCTATTAGCAGTTTTCATAGTGACTGACACATTGAGTTTTAAAATGTCAGTTCTCAGTACTGTGTGCACCACAAATGAAATTCTGTTCATCTCTGGTGTAAAGGCAGAAATGATGGAGGTGGATGATTTAGTGCTGCCTGTGTTTCCTGTGCCGACAGTCTCTCCTGCGTCTTGCTCTGTCAGGACATCTCCATCTTTCTACACTCCTCCTGGATTAAAACTAATGGTAAAACTACTCGTAAACACATCCAATGTGCAGAGGAAAGAAAAGAAAAATCACTTCAATGTTGAGCTACAAATTATTTACCATTAAGTGATAATGTACTCCAGTGAAAATGCAGAATGATGTATTTTCTTGCTTAAATATTTAAAATGACTGGGTCATCATCATGAACATAGTTGAGAAGCATATGAGAGACTTCCAAAGACAAACACATACACTTAAATGTGTTTTATTGACCTGTGAATGAAATGATGAATCACAATTATAAACACAATTGATAAAAAACAATCAAAATGTATGGGTTGAACATTGATCATAACAACCTCTACTGCTTAAAAGCTGCATTCATTTTCAAATCTAGGTTGAAACTAGAGCCCTAAACCACCACATTGTCTACCATTCAGAGACGTCTCCCATCCTCCCCTGCCCCTCAGCTGTCTCTCACACACCGTGTTCAAGCCAGCTCACATTTCAACAGGTGAGTGAACCGAACATTACATTGTTCACATTTCATACCAGATGGTTGCAGTACTGCCACACACATCAACCTAAAAAAAAACAAAAAAACTACGGTTTCGTAGCGGAAGTTGTTCTTGTTGGAAGATAATAATTGGGTACAGAATGCAATTTATTAACTTGCTTTTGAGAAATTACTTTATAATTATAGCATTTTGCATTTGATGGTTTTGGAAACTAGCTACCGTAAATTTCGGACTATAGAGCGCACCTATATAAAGGCCGCACCTGCTAATTTTTAAAAGAAAAAATAAATTGTACATAAATAAGCCGCACTTGTCTATAAGCCGCAGGTGTCCCCGTTGAAACATGAGATATTAACGCGGCAAGATGTTACTGGAAATATATTTTTTTCTAAACTTTTAATTAAATAAATGCCGGTAACATCCACAACTACATACATACCGCAAATGCTTTTTTTCAGAACAGTGCTTTTAACAGTACTAAAGTTGTCTTCTTCAGTATCGATATTGAACAGCCTGAAGGTATGTAATTACTTCGTCACACGTTTTCTCTGCGAAAATATAGGAACCTACCAGCAAAATCAAAAAATCAATGACTTAAGTCATTGATCACTATCGCCATCTCCTGTGCACTAAAACCATTGAAGTCCTCTTCTTCAGTGTCGGAATTAAACAGCTTTAGAATTGCTCTGTTGCACTCAGTCTCTCTTTCGTTTGCACTCTCAATGTCACTTCAAATCCGCCATCGAGCTTGCGCTGTCCTCCTCATCACGCAGCAGTCCAGCCTTTCGGAACCCGTTGGTGATGGTGGATTCTTTGACACTGCTCCACGCTGTTAGGATCCACTGGCAGACTTGATAAAAAGTTGCTCTTCGCATGGGGCATGGGGCCAGTTTTTGTAACTGGGGGCGGTGTGGCCTAGGGGGTAGAGTGGGTGTTCTCCAACAAGAAGGTTGCCGGTTCAATCCCCACTCTTCCCCATCTGCATGCCGAAGTGTCCTTGGCAAGGTACTGAACCCCTAAATGGCCCCTCATAAATGTTGAGTGTACTAAAAATGTAAGACGCTTTGGACAAAAGCGTCAGCTGTAATGTAATGTAATGTAAAGGATTTCTCGCTGCTCGTCATCCAAGCCTCCCACTGAACTCAAGTGCCACCTTAAATGAACGGTTCACACTAATGTCGAGGGGCTGCAAATACTTGCAAATGCCCCCAGGAATCACAGCTGGAAGTTGAGTTTGTAAATGGCGGAATTTACGGTAGTCACCTGTCAGAGATCCCACGGTTATCTAAACACAAACAGATAATAATACTGCTCTCCCTCCTGCTTGACAAGCCCCAGTCCTTATCAATGGGACATGGTGATGCCCATGAAAATGACAGAAACAATAGTCGACCAAACAAGTTAGCAGTAAATTACTAAATGAATGCAAACAGGCGATATCACATCTCTCTAATTGATGTCTTATTTTTAGCTTTGACTGGTCAAGCACTACTAGCTTCGGCTGTCCCGACAAAAGGCCACTGATTAAAATCTGATTTAATCTAATTAAAGGGCGTTGCATTGCAAAATAGACAGTACTGTGTGCATTAATGAGGATTTGCACAGCCGTCATTGACGTTGAGACATTATTGACACAGTTATAATGAAAATATCAGCGGCAATTCTGAATAATTTTCATATGTCTGGGTGACAAAGGCAAGGAGGCTGATTAGTGATAAGTCATATGACTCAAATTCGATTTGAAATATCGTTGAGTTAAATGCCCTACTACTGAGCGGCAGGCTGAGTAGAGATCACTTTGAAGTGCAATGTTCACTTGATGAATTCAATGTTCAACGAGGCCAGTCGACCTGAAAACTGCCACAGCACTAAGCAATGCTTTTTCAGCTGCCATTCCTTCCTCACTACTAGTTAGCCTTGCTGGGTGGCTTCAATTGACTCTTATAAACAGCAATAATGCTGCCATTGAAAAACATGCTTCCTTTGCACAATAGCACTTTGAAGGGAAAGGGAATATCTGGGCTGCTTTATAGACTGCATTGGGCTCCACCTGAAATTAGGCCAGAAACTCTTGTGTTTTTCTCAACTGGGAGCGCTTGAAGAGATGTGCTTCGGGAAAATTGTATGCAACCATGCTACATGTGCTATTTTCCATATTTTAGCAGCTATTTGAGCTGCCTTTTGCATCACACATGGAAAAACAGAAGTGTTCTCCCCGCTGCTGTCAAGGCCACTTTAAAGCTGCAAAAGTTCGGGGATCATGTGGAAAACAAACATTTGATGATATCTCCTCAGAGGGACTCCTTTCAATTATTTTGGCAGCATTTGAAGAGAGAAGATGCCATGCCTTCTAGTCTCTGTCTGTGCTTTGAGATTGTTCTCATACTGTGTTGCTACACAGCCACCATCGTACATTTGAATTTCAAAGATCGTTCTTCCCAAGGAAAGTTTCCAGACTGACTTTCACAAAAACGGAGCTGTGAAAAGGTATTATTTTTTATATTATTCACTCTATCAAATCCTGAGAGACATTGTTTGTCAGTGCCAATTTAGAGTAGGTCCCCTCACATATGGTGCTTTAAAGCCGCAGAAAGCTGAAAACGAATTTCCACTGCCAGGGAAAAATTGATTTTTGAAATAAATTCTCCATAGTGTTAAGATATATCACACTACCATATTTGAGAAGATATGGATGGATAGGTTCACTTTCAACAGTCAATCAATTAGTAAGGTTATATAAAATCTTAACCTTGCAATCACATTATAGTGGAAGCAAAACACCCTAATCAGCCCTGCAGAATTATGCACATGTTGCACTGACATGACATCAAGCCGGTTTACATTAGGTCATGAAAGTTAGCAAACTGTAGAGAGGCAGGATTTAGGCCTATCAAGGGCTTTGGGAGAACAGATCTTTTTTTGTAGAAATACAGGACCTGTGCAGAATTGGTTTGAACAAATCTTTCCATATTGATCCTAATCCCAATTTGTAAAATGTCCACATTAGCTGTTCAAATTAAATTGTGTGTGGTTTAGACAGCTGAGGCAGTAGCAGCAACAAGACCAGAACTCGAGTTAAATTGTCAAGTTTTGATGTTGCTCAGCGTGCTGCAGCTACATTTTAGCAAATAGTTCACTTTATCTGAATTTCCTCACTTTTTTTAAGCAAAGAGCAATGTAACAAATATTCAGGTTGCCATTTAGCAAGATAAGACTAAATAATTCTGATCTTTGTGGACAACAGGATCTCTTACACTCTCAATCTTTGAGTACAATTTCTTGAAACTCAAGATATTTATACATAGTTTTGACTATATCTTAAAAAATACGAAGCTGAAGTTTAGTATAGTAAATAATTCGATTGGGCTTCAAAAAGTGAATTCGGGGCAATCTTTCAACTCAACAAAATGCAACCAAACCCCTACAGCAGACCTGGCAACATCTAGACCAGGGGTCTCCAACACGTCGATCGCGAGCTACCGGTAGCTCGCGGGCAGGTTTTCAGTAGCTCGCCTGATAGGTTGACCGAAAAAAAATAAATAATAATAATAATAATAATAATAAAAAAATAAAAAATAAAAATATTCCGACGACAGTAAATGCACCTCATCTCACTTACGTTCACATATATGTCACATTGGTGTCCGGTGTAAATGTAGCCAAAGTGACGTTGAGTGACGTTGTACGCTCGCTAAGCTAAAGTGAGGAGTTTGGTGGTATTAGCAGAACTTTACACAAACAACAAAGATGGAAAACCAAGGTGGCCAAGTCAAGAAAAAGCAGAAAACATACAATTTCCATTTGGAGTGGGAATGCGAGTTCTTCTTTACTAGCGTGAAGGACAAGTGTGTGTGCCTCATATGCGGGAGCAGTGTTTCGGTCGGCAAAAGAGGTAACGTGGAGCGCCACCACACTCAAGTCCACGGTAACTTTGCACGGGATTTTCCAGCAGGCAGCACTCTACGGACTGAGAAAGTGAACCAGCTGAAAGCAAACCTTAAAAAACAGCAATGTTTATTCATCGGACCGACGAAGAAAGCCAACGCGGCCACGGAGGCATCATTTAAAGTGGCGCACATTTTGACAAAGCACAAGAAGCCATACACCGATGGCGGGATGGTGAAGGAAGCAATGACAGCGGTGGCCGACACATTATTCAAGGACCATAAAAGTAAGACTGAAATCATGTCCGCTATCGCTGATGTACAGCTTGGCGCAAACACAGTGGCACGGCGAGTGTCTGCGCTCTCTGCCGATGCAGTGGGTCAGTTGGAGCGGGACATGATTAAATGCAAATGGTTTTCAATTCAATGTGACGAGTCGGTGGATGCGGCTGATACCGCTCAGATGGCTGTGTTTGTCCGGATGGTTTTCGAAGACGCTTCCACCAGAGAGGAGTTTTTGACGTTGCTTCCACTAAAAACCACAACCAGAGGAGTCGATATTTACAACGTTGTGAAAAAGTACTTCGTTGAAAATAACGTGCCTATTGAAAAGCTGGTGTCTATTACAACAGACGGCGCACCAGCTATGACAGGACGCCACTCAGGATTTATTGCACTGTGCAAGGCCGACCCGGACTTTCCTAAAATTGTGAACTATCACTTCATCATTCACCAGCAGGCTATATGCGCCAAAGTCATGAGATTTGATCATGTGATGACACCTGTCATTAAGATCATCAACTCCATTCGCGCAAAGGCCAAGCAGCACAGAAGCTTCAAACTGCTCCTCCAGGAACTGTCTGCTGAACACAGTGATCTCCTTCTCCACACTGAGGTGAGGTGGCTGAGCCGAGGAAAAATACTGCATCGCTTCTGCTCATTGCTGAACGAAATCAAGGCTTTCATGGAGTCAAGAGAGGAGGACACTACACTCTTGTCTGATGCTGAGTGGCTGCTTGATCTTGCGTTCCTGACAGACATGACAGAGAAACTCAATCAGCTCAACACCCAGTTACAAGGTAAAGACAGAACAATTTCTGACATGATCAGTGCTGTTAAGGCTTTTAAAGCAAAACTGTCATTCTACCTCCAGCAACTGAAAAACAAAAGACTGCAACACTTCCCAACAGTAGTTAAGATGTTAGATAGCCATGCAGGGGCTGACTTTGTTTTGGATGTCAATAAATATTGTGACCTCATGTCAAAGCTAGGCCAGGAGTTTGAGGATAGGTTCAATGATTTTGATAAGCTGGAGCCATGTGTGGAATTCATTGCCAACCCATTCATGGAGGTAGACATCACAGAGATTTCAGAAAAGATGGCTGAACTGTTCACTGTCAATCCTGTAGAGATGGAGGTTATAAATCTCCAGAATCATGTTCAGCTTAAGTCTCAGCAACACTCACAACATTTCTGGAGCCTTGTAGACCCAGAAAAGTACAAGAACATTCACCAAGCAGCACTTAAAATTTCTGCTTTATTTGGTTCGACATACCTTTGTGAAGCTGCTTTTTCTGACATGAATGTCATCACATCTAAATTCAGAACAAGACTGACCGATGAACATTTAAATGACTGTATTAGAGTGAACCTGAGTGCATACACTCCAGCATACACCTCTTTGGTGGACTCCATGCAGTGCCAGTCATCTCACTAAGTTTTAAAAAGAGTGAGTGTACTAATGTTTTCTTGGACCTTTGATGTTGAGTTATTAAGTTATTGTATTAGAGTTGAGTTATTTTTGATAAGCATTGTGTATTGCAATTTCACACGTGTACAAACAGAAGGACTCCATGCAGTGCCAGTCATCTCACTAAGTTTTAAAAAGAGTGAGTGTACTAATGTTTTCTTCGACCTTTGATGTTGAGTTATTAAGTTATTGTATTAGAGTTGAGTTATTTTTGATAAGCATTGTGTATTGCAATTTCACACGTGTACAAACAGAAGCTTAAGTCAGTTGATTAATAAATATGTGCGATAAATGTGATGCAAGTAGCTCTTGGCCACTTAATTTTTTTCTAAGTAGCTCTCAGTTGAAAAAAGGTTGGAGACCCCTGATCTAGACCATTGTAATGAATGTCATGTGGCTCAGCAAAAAGCTGATATGCTCCACAGACTTGGAGAGACATTTGCCATAATTGGTAAAATAGCCCTGCATCCTCGCACCATGGAGCCACATTGATTTTCTATTTATTCATCCCTCTGTTCCTGGAAATTCTGCAGAGCAGCGGCCTGCAAACGAGAAGCGGCTCCCACAATCCCTCAGTTCCTCTGGGAGCAGCTGTGTGCTGAGGAAGTGGTGCTGTAAACCAGAGGCCAGTGTGGATGTGTTTGTCAGGGCGTGCTTGCATGTATGCGCCCTGGCTTCATCTGTCTTGATATTCATGTTAAGGGCAATGACTTGTGCTACCGCAAGGGCCAAATGACAAACAAGGCACAAGCTGGAGACCACCTGCCGGGCTGGAGAGCAGGGCGAGGGGAAGTAGCTCTCTCTGACATCCATCTTGACTCTGATTCATTATTGTCTTTAGACGAGCAAAAAGTTGCCGTCTGTGGATTCTGTGGACAGAGCGTGTGATGCATTTGTCTGCCTACTATCCCCCAAGGCTTGGTAACCCTTCCCTCTTTTGCTGCCAACTCTAAGCACTGTTATTTAGAGTGATGCATTTACCTCTGCCTCCCTGCTGGAGTGGACTCTTCATCACCGAACACAAATTCACACACACCAACAGGAGTCCTGTAAATACACATGCCCATGAGTGTATGAAAATACACATGGATGTTAACACAAACAGACATACACACACATACTTCTGCCACTAGTGTCTAGTTTAGGAATTGGAGCGGACACGTCACAGTATCCAGAGGCAGCAGATCCTCCCCTGTGCAGCAGGACTTCATTTTAGACAGGCTGCTACTTTGTTTAGGCAAAAAATGTCTGCCTTATTCTCTCAGGCTGTGTCAGAGGCATGGAGATCCATAGCCTGAAACAGATTATTTTTAAACAGATTAAAATTGATCCAGTTTGGTTTGACATTGCAATTTAGGGAGCGGACTAAAGATTATTTAAGGACATGTGTACATCCTGTCGTTATCACCTACGTGGGCTGTGACAATGTTTATTTATAGAATATGAACAGACCTGTTAATGTGGTTGCCACTGAAATATCATTGTTCTATTACTACTAGCAAAATCCATTTCCCTTACATTTAAACATTATGGGGACAGAGTCAAAGACTATAAGCAATCCTGCAAGTTGCTTCCTATTCTTTTTGTCCAAATGTTTAATGATGTCTCTACCTCCTGCAATTGGTTCTAAAGTCAAAACTAGCATTTGTATGATTTGGACCAAGATCACATCTTTTGGTCAAACAACACTTTTGTCTGTTGGTCTGAACAGTGGCATCTTTCATACTGGTTAAATGTCTGGAACAAACAAAATAGCTGTAAACACGCCCTAAGACTGATATACACCTTTCTGTAGTTTGGCCATGTTTTGGAATTACATGCAATTGCCAACACCTAGGACCATGAAAATAAACACACAAAATCCTTACAGGTTGAAGAAGACAATTCTCATGACACATTGTTAGAGGTAAACGTCTCAATAAAGTAAATGTAAAATTTTGATCAAGATCTGTTTCTCCGCAGACTTGCAATTTTCCATCCACCCACCAGCTGTACCTGGACTTTCTCACGAGTAACATATTCACTTGCTCACCAGTTTTCGAAGAAGCTATGAGCTGTCCCCACACAGGTGAACCTTTTAAAAAATTATAACTCATACACTCAAACCAATAGCGTATGAATAGTGAATGAATTAAATGGAAATACAGTATTTTCAATGTGATACATTCAAGTACAGAAAAAAGGGTACTGTTAGGTACCGGTAATCAAATGTAAGTAAATGTATGGGTACCACCCCTGTATTGGTTCAATTGTGAGCCATAGTCAATCCTACTCCTTAAACAGCACAAGAATAAAAACATTAATGACATTATAACTCACACAAGAATCGTACAAGCATTCCAGAATGAGTCAAAAGGGAGAATAAACTTGTTAGAAAAACAATAAAGAATCAATTAAGAAATATATCCACACTCAGTGACAATAATACATGAACAGTGCAGAGTTCTGTGTCCTCTTTGATTCTGGTACACTAATATTGCTATTAAGAGACATATGTGTCCAAGTCTTTCATCCCTGCCGCAGATAATTTGGCTGGGATGAGCCTATATTAGTTTATAAACAAGATGCAGTGATGGAGTGGAAGCCTGAACTGAAGATACCTAAGTTCAGCCAAACGCCAACCTTCCAAAAACAAATATGACACCTCTGCCTGTCTCTTGGAGCCTTTTCATCATCACTGAAAGCTTGTATTGTTCTCAGCAATGGTGTGCATTCTAGAGAAATAAGACAGTCACAGAAAGAATTCAGATACAATTTTACAATATGGTACTGAGCATTCAGGCCTTTAGAGTGATTTTCAATCCCTAAATCCTGTCCAGGTTTAGAATAGTCAACTCTCCAAAATGCAGCCTCTTCAAGCCATATGGGCTCATCTGCATGTCAGGCTTCCTGGCAGCCAGCGAGACACTCTGAGGATCCTCCTTTAATGTTTCAGCAGTCAACGGCCTGGCTCCATCATTTCCCAACCAGTGTGGCCAGGGGAGCTAAAGCACTAAATTGCTGTCTGGAGATACTCACTGGGTCTAAAAAAAAAAAGCAACCCACTAAAAGGTTCCTGTTCAGGACTGCATAACCCAGTGCATATTTAATTTCTGGTTAATCAGCAGGGGCGATAGCGCATGTAAGCAGATTAGTCCAACCCTTATTTAACATAACAGGACAGATCAATGTCCATCCATTTTGTTGTAGGAGACCACTGACATGTGACTAGTTATTTAGCTTGACATATACACAGTGTTGGGGAGTAACGGAATACATGTAACGGCGTTACGTATTTAGAATACAAATTATGAGTAACTGTATTCCGTTACAGTTACAAATTAAATAGATGGTATTCAGAATACAGTTACATTGTTGAAATCAGTGGATTACATGACGGTACTTCTCGAGTTTTTTCACTCTCTCGTAAATCCACCGGCGGCAAAGCCCCCAGGAAGCAGCTGGAGACCAGGGCTGCCGTAAGAGCGCACCTTCCCCCGGCGGCGTGAAGAAGCCTCACCGCTACCGGCTCGGGGCCGGGACCGAGGCTCTGAGAGACTTCCGTCGCTACCAGAAATCTACGGAGCTGCTGATCCGCAAGCTGCCCTTCCAGCGCCTGGTGAGAGAAGACCGACCTGCGCTTCCAGAGCTCCGCTGTCATGGCTCTGCAGGAGGCCAGCGAGGCACGCCGGGTTCACACCGGACGCTGAAGCGCCGGGCAGCGCTAATAATATCACCCGTTGACCCAGTAGTATAAAAGCATATAGTCACTTGTTGCTCCAACATTAACTGCAACAGCGTCCCAATTTAATGTCATCTATCTGCAAGAACTTCTCCGCTGTTTGCTCCGTTCAATGTCGGGTGTCGAGGGTAAATTACGTATTCTCCGCCCCCCCCCCCCCCTCTCTTTTTATCTTTATGACTGCTTGTGTGTCTGTAGTGGATGGGCAGAGGGGGGCATTTAATAATGTGATCGGTAAAATTGGTAAAATTAAAACTCCAGGACAACAGAAGGGGAATACAAACTATGGGATGCATACTTTATCATTTATATCATATAAAATGTCATCAATATCGTTTAAAATCATTTTTCAGTGTGTTTCCTGGAGCGATACGCTCGGGGGGGGGGGGGGGGCTCCGGTGGGGCCGGCACAGAGATGGGAGAGGATGGGAGCCGGACATCCAGCTGGCCCGCCGCATCGGCGGAGAGAGAGTTTAAACTGCTGCTGCTCCACTGACTATAACAACGCCGCAATCATACACTTGCATTACAAACAGGAAGTATTCCAAGTATTCAGAATACGTTACTTAGATTAGTTAATGTAATGGAATACGTTACAGATTACATTTTTGGGCATGTATTCTGTATTCTGTAACGGAATACGTTTTGAAAGTATCCTTCCCAACACTGCATATACATGCCAATAAGATTAAAACAACTTTAAGCCCTGTGTATTTTATTTCTTCTCCACTGGCTTTTTTTCTGCCAAAGCCCACTTGTGGCTGCAGCCCTGTCGGGTAACATATGATTAATTTAAAGGAATCATCGCAGTCTTGGGAAAAACCTGAAATTAAAAAAATAAACAGATAATCTATACAACGCAGTTCTGACAATTTCCTACCTTTGACTAAACGTTACAGATTCTGTAAGAAAAGAGAACCCAAATAGGTCGAAGTTTCAGGGTTTTAAACACTAACTATGTTATAAATGGTGACAGCGAGGATGTTATGTCCTGCACTGCCCCCTTGGTCTCCATGGTGGGGTGTCATTGTCCTTGTACCATGTTCTACAGGTTGTTCTTTGACCATATGTATCAAAGTCAGACAGATTCCTCCACATGAAAGATACTAAGTTGTATCAGCAGTCTCTCTTTAATAATAGATGTGTTGTTAATTGTCCTTCCTAATCTTATTTAGCATTTTTCACTCAGCAAAGACTTATTTATAAAAGGATTCTGATCACTCAAGATCTGGCAAAACAACTTGACTGTCATTGTTGTAGTTTTTTCTAACATTTGTAAGCAGGAACCCTGTATTCATCAGCTTTAGAACTGACAGGAATCCAACCAATCTTTCATAATGAGCCCAAAGAGATCAGGGTCACGCAGCATACATCAAGTCCACTCCTTTCTTAACATCCTGAGGCATAATCAGTTGCATCATAGATGTTGCAGTATTCCACTTGACTCGAAGGTCTCCACACTGACCTTGGAGTCTTGCTCGCAAATCCACATACACTAAAAAAGCATCTTGTTATGTACATCCTCCGCCAAGGGGGTCATGTTGGTCTGTTGGTTAGAAGTATTGAGCAAAATTGACTGGATGGATTAGCACAACTTGATGGAGGGATGCGATATGGCTTCCTAGAAGAATCCAATACATTTTGGTGCGGATCCGGATTCCTTCAGATTTCTTAGGGAATAAGTCAAAGATCTTGATGAAAAAAAAAAGCATAACGATTTGGGGGCTAATATTTGTGAGGTATGCCCTTTCCTTCTGCCATTCTTTTATTCTTAATAACGTTTTTTGTGTAAGGTGAAAAAATAGGGAAAATGTTCAAAGAGTTCAAAACTCCAGCAACACTTTTGTATATATAATTATAATATAATTATTATCAGACCACCCAACATGGGCTTGTGGCCTTCCCCAGGGTCCCCATAACAGGTCCTAATTAAATATTGGTGGTTATGTTTTAATCAGTGTTTGTTTCAGATAGTTAGCACCATTAATACTAAAACTCGTCTATTGCACAGATTGACGCAAAACTCTGTGAAAGGATGAGGTATAGCTCGCGGAAAAATATTTGGTGTAACTTCCAGATCAGGGGACGGATTCTTTCTTTTACATTCCGAGACATTTAAGGGACAGATATCTATGAGTGTGTGCAAATTGGAGTAGCTTGATTGAATGAAGTGAAGGAATGCATGCGCTAGTCTGAGTGCTGTTGTAGTTTATAGTATTTTTTATGATGACTCATAAGGGTCATATAACATAAACCCAAGCTGAAACAACACAGGTTTAATGATAGAGTTAATTTTCTTTACATACCACCTGAAGCTAGTTTTTCCTTTTTCCCTATTTATTGTAAAGGTGATTCAAGCACAGAAAACATGTCTGCAGAATGTTGTGTTATGGTATGTTACGTTACTTTATGTTGATTTACGTTATCAAAAATTAGAGTCGTAAAATGCCTTTATGTGTTTGTGTGTCCCCTGAAGGAACCCCAATTAAAAGGAAAGAGTGACAAGTAAAGCTGTGAATAGCATCAGCAGAGAATTTACTGTCCAAGTGTTAAAGTCTCTTAGAGTTCATTTGTCTCTCACGAGGGCTTCAGAGTCGTCAGACCACAGACAGCAGAGTATGAATATGCACAATGCTGCCAAGTTACTTTATTTGACTTTCATGTCTCTTTGTGTCAGTGTTACCAAAAATAGAGCTGTCATATTTCTGTTTTCAAATGTTTTTATCCCACGAAACAGACCCATCATGTTTCACAAATAAGAATGCAACCTTGAGTGTTCTGACGCTGCCCCTCTGAGATTACAACCAGCAGATGAAGTGCAATATGCATGAATATGATTAAAACCATTGCAAGAAGCCTGGGTCAGAAGTCGTTTTGCTCGGCAACTGAATATTCATCAATTTCATCCTTAAACTGTGCAATGATTAATTGAACCTCCAGTGTGATTAAAATATGAATGAGTTCCTTTCAAAGCCTAAACTCTCAGGGACGGCACATCCAAACTGAGCAGTTCATGTTTAATGCATGAACCACATATTGGTTTATCTTGGGGAGACCAGTCTCTGCTGCCAGGTATTCTTCCCTGACCGTATGCCTCTGAGAGTGTACAGGTTTTCACTCTTCAGAGAGTTTATTTCACAGCGTAGATCCTTTAAGCCTTTAAAAGGGTCTGTCACATACTGTGGTCAGGTCCTTTTACGAATAAAAACAATACATGAACCTCTGGCCCTAAGGATGGAAATGGCATAGAGAACAGATATCCATTCATTGCCCTGGGCGTTGTCTCGGCCCAGTTGTGCAGCCAACCAACCTGTGGTTCTGACCCACTTTCTGGCCTCATCCGTCACACTGAGAGTCCTGGAGACTCTGATTTATTTCCCATGAATCCCATTTATTCCTCCGAGGCCGTTATATAATCCTTACAGACTTACCTTCTCCATCGTGCTGGAAGGCAGGTAGGCGGCATTTGAATACTTCATTATAGCACAATAATACGTTAAATATGCCACAGGATAAGATTTATACAGGTCGAAAAAGATGTTCACATATTTCTGCGGCTGAGTATAATTGCCGCAGGTTGCGATCGCTGACCTGACATAGGAATGTATCTTTACATGATGAATACTGAGGTAAGTTTAGTTAGGAAATGGTAACTTCAGAGAATAGGACAACTCTTGTTCTTTCTGCAGATGGCTAGTAAAGTTGGAGACATTAAACTTACTGTACTGTATATGGATTTGTTTGATTTATACCTGCAAACCCTGAGCATTTGGATTTTTTTGGCGAACATCAAAGTAGGACCTCTGTTAATTTTCTCTCCCTCTCCAAATTGATTAGGGGATCAGGGGGTAATTCAGCACTTAAGGAGCAACACTTAGACTCCCTGAGAGTCTGGAAGTCATCCATAAACCACACTTCACCCAGCGGTTAGCCAGCCTGTAACCCTGCTCCATCCACATAAGCTGCAGCCTGCTGCGGAAAGAAATTGACCAAGAAGGAAATGGATGCACTTGAAAAACTAGAAAGTCACAACAGAGACAAAGAGAATGATCGCAAATAAGCTAAGATAATGAGCAATATCCAATTAAACCCAGTAGTTTGTTGATGGCTTGTTGAATATGCAGCTTGCAGCCCGCCACATGGATTCCTCTTACATTTCCAACAGAAAATATATGGCATTAACTATAAATGGTAGCAAATCTGGATATCTTTATTGACATGGTATATTTAATTAAATTGCAGATTGTATAATCTCTGTGTAAAAGCTGCATTAAGATGTACTCTACACCTACAGATAAATTGCTGTTAAATGTTTTTTTTATTTTGATCAAGGGGGTGATCTCGATCTACTCCAGTTTGAGATCCCACTTGTCTACTCCCAACGTGTGGAACATTTCCTGTCCTCTGAAAAACAATATGTATTGTTCTACATACTGTTTTGCTGTAACTGATGACACAGGAGACATTTTATCCATGTTTAATCTTCCACCTTCCATGCATTTGATGTGACAGACACCATTCAGTTTTAATTAGACCAACTATAGCCACTCACACTTTACATACATAACTTATGAAATCTTTCCAATTTACTTCAGTTTTATCTGAATAACTACAGTGATTGTGTGTTGGACTCTGACTTTTATATGCAGGTGAAAATCTGTATAGACGAGGAGGCTGTTAACATACTGCTCTCACTATGCATGCACCAGACATTTTGTAGATCGTTATTGACAAGCTATTGTAGAAACATGGCGGTCATGGTGGAAGACAATTTACACACAATTGAAGGCAATTATACACTAATGAAAACACCACCACATATAACTGACTGTAGCAGCAATTTCTATTTTACTGCTACTGGTGGCTGAGTTGGGTTTGATCCTGACACATGTATAAAAGATGAGGAGTAGAGGTTTGTCCGGTTGGTCCCTTTGGCCATTTATTGTAGAAAAAAGATGGTTTACAAATTGCTTGAAACAAACTAAATACATTCAACTAAAGAGTCTCTCGTAGAGCACATTGAACGTCACAAAACATGGTCAAAAAAGTGTTGCCTCGCTCAGCCACGCCCAGATGCTCTTGTGGCTGGCTCTTTAAGCCTTTCCTCTTGGCTCCACCCTTCGCCTCTCAGGTTCAGTTCAGGCGTCCTGTAGGTGGGGTAAAAACACCTACAGACAGTGTCACTCTCACACACACACACACGCATGGCTAATAAAGAAAGATAACAAAGCTTAATATGGCTCCTACATACCGGCCCCTAATTGTGTTTGTAGAGGCAAAGACAATTATTTAAATTACAAATGAGCCATTTCTACTTGCAGTTTACTTATTTTCAATCATTTGGCAATCTTAAACATGATCTCAAAATATGAACTCAAAGTGAATAAATGAACTTATCTTGAACTCTTTTGGTGTTCAGGATTTTCCTTACAGGAACTGTCATCACCCTCGAGCAGTAAACAGATTTTGGACACTGGCCTCTCCAGTACACTCGTCTTTGTTTGCAGCTTCACCACGCGGACATGGCCTCTGGCATCAGGCTTGGCCTCTAAGACTCTTCCCAGTAGCCAGTAGCTGCGAGGAGCGTTGTTATCTGCTATTAGTACAATGTCGCCTGGGACGAAGTTTCTTCTGGTTCTTGACCACTTTGTCTTTCCTGGAGGAGGGGGAGGTATTCTAGCAGCCATCTCTTCCAGAATAGTTCAGCTATATACTGGACCTGTCTCCAGCGTCTTCTGTGGTAAAGGTCAGAACTTGAAAAGACTCCAGGGGGCAGAAGTGGGTTAGTTCTGTACAGAAGTATGTGATTGGGAGTTAGGGCTTCTAAATCTTGTGGGTCATCAGATACCTTTGTTATAGGCCGGCTGTTGAGAATTGCCTCTACTTCACAGAAAACAGTGGTTAGGCCTTCATCATCTAAAGTTTGCTGCTTCAATACTGAACATAAGACATGCCTTATCATTCGGATGAGGCGTTCCCAGAACCCACCATGGTGAGAGGCAGTGGGGGGATTGAAGCTCCACTGAACTCCGTCCTTCCTTAGAGTTTGTTGGATCTTTCTGTGTTCCATGGCTTGAAGTGCTTCTCTCAGCTCTCTCTCTGCACCTACAAGGTTAGTGCCATGATCTGATCTCATGTGTTGTGCTGTGCCTCTTCGACACAAAAAACGTCTGATGGCATTGATGCAAGAGTCTGTGGTTAAAGAACAGGCCACCTCCAGATGTACTGCTCGGCTGGTCATGCAGGTAAAGATGACGCCATACCTTTTCAGCATGCTCCTGCCCCTTCTCACCTCAAAAGGGCCGAAGTAGTCAAGACCAACATTCGTAAATGGTGGCAAGTCTGTGACAAGTCTTTCCCCTGGCAGATCAGCCATCTTTTGTTCACCAGGTTTTCCTCTGTTCTTTCTGCAAGTCACACAGTGAGAGAGAACCTTTCGTGCAGCAGTGTTTGCCTTTACAATCCAGTATGTTTTTCGTACCTGGGATAGCATATGGTTCCTTCCTCCATGTCCAGTTTGAGCATGGATGTGGCGCAGGATCAGAGTGGACACGTGGTGGTCTTTGGCCAGAATGGCAGGGTGTTTCCTTTCCTCCGGCATTGCTGATCTCCTTAGACGCCCACCCACTCTGAGGATGCCACCATCCAGCACCGGATCCAGTCTGTAGATGCTGCTGCCTTTTCTCACACAGGATGCTCCCTCTTGCAGCATGCTGATTTCCTGTGGGAAACTTTGTCTCTGCACATAGGTAAGTATTGTATTTTCTGCTCTTTTTAGATCTTCAGCTGTTATTGATTCTTTCATGTCACACTTAACTGACCTTGTGTTTATTCTGGTTGCCTTTTGATACTGACAGTCTTTCTTTGAGTCCTTTCTTTTCTGCACCAAGTTCCTCAATGCATTCTTCACTTTCATTATCCATGCAACAGCTACTCTCAACTTCAGCCAATCTGAAAAGTAATTGAGTAACTTGTCTGTGGGCCTTTCCTCACATGTCTGCATGATGGAATTAACTGTTACAGATTTTCTGACCTCTGGGTCATCCATACAAAGCTGACTCCTGTCTATTGGTTCATTTGGCCAATCCTCTTCTGATGACCAGAGGAACTCTGGTCCACAGATCCATCTTTGATTCCTCATGAACCTCTCTGCACTCACACCTCTAGAGCAGTCGTCAGCAGGGTTTCGCTTTGTGTTAATATGTCTCCACTGAGACACTTGTGTGGCTTCCCTAATCCTAGATGTCCTATTCGCCACATAGGTGTGGAAGCGAGTGTGGTCATTTGAGATGTATTTTAACACAGCTGTACTGTCAGACCAAAACACTGACTTATCTCTTGTTGATGGTAGTTCTGCTTTGAGCATTCTGTCCACTTTGACTGACAAAGCTGCTGCGGCTAGCTCCAGCCTCGGGATGGTCTGCCTTTTTAATGGAGCTACTCTCGCTTTGCCCATCAAGAATGCTACATGAACTTTTCCCTTTGCGTTAGTCATTCTGAGATAGCTGGCTGTTCCATAGCCTAGCTCACTGGCATCAGAGAAATGGTGGATCTGGCTGTGCACTGACTCACCAAAATGACTTGGCTTGAAACAGCGTGGTACCTCAAAGCCTTCAAGCATTGACAGACTGCTGTTCCAATTTGTCCACTGCTCCGATAGAGTGAGGGGAATGGTCACGTCCCATCCAAAGTTCTGTCTGCAAAGTTCCTGCAACAACAGTTTAGCTGGCAAAGTAAGTGGACACAGAAAGCCTAAGGGGTCGTATATTGAGCTTACCATGGATAGGATGCCCCTTCTGGTAAGTGCACGTTCACTGATTGTGCTGTTGAACTTAAAGGAGTCACCTTGCACGCACCATTGAAGTCCTAAGGCTCTCTCCATGGGCAATTGATCTTTGTTCAAGTCCAATTTCTTTACCTCTTTGGCTCTGTCCTCTGGTGGAACAGTAGCAAGGACAGCTCTGCTGTTGCTTATCCACTTTGATAAATGAAATCCTCCTCGGTGACAGACTGTGGTGAGGTTTGAGATCAGCTCTACTGCTTCCTTTTCTGTGGACACAGATTTTAAACAATCATCCACATAAAAGTTCTGCAATATTGTCTTTGTTACCTCAGGAGGGAAGTTGCCTGCATTGTCCTCTGCAGTCTTTCTGAGTGCAAAGTTTGCAATGCTGGGTGAAGAGACCGCTCCAAATAAATGAACAGTCATTCGGAATTCTGCAGGAGCATCATCCACATTTCCATGTGGCCACCAAAAGAAGCGCAAGAAGTCTGTATCACCTTCTGTGACCTTGACCTGATGGAACATGGCCTGTATGTCTGCCATCAGTGCTACTGGCTCTTTTCGGAAACGTGTGAGCACTCCTATCAGTGTGCTTGTCAGATTTGGGCCCTGGAGTAGTTCAGAGTTGAGGGATGTCCCCTGAAATGTTGCACTGCAATCGAACACTACTCTGATGGTCTTCTTCTTTGGGTGATATACCCCATGATGAGGGATATACCAAACTTTCCCATGAGTTCTGTTCACCTGTGCTGGGGGAACCATTTCAGCATAGCCCTTATGAATGACATCATTCAGGAACTCTCTGTACTCCTTTTGATAATTCAGATCTCTTTTGAACTTCCTTTTCAGATTCAAAAGGCGTTGTTCTGCAATCACACGGTTGTTAGGCATCGTAACTTTATCAGCTTTAAAAGGTAAGTTAATGCAGTAGTGACCCTCTATCACTTTAACAGATTCATTGGCAATGTTCAAGAACTTCTTGTCATCTACTGACATTTCACTCTTTTCATCATATGCTCTCTCAATGAAATCAGTGTTGTATTGACTCACCAGAAGTTCTTGCAGGTTAACCAGGGAGATCCTATTAACAGTCACTGTGGTCTTGTCCACACCTTTACTGCATCCTCCCAATGGACCATTGACTACCCATCCTAGTAGGGTTTTTACAGCATAGGGCCCATCTTCTTGTGAGTTGATCACCTGCCAGGGTTCCATCAAATTTGCTGCATTCATGCCAATTAGTAAATCAATGTCAGAGTCTATTTGTAGTAATTGAACTTCACTGATATAAGGCCATTTCCTTAAATCCGCCTGTGTTGGGATGTCGTCCTTTGTCACTGGCATAGACCTTTGAGTGAAGACCTCAGGTAAAGGAAAGAAATTGTTACTTTTCAGTTCGCACACTTCTAGACCTGACACCAACAAACTCTTGACAGGCCGTTCTTGTGCCATTGTTTTTAGCAAAACAGTTGTTGGTTTCCCTTCCAGACTCAATTTCTGCGCCAGCCTCTCCGTGCAGAATGTTGCTGAACTGCCTGGATCGAGAAAAGCATAAGTTTGAATGATTCTGTTGCCTTTCACAGACTTCACTTGAACAGGTAAGATTGAAAGTGCACATTTAGAGTTCCCGGCCCCATTATGCCGACAAACATTGGACTTCACCTCTTTGATATTCTTTGGTGACTCTGCTAACTTTGAGGTCTCACCTTTGACCTGAAAGTTGATGTGAAGCACACTGGGATGGCTTCGGTTGCAGATGTTGCATGACAGACGCGCATGACAGTCTTTGCTTCTGTGTCCTATACGCAAGCATCCAAAACAGAGTGCCTTTTCCTTTAAAAGATTCAACTTTTCCCTGTGTGTTTTCTTCTTGAAGTCAGAGCAGTGCTCCAGACTGTGAGCACCATCACAGCAGAGGCATGGGGATTTGACATCACTGTCCATTTTTGAAGTCACTGGAGTGGTTACTGCCGCCACATTAGCTGCATAATTAACCTTGGGCCTAAACATGGGCTTGCTTTCCTCTGGCCTTTTACTCCTACTAGCAACTGAATCTTGGATTTCTCCAAATACTGGGTTGGAACATATCTTTGCCTGTTTCTCAATGAACTGTACAAGATCTGCAAATGTTATCCTGCTGTTGCCATCCAGTTTCTCCTGAGCTTTAGTCCTCCACTTATCCCGAAACTTGTAGGGTAATTTCATGACTAAGGCTTTCAAGGTAGATGCAACATTCAGTTCACTCATGTAATCCAGTTTTGTCATGGCATTACAGCATCCTTTCAGAAACAGAGCATAGTCATTCAATGCCTTTGGGTCTTCAGGCTTCAGGATAGGCCAATTAAGAGCTTTCTTAATGTAAGCGGTGGAAATTTTAAACTCATTGCCAAAATGTTCCTGTAACAAGCGTTTGGCTCTGAGATAACCCTGATCTCCATCCATGTGCTGACAGCTCTTTACTAGGTCCCTAGCTTGGCCCTTTGTATATTGTTCAAGGTAAAACAATCTGTCTTGTCCATTGTCTGTTTTCCTCTCAATGTTATGTTCAAAAGAGTTCATAAATGACCTAAACTCTAAGATATCTCCATCAAAGACAGTAACACTTTTAGGTGGCAATGTAGATAATTGCTGCTGTCTGAGAAGCATAGACGTGATTTCATTTTGTCTATTCAAGATCGCAATTAGACTAATGGGATCTACATTGTCCTGTAATGACCTGTACTGCCCTTGTTCAGGCAGCATAGGACCTGCCATGTCTTTCCCAGAGTTTACAAGATCAACCAGCGGTCTGTATTCTGTACTGAGCTCAACTTTGTCAGAGTGATCAATGGATTTCTCCTTAATAAGTTTCAGAACATCATTACCTCCTTGAGTTGCACGATCTGCCTGTAGATTCAATGTAGACTGTGACCTTTGATCTGGACCCACGGCCTCTGGGGTTTCCTGGAGTAACCAGTGTCCTCTATAGTCACCCAGTTCACCTTGTCTGCTGCGTGCTTGAAACAAAGGTATGTGTTTCACTTGATCCTTTGGTCGAACAATCCTTTCCTCAAATATGTTGGTTGTGTGAGCCACTTGTTGCAGTGTGTCGATGTTGTCGAGTTCCAGGTTCCTTTCCTCGAAGTACACATTCATGCCATCAGCTGGGGTAGAAGCCACTTGCTCCTCAGCACCAGCATACACTGCAAGCCTGGCATTTGTAGCAGACAATTCAGCTTCAAAAGTCAAAGTCTCCACTTGCCTTCTAATTTTTTCTCCTTTTTCTTCTAAAGCTTGCCTTTCTTTCATAGCATCAGCCTTTGCTAAAAGTGCTGCCCTCTCAGCCTGTGCCACCAGACGAGCTGAAGCTGAACTTGATATTGACCTTTTAGATCCCCTACTAACTGAAGAGATGCTGTCTTTGGGACTAATTTCATCATCTTTCTCTGTTGGAGGTGCAACAACAGGACATGATTGAATCCATTCTTCAGCCCTTGTCTTAAACTCCTCAAAATGAATCCTCTTCGGTTCATACCACTCTCCTGTGTCTGTAACACATTCATCCTTTGATAAAAGCTCTTGATATCCTTTGTGTAATTCATTAAACTCCTCAAACATAAATATATATTCCTGCAAGTTCTTCTTTACTTGCTCCAGGTTTGCTGGATCAGACATGAGTTCAGTCATCCTATTCATTTTGCGAGTCAAAGCAGCCAATTTATTCCTTCTAACTTGTTTTGCTTCCTTTTTCTCAAACTCAAACATTTCTCTTTGCCTTTCAGAATCAACAGAAATATCAGCATGGTCAGCCATATTGGAAACTGAAGCTCTTTGTTCAACTTGACAAACTCAAAGTCCTTTTTTCTTCAAAAATATAAATCAATATTCAACAAAAATGATTCTTCTTCAGGCAATAAACAAGATTCCTTTAAAGTTTCTTCATACACATACCGATTTCTGCAGATTCAGTTGGATTCAATCTTGGTCCTCCACCACTCCCGAGTGGCACATGCACCTGAATTCAGACTTCAACCTCCTTTGTTCCAGTATTCATCCATCCAATGTTGCTTTTTTTTTCCAAGGTCATCCATCCAAGGCACTTTTTTGACTAATTGTAGCAGCAATTTCTATTTTACTGCTACTGGTGGCTGAGTTGGGTTTGATCCTGACACATGTATAAAAGATGAGGAGTAGAGGTTTGTCCGGTTGGTCCCTTTGGCCATTTATTGTAGAAAAAAGATGGTTTACAAATTGCTTGAAACAAACTAAATACATTCAACTAAAGAGTCTCTCGTAGAGCACATTGAACGTCACAAAACATGGTCAAAAAAGTGTTGCCTCGCTCAGCCACGACCAGATGCTCTTGTGGCTGGCTCTTTAAGCCTTTCCTCTTGGCTCCACCCTTCGCCTCTCAGGTTCAGTTCAGGCGTCCTGTAGGTGGGGTAAAAACACCTACAGACAGTGTCACTCTCACACACACACACACGCATGGCTAATAAAGAAAGATAACAAAGCTTAATATGGCTCCTACATAGACCATATGTATTAATGGTGCCATGCTCAATCTTACTTTGATCATATTCGATCAGAAATAAATTCTCCAGAAACTGCATACATTTTTGTATTTATATTTTTATTTATTTTATACTTAAAGAGCAAAGACAAATCTCAGAATTGCTGCAAGCTATGAAAGATCCACATTTGCTTTCATTTTCCCTGGTTAAAAATCAAAATGTGGCACAAGAGTTATCTCCTCTTTGAACATTTGGCATCAAAGTCACATCCTCCCCGGTGGTTTCTTCATGTCAATGTCATCCTGACAATGCTGTCAGATTGCGTATTCTCTCCTGTGCATTATCGTGGCTGAATTAGATTCAAAATGTGTTGAGTGTTAAGAAACTGCTCTTAGAAGGCGCTAATGCACTGAGGGAGCCAACTGGAAAAGGTTGATTGGTGGTTTTCAAGGACAATTCATCATGACCAATGGCTGTTGATGGATGGATTATTGGTATTTGTCGAAACCAAACCTAAAACATGTCTGTTAAAGAGGCTTGGTCTGGCTGAGGTTGTTCACTTGAAAAAATAAACCCTTTTACCCCCCCAATTAAAGTATCAGATGATTAAAAGGAAAGATTCCCCATTGATTTCCTGTTAGAAGCACTTGGAGACATGATTTGTTTATTGCTATTCTGCAAACCACCAGAGCACAGCAGGGAAGGAGAGAAATTACAAATGCAAATTCCCAATAAGTGCCTGGAAGGTATGTTGAAAGGTCCTCTGAAGGATATAATTACAGCCCGGCTTGATTACATTTAAAGGCAGATGAGGGTGAAATGTTCCTGAATTATTCAAGAAAACAAAAAACACCCTGCAAGCATGCAAGGAGCAAGAATTAGTATAAATCTGATGTAATTCTTCGTCTGTCTCCACTCGAGAGATTGACATCACACACAACCAAGTACAAAACCTGCTTTCATTGTTTGCCTCTAGCATCATCAGTGATTTCTTTCAAAACATGTTATTCCTCATAAAAATACAGTATCCACAACATGAAAATTGTATATTCTCTTCCACTTAATAGAGCTCGGAATAGACAGCGCAAGGCCAGCGAGCCACATACATTCTTTATTACAAGCATCTCTGACAATAGCTGAGATCAACATGGAGTGGAGTTGCTGATTAAATGGCAAACTACCCTGGTCAGATTTCACCATCAAAGACACAGTGAGTAGTACAGTAGTCTCAAGGCCAAACAGATGGAAAATGTAGAATGTGAATTGTTCGTATGGAAAAGTCGGATGTTAAAGTTCTGAGAATAAGTGAAACATGAGGACTAAACATGTATATATAATTACATGAAGCGGATGATCCCTGCACAGTCAAAACTGTCTTCTAGGTTTTTGTGCCATGCATGTACATGTAATCCTCAGGAACCAGCTGTTGTTTTTGCATCATCTCAGCAAGACTCAGCGCACAGCAGATTGTTCAGTTAATGCAATCAGTGTGTCAGAGAACAATTTGACATTGTAAAACTGAATTTTGATCTTGTGTTCTGTCTAGAAATGTTTTCTTACAAGTACAGAGATGAGATCCATTAATGTGTTTAACTGTTATAAGAACTTTGTCGTTCATAGATAGCTAATTATTACTTAGCAGATCGCAGATCAGTTTAATTCTGGTAGAGAAAGTCACAATACTCCTAAGGTGCCACGAAGTAGCCCTTAATGTCTAATCTTCACTCTTGCTCTACAAATCGGACCGAAAAACAGAGAACCAAAAAAGTGTCCTTTAATTCAGGCGAAATCCACAAACCAAAGAAAACCAAAGAACTCCCAATGAGGGCTAGAGGTTGGTGGCGTGAGGGGGCCATGAATTTGATGACGAACTGACAAAGGGAGACACAGGTGAAACACATGAGGAACTGGTGGAGACAATCACAGCGGCAGGAAACGAGACAAAGAGAGGAAGTAAAGTGTGAAACACAAGGAGCCAAACTACCAAATAAAACAAGAAACCAAGAAAACACAGGTATGAAGTCCAAAATATCATATACAAAAGCAAACGTCCAGAGAATAAGATCAGAGTCCTGACACTGTGACTTTGCAATCCAATTTGCGTAGTGTGTCTGTCTCCACACGAAGAAATCAGTATGACCTTTGGGGGAGCAGTTTGAAAGCAGATAATGATTCTCAGCAGGGAGCCTGAAGTGTAAATGAATGCTTCTCTTCACTTTGTTATGGAGCATAATCAGGACTCTGCTCTGACTCCTCTGGACGGAAACTGGAACGAGGCAGTGAACTGTGAAGGGCTTGGGCATGACGAGGACCGGTGATCGCTCTTACAGATAAACTAAATCACACTCATATTCAAGCTGAGAACAGATCTGTTCATCCTGTATATCTTCCAGTTCTTCACGGCACAAACAATAGTGTTTCCCATTTATTTTCTACACTGTGGCGGCCTAGCATACATAAATATATCCCATTGGACATGAACCATACAGGGACACGTCAACTCTAACCAGCTCGAATCACTCATCACAACATAAGTGAAAGACACATACAGCCAACATAATAAAGCATGAGCATTTTCCATGAACTGAATGTTAAACGCTGTTTCAACTTCCTGCAATTGGTACAAAAGTCCTAACTATCCAATAAACAAAAATAAGTTTTCAAGCTCTCTTTTGGTTCAGACTTAACTGAAAAGTCCAAATGTCTGGTCCAAACAAGGTAGATGTGAAAGGTCTGAAATCACATCCTGAGGAAGGGTCTACCGCCAGTTTATCTCATTCATCAACTGTGGTTCTGTAACAATAAAATCTGATGAAATGTGTATTATGAATTTAAACACAAAGATTGCTTGGTAGTACAAACAGTTGTGCACATTTTCTAGAGATTAGGAAAATAAATTGTTGTCTCGTCCAAATTCACATCTTCGCTCTACCACTTAGCCCTAGGGAGACAAATTGGGACAGGGCCTTTATGTGTGTGATGGCCAAGGAAATAAAAAAAATATATAAAGTGCATTGTGAAGTTCTTAAACACTGTTAGCACTATGTTTTTATTACTACTATATACACAGTACTGCTAATCGAGAAATCGCAGAATTGGCAATAACAAATAAGGCAATGCATCAAAAGCATCCATGAAGAGTCCATGTAGCCAAAAGTAAAGGTAAACAATCCCCAAATGAAAATATGGGATAAACTCAACAGGGAGCCTTAAATATGTTGTGGGCAACACAAAGTCGAAGGAACAAATAATTTTTGGCTGACTGTCATTGGAATGAATAGCTGCAATCTTGGAGCAGCGTCCATTTCTGACAATGCACGTGGTATATCCTTGTGTTGTCATTTTTATCATGTACACTACTATAGAACAGATAATGGATTATTTAACTGTGTCAGATAAAGGTTTCTGTAAAAAAGGTTATTTAATTTATTTTGCCTTTGTTTGATTATTGATTCTAATCAGAGATACATATTTCAGTCTATCTTGCACCTCTATTCCTTAGTATATGCAGCGAGCTGGTGGTTGGGCTGACTATGTTTGACGTCATGACTGGAAAAGGTCTGCATTAGGCTCCATAAAATGTGTGTTTGTTAGCCGGCCAATCAATATCCGGTCCACTATTGACACCATGTTGTTTTCCCTAGAGCGTGACAACAATGTCAGAAGGGACTGCAGGTAGTTTTTGTGCTAATGACATCCAGCCTTTATATGGGGATAACTGTTCGTGTGGGCTGAGTAGTCATAAGATGTAACTCAAGCACAATGAGTGAGAACATTTATTCTTAAGGTTCAACCTTTTTTTTTTCATGTATGTTTTTGGTAGTTTGCCTGTGAGTGAGTCTGGATTCCTGTTAATGCTTTTGATTTGAGATTTATGTTTAGCTATAACAAATACCCGCATAAATGTATGTTAGTACTGTTAGGGGAAATGGTAAGGTGTTGTTTATATTTGCTCCTGTTTTAAGATTTGCATTAGGTTGTATATTTCTCTTTGGACGTTGACATGTTTCATGGTGTACTTGACAGGAAACACAAATAATCATGTTGAACAATCCTTTGTTCTTAATGCTTCTGTTGCAGACTTGAGATGGATGACTTTAGAATGGATGACCTCATATATTCTGTGTTGCTTCATGTGAGTCAAAATAACAACAGCTGCATTGCAGAGAACGTCTACATGCACCTTACTCACAGGTGATGAACCCATGGCATTTACCCAGGCTCAAAATTACATTGAACAAATACCAGGGCAGCCTGGCTCCTCTCCCATTGAAATGTTCTGTGGGAGGATGACATCCTCCTGGTGTTTTTGTGCCGCTGCTGCTGAAGTGTCACACTTTTAGTAACTACCAACAATTTATTAAAACCTTGGTTTCATGGAATCCAGGCACCTGGAACCTACTCTGCTTTAAAATGACAGTGTAAAGTGTCAGTTCACGTTAAGTCTGTTTCTCCCAGGTGTGGATGTTTGGAATAATATGAATATGAAACAGGGCATTACTGAAACAGACCAAGCATTCTCAGTGGACTTTTAAATGGATAAATAAAGCCTAAGAGTAAAACAGATGGGCTGATAAACCACAGGTTTAAAGAAAACACACACACACACAGCCATACAGATCACTTCCTTCTTATCAGCTGTCAGTCAAAAGCCCAGTCCTCCCCTTCTTGTTCTTACAAGGCCTTGCCAAGGATTAAGTGTGCTTACAAGCTGCCCTGCTTTCAGCACCCATCATGTCTGCGTATGTCTAAGCATCTGACACCAGCCCACTAACCCCCTGAGCTTCTGCTTTTACACAGCACGCATCTTCACCCAAACCTTCCAACTCCCCCATCCTCGTCCCATCTGAACCTGTTACATTGCTCATTCGGCCAACTGCTAACTGAGCCTGAAACAATTTCTGCTCCGGGGTTACATCTGCCCATCTGCGCCACTTTGTCATTCACTCACAAGAGCGTTGATTAGGCAGCAGGAAGTGTATTCTGTTGATGTTTGCTCACACTCAGCATTCTGGTGAGTGGAACGAGGAGGACGTGGTTTATCTGCCTGCCATGCAGCATGTTAGTCAACACCTAAGGATGTTGTATCCCCCTAACTTTTGTATGAAGCCATTCCTTTTAAAACAAACAAATCTGTTTGTTTCTGCCTGTTTCTTCTTAATCTCTTTTCGAGATAGGGATACAGCTAAGAGAGACACGGAGCGAGGGACATAATGTTAATAGGGAGCAAATGTTTTGTCTGAATTCAGCCAGGATGAGGGTACAGAGGTGGAGATGTTAACATGAGAAAAGGCCAGAGGATTAAGAAAAGGCCTGGATGCTGCCAAGCAAAGAGGTGGCGGTGACATATGCTGCACCCTGAGTCACCAGAAAATAGAAAAAGAGAAACTCCTGTACAGTGTGACACAAGGCAGCAAAATGCAGTAGCACCACAATTAATAAGATATTATAGATATATTGACACACTTTTCCATGATGTTACCGACTGTTTCTTCTAATCAATGTTGTAAATACTGTTATTTTGTTGACGCGTTCACCTACATGCTGCATCTATTGCACCCCTGTCTGTCCGAGGAGAGGGATTTGTTATTATGGGCTCTATAAAATTTGACTGATTTACTGAATTTTGGTTCTAATGCTCTTTGTGTGTTCATTTAGTTCTCTGCTACATTTTGACTCCCTTTTGCATTTACTCATTTGGTCTATCTGAGTTTGAAGAGCTGCTATTTATTTTCTTAGTAGATGTGTGCTATAATATTATATAGGATTCAAATGTATACATTTTGTAATGTGATATGAATAGACGAGACTACAGACTACCTAACACACTACAAAATGTGTATATAAGGTTGTTATGATCGGATCTGTCATTTATTTAATAAACATTTATTTCAGTCTCTTTCATCCCACTCATTGTTGTTCAGGAAGAGACAGAATAGAATTACAACTGGAACAACATCACTGACAGGGTCACGGTCCAGTAAACAAGAAAGACACTTTTTAAAAGAATTATGATTGAATCTACTTAGATTCCTAGAGCAGCTCTTCTCACTCCTTTCATCACACACACTTTGAAACTGATTCTAAAAAATACCTGCTGCTCTGATTTTGGTCAAATAAAAAAGGGGGAACATGGGTACTTTGGGAAGTTTGAATTCTGAATGGACGGAGTGACAATCCTCAGCAACACTTTGCTTATAAATTATATATTATATATATTTCAATTATATTAACGATCACAGCTTAAATAGGTGACAAGGAAAACCTGTACATGAAAGACTAGGGTCAAATATTGAGCCCAGATTCACCCAGTACTTTTTACTAACTGCACATTGCAGCTGGAGACATTTATTAAAAACCTCATTCCACATTATGGAGGAAGAATAAACTGCATTCACATTTGTGGCTGGGGGAATTGACAGAATACATTTCCTTCAACGTATTAAAAAAAAGTAATATTTTTCATTGAAGTTAGTTATTTGTGTTTGTTTTGACATATTATGGAAACTAGCAGTCCATTTATTCCTCCAGCAGCACTCTCTCACTCTGTTCACTCATCCGCTTCATCATAGTGCTCCTCCTTATAACATTGTGGAAGCATTGACATTTTTATTGAACTTGAAAATTACTCGGCAGCCTTGCACATTTACAATTAAATGTTTGACAAGTGCTAATTTGCAAATGCAGACAACTGTCCTTGAAGAAATATCTGTCAAATTTAAGCATTCTAATTGAACATGAAAATAGAACTGCTTAATGTATTGAATCAAATGAACCAATAGAAACAGTGATGTGGTGGTCATTTAATATAGGGTTATCACAAAATATTGACCTTATTCTAAAGACATTATTAAAGTTCCTACCACACTAAATATATGACAAAGAAGAATACAGAAATGTCTGAGCCCCAGTAAGGGCTAATGACTTGTTGTGCTCTCTTATCCAAAAGTAGTTTATCATTCTTTCTTTGTAGAAATATACTGAAGCCAGCCATTACAGAGGTCCATGAGGTTTGTTATGTGACACATTCATTAGTATGTGTAGTGCACGGTTCAGTTTTTAGACAACAGACTCACTCTGGAGGAAAGTGGTCGAAGGACGTATTGACAAAGTACTGCACACATACACTACATGCCATAACACATACATTTATTGTAAAACACAATGTCTATCGAGGGGGAAAGCCACTTTTGCACAGAAATAAATGCAAGTACATTTACTCTGCATGCACTGTAAAACATATTAGACAAAAGCACAGATGCAGGCATACTTATACACACACACACATACACAAACACACACACACACACATACAAACACACACAAAGGATCTTTGAAGGGTGAGTGGATTGGGAGGGAAGGGTCATGGGTAGCTGGGTCATGAGATTTTGCTTCTCGTTTTAAGGTGAGCTGAGATTTTGACAGACTGTAGAAGTCCATGTGAGTCACCTTAGTTCAGCTGGCTACCTTCTGAGGCCAAGGTTATCTCTCCTTTAATGTTTGGAATGTAACAGTTCACAATGCAAAATATAAAATTATAAGCAGATTTGATTCCCCACCAGAATTTAACCCTTACAGCATGAAGAAGGCTTTAAAACAGCATTTACTGTAAGACGTGAGATAACATTTGTTCAGAACATACAGCATCATTTTAATAAATTAATAAATTGAACTTTATTGATGCTTTTTACAATGGGTTATATTTCAAAAACCTGTCCCTAATAATAACTGTAATGTTTAAATTCATTCACTTCTAACTGTTAATCTTAGACTGATTCACATTGCGTGTTTCGAAGGTTGGAAATAACACTGGGGACCTAATTGCATCTCTCCCCGTCAACTGCAGAATCCTTTTTTTTTAATTTATGACAAAGAAAAACTTGTGTATTATTAGTATTTTGTCTACTGATATTTTTTAGATTTATTCAGATGACTAGATAATTCAGCTGCTGAGATAGTTAAAACATTGGAATTGGAGATATTCACAGTATCACCTCTCATTATCCTTTGTCTATTATCTCAAAATGCCATGCCTTCGTTTTTTTATTCCAAACACAGCAAAACTCTGAATATTATTTATATACATTTCCAGTGTGATCTGTTTTAGGGGGATGAAATGTTAAAAGGTTGCGGTGGATGTTTGTGATGTTTGAAGACCGTCTGTGCCAACCCAGTCTCATCAGGAAACGTTCAGTGGGAACGTTGGTCCACTTGGACAAACGTTTCCATCTCACAACCTGGCCTATCAGATTGTGAGATGGAAACGTTTGGTCCGCCCATTGTTTTGCATTGGCGTGTTTTCACATCACGTGACTCCCGAGTTCCCGTCTACGGAAAGGAAAACATAGCGGACAGTCCTTGTTTTTTCAGATAAAAATATGATTTTGTAACTTAGTCTGGGCATAAAAATACATTCTGACACCATTTCTAGCGAGAAATGTGGTCTTTGCTTCCACAGTCTTCAGCCAGTTCGTGCTTATGATATATATTTTAATAGTTATCACGAATGTTTTTTTCGTTGCTATGATGGTTGCTATGACGCTGCCACGGCACAGCACGTCGTAGCGTGCTGTTTAAATCACCGTCCCTGCGTGGTGTCGTTCAGTGATCGTGAATGTTATTCATGTTATATAATATTAATATTTGAGGCTAGATTACACCTCTAATGCGGAGGATCCTGCGAGACTGTTCATACGGAGGCGGACACGAGTGGGCCACCGGACCGAGTGGGCCACCGGAAATAACGTGTGGCTGTCAACATCCGGTCCCTTTAACACGAAGCTGCGTCATACACACGGAGCATTTGGAAGACAACAATGTCATCATCCTTCTGTCAGGTAAGTAGTTTATTGTTTTTAAAGATCGTTACGATCTAGGTTCCAAGTCCGAGTGCTGAGACAGCGGATGCGGAGTCCGTCGATACCCACAATGGATGCTTTTCTTCAGCTAATATGCCATTGTTATCCACATGCTTCAGCCCTGGCTAGCATGTGCTTACCTGGGAGGTGAAAACATGGTTGTTCAAACCAGTTCAAGATGCTTAGCTCATCATTGAGGGACGCTACAATATAAATATAAACATGAATTTGATTTATGAATGCTTAGATTAATAAGGAGCGTATTTCTCTACCAATACTTCACAATAACAGATCAATTTGGTTTAATGTATAGAATGTAATATGACAATAATGTTTTCATGTTATGGAGTTGCGATTCATTTTATAAAACAATTCCTATGTTCTGTTTTTTAATCAAGGAGGATCCAAGTGAAGCTACAGGAGTATGATGAAGAGCAAGAAGGGCAGCCTGGAGAGAAAGAGGAGCCGGGTTGAGCCCACTACTATCATCCACGTACCACGAGGAAGATGAGGGAGAGAAATTATCCTACCATTAAAGAGGTACTTTTAAGTTACATACCAGAAACACCATTTTATATAATGTGCCAAATATAAATTTTTATTAAATCCCCAAAGTATGCTGGCTGAAATACAAGTTAATATCACACTGAAAGTTTTGATCAATCATGCTTCCCTGCTGTGGTTGTTCAACTGGGAAAACAACTTTTTCCACAGGAAGGCAAGTAAATTTAAGGAATGCTTGTGCAAAGTTTTCCTCTGTTATGTATAATGATGACCCCCATCAGACATTATGTTAGCAATATTTACACCTTTTCATTTATACTGTTTATTTCTGTCTACATGTGTGTTTCATGCAGAAATATTAGCATTTCCCTTATATCTACCAAAACTGCTTGTTTCACAGACTGCAGTTTTGTTTTGATCCGATGTGGTGTGCAAATACCAACTGTATCTGCAATGGGTTGTTGGGCATTAACATTTGTAACTCTAATTTTGTTTTGACAGACTGTGCAAAGAATGTTGAGAACATCACCACTCTACAGGAATACACAGTCCAGTAATGTGTGTCAGAAGTTCAGTAGTGAACGACAGGTACTGTGGAAAAATGTGTGTCATTGTTGTACAATGTCCTTTGACTCTGTTTACACAAGGTCAACACAAAAAGGTTTGATTGTAAACTGATATTGGTATGAATTCATGTTATGACTCCGCTAACCAGTGCAGTGTCCGTCTACATATTTCTACATATTTTCTCTCATATAAATGTCACTGTAACCTCTTGACAACTGAAACCATAACATGAGGTCAGTGTGGCCTTGACCTTTTGACTTTAAGACAAATACACAGTTAGACAACCCGAAAACATGCAGTAATGCCTCCGGTCAAATCTGCTGCAATGCTACTGTGACTCCTGGGCCCTGCTATTAGCTTGGTGTTTGGTAGCTGTTAGCTTTAGCATATTTATTTTTTAGGGGCCTGTCTGACGTTTATGTTTTAAAAAAAAAATCAGAGGGAACCATCTTCATAATTTAACACTATGTTTTGTGTGTGTCCTTCAGATCTTCTCAAGAGAAGCTGCCTCAGCTCCACGGTCCCTCCTGCAGCTTCCACTCATGATGCTAACCCCCGGTCTCCATCACACCATCCGGGCAAACTTGGAGTCACAGAACTTTGTCCAGAGCTGCCGTCTGAGAATTGTTGATCATATAATTTTCAGCAGATGCCTTAATTTAATGTTTGTGCACAATAAATGACATTGATCATAACATATTGGTATTTCCTTGCAGTCATACACCATGATATTGGCAGATAAGATGTTGATTACATTAAAGCAGTGAATGCTCTGCTTTAAGCAACATAAACACACAATGATCCAATGGATTTGAAGTAGAATGGGCACGTTACATTCTGTAGAGAGTACCTCAGTAACGGAAGTCAGAAAATAACTTTCTTTATCTGAGGTCAGTTATAGTCACAGCAAAGCACACAGGTCTTGTTGTCTAAGTGGCAACCATATCATATTGTTTAAGATGTGTAACATCAAGCTTGTGTATCAGGGCTAAATACATCCAGTCAGTCATAAGTAAGTTCACCCTCTTGTTAACACTAAAAGTAGGTGACCCAGATGTTTCACAATGCAATCTGATAAGGTCTTATGAGAAACATTCTTAACATTAAAGAAATGAACACAGAGGATAGCAATAGATGTTTCACTTTAAATCAGTAGCTGGTAATCGGCAGACTGACTTATTCAAACACATAAATACTACAATGAATGAGGCAGGTGCTTCCTATCAGAAATCAACTATATCGTCACATTAGGTTTCTCTTGAGCTCATGGAAATGACCTTCACCTTCCACTTACTGTCACCTGAACCATACTGTTGTTTCTGTATCTACAATGACTTAGGAAAACATATACTAGAGGGCAATGTATAAACAATAATACATCTTATTTATATAGAGCTTTTCAAGAAGTGCAAGTACTTCACTGAGGGACAGCTAATACAAACAATATATATATCTTAAATCCATGAGATGGGACAGCCTCTCACTTGGATGTAAACCAATTTTAGAACACATTTGCTTATACTGGAGATCTTTTAAATTAATGTCCCAGAAATAATTTCTGATAGCAAACCCCTGCCTCATTCATTGTAGTATTAATGTGTTTGAATAAGTCAGTCTGCCGATTACCAGCTACTGATTTAAAGTGAAACATCTATTGCTATCCTCTGTGTTCATTTCTTTAATGTTAAGAATGTTTCTCATAAGACCTTATCAGATTGCATTGTGAAACATCTGGGTCACCTACTTTTAGTGTTAACAAGAGGGTGAACTTACTTATGACTGGATGTATTTAGCCCTGATACACAAGCTTGATGTTACACATCTTAAACAATATGATATGGTTGCCACTTAGACAACAAGACCTGTGTGCTTTGCTGTGACTATAACTGACTGAACCTCAGATAAAGAAAGTAATTTTCTGACTTCCGTTACTGAGGTACTCTCTACAGAATGTAACGTGCCCATTCTACTTCAAATCCATTGGATCATTGTGTGTTTATGTTGCTTAAAGCAGAGCATTCACTGCTTTAATGTAATCAACATCTTATCTGCCAATATCATGGTGTATGACTGCAAGGAAATACCAATATGTTATGATCAATGTCATTTATTGTGCACAAACATTAAATTAAGGCATCTGCTGAAAATTATATGATCAAAAATTCTCAGACGGCAGCTCTGGACAAAGTTCTGGGACTCCAGGTTTGCCCGGATGGTGTGATGGAGACCGGGGGTTAGCATCAGGAGTGGAGGCTGCAGGAGGGACCGTGGAGCTGAGGCAGCTTCTCTTGAGAAGATCTGAAGGACACACACAAAACATAGTGTTAAATTATGAAGATGGTTCCCTCTGATTTTTTTTTTAAAACATAAACGTCAGACAGGCCCCTAAAAAATAAATATGCTAAAGCTAACAGCTACCAAACACCAAGCTAATAGCAGGGCCCAGGAGCCACAGTAGCATTGCAGCAGATTTGACCTAATCACAGCACTCACATTTCTTCATCAGTGGAGAAGAACCTCGCCATGTTTCCTCTTCAGAGGAGGATTCATCCAAACCTGCTGCAGCCTGCTCAGCTTGAACTCTGTGGAATCTTCTCTTGGGCACGCAGACAAGGCCCTCATGTCCCATCTCCGTAAATGCGTCAGTACTACCTGAGAATATATGATAAAAAACAAAACGTTTTAAAAGTGCGTTTGTATGTATATATACACACATACAAGGCTTTCTTTTCTGCAGAAATCCATTTCCTGAGTTGATGTCTCTGCTTATGCCATCTAAAATGTGAAACCAAATATATTTTTTGTGTACCAATACAAGATGTCCAATGTTACACCAATAAAATCCAGTCTACTACACTTAACATTTTAATGCCTGTGCAATAGCGAGTCGCCGGAGGCATTACTGCATGTTTTCGGGTTGTCTAACTGTGTATTTGTCTTAAAGTCAAAAGGTCAAGGCCACACTGACCTCATGTTATGGTTTCAGTTGTCAAGAGGTTACAGTGACATTTATATGAGAGAAAATATGTAGAAATATGTAGACGGACACTGCACTGGTTAGCGGAGTCATACAACGCAGTGCGGTAATTCTAGTGGTTTTTTTTGTAAATTGATTGTTTCTTGTGAAGAGGAGTATAACATGAATTCGTACCAATATCAGTTTACAATCAAACCTTTTTGTGTTGACCTTGTGTAAACAGAGTCAAAGGACATTGTACAACAATGACACACATTTTTCCACAGTACCTGTCGTTCACTACTGAACTTCTGACACACATTACTGGACTGTGTATTCCTGTAGAGTGGTGATGTTCTCAACATTCTTTGCACAGTCTGTCAAAACAAAATTAGAGTTACAAATGTTAATGCCCAACAACCCATTGCAGATACAGTTGGTATTTGCACACCACATCGGATCAAAACAAAACTGCAGTCTGTGAAACAAGCAGTTTTGGTAGATATAAGGGAAATGCTAATATGTCTGCATGAAACACACATGTAGACAGAAATAAACAGTATAAATGAAAAGGTGTAAATATTGCTAACATAATGTCTGATGGGGGTCATCATTATACATAACAGAGGAAAACTTTGCACAAGCATTCCTTAAATTTACTTGCCTTCCTGTGGAAAAAGTTGTTTTCCCAGTTGAACAACCACAGCAGGGAAGCATGATTGATCAAAACTTTCAGTGTGATATTAACTTGTATTTCAGCCAGCATACTTTGGGGATTTAATAAAAATTTATATTTGGCACATTATATAAAATGGTGTTTCTGGTATGTAACTTAAAAGTACCTCTTTAATGGTAGGATAATTTCTCTCCCTCATCTTCCTCGTGGTACGTGGATGATAGTAGTGGGCTCAACCCGGCTCCTCTTTCTCTCCAGGCTGCCCTTCTTGCTCTTCATCATACTCCTGTAGCTTCACTTGGATCCTCCTTGATTAAAAAACAGAACATAGGAATTGTTTTATAAAATGAATCGCAACTCCATAACATGAAAACATTATTGTCATATTACATTCTATACATTAAACCAAATTGATCTGTTATTGTGAAGTATTGGTAGAGAAATACGCTCCTTATTAATCTAAAGCATTCATAAATCAAATTCATGTTTATATTTATATTGTAGCGTCCCTCAATGATGAGCTAAGCATCTTGAACTGGTTTGAACAACCATGTTTTCACCTCCCAGGTAAGCACATGCTAGCCAGGGCTGAAGCATGTGGATAACAATGGCATATTAGCTGAAGAAAAGCATCCATTGTGGGTATCGACGGACTCCGCATCCGCTGTCTCAGCACTCGGACTTGGAACCTAGATCGTAACGATCTTGAAAAACAATAAACTACTTACCTGACAGAAGGATGATGACATTGTTGTCTTCCAAATGCTCCGTGTGTGACGCAGCTTCGTGTTAAAGGGACCGGATGTTGACAGCCACACGTTATTTCCGGTGGCGGACTCGGTCCGGTGGCGGACTCGGTCCGGTGGCCCACTCGTGTCCGCCTCCGTATGAACAGTCTCGCAGGATCCTCCGCATTAGAGGTGTAATCTAGCCTCAAATATTAATATTATATAACATGAATAACATTCACGATCACTGAACTACACCACGCAGGGACGGTGATTTAAACAGCACGCTACGACGTGCTGTGGCGTGGCAGCGTCATAGCAACCATCATAGCAACGAAAAAAACATTCGTGATAACTATTAAAATATATATCATAAGCACGAACTGGCTGAAGACTGTGGAAGCAAAACCACATTTCTCGCTAGAAATGGTGTCAGAATGTATTTTTATGCCCAGACTAAGTTACAAAATCATATTTTTATCTGAAAAAACAAGGACTGTCCGCCATGTTTTCCTTTCCGTAGACGGACAATGCAAAACAATGGGTGGACCAAACGTTTCCATCTCACAATCTGATAGGCCAGATTGTGAGATGGAAATGTTTGTCCAAGTGGACCAACGTTCCCACTGAACGTTTCCTGGTGAGACTGGGTTGTCTGTGCTTATCCCTATCTTGTGTTCAGGTTTAACATGGCTACAGTCTTAACTTTGCATTTTTTATGATTACTGCTTATGACTACATTGGCAGCAATTTGTCCATGGTTTGACTGACAGTCAAATAGTGAATGCGAACATACATGTGTGCAAGAGCAGGAGTAGGGAACTCAGATGTTATTGGCCTTGACAGCTCTGGCGCAGAGCCCAGCCGTGAGCCACATTTACCAACGTGTCAGGTGTTGGAGTTTATTTTTTTTTCTGCCATCTTGCCTCAGTACAGATCAGCAGATAAGTCAAGCCAGGCCAAGCCAAGTCAGACTGGGCCGTTTCCACCGTGCTGCTTTCAGCACACCAGGCATTGAGCTGGCCCCTTTTCGGCTACCAGCATTGTTTTGTGGGCTTGCCAAAGCTGCTTGGGGGGGAGCTAAAAATGGCAACAAGTTGGACAAGGTTCTGACTCAGCTGCTGAGTGAAAGACTAGAACCATGAATGGTTAAGTTAATGCCGTACTTTGGTTTATTTAATAACTTTTCATGATCCAGTTTTGAACCTTTACAGCCCAATGTGAAGGCTGTACAGAGATAACACAACTGTGGATGAAAATGGATCCACTCCCATTCAATTGGTTCTGCATATAAGTAGAGCTGCAGCTAACGCAGAGGGGAAAGTGACTGTATTGCGGTACGAATACAAATATGTTTTGTGTTAAATAATATAAAGAAATTGCTTGCTTTTAGTCTTACCCTCCAATTTCATGTTTCAGTTTGGTCTCCGGCTGTGTGGGAGACCCTGATGGCATCGTTGTATGCCACAGTTCGAAAACAATGAGCACGTTCATTTTGCTCCTAGAAACAACACAATAATACGACAGGTGAAATATTCTCAATTCAAACAAAAATACAACTTTTTTCTAAGCACTTTATTTAACAAAATGTGCAAATACAAGAGCTGGATTGACAGCACACAGGGGTCAGACGTACGCCCATCTACAAATCAATCAGTGTCAAGTCTGGGCAAGTGATGATGACAGGACGTACGCATGTACTACTCATTACAGCCCAACAACACCTCTGCTGCTGCAGTTTTCTGTGAAACCTGTAGCCAGACATTGGAGAGGTTTGTGACTTGTGTAGAGAGTGGATCCTTCTCTACATCAGATATGGATGTGAAAACCCTGAAACAGTCAATACTTTAAACCTCATAGCCATTGTGTCATATTAAAGGTACAAAACAGGGAAAAACTGAATTTGACTATTTTATGGATGTATAGAATATATTGAATTGATCTAACATCAGTCATTAGAGTGTTTGAAGGGCTGTTCAAGATCAGAGCAAATTGGTGTGACTGCAGATTAAGTCCCTGCAAAGACAAGAGTGATATGCTTTTTCTCTGGTGGGCACAGTGTGAATCAAAGACACATCTGCATGAACTGACTCATCAGATAAAATTATCACCCTTCCCAAGGCCATACTCCAACAAATCATAAACAAACACAGCTAAGAAAAGGAGAGGGGTCCAGAAAGTCTTTGTCACAAGTACGTCATCAGTAGGTAAATGTAATGAGGAGGAGGAGAAGAGAATACTTAGACCACACTAACACTAATACTAACACATGCATGGACATACACATAAAGGTGCACTTTAATTCTGAAGGAAACAGATCCACGGACCCTGACACACTCCCCTCATTTATCTTTAACTGACATGAAAAGAGAATGTGAACACAAGCCCACAGACACACACATATACAGTCCTGTCGTTCCTACGGATGATTTGATGTCCTTACAGCCTGTCATTAGATACACAACTCCTGAAGACAGTACAGGGAATGAATAATGATGCAGTGTTGTGACCACTTTAGCAGCTCAGCCTGTCAGGGTAGTCAGCGTTTATCTTGTCACTGGACAACACCACCCGGCTCTTAGCACAAACAAATATAGACTGATATTTGCATCAGTCTCCTGAAAAGCTAACCTGTAATGTTCCCCTTGTACATCAATCAGCCTCACCCTTGTGCCACCCACCCAACTTTATTTTCTACTCATCTTGAACACAAGATCATAATCTTTTCAGGAAACAAAGAGATTGACTGTAACTATATATAACAGGTTCAGTCAGCAAGAACGATTCGAAGAACTGAGGTTGGTGGTAAACAGTTTTCAGATACTTCGTATGATAATTTTCTGATTAAAAAATGTAATCCGGGGTGACACAATTTCCTTTCTGGGATCAATAAAGTATTTCTGATTCTGAAATTGGCTTTAATTAATAGGAGAAACTAAAGATCCCCAGGATCACCGATATTTTTAACAGACTACTTCTGCTCTGTCTGCTGCTGTCATCAGTTAAGCTCCTCAGAGTTTAATTTAGAAAACAACACGAGCATTCAATCACAAAATGAAAACAACAACAACAATAATGTCCGGGGAGCTATGCCTGTTGGGTTATACAATGTGAGGTCAGTCTCATTTCTTAAGTTGACTGTTATGGATGCTTGGTTAGAAACCCCTGGGCGTCACTTATATGTACTGAGTGCCCCTTTAGCATGACTTCATAATTTGCAGAGTGGTTTTAGGTATTGAAAGTTGAAGCATGAGTGAAAGTTGGCATGCATCCAGCACAAGGCAGAGATGGTTAGCTGGACTTGTCACGATTAATTGTTGTCATACAAGCTGTTTTGTTAACATTCTTTAACACATTTTCTTACCCAGTTTTTAAAGCAATGACGTTTAGGAACCATCTATATAGAATCACTGGACCAGGGTTGTGGTCCAATAAACTGTAGTTGTTGGGTTAAGGGCTGCAACTGAGTTACAGGATCGACCTTTTTTTGTTTTCTGGACTTGCAAATATAAGCTGAATAAGACAAAGGAAAGGGAACTCACATTCCGTCTATAACCCTTGCTCTAACCTTAAGATACTGTGTCCTTACTTTGTCCAAACACATCTCACTTCCCTGGAAAACCCTAAACCTTCTTAAAGGGTAAATAACAGACACACACACACACACACACACACACACACACACACACACACACACACACACACACACACACACGCACACGCACACACACATACACACATCGATATCCTAAATTATATATATTATAATTCGAATAATAATAATACAAATTAATAAGTCTTTTCTCTGGAATTACTTGCAAGTTGTGGTAATTTGGTCCCCACAAAGATGTTGGACTCCACAAGCATAGTGGGTTTTCACAAATAGTAAAACAAAACAGCACACACACACACACACACACACACACAGTATATTTTTTTCCAACCTGGACTCAGCGGGAGCCAGGTTTTGAAGAGTTCGTATTTGTATTTCAAGGTTGCGCCCTGCTCACATTGCTGGAGGGTAATGCCTTTGTGATGATGACACAGCGGAGTTCACGGTGGAAATGGCGGAGCCGCACTGTTGCAAATGAAGCACAAGATGAAAAGCAGCTGTTAGAAATAGTCTAGCAGCAAGTGCAGATCATTCTGTGAAGAATGAAGGGTGTCTGCGACAGTGGAAGTAGCTGTCAGATCTTTTGCTGCGTGAATGGAAAGTGAAATCATGATATGAGCTGGGAGACATTAGATTTTCACTTATTGCAGGTACTGTTTTAGAATCTTTAGAAAATCTTTCCAGGTAATAATTTAAGTAAATGTTCCATTATATTCCTTAATTCATTTTGAAGATGAATGCCTGCTGGTGGGTCTTACCAAGTATGAACACTCAGTAACTTGTGTGTTTTTGTGTGTTCTTCCACACAATATACACTTTCATATTATCCTCTGGGCAACAGAGACAGAGAGCGTGGTGGGATCTATAGAGGAACAATAAACTCAAGTTCTACTTTGATAAAACAGGAAGAGAAATAAATTAAATTCAGGGTCAGAATTTTCATTATTTTGTGCAAATGGGTTCAACAAAACATATGGTTGGAGGCTAATTCATTAATTATACAATGATATTTGTCTGAAGCAAATAGAGCTTCATTATACTTTCCCAATATTGCATTGATCTCCCAGATGCAGTAAACAACATCAATTCTGTGCTTCAAGCAGGTTAAAGAAAACAGAAATTACCAAGAAATACGGAAACCATCTGAGGCCAGTCTCTGCTCCGCTAAATAAAAACACACAGATAGAGATAGAGATAGAGAGAGAATTTCTCCTTGTTTGTTTCATGGTGCATCATCTGGTTTCCCCTTCCTCAGGCATCCACTCATGTCATTTTCTAACTTTTAAATGTGGCACAGCTGTTCAAGCTAACAAAACTTCTCAAATGTGTAAGGAGGTGATTAAATACAATTTGTCGTCTTCATGCCTCTCCAACATGAGACCAAGTTCTTCTCCATTCATTGATCCCCAGTGTCATTTAAATGGGTCATTACGGCAATAGAGACCCGAGTTTAATTAAAACTCACAAGGGAATATCAAACATTAATTTGATAAAGCATTTGTTCAGTGTTAATAAAATGTTTAAAGGTTTTTCTAACTGATGGCTGTTCCTTTTTTGTAAGGCTGTGCAATTTCAAATTTTTTCATTTAATCACTAAGAGCCTGTAAATTTATAATTTATTCATTATAGGGAGTGGTTTTACACCTATTTTGTCTCGACATGCACTAGATGTCCTTGTGATGCTTTAGTCTGAACCTATATAACAGATGAAAATGGGGCCTCAGACAACGTACCAGACACAACCGACCAAAATTGATCAAACTGAATCATAGTTCAATTTGTTTGCAGTGTGAAAATAATTTCTTGGTTAGGTAGGACTTTCAGACCAGTTGCAGGAAACTGAGCCAGCATTAAACAATAGAAGAAGAAAAATAAGTGAAAAGGGCTCACTGGATTTTATAACGTTAGAAAAATTACTATGTTGATGTTGCTGGAAGTAATACCAGAATAATACAAATACAATAGCCAAATGTACAACACACTGACGTCAGACACATGCCTGTCTACAAACCAATCACTATACAATCGGATGCAGCCCATGAGGATGATGATGATGATGATGATGATGATGATGATGATGATGATGATGATGATGATGATGATGATGATGATGATGATGATGATGATGATGATGATGATGATGATGATGATGATGATGATGATGATGATGATGATGATGATGATGATGATGATGATGAAGACAGGGCATACGTATGTCAGTTAGGGGACAATATATATTCAGAATAAATGATGGTTACTGGACAAAAGGTGGTAAACAGACTAATTACTCAGCAAAGACAGAAAAACAGTAGGTTGAAATGAGAGTCACAGAACCTGCAGGTTGATTTGTTGCTGAGGTTTTTGCATTTTGTCAGATCAGACTGTTTCATAATGAACAGCTTTACTCAGCTGGAGATGCAAGCAGTCAAGCTTTTTCAATAAAAGGGGAAATAAGTTAAAAATAAGTTTTATCTAAAAAACACTATAATTACATTACAGAAGTTCATTAATTTAGGTTTATTGTTCAAAGTATTCATGATAATTTGTCAAGGCTAGTCCAAGAAAGGATTTTTATTGTGACAAGTCCATCAAAGAGACTTTGAAACAGACATGAAAGTCACTTCCTCCATATTTATCGCACGTCTCTGTGAGGCATGCAGCCTGCCCACTGCTGATAGTGCCACTTTTTAATTATATCCTCTGTGTTTAATTAGCACAACTTATTGGAGTTTTGTGTTGAGAAGAAGAAAACAAACATTAGACTGCAATCATTTAGTGGTGACAGCTTTAGAAGCCCAAGAAAAATGACTAAAAACTAACCAATATATTCGACTTCCACAAAATCTTTCCTCAGTCAAACCCAAGCCTATTCGTGGACTGACTGGTTGTACGTGGCATCCAGCAGGCAGCCAAAGTCATGGCTGACCTCATCTTTTGACACAGGTCAACCAGAGGTCACTGGAGCAGCAGCACTGCCACAGTAACTCATTCTGCATGATATGAAACAAGAATGGCCCCCCTGGTCATCCATCATCTCTCTAGTGAATCCCATCCATCATCACAGAGGCATGCCGACATCCGCTTTGCTCTGGTTCCTCTCGGCTGGTCTGTGATTGGACCGTGTTCCATAATCGAGTTGCCCAAGCACGGGGGTGCGTCCCCCCATTCAGAGCAGAGAAACTCCCACCCTGCCCATCTGACACACATTGTTTCAGAAATCTGTAGAGATGGGTTTCATTAACTTAGAGGCTTAAGTTTTACAAGAAGGTTGTTTGTTTTTTCCCCTTCAGGGTGTGAACAGTGTGAACAGCAACTAGGTGAGCAAAGCAGGGCCAGAGGCAACTGTTAATGTGTTGTGGTCTTCGGTATGATATGCAGCAAGGTGTTGTCAAGAGGAATTGAGTGTGACTGCAGCGCTTGTGGAAAATCTTAAAAGTCTAGTTGATTGTTGCTGATGGTGGCAGGTTTTTGCTCAAAGGTATCCTCCCCTGAACTTTTAAAAGCCTTAAAAGGGCTTAAATGTTTGACATTTCCATTTCAGTGGAGACCTGGAATCATCGCTGAGTAACACGTCAAAATGGATCTAAACTCTAATAAATTCTCATACTAGTCAAGCAGCCTAATTCACATCTCTGACCTTGAGCTATATTTTCTGCATGAAGGCTTCAGAGAGAAAAAAGTCAAAGAACACCATTCTTTGAAGAATATTAGTAGTGCTTGAGATGTGGTACTGTAGAAATACTAACGGAACAGGCAAATGGAGCTTTTAGTTACTGGAATGGTTTGAGGGAACCAACATGTCTTGCTTATCTGGGAATTTGCTTAATACCTATTAGCAAACCTATGGAATGATGAACAGGTAACTCAGTGAAATGAGACTGGTAAATTAACATTGAGGCTGCAATATAAATAGAAAACAACCACTGAATGCGACCAGTCAGTAGACATGGCTCATTGTCACAAAGAGAAAGACTGGCTCCGTGAGAAACTTAAATGTATCTGGATCATTAATGGTAAAAATGACATTTTCTAAGTTGACAGCAACAACACAAAGTGCTTTACCGTTTCGTCTTTCAGATAGAGTCTGTTCCTTTTTCAGAGATGAAATCAGCATGACTGGACCAGGACCCATGGAGACATCCAGATAAGATCCACAAGGAGATAAGTCAGAGTGAGCCCTTCATGCAGGACACAAAGAGGAGAAAAGCCTCAGCTCTTCTTTGAAATTCTGGAGCATAAAATGACTTCTGAAAAACATAGTTATCTACAGTATGGATTATGAAGCTGGTTTTATCACGCCTCATTGATAACACTACCTCAATGGGATTGAACACACAACAACAGGAAGCTTGTGGTGTGAAAAGGTATCTTAAGGGAAACAGATTTATGATGATGTGCTGTTTGATGTGAGGAGAGAGGATCTGTTGAATGGGCAGACAAGATGAGAGGGCCTCTGTGTGCTTGTGGTTTGCTGCACCAGCCGATTAAGTGGATAAGATGCAAATGATTACTCTAACAGTGGCAACTTAATAGTGACATAGATTTCTTGCAATTACGTTAATTACTTGATTTAATTTACAATGGTTTGTTGCATACAGTGCATTACCATCATGGCTTGCCAATGGAGGACAGGCAGTGAAGTGAAGAAAACATGATCAGACTCTGTTTGAGCATTGTGGACAACCGTGACCACGGTCCACGATGAGTGTATTTTTACACAGCCTACATCGTTACTAAATTCCTTTTTGACTAAAAATGATGTGACAGGTGTTAAATAAACCATTTAACAAACTGGTGTCTGCTCCCTGAATTGCTGCCCCGTATTTTCAGAGATTCAAATAGGTATGGTGTTAGTATCACAGATTGCCATGATATTTTTTGTGGGGGTGGGATTATGAATTGGGATGTCATCCCACTGTGCTAGACTCTGGCTACATCTGGCTGCGTCCTCTCAAAATAATATTAGAACACTGCTTTTAGCTGTGTCCACTGAAAGACGAGCTGGCAAATGTTTCACATGCTAAACGTTGGTTAGTGACAAAGAAAAATGACCAAATAAGTCAAATGAAAAGCGCATTTAAGGCCCTTTATGCTCAATGTTAGATACATCTACAGAAATGGATGGAGCCTTATGTCCATACTTACGAATACGGTCAAAAAAGATGAAAGTAACACTGGAAACCCTGGGGCCAGTGTAGTCAGTAGTTCAAGTCAGATGTAAGACACATACCTTTTGAGGAGAGACTTTGTGAGTTAGTTAGAACAGAAGAGAACTGCTGTTGTGAACATGACCCACATTTCTTTCTTGATCCCAGTAAGGCAAACTCTTTAGTGTGCTCATGCTAACCTAAGCTAGAGACGGTGGTGTTGCTAGCTGTGAAGATGCTGTGCTTTCTGTGGTTGTTCTGGAATGTCCCCTTGTATTTTTATCTTTAAACTTAAACTGTTTCTTCAGGACTTTTTGTGCCCCTGTTTCTGCTGAGGAATAGGTCGCACTGCAGCTGAGCTACTCACAGGCAAGCAACTTTACTAAATATTTTTGTGTGAGTGTGTGGGCCAACTCTGGTGTTTATAGTCAATTAAACAGTTTGAGTTTGCTGTGGAAGAAGGAAGAAGGATAAAAGAGTGAGAAATAATGGGTAATTACTTTTTTTGTGAGGATAGTTTTGCATTTTTTTTAAATGACTTCAATTTTTGCTGTTTTCTTTTCAATTATAAGGGTAAATATGATATAATATAATTTGTTAATTTCTCAGACAATATTTTAAGTAAAAGGTTATTCCATTTTGATCTTAATAGATGTCTGAGGTCAGTTCTTTAAAATACACTAGTAAGTTTGACTGCTTCTTTGATTATTAGTTAGGTATTATATAACCCCCACTAACATTTGTAAAACTCAAAAATCTAAAGCTCTTATTATCAGCTATAATTACTCAATAGTTTGGGTTATTGATTAGCCTTTTACAATATATTGAGACCCTTCACAGGTGATTCTTGTAGTAGCCTATTCAATAGAAAAAGCTGTGGGAGTCCTCTGCATGACATTAAACAAATGGTAAAGGTCATCCTTCTCATGATCATTATCATCTTAATTATTACCCCATCATCATTATCTTCATCACCATTATCACAATAACCTCACTCCCATCCATGTAACCATCCTTTTAATCTCTCAAGTCAGTAGTTTAAGGAACTGTTCTTCACATCCCGAGCACTTACCAGCTAAGTAATAAATATTTATTGGATTCCACAGTCTACGTTCTGTCACCTAATTTTGCTGCGGAAGTTGTTATGGGAGAAAAATATATGAAAATTGCAGATTCTGTAGTTTTCCATATGTAGCAGCTACGGAGGGTGTAATGACTTTCTTATCACACCTCAGATACGGTACATTTTGGTAGTGGCTGAGCTCTGCTTATAGTCTGATAACAGATCCAGCATACATCCTAAAATCACACTAGGAATACAGCACTTTAATGAGGTACAGAGTATCAGCTATATGTAGAAGAAGACAGGAAAATACAATTATATAAATATAAAATAATATAAAATATTGAACAGGATTTGGTTCAGCCAGTATTGGGCCAGTCACAGGAGGTGAATGTGTCCTTACATGAGATGTTTCATATCTAAATATTTCTTCATATGCTGTTTGTCTAGCTAATGAGTTATACAAATTAGCAAAATGTAAATCTGAAGCTTGATTTGAACAGGTAGTATTGGTGAGTAAATCATGAAAATACCTTTGTGCGGACCATTTTAAGCATACAGACTCTACAGAGTAAGGAATTTTTTTGAAAGTAAGGAAATTTTGACCTGTCCTCACTCTTTCAATGGACTATTTGAGAGTTAAGACTTGGTTTTAGGGTTAGAATTAGGTTTCGGTTAGGGTTAAGCATTTAGCTTGGATGGTTAAGGTTAGGGTAAGGGGCCTGAGAATGTATTATATCAATGTCCTCACTAAGATAGAAGTATAAACCTGTGTGTGTGTGTGTGTGTGTGTGTGTGTGTGTGTGTGTGTGTGTGTGTGTGTGTGTGTGTGTGTGTGTGTGTGTGTGTGTGTGTGTGTAAAAAAGCCAATCTAATAATCAGGGATTTATTGGTGTGTTCCTGGCATTATAAAAGACAATATACTACGGTATGTAGCCTTGCTATTAATGATGGGACCAAATACGGAGCAAAGGCATTGGTGAGCCGCTTGTTCCCCAACTACATTTTAAATTAAGCAGCATTAATTCTGTCATTTTGGGGTTCTGACATAAACCAAAGTTTTGACAGGGCAGATAATGTTTCCCTATGTCTGTGCTTTCCCTGTACTCATATACACTGAATATTATTTTTCAACTTGAAACCATACAGCACAAAATGAAAACCGGCAAACTCACCATCACTTTATCTGACAATTATATAGTCTCAAGGACTATGGCAGACAGGTAAGTCTAGTGAGCTTACATTTTTCAACATCTACTAGACAAGAAGAGTGGCTTTCCAAAATAAAGGGACATCAAAATATATAAAAACGAAAAACAAATCAACATATTTGTACACACAAAATATATAAGTTATTCTATATGGCTGCTTCTTTGTTCGTAAAGTCGTATTGGAACACTCCAAATCTTGTGATTTCCAACCTTGCCTTGCTCTCAAGGGAACAGTATCTGAACAAAAACAAACATATAATAATTCAACAAGATAAAATTACAAAGCTTTGGATAAATGCTATTCCCCTTGTTTACCTGGATACATAAAAAATAGATAAAATGTAAATACAGAACTCTTTCATGTGTTGTTCTGATGTTACAAGTTCAGCTTGGTTTCAGTTGCTTATACCCCAATTTTTTTTTACTGTTTTTATGGTAATCACATGTTTTTACAAACCCATTACAACCGTTTTATACTAAGAAGCAAAAACATGTCTAAGGATTATAAATGAATGAAATATATCAGAATGCAATGTTGTGCACATGGCTGCTGTTGGTAATTGCCTTCGTTGGTGACTGATTCCCATATTTGTTACAAATTTAGTACTAAATTACAATCAATTTTACTTCAGGGAAATCCATAATGTCCTTCTAGAACAAGAGTGAATATAGAGAAACTGTTAAACAGCAGCCAAATGGTCTGTTCCAGCAGAAACGTATTTGATTCTACATGAGAGACAAGTTAATTGCAGATGTCGACAGCATCAGGAATCCCTGCTAAGAGATAATGAAGGCCAGGTCAGGCAACACACTCAGCCTACAATTGCTCATTTGACTCTTATTGTGATTGACAGAACAAAGATTGATCCAGCCCAATCTCAGGGGGTGAACTTTAACACTGGCACAGGTCGGCTACCACAGTGTAATGCAAATGCACGCCTACTCCACGTCAGCCCAGTGGACAAGTGTCAACACTTTCAGAATGTATTGATCTTCTGCTGCCACTGGATTTAATATGCTTGAGACTTGTCAACACCCATGAGGGACGCTGGCCTCCTCTCGGCTCTGTTGCTGAATATTTGGCCTTAGAGTGAGAGGAGAAAATCCACCATGGGATTTTCAGAGATGCAGAGCACAAGAGTACTGTTGAGCAAAAATCATACTGTATTTTTTTTTAATCGATCTATTTCAAGTATAGTTGTATCGATCCCAATTTTTCCTCTCAAAGTAATGATTGTGATACCTGAGCTCAGGGTGTTTTGTTTATTATTTTATTTTTCTTACCGATTTAAAATCAGTATGCATCATACCATGGCACTGATTGAGATATTTATTCTTTAAATCAAGTAATAAAACGTCATAACTACACAATAGTTATCAACTTTAAGTGATCGTACACCATTCTTTTTAAATTGTTATGGAGGTTATAAAAATGAAGAGCTTTTAAATGATAGTGACTAATAAACAGGATTTAATTATGAGGAGTCGTGTGTTGTCAATATTTGAGACTTTTATAAGGTAAGTTACTGACGCAATGTATTGTTGTGGTGATTATCTTCTATCTATTCTATCTTTCCATTAATTCCAAAGAGGTCTCCATATGTGGAATGTATACCTTGCAGTGTTCATGTTATCAGGTTTGCACTTGGCATGTCTATTGTTTATGTCCCGAGGAAGTGTCAAATTTGGTGTGATTTGGACAAGTGATAATTTGATATAAATAAATTGTGAGCCCCTTGCGTCCAGTGGGGCTGGGGCTGCGTGCCAAAAACATTCAGGAAGTCTGAGTTAAACATCTTCTTCCAGATCCATGTGTAGAAGAAGGAAGCTGGCCTACCACCAATAGCATCTGTCATGACTGATCATTTTTAATTATATAAAACACTATCTTGCTCTAGTATGAAAGTTGTTCTTGAATAAATATTTACATACATTTGGCTCAGGATATACATTACCAGCTTAAACAGAGTAGGATTGCTATGATTTAGATCAGGCTTTAGCTTTGTATTATACGGAATTAGTATTCCAGCATTTCCTCCAGGATTTCGTGTGTGTGTGTTTTTGAGCAAATCAAACAAACACAAAGTCAACTTCAGATTCTTATAACTTGTGATGGGTGCTGGTGTTTATTGTTAAAGTGTAGTGTAAGTGAGCGCAGGTCACACTCAGACAGAGACTCTAACCAACCTCCGCTTCTGCTCTTATCTGAAGCAGTGACGCTAGTGGTTTATCACTGGCGGTCCGTGGTGGAAACCCTGTATTCACACTTTTTGTTGTCACTGTTTGACATTGACCAGCTTATTCATCGCCTCTCCGTCTGTCTGTGAGAGTGAGTGGGGCCGTGACCAGCCTGGGAAATGTGTGTAAACTCCGCAGAGGAGATGAGATGAGGAAGCAACGCTTTTGACTAAAATACAGACAGACCAGCTTAATGTCTAGTGCGATCAAGGAACATTTTTAGTCGCACTTGACCGATTTGTGGTCACACAAGAACTTTTTGAGGACACTGACTAATAAATAGTTTTGAAGTAGATCTAGAGCCTTAACAAAGGACAAGAGAACAGATCAGACCATCATGCAGGTTTAGAACTGACACTGCACTAGTTATTTTCCTGAATTAAAATGGTTAGACACTTTCTCGTGTACACTGGTCCCTCTAAGATGATCAATATGCTTTTATATTAACACTGAGTAAAACTACTTATTTATAGGACATATAGTTCCAGTTACAGGTCAGATCAACCCTGTAACCAGCCACAGGCAAATGTTTCCAACAAACAGGATCTGAAAAAGAGTGGCAGCGGCAGGCAGACAGACTGGCTGGTGAAGCAGATAAAGGGCCAGATATTTCACTCCGGAGCTCAAGAGAGGAGTGAACGTTAGACAGAAACATGACTCCAGATCAATACTAATGTTGCTCCATGCCATGTTGATGTATATGTGGGCAATTGTTTGAGAACACATTAAGCACAACATGTCTGGATTTTTTTTTTCCGTCCCTCCAGTGGCCAAACATGAATTAATGCAGCGTTATGAAAAACAACTCGTTCACTAGCTATGATTTATTAATGGGCTCATGATTTCGCATTGGGAGCTTATGCTATGCGTGATATATTATCAGTTCTATGTGTACAACTGCAGCAGGTCTACAAAAAGGCCCTTTCAGCTTCTTAGAGCATAAGTGACCAACCTCTACTCCCTTCTCCTGTTCTTTGCTTTGTCTTTCTGCCTGTGCACACTTCTTAAGTGTTTTGTCTTTGTTTCAGCACATTATACAGTATATTCATGTGCAAATGCCATTCTCAGTGAGCAAGTTAATGAAAATCTACATTAGTTTCCCCTGAGCTTAATGAACAGTCTTAACCCCAAATCCCTGGAATATTAAATGAGTGTCAACATGAGCTGGGTTGTTAGCATAATTGCATGATGTAATTTGATGCATCAAGCCTCATTCAATTCTTTAGTTTCTGCTTGTATTTCCCTCCGTCATTCTTTCAAATTGAACATTTAAATTTTCCCTCTGTACCCCTGCAGCAGTAATTGAAGTTTTTCTGATGTCCTTTTGCAGTGTCGAAGGATTTCTATTTATTCGCAGCACCTCCCAAACCAACAGTTACTACTGCAGGTGGTGGTAAAACAAGCGTGCTGGGTGGTGATTGTAGACTGCATCACTAATCAGAGGTTAAAATCTCCACAGATTAAAGAGAACACTGGCAGCTCTGTGTCGATATGCTGTCAGCTCAGGGTGATGATAAATGTTTACGGCACTACATTAAGAGGAAATTACCTCTTTTTGTTCGCGACCCGATAATTCATCCACAAGCGTAGCATGCCCATCGTCAGCCCTGTTGTAAATTAGTCTGCACCTTTCTGTGGAAAGAAAGGTGGGGAGGATTGGGGAGATCAATCTTTTAGACGGGCAGTTAAAATCATTATTTGGCTTCCTGCAGGACACAGGCTGCGCTAAGCAGCGACAAATCATCTCACACAGTTATAAACATTCCTTTTCGTGGACACCCCAGGGTATGGCTGCTTTCTGTCCCTCTGTATGGAGATGACCAGTCTGGCCGACAGGAGGAGAGGATCCTGAGTTAGTGAGGTTATTAAGGCTGCAGGACCGCCACAGTTATTCATAAGAAGCAACCATAACAAGCCCACAGTGGCTTTCCTAGCTAAGATTTACAGTGTGCTTCAGAAAAAACTGCAGCCATATCCCCACAGAATCTATTATTTTGGCTCCCTTTCCTCCACCAAGCTTAGGAACCAAGCTGAAGGAAAAAACCAGGAACGATGACGACTTCCTCAGGCCATGATGCCGATGCAAAGTATCTAATTCCTGCATCAAATCTGTCTTAAATAATCACAAATTGTTTTGTGTTATGGACGCAAAGTGTCCTTGTCCTGCTGTCACTGACATTGTTTACAATGGAGTTCTGACATAAGGGGAGATTTGCATGTTTAATGAACAGATCTGAACGGAGTTTCCACATTGACGTGATTCAGACCCACAGCAATCACCGCTCGGCCGCATCATCTGGTGCTAATCCAGCTAATCTTTCCATTGGCGACTGTTCTAGGACGGCTGTTTGCCCTGTTATTTTAGGAGAATGATTACGCATTGTTGAATTAACAATGGCTTAACCTCTTCGCAAGATTTCTTCACATCGCTCCTGCAGAATGCTTGGGGGAAAAAAAATATTCAGTGGAGAGCTGCACTGCTCTCGCTTCCTACAGAAAATACAATGTGAACCAAGATGTTCGCACCAATTACTAGATATCATTCATTGCATAAATGATACTGTGAGAAAGGGGCCTTGCTTCCAGTATTGTGAGAGCTTGCATTTCAGTAAGCCGCTGTGAACCACCTGGCTGTTCTTTCAGATAATATCCTCTCTTACCTGCCCTGTGAGATTTTAATGAGGCAGAGGATTCCTGTAAAAAGAAAAAAAAAATCTCTTTTTAATTACCAGTAGGTCGCATTTCCTTTTCTGTAGTCCAATAATGACCGAGTCCAGGAAATCAATTTAGTGCTGTACTGCAAGGGGGAGTAGCCACATTCACTCCCTGGGCTGAAGAATGGCCGGAAATCCTGCATATTTGGCACAAAGATCAAAGTCATAAATTCAACCTATTGTGCAGGAGCTGCTCCAAACTTCTCTGAAAGAATAAAACCAAAACCGTTTTCATTCGTTTTCGTTGCACTTTGACCTGAATTACGATAGCTGGATATGCACAAGATGAGCATTCACATGAGATTTCTAGTGTCCTTTAGTGAATAAGTGCATGTACTCTCACTCTCAGGAGTAATTACATTAATATTCTTATTAGGATCAAATGCAGAGATAATTGTTTTGTCCTCACGAGCAATTCACTGTGTCAGTTTCTACTTAGTTCCTGTAATCTTCTTGATGATAGATTTGTGTTAGTGCCAGTTAGACTAAATTTGAAAAGAAAAAAGTACAAATTCTTCAGCGTCTTTGCAGGAACGTGTTCTGCCAAGTCAGTACCACAAAGTGTAAATGAGCTTAATTAAAGGAGATTAAATTGTTGTTCCAAATACCATTAGCACTCGCACAGCAACAATATCGTGATTAGTTCTTCAACAAATAATGAAGCTGTGAGTGTTGTGAGCAACGGGATTGTCCTGGTTAAATCTAGCATCTCACAAACTAAAGGCCAAATAAAATACAGTGAGGACTGAAGTTTGCTGTTGTGTTTCAGCTATTTCTAGTTTTCCTTTTGACTATTTGAAAACTGTCAGTATTTATCACTGTTTTGAAGAGACGGGCAGATATACTGATACGAATGAATACACAAAACTGCAGCCCAGTGGATGGGGATAGTTCTCAGTAGTCCGCACCGATAATAAAATAATTTGGCAAATCCTTTCTGAAAATCCCCTACAGTAAGACATCACTTACAGTTATGAGTATTGGCGATTTAAGTATGTATTTCTCTATTTCAGTTCTAATGGTATAAAAGAACAATCTCATTATTTATCCTCCATAGGCATTTATACAATACGCAGCATGCTTCCTCAGTTATTAACATTATTGACACGGCTCCTGTGGGGAATGTGATTAATTCACAACTGGATTTCTGTCACTTCCACCTCGGCCAGGTGTGAACAGGATGCTGATTGGACAAACCCTTACGAGCCATCTCTGCGAGCAGCAAATCTGTCGAGACCTGGAGAGGCAGTCGCATGTTTTAATGCTGAATGCTCGAGATGGATGCCACCCCCAACACAACACAACACAACACAACACCCACACTGTTCCTCCTACAAACCGTTTGTCAACATACTGTTCGAGCATAGAGCGTAAGATCTTCAATTGTTCATCTCTATAAATGTTCAGGGGCCGACTGAAATCCATCCAGTTTATCTCTCAGTCCTCCACCAGTAAAGTTGTGATCATTATCATGCATGTGTCTCTGAGGAAGGTGTACACCTGATGATGTGAAATGATGCCTAATGAAGCCGGTTTGCATCATCTGCATCTTGGATTGCAAATGATCTACTGTCTGTGTGCATATTTGCATAGGTGCAGGTCTACATGTATTCATGTATGTAATATGTACCTGCCTATCCGTGTGTGAGACAAATGATATCCATTCCCTGCAAGGAAATTACATTATTGCATTAATACAAGGCCAAATTAAAAACCAAGGGGCATGGCTAGAACTAATCAGAAATAAAAAGCTGATATCTGTAAAAGTGAAAAAATAAATTCAACCTATGTCAAGGACATTATGTCCTATTCCATATCCGCTTATTTGTTAGTTGGTTGGTTTGTTTGTTGTAGGTGAGAATACACAAAAACAACTGTACAGATTTCAACGAAACATTTGTGAAGGATTCATCATGGGCAAGGAAATTTTGGATAAAGGGACAAATCCAGGAATTTGTTTATCTTCTCAGGAAATAATACATTGACTTTGATTTGTTAAGTCTTGGTTCTCTTCAAGAACCTCTCTGTATTTTGTCCTTTTCCCTGCAGGTGAGAATCACCCCAACAGCATGATGCTGCCACCAACATGACTAGCTCTAACCAGGTCACGAGCAGTGGTTGGTGGTCATCCACAAAAGGCCTCCGTTTTTTGCATCATCAGACCAGAGAAAACTTTCCCTCATGCTCTGAGTCAACTGGTCAGCTAACTGTAGGAAGAGTCCTGCTGGTTGCAAACTTCTTTCATTTCACAATTATTGAGGTCACTGCTCATGGGAACAATAAAAGCTTTAGAAATGCTGTTATACTCTTGCCCTGCACTGTACACCACCACTTTTATCACGAAGGTCTACAGGGAATTATTTGGACTCATGGTTGGGATTTTGTCCTGACATGCAGTGTGAATTGTGGGACCTAATATACAGTGGTGTTTGCCTTGCTCGACCATGTCCAATCACTTCAATTTCCCACCGGTGAACTCCAATCAAGTTTAATCAGGAAGATACTTTTAAGAGGGACCAAAGAGAATGAAAGTTGTACAAATTGAATTTGGGAAGTAGAAGTGGTCACATCTTCATGAAAGGGACACCTCTGGTCAGACAGTTCGATGGGAATGTCAGGTGTGTAGTCAAGGTGGTGGAGCTGGGTTGACAAAACTGAATGATAGAAAACAGATAGAGAGATCTGACAGCGTATAAGTGATTGGCTACAGGCGGGCATGCCACATTGGGATTGGGTGATGAACATTTAAGCTAGTGGAGCCAAAAAAAGGAAATCTGTACTTAGAGGGCATGAGCAAGGAGACAGTCTTCCTGACAGAAATTTTGATGAGCTTCATTTCTCGAAACATCTCAAGGATAACTAAAGCAAACCTGGAGGCACGTGAGCATTTGAAGTGTGTCAACAAACGCTCTTAATACTGTGTGCCTGTCGACAGTTCTTTAAATGTGTTCATTGACCTGTGAATACGTAGATACAACATTTTTTTGCAAACGTACAAATCTGAGTACACGTACACAATATCTTAATTTTGAACCAAATCTAAATATGCACTCATGGAAACAGTAACACAACTTCCTAAACTCACACACTCACACTCACACACTCACACACAAATAATGTTGCTTGAATATTCGCTCTATATCTGAATCCTTAATGAAGAAAGTGTAGTGTACATCTATATATTATTTGCAATACAACCATATTGAATAGTTTCATGTAAATATGCATTTTGTAGACTGGTGGTGATCAAGGGAAAATTAAATAAAATAGTAAATGTTAAAATACTTGTTTCTCGACATGAGCAACCTTTAGCTCCTGTAATTCATTCCCTTGATTCAAACCCTCTCATGAATGTGGAGATTTTGCCTTTGAAACTTAAAGATGTTATGCCCTCAACACATTCATTTGAATAAAGTCGCCAAACAAATACAGTCAAAATCTTTAAATAATCTAAACATCCCTCCTTGTTTACATCCACCAGTCAAAACACAGTAACACATTATATTTTCCTGTTGTTATTCAAAACTTCACTTTCTTATCACTACTTTGTGCTGCCTTGTTGTGTGGGGATGGGGCCCAATAGTCCAGTCCTGTTAGCATACACAGTAGACATTTCGAACTTGGGTGACCTCAGCAGAATACCAACCCACCAGTGGAGTCTGAGGTATTCTCTTCCCACAGAGCTGTGGAGAATGAACCACAGATCACACATTCATACCATGGAATTGTTCACTGCTGAGAACACCACGCGACCCAAGGATACTATTCCAGGTCAGATTTGCCAAAAAAATTTAGTCAACGCGGATGTTTGGCTGTTCTGTAGCTGAAGCTGGGACAGCTATTTCTGGACAAGCTCCGATGATTCATCTGTGGCTGTTGGGAGGTGTGACGTGTCAAGATGTGTCATTCCACTAATTGTCACTCTGACTTATCGGGAGCCTTCTGCAGCCCCTGAGCTCTCTTCTGACCTGAGATAATTCAGGCACAAAACTAAGCAGACAGAGCAGGTTTTACACACCTCAGGGAAGAGGAATCTGGTGTGGCTCTCTGGAGGTTTAGTGTACAGCTGGACTGCAAACGCCTCTGGGTTTTTTGTTCTGAACACGGATACCAGTTTCTTCCTGTTTGTCAGATTTTAGATCCTGGGTGGAAAAACATTCATTAACAGTGCATAACACGTACATGGAAGTACATGGAAACACACTCCACCAGAAGTAATCATCTTGCATGCCTAATGTGACCATGTTAGTTGAGAAAACTAACATGGGCGTTTGCTTTGTGGTGATTCCTTCAACAAGTCAGTTTTTTTCTTTATAGAGATTTTATTCAGTTTATTTCCCTATAGAATCGGTTGGTAACCTTTTTCGTGGTTTAGTACCATGATCAAATATTGAGCATGTGTCACAGTAACCTCTCCAGTGGAGGAACTGCTTCTCACTCACCACAAACCTTGCCCACGTCGGTTCGTCTCAGTCTGATTGTGCTCTTATGAAAGCTGCTTATTAGCACCCAAACTTCTTTGATCTTGCAACTCATCCAGTTGAGCCACATGTTTCCAGCTGCGATGATCCTTGAGATTGGCCCATTGCATCACTGCGAGCATGTCCGTGCAAACTGGGCAGACTGAGTTTTCTATTACATAAACACCAATAATCATTGTTGTTCCATTTCTCTTGGACAGCATGACTTTCATCTATATTTTCTTGACGGTTGCAATGATGCTTGTCAATGTTGACATGTTACAGCTAATTGTGTGTGTTTCCTTTAGCCTGAAAAAGAGCTTACAGGCGTACAGCCAGTAAATAATGAGTTGTTGCAAGGAGAATTTGGGGAATTTTCGAATATTTTTTTGTATTTATGAATTGTATACTGCCTTTAGGCCAGAGGTTCTCCACCTCTGTACTATGCTCACAAAATAAAGATGTGCAATGATGATGATGACCAATTATACAGCACAGGTCAGTGTGTGCTTGGCATTCCAATCATTGAGTTTCCAAAAGCAGAAGGAGAAGCTGCGTTCCCATCATAATTCCTTAGTGGCTGTAATCAATATTATATATTAACAATGGATCAAAATAGCTTTTTTGTGAAAGTGGTAACATGAGACAGAATTATCACGCATTATAATGACTTTCAGCTCATGGATTTGGTTGCACAGGCTAACCTGTACCTGCACTCTCACTTATGTCTTCAGCATTGTTTCCGGGAGGCAGCTGTTTTCAGGTACAAAGCTCTGATAAACCCTCTCGATAGCATCTGTCCAGCACCAAACACAGCTGTACAAAGATAACAACTGGATGGTGACTATAGTGGGTGTTTTAGCAGCTAGAGAGAATAATCAGATGATGATCATGTGTTTCATATGTTTTACACTGCACCCAAGTTCCTTACCTTGATAAGATGACTGAGGACTGAAGATATTTCCCAATAGGTTTTTTTGTATGTTTTAGTATTGGAATATCAATTTTGCATTTACCTTGAAGGTCATAACAGTGTATGATTTGTGTCTATAGTCATGGTATATTTACATGTTGTATATGTTGTACATAGTAACACCCTTTGATGTTTCATAATATATGAATGCTTTTCGTTAGCTTTTGTTCATTTGATCTGTTTTGTCCTAGTCTTTGCCACTGTCACACCTGCATTTCATTGTGGGTTCAATCAAGTTAATCTTATCTGTTATCTCATCTCAAATTGTCGTCTACAACTAGCAAATGCAGTGATCAGATGAATACTAAAATAATAAAATATATAGCCTTCGAAAAATAGACTTCCTCAGAGTGTCTCCAAACTGTACTGAGGAGCATTTTGAGTGAATGTATCCCATCCTCCACCAGATGTCTGCTGGGAGTGAGCGAGATCATGAATATATGAATGAACTATCTCCCAAAGACTAAATATTCAGGCCTGCACAGCCATCAATCTGAACCTTTCACAACTTCACCACAGGCAGACCTGATGTGATTTCTGAAACTAGAAATAATGGACAACATTGACCAACTGTGCCTGGGTTGCTTTGTGTTTCATCTGAACACAAAATAAATGCTCACTTCTAATATGACACACACAACTGTTAGAATGGGGGAAGTTTGTGCACATTCACATCACAGAGGCCTGTTATTCAGGAAGCTGAGAATGAACACACCGTTCCCCATCTGGTATAAGCACCAATCATGATTACAAGCAAGGGTGCAGTATAGGCTCATATTACCCAGGATACCCTATTTAATGTTAATTTTGTTGGGTGACACTACACTCTCCTCTCACAATAATATCCAAAGTATTTGGCTTAATTGTATGCCGGGGTATTTGTGATGATGATACGAATATGCATATCAACAGCTTAGCCCAAATTTGACCTCAACTGAAGCTTGAGCTGGTCTTAGTGTTCTCTCTCTCTCTCTCTCTCTCTCTCTCTCTCTCTCTCTCTCTCTCTCTCTCTCTCTCTCTCTCTCTCTCTCTCTCTCTCTCTCTCTCTGTTAATGTGCCCATGGTGTGAGGTCATTTTCAGTAAAAGCTTGACTGAACAGGCCCACCATTGTTACTTAGATTGGTTTAGATTGATTAGGAGCAGACACTGATCATTTTCAATTTATTTTTCTCTAGTGATTAATGCAATGTGAGCAAACAGCTCAATCTCAAACAGCAAAGAGTGAGAGCAGCAAAATGTAATTAAATTAAACATAAAACGAGTTGTTATATATAATTGCCCTTTTAATATTATAAGTAATGTGCGCATTGATAATAATATTAACATCATCTTTGATTATATTGCACTTGTCAAGTCAAAGTTACAAAGTACTTCACAAATAAAAAACACAAGTAAGAAAACATAAGAAAAATATTTTATAACAAATATAAAACAGATATTCTCAGTCATCACAGAAGACTGAGAATAAAGAATAGAACCAAAAACTAGACTGTGATGTGTCTGCATGATGGCAGTAACTGGAAGGACTGGTGGAGGGGCTGAGATGGCTCTTCTTGGATCAGGGGGGCTTTCCTGATCACTGACCGGGTGCACAGTTCAGATAGGGAAGTTTGGGGTGAACCAATTATTGTTTTGACCTGATTAGTTATATGGAAGAGTTTTGTAACCTGTTATTGTTATTTTGCCATTGAATTAATTTTAATTGATTTTTTCAAATGAATATTAAAATGTCTTTATTTAATATAGCGTTTTAAAAATGTATATTGAACTTGACATGCAAAACCCTGATACAAGTGTCCCAGATTACAAATGACCTGTCTCAGATTTTTGTCACAAAGAACACTAAAAGCCGCGTCATGTCTCCTCTGAGTATCATATCTCCATTCTGTCTTCAGTTATGGTTAGAAACAGATATCAGAATAAGTCTCAGAAACAGGGCCGGGTCTAGGCAGGGGCAAGAGGGGGCCTGGCCCCCTCAAATAAATGTTGTGCCCCCTCAAACTAAATCCCAATTTATAATAATAATAATATAATAAAGCACAATGCCCCCTCAAGATTTGTGGCTGCCCCCTCATACATGCCTGTCTAGACCCGGCCCTGCTCAGAAATTGATATTGCAAAGAATATCCCAGATTACCCGGAAATCACTCTGTGGCAAAGTACAGCATCTATGTAAATTACATGAACAGTAAAGGGTTTTTTTTGTCTTTAAAAGTGGAATATAAAATATCATCAACATATTGTCGCACTGAGATTAAAAATGTCTAGACGGGGTTTGGTCCAAGGTCTTGATGCTTCCTGTCAATTCTGCCTGTTGTCTCCTATTCAGTGGTGCAGAAAAGCTCCCCCAGACATCTATTAGGTCCGGATTGATTTTTGACGTAAAAGTTGGGGAAGCTAAACAAATCCCTTTATAGACTTTGTGAGTGATTTCTTTCCAAACTCATAGCATCCTAAAACATCCTCAATACTTATTTTTCCCCCTAACTAATCACCTCTCAGAAGGGGGGCCTGAACCAAAGCGCACCCTTCATGAACAGGACACTGGTGCCCCCAAAACAAATCTTATTAGCGCCCTTGGGTTTGAGGGTTACAGCCTCTGAGCCAGCCTCGTCTTCGTGCTGTATTTGAAACAGGATGCACTTCGTCTTGTGATGACAGGTGGAACCAGGGATCTGACCGGCCGTGCCACGCACGCACCGCTGGAGCGCACGAATCCGATCGCACCGCCCTCCTGTCCCCCTGCTGCTGCTGCTGTCGGGAGGAGCGGGGCGGAGGAGCGAGCACACCGGAGCGAGCCGTCCACCAGTCACGGCACCTCAGGGATGAGGCAGCGATCTCGACAGCTAGCGATGCCCCGTGACATCCTCAGTGAGAGCTGAGGAGGAAGAACAAAGCGGATCGAGAGAGGGGACAACCGCGGGGAGGAGGCGCATCATCTCAGCTGCTGCAGACATCTCCAGCGGCGCCTGCGTGCCCGCCTGTCTGAGCAGTCGTGCGGGATCGCGGAGCGCGTCGGAGCCGGTGTCCGAGTCCCTGTGACAGACAAGAGGAAAGAGACATAGAGAGAGAGAGAGAGAGAGAGAGAGAGAGAGAGAGAGAGAGAGAGAGAGAGAGAGAGAGAGAGAGAGAGAGAGAGAGAGAGAGAGAGAGACCCCCCGCTGACACCTGCATGTGGCCCCTGCAGCAGACTGCGCTGATGTGGAGGTGAGTACCACTGTGCTGCTGCTGAGGAGTTGATGTGATTGTTGCTGAAGGACGCACAGGTGAGGCCACGTGGTCACAGGGAGAACAGGAGCAGCACGCTTCTTCTTTCTCGGTGTGTGTGTGTGTGTGTGTGTGTGTGTGTGTGTGTGTGTGTGTGTGTGTGTGTGTGTGTGTGTGTGTGTGTGTGTGTGTGTGTGTGTGTGTGTTGTTGATCCATCCTGCTCCGCAGTGTGCCACCGAGTCATAACTTTGTGCACATCGCAGCCTCCCTCGGTGCACAGACGTCACAGCATGTGGGGCTGCGTGTCTGATAACATCAAAAATGCAATAAGTCACAATCACAGAGCATGAATCCAATTTCTTTTTGCACCAGCAACTGAGGCAGAGTCAGATTGGAGAAGTGTCCGGATCTTTAACTACATCTGGAAGCACGTTACAGCTCCAGCGAAGAATTCCACAGCTGGAGTCATTGTTTATCAGAGAGAAACCCATGCTTAGTGGATCACAGCCTAGTAAACGCATCTGACTTACAGGCGCTGAATACAACTCATAATTTGAAAATAGCAGCATGCTTTCAGTGTACAAATACAGAATGGTTATTTGCTGTTATCTCACTTGTATACAATTATAAATGAAATAGCTGTAGGTTCTGGACTAGCGTTTGGACCAAACAAGCTACCGGTAATTGAAAATGTCACCTTGGGCTGTCGACTCTTATGAACGTCCTCTTCACAATTTTTAAAAACTTTTTATAGACTAAACCATTAAAATGATTCATTCTACTGAATAAACAGCTGCTTGCTGGGAAAATACTGAAGATATGTATTAGTTTCAAGTTGCAATTCCATTAAACAGCATTTGTACAGCAGAAATGACCATACCTTTCCTCTCTGGCCTACATCCTCAGTCACCCCAGTCCTCTGAGCATCGTAAGTGCAGCAAAGAAAAGAGAAACACAGTTTGAGCTCTTTTCAAGTGGATGCTTAAAACGTAAACAGCTTCTTTCCATCAAGAGAAAAACAGGAATTTAAATTCCGACATGAGTTGACTTCACCGACGCTGAAACTGTAACAGTAACGCACCACCGAAGGCATGCATTGTCCTCAAGTCGCCGTCGAATTGCATCATCTGCCAGGGCCGCTCATGTCCTGCGGTGCGAGTGACAGCTCCATGGCTCATGTGAAAGGCCTGTAGCAAAAGGAGCAGCTCATTACAAGTGCAGCAGCTCGGGCTTCCTCTGGCAGGAGGCTGCTGGCTCATTAGGGGTCACCGAGGGGCGAGTCTCCCACTATGAGCCTCAGCTTGTTACCAGAGCACTCTGTGCAACCGCTGTTAATTGGTATGAATTCATTTTCACTGACAGATTGCAAAGACGCACACGAGTCAGTAAAACGGCGAGAACTCAGCGCTGGAGCGGATATTATTTATTTCACTTTACAAATGTATTTTGGATCATGGCGGTGATGCCTTGAGTTAGACAACCTGTTTCCAAAGCAGCAGATTTGATCCGCGGGAATAGTAGGAAAGCAAGACAGCTCACCAGTGTGATAAAAAACAGTGTTGTGTTTTGCTCCCGGCTGCTTCTGCTCCTCATTGTTTGCCTTAAATCTATTTGGAAGCTGGAAATTCCTGACTTCACAATATGTAACATTACTATACATCACAAAATAGACACCAGCATTCTATTATTCCATGGTCCATTCAGTGGTTTCTGTTCTTGTTTTGTCGCTCCTTAAATTGGCATAAATACTGAATCTATTTCAGTTTTGGTTTTACCGTTGATGAGAACACTCCTGACAGAAGAGTGACTTGCGTGTGTGCAGACACAGTTTTTTTCTCTCAGTCGTTGCACGAGTATAAAAAATTGCTGTTAATATACTGAAATGCTTTTTGTGAACCCATCACCAATGTTGCTTTCAGGGGGAGCTGATCCCTCACTGGCTTCCCATCTGCGACACAGCCAACTGTGTTCGTTCCGCACAAGCTGAAGGTCCCATTACTGGAAATGCATTCTCAGTCGTCGGCAGCAGTGGTCAGGAAAGTTTGCCACCTGTTTACCAGCTGCTCTTTGTGCCTATGGTGAAAAGTCACCAAGAGTCAAAATAGAAAAATAAAATTGTCATGTCGTACAGGATAACAAAGGAGTGGAATTTTGAGATCATTTAAAAAAAAACACAATGAGGCAAATGATTGATGAACAATTAACACATGGATGCAGAATAAACATTTAAAAAATATATTTTTCACTGTGTTTTTAAAGGGACAGCATTAAAAGGGAAAACATATTAAGACCATTTGGGCTGTATCTTAATCCCGTCACCATGTTTGCATACATTCACGTATCCCTGCATCAGAAAATTAAAACAGTCCTGTACAACACAGACCACCTCAGACAGGAGTGGACATTGAAACTTTGAGCAGAATCTCATCTACTCTGTCCATTTGTAGTATTTTTGCTCAGCCTGGACATGATTGTTTTTGCTGTGCTGTGCAGCTGAGTCTGTGTTTGAAGCAAAAGGGCCTGCACACTTATTCCCAGCTTCAAAATGACTTATATACTAAATGAAATGACTCATGCTTTCAATCTCATTCACACTGTACAAGTAATTTATATATAAAGTCATTTTTCTTTAAAGGAAGAAGAAGCTTCTATTGACCCTGTGTGCTTAGGCGGAACATAAACCCACAAAAACCTCTAATCCTTTATACTTTTTGAATGGAATCACATGCTGGCTTATTTCTGTTGCAGTTAAAGCAGACGAGATGAGACTGTCTATCTGAGGAAAACATTCATGCTTCTAATTTGTTTGGAAGTCTTATTTATCTCTAAACTAAATTCTTTTAACTTTTGAGGTTTATAACTTCATGTTAAGACTCAGTTTTAACCGAATAAAATAGAAACTGTTTAACAAGTTAAATTGAAAATATGTTATATGTATAATATTATTTGTAGCTGTTTATCTAAAAAATGTAATATAAGACTCAAATGGATTTAAATGACATAACTAGAGCCGTTCAGAGTTGGTAAATGGATCCAAAAGAGCAACAAACACTGTAAATGTTGTCCAGGTCATTTAATATGATTCCAATGGTGGATCAGTAGACCTTTCCATATCGACTGTGGCAAGCTTGGTTGTTAACAAAAGTGCTTCAGCTACCCTCCTCCATCAGTCACTAAAGTAGACCCGCCGCATTATAGATAAGTGGTTGTGATTGGTCAGACCTGTCTCAGGACGGAGGGATGAGAGATGGGAGGGATTTATATATGAGAGGTAATAACCATGATCTCAATGATTGTTCCTTTCCAGGCTAAATATGACTTGCAGTGTAAGATGCTCTGAACCTAAAGCTCTAGTCTCGAGAGACACTGATGATTAAATCATCAACTCTTCAGGTAGTCTGGGCAGACTACTGGGAAGCTTAAGACAAATGCTACAAATATCTGTCGCTCTGCCTGTTGTCCGCTCCCCCCCCTGTGTTGTACCATGTTTATTATCCGAGGTGACTCAGGTCACGAATGCCTCGGCAGCCGGAATGTATTGGGTGGCCACTGACACCGCTGTGACACTGAGGATGTGAGGCGTAAGCGTCAGGGAACGAAGGCTGCCTCAGTCATAGCGGATCTGAGCTCAGGTCTATGTTCAGCGGCCGTGAAGAGAAATCTTAATGCCAGCGCTGACTGAACCTCCACTTACTGACTTCCTGCCTGGCTGAATGGGTGAAAGAATGAACCGTACTTACACCATGCTTAGCACCGATGCCAAGATTAGCAGAGGAAGGAGCTGAAACACTCCAGGCATAAATCCAGACTGTATATTCACACAGTCAGATGCATTGATGTTGCCGTCAAGTGCTTAGCTGGTTCAGTGAGCAGCGTGATGCAAAGCTTGAATACCATGTTTATTAAGCGAGGAGAGAGGAGGGGTCTGGGTATAATATTCAGCACCGTATGCTCCACATTAGGTTTTCTCCTACTTCAGGAAGAGAATCACCCAGCGTCTTATAACTGAGTTTACTCTTGAATGGAAGCATCTGTTATTGAGTTATTCCTGAATTCATTTAATTTAACTCAATTGATCCTGAGAAATCAACAGAGACTCATCATTTATTCATAATTCAGTTATTTAATAGATTGATCTATTTTCTTCCAATTTCACCTCCAGTTTCACTTAATTAAACCATCTACTATTTAAGGTGCATTACTATAAATAAGATGTAATTTTTGAATCCAATAGCAGCCGAGGTATACTCATTCTGTACTAATGGAGAGCAAGATATTTACTTAGAAAAGTTCTTGTTGTTTGTTACCTCCGCCAAGGAGGTTATGCTTTCGTCTACATTCATCCTTCTGTCTGTTTTTCATCAGGTATTTGCAAACACTTCAGGATGATTTACAGTGAAACTTGGTGGAAAGATGTGGTATGAGTCATGTTACATTTCATTTTGATGCACATCCGCATCAGGGGGTGGATCTACTTTTTCACTTTCTGTATAACTTTGAAATAGGACAAGTTCGTAAACACACATTCATGGGTGTTGATGAAAAAATTCTGATCAAAGTTATAAAATCAAATTATAAAGCTATTACTTTCAATTTTGAAAACGGATGTTCCAAATAATTATTAAATAATTTTAATGCACATTTAAATGTATATATCACCGAAGGCCAATGCTATAAAATATAACACACGGTTACGTTAAAATACAAAATGACCCCCCACATCCACAGAGAGGTTGGGCCAAGAGCCTGAAATGTAAATACCTGCACGTATCATGTTTATTATCTTTTATCACCTAATTTAATATAGTGTTCCATTGGCACTGTAATTAAGTTCTTACATTTCCATGGTTCTGTAGTGCGTTTGCAGTAATCTAGAACAATAAGTTAATCATCTCATTCCATTTACACGTCCATATCTTAGCACTGGATTGCTGTTTCCATGCCTCCATGAATAATATGAAGTTAATTGAGCAGAGCTCGGGATCAAACCTGGATACAATGTCAGTATAAGAAGACATTTCTCTCAAGCATTAAAAACTGTTACTTCACTAGTGTAAGATGCTTTTTCATTTTAATCAAATTCTTCCTTGCTTCTGTGAAGAGATGTAACATTTAAGAACATTGGTTTATTTTACTAAATGAAGAGCAGTGTTTGTTCACCTGCAAAAATGTGTTTATATATCTTACAGTAATGTGTAATACCTCAGGCAATGCACTTTATTGATTGGCTTTAGTATTTATAATTTTCCCACAGAACCCAACCCCCACAGATGTATCAAGCTGTGCATATATACGTCAGGTTACCTCAATTAAGCCTGACCTGTGACCGCAATGAGATGGCTGAGATCACTGTAGCAGATACTGCTGTGTTGAAATATTTTACGTCAATATTTATGCATTCGAAATAATATATTTATATTTTGTAATGACATATCTATTGATTTGCAAGAATAGATGTAGAAAAAGGGGGGGGGTCACCCATCTTTATTTACAGTCATTGTTTTTAAGATTTGAGCCATTTTGCCCATTAAAATGCGACTCCTACGGCATAGTGGTGAGTAGATAATGAGTGAATTTTCATTTTTGGGTGAACTATACTAAACTGTCTATATTACGCAAGCAAAATCAATAGTTCTCCAGTTTTGAGTTTTAAAGTATCTAAGCTGAAGCACGTTGTGGAAGTAATGTCTAACATAAGGCTTGAACTCTCCTGCACCACAGGGTATAAGGATAATTGAATATGTTTGTGACCTGGGGAAGAATCCATCCATCCATCCATCCATCCGTCCATTAGCCGTAGCGCTTGCCCTTTGAGAGTTGCGGGGGGTCTGGAGCCAATCCCAGCTGTCGTTGTGAAGTCACCAGTCCATAACAGGGCCGACGCATAGAGACAAACCATTCATGCTCACATTCACACCTGTGCAGAATTTAGATTCACCACTTAACCTAATCTCTATGTCGTTGGACTTTGGCCGAGGAATAACCCAGAGTTCCTTTCTGACAGAAAGATGTCAGATTCAAACAAAGAACCATATATCTCTATCACCATGTCACCCAAATAGGTCAGGCAGTAATGGTAGTGGGCAGTGCGCAGTAATGACCAATTTAGTCGTTTTTGCTTTTGGACAGTTTGTCAGAATATACGCAGAACAATATCACATTTTACTATTTATACTGTTAAATATGCCAAAATGTTACTTTCCACTACTACAGTGAGGAACAGGTGGAGTCATTTAGCGAGCATATATATCAGTATTTTGCCGCAGTAAATAGAGGAAAATAGGAAGCTGTTACGTTACAGCGCTGAACCAAAAAAGGGTTGAAATAAGAACAGTCAGCTTTGCAAACTACTCTTCATCACAGGGAAGAAGTTGCCTATACAGCAGCGTTAAGTCTCCTCGTGTTTTGAAGTGGAATGATCTTAAACTCACTGAAGTGTGCTTTGCCTGCTTCATCTTCTGTGTCTGTGGCCATTTTCCCCCAGTGTCACCCCCCCGATGCTCATTTAGCATAATGTGACTTTCTGCCCATTAGTAGCAAAGCAGGGGCTGCACTCGTACCATTTACTGTCAAGTTTCCCATCCACAAAAACAAACGTCTGTTCTAATGGTTTTATCATTTTGTATGGATTACATTCATTAATCAATAATGTAACACTGCTGTGTCATTCGGCGATGTTATAGCAAAGCATGCACTGCTAGAACTAAAGGGCCAGTGTGCTCATAGTTCATTATTTTTTCTAGTATTTTCTACATCTGTAGATAGTTTGTGTGTATATGTATGTGCGTGTGTGTGTGTGTGTGTGTGTTGAAGTTTTTACATACCCATTGAAATACATTCATCCAACACGATGGAGTCAACGGTGAAATAAATTTGTAGCACAGAAATAGCAGTAGTTGATCTTTCAAAATGTCATTTTTAAAGTTAGTTTGCACTTTCGAAGAACAAGTGAAATTCCTTTTGTCTCAGTTGTGTTGGTGGGGAGACAGAAGTTTTAGAGAACGCCAAATGCACAGTGGATGATCCAGGGTGATGATTTCATTATTTAGTATTTTATTTCATTTGTTTAAATCTGAATTATGACTGATCCACTTCGTATGCTCCATAAACTGATCAGTGAGAGGCTAAAGCTACATGTGCCATGTTTATAGCAGTCACATTATACATTGATTCACTGATTAATTAATTGACAAATTTATATTTATTCAAGTAAAACATATAAAACTAAAAATATCAAGACATCACACTAGAAATGAATGCTCAGCAATAAAACATCACTAATTAAGGCAATCGATTTTTTTTAAAGTCAAACAAATATATTGATATGCCTATGCATAAAGCACAGTGAGGAAGAAGAACTAGCTATAATATTTATTGATCTACCTATCAAGTGTTTGCCATTCTTTTCTTTAATAAAGAAGAGATTAAAACCAAAATCTTCACCCCTTAAAAATGGCTAGTCTAAAAATGTGCAATATATCATGATCATTATCTTTCCCAAATGACATGAAACATTTATTTTGTAATTATACTGACCATATCGCCCAGCCCATTTTGGGAATGACACATTACACTGCATGTCCTTTAGCTGACGCTTTTATCAAAGCGACTTCCAATAGGTGAATTCAACCATGAGGGTACAGACCCTGAACAGCAAGAATCATGTAAGTACATTCGATTGAAAAGCCAAACTATAAGGTGCTACATGTAAGTGCAATATATAAGTGCCATAATCTTCTTAGCTCAGGTGTAGTCGAAAGAGATGCGTTTGTGGCATTTTCAATGGCATTTTACACAATTTCCTGGCATTTACAGACTATTACGACAGACTAAAGATTAATGGTTCTCTCAGTCTGAGTCATCGTTCTTGTACTTTTTGTCAAACCAGGGAACTTATATATGCGATGAGGGCTGAGCCATTATATACAGCTCAGCACCGAGTTGTAAGGGTTGCCTTGTTGTCTTTAATAAGGTATGTAGAGCAGATAATGGGAGCTAATGGATTGCTAGACAGCAGCATCAAGGTGCCAAAAAATCAAAGGAAGACTGGATTCCCTTATGAAATATGCATCAGTGACATTGAAATAGAGACTAAAGGCAAGCCATGGTTGTTTGGAGAATGAAGTGGAGGGCTGGTTGAAAAAGGTTGCATAACCATGCCATATTGAGAATCCCTTCTTTTCCCATTCACACCAGCTGTTGATGAAGGCATGGAGCAGCTTTGATCAGCGAGAGGAGCTGTGCTGAGGTTGACGTTACAGATGAGGACCTGAAGGCGACTGAGGCTGCCTGCCTGAGGGATTTATTTATTTATTTATTATCACAAAGGAGTTTCATTTCCTCAAGCTGCTGCTCAGAAACTAAATAAAAGTCAACACTTTACACATATATCTTTGCTTTGTCTTTGAAATGTTGCTTCATAAGATCAGATGTAACAGTGGAGATTGTCCAGAATAGGTTTGAGTTATAGAGTGGCTCATTCTCTTCACAATCTCATATACAAATCCCTGTAGAATATGCAGGTGGTAAATGTAGAGCAGCAGAGATTTCATGAAAAACAGGTCTGTGATTGTTCCTCGAATGGCGTCGCCAGGCAGCAGAATATGAGGCCGTCTGTGCTGATATTTTGTCTTCCACAGTCCCATGGTGACAGGCTCTCATCCAGCTCCTTAAAATTACCTCACTGAAAACCTAGATTGACAAAAGGACAAATTCCAAAAGTCAGCATTTGTTCAAGGCACCTTGGGATTGTAATTCAAATGATGCACCTGCGACGGAAGCTGCTCATTGTCATCACCGATTTATCACAGGGATTTCAGGCGACACAGGTGCTCAGACAATACGTACAGGTGCTGATTCTCTGGCTGTCGGGAGCCTGGTCTCAAAAAACATCTGAGAATACTTAAAGTTAGGAATCATTTTGTGGCTGCCTGAAAAGTTTATGCATGTATAGTAACTAACTATTGTGACCAACATCAAAAAAATATCTATTATTATTATCCATACAGAGAAAAATGATTTTCAAGCTTGTGACATTTTCTGAGCTGTTTTTAAAATGGTTAAATGGTTCAGTTGATGAATAATAGTTTTATGCTTTTAAGTTATCAACTCTTAGATGATGAGCAATGACATTTTAGTACTTTATTGAAAAGTTCCAGGTTTTCTTAAAGTGATACTGTTATAGTGTGTCACAGTGACCGCCCAGCTGTGGTTCTGGAAGTAAATTCCCATTTATTTTCTCAATTGACGTTTTAGAAAATTGTTGTAAACACAGTTGTAAGCCTGGAACCAGCTACGAGATGAATCGTGACCATAAAACATTTGATGGGGATGAAAATAATACGAAAGATTTAACAAAAGATAAAGGTTGTTACTGTGTAGATAATTATTTAAGAGTACAACAACTACACATCCCGTAAACCATTGAGAACCATCCCTTTCGATTGACTTCCAGCACTTCTTGAATTTGAACGCGTTGTTAAAATAGTGTTGCAATATATTGTAGTTTGTATCTCGTATTTATACATATAGTGTTTCACATAATGTATAATATATATGGAAACATCGAGCTCCCCCAGAGATGTCGCTTCTACACCTGAGGATTGGATTATTTCATTGGAAATGAAATACGTTTTCTTGAAATGCAGTTGATTTCATACAGACAAGTGGCCTCATATGGCTGATAATCAAAATCTCTAATTGGAAAAATGGAATTGAAATATACCTTCAGAACAACGCTATTGAACTCTGTGCATGCCTGACACTTTTAATTTTCATAGCCACTTGCATTTTCTATACTTGGACTTAAGAGTATGCACAGCATTGATCTGGATATTAGTCTTAATATACATGCACAAAAGTATAAAAATTGTTATTTCCAATACACTGACCAAACACTTGTTCATGATTCTCATCCGAAGTGCTTGCTAAAATAGAGCTGAATTCATAATGTGTGTTGCTCCCTGTGAGGACGTTAGATTTGATCCCGTCACAGTTTTGTTTTGTCTCATCTATTATAAATGGGGCTGTGTGTCTGTGGCCAGGCCCATGCTCTGTGTTCTTGACTGCTGGGTCGATGTGGAGAAAAACTGTGGACTGTGGTACTGGCTGGAGCGCAGCATGTGGGGATTTGTACCACCCTCTGTGACAAGCCTCCTACAGAAGTAAATCAACTCATTACTCTCTGTCTGTCTGAGTTAGCTCAAAGAACAGGACCCTGCGTAACCACTCAGTAGGGTTTCAAAGTCAGTGACGGATTTGAAGAAGAATAAAACGGGTACCAACTCGTTCTCCGCGGCTCTGCCTCAGGATGTAAAACTTGATGATACCAAAGATTACTGTTGGCACTTACTGTTGCTTGTATTATTCAGGAGCTGACTGTAAAACCCACCAATGCATGGCAGAGTTACATGGCAGCATAGGAAAGCTCTTTACTCATGTTATATGGTTACATGGGAAGGAACTAATTATCATGAAGCAGTAAAGTGTCTCCACTACTGTAACTGCAGCAAGAAGAGGTGAATATTCAAGGCTTGGAAGGTTGTTTTAAAGATCCAGACTTAGGAATTTAAAGCCTCACTGGGCTCGTTCTCCAGCCAAAACAGAAGCATTACTTTTATTAAAGTATTTCCATGGTGATAGATCACCTTGGTACGAGAGCTTTTGGCTGGATCTCTGCTCTATTTAACTTGCTTACTCGTCTCTTTTGAAGACAAAAATATGACCTCTCCATTTGTGCCAGTCACAGGCCACGTGCGTCGACCAGAGACCTGTTGACACTGTCACATTTCCTCAGTCCCCGGGTGAGATCAATGAATGTCAGACCCCCCACCCCCCCCCACACACACACACACATCAGCGGGGCATCTCCAAGAGAATCTAATTCTGCTGCTTCCTGAGGTCTAGCTCTTCAGGTACACATCTGTCGTCGCCTCTTTAATTGAGCTCATAAATTATGGAAGTTTGTGCCGCTCCGACCCTAAAATGTAATTAGTTTACAACACTACACACACTTTTTGAGCTGCAGTTGAGGAAAGAGGGTGGGGGGTGGGGGGTATACGTTGTACCTTTAAGATAGGGAAACCGGAAAGTGGATGAAAGGACCAATGAGAAACCAGCATTTGCATAAACTGTTAGTGGCAAGGAGAAATGTGCCAGGGGGGGTGGATTTGTGTTAGGCAGGTGTGTGTGTGTGTATGTGAGTGTGAGGACTCTTGAGAGAGTATAGGCGAACAAACGAGAGAGTGGAAAGGAGGGGGAAGAGAGAGAGGAAAAAGAACATCCATGCGCGGGAGTGGGATCACAAATAAAGAAAGGGCTGGTTGCCGGGCTGGACTCACTCACTCACTCACTCACTCACTCACTCACTCACTCACTCACTCACTCACTCACTCACTCACTGGCTTTACAGTGACCGTTTATCCCCAGTTTACTGAGAGACAAGAGGCATGGAGATCACTTAGACCGGAGGCGTTCGCAGAGCATTAGCAGAGCTCCTGCACAACACACACACACACGCACAGGACTGAGCCAAGGAGATGTGTTTAAATGCTTTGGGCAGGTGAGTGTGCTGGGTTTTAATTCTTTGTTGTGTGCTGTGGTAGGTGACGCTTCCCTCCTCCACTTCTCCTCTCTGCACGCTGCTCCTTTGTGTGTTTATTTTCCAAGCTGATGTCTTAGTGGAGTAATATCTGACTCCTCTATGGCAGCCTCCATCTCTCATGCTGCCTGTCTCCTCTCTTTCAAATCAAACCCCCCCAACCACCACCACTTCATCCGCATCGAGCACTGTACTCTGTTTTTTCTCTTCCATCTTTCTCCTGCCACTGACACTGGGACATGTTACCACGTCTGATCCAGAAGAAACAACTCATCGCAGACACACAGTGCCCCCCCCCCACAGCAGTTTTCCTGCTGAGCCGGGTGCGCAATGTTTACCTCTTTGATGATACAACTTCTTAACCCTCTCACCAGTTGCTGCTGCTCCGTTCATCACACCAATTAATGTGTCTCATAATTATTACCATGGCAGGAGGCATACATACAAAACTGTGTCATTGTGTCATGTTTGTGTTTTTATTTCAGCTCTGTCTTCCTTACGCAAACTCCTGCTGGCTTATTTCAAACTGTGAGAACTTCATTTCACTTTTCAGGAAAAAGCTTCCCCCCCCCCCAGGGCTGCTCAATTAATCGAAATATAATCGTGATTACGATTATGGGGACAAACGATCTCCAAACTACTATAATCGAGTTGAAACGATTATTTGACCTTTTTTTTCCCGAAAGAGACGTGCATGCGCAATTCAGTCCTTCCCCGAAAGCATTCAGCGCGGCCCCGCTGACTATCTCCGTCTGGCACTCACTCAGCTGTGACGTGAAGGAGGCGAGTTGTGTGTGTGGTGACCGGAGGTGTTTAAAAAACAGCGCGACTCTTCGAATCCGACGAGCAGCAGCAGCACACAGTGTAGCGGCCGCGCCGCGCACATTCTCCAGCCCGCAGCCGCCGGCTGTTCACTCCGGACCCGCATTTCCCTGCGCCGATCAGCCCGCGATTTTCCGCTTGTTGTTGTATGGAACCCGTACAATGTCGGGGTTCGGGGGTAAATGATGATTGTCCTCATAGCCCACCCCTCTCTTTCTCTCTCTGTCTGTCTGCTTATTTGCTTGTAGTGGGGGGGGGGGGGGGGGGGCAGATGGGGACATTTAATAATGAGGACATTTCAAAGTTCTCAGTTACAAAGTGTTTTTTGGAGAGTGTTGGGGTTGCCATCATTAAGGGTTTGAATAATCGGGCACCGATATCCTGGTTTCACTGAGGAATAAGACACGCGGCCGTCATCGGCGATTACCGGAACCGGAAGTGACTGGTACTTCCGGTTATAGTCATTTCAAGAATAAAATTGACTTCAGAATAAGGGCACATAATAATCGTTTGAATAATCGTGATTTTGATATTGTCCAAAATAATCGTGATTATGATTTTTCCATAATCGAGCAGCCCTACCCCCCCCCCCCCCCGCCCCAGCGCTCAGAGCAGAGGTTACCAAACAGGTAAACCTCAGCTGTCCTGTTTGAGTGCTTTAGCGATTGCGATGACTCGCCTGCCCGGCTCACTTGGCTCCATTTCATACCATTGTCTGCTCGCTGTGATTAACTGGTCTGCGTTTGTGGCTCGGGTGATTCCTGCTTTGTGTTGAGAGCTCGCCGGCAGCTGGCGGACGGGGCTGTGTGTGAGGGGCCGGCTGCCAGGATTGGAGGGTCAGCTGATCGGCTCTGAGGTGCGGGGAGATTTATGGCCCCCCAGAACAAAGCTGTGTCTGCTGAGGGACCATAAACCATAAATCAGGGAAAAGTGGGTCAGGTTGGGTCAATGCTCATCTGCTCACTGCAGATCCTTCTCTCTCTTTGGCTAAAGGTTTTTATATTTTCTCGCCGCACCTGACTATCTTACCATAAGTGACGTTTTCCACTCATTGCACCTGTACAAGTCAAACTGTTGTATATGGTTAGGGTTATCAATAACCTGTTGTTTATAGTTAGGGTGAAAAATAACCCGTTGTTTATAGTTAGGGTAATTAATAACCTGTTTATAGTTAGGGTTATCAGTAACCCGTTGTTGATAGTGAGAGTTATCAATAACCTGTTGTTTATAGTGAGGGTGAAAAATAACCCGTTGTTTATAGTTAGGGTAATTAATAACCTGTTTATAGTTAGGGTTATCAGTAACCCGTTGTTTATAGTGAGAGTTATCAATAACCTGTTGTTTATAGTGAGGGTGAAAAATAACCCGTTGTTTATAGTTAGGGTAATCAATAACCTGTTTATAGTTAAGGTTATCAGTAACCTGTTGTTTATAGTGAGAGTTATCAATAACCTGTTGTTTATAGTGAGGGTGAAAAATAACCCGTTGTTTATAGTTAGGGTAATCAATAACCTGTTTATAGTTCATGTTATCAGTAACCTGTTGTTTATAGTTAGAGTTATCAATAACCTGTTGTTTATAGTTAGAGTTATCAATAACCTGTTGTTTATAGTGAGGGTGAAAAATAACCCGTTGTTTATAGTTAGGGTAATCAATAACCTGTTTATAGTTCAGGTTATCAGTAACCTGTTGTTTATAGTTAGAGTTATCAATAACCTGTTGTTTATAGTTAGAGTTATCAATAACCCGTTGTTTATAGTTAGGGTTATCAATAAACTGTTGTTTATAGTGAGGGTGAAAAATAACCTGTTGTTTAGAGTTAGTATTAACAATTACCCGTTGTTCATAGTGAGGAATAACTATAACCTGTTGTTAGGTTGAACAATAACCCGTTTATAGTTAGGGCTAGGTTGAACAATAACCTGTTGTTCATAGTTAGGGTTAACAATAACCTGTTGTTCATAGTTTGGGTTAAAAATGGATTAATTAAATTAAAATTTAATTTAATTTTTATTTTAACTTTCAATTAAAAACCTGCATATACCAGCTAATTTTGATCTTAAAAAGAAATAAGTGAATCACTCCCTAATCCTTTCATTATCTCCAGCCATGTTCACCCCATTGGCCTTTTGTCTCTGTTCATCGTAATCATCCTAATCATATCCTGTTTGTCTTTTCAAGAGGCTGATGAGAGTCAAATTGCCCGTTGTCATTCTGGCAGCAAGTTGTTACAGATTGTACACAAGGCTTTCCACTCTGTTCCATCTTCTTCCAGTCTGTTTGATTCTGATCGCTGCTTTGACTACTTTTGTGATTTGTCTTCCTGAGGGCAGTCGACGCCAATGTGAAAAATTGATTTTCTGCAGAAGGATTAGCAGTGGGGTTATAGCTATAGGCGTGCAATATATTACAATGATTCATCTGGCATCTGCTCACCAAAGTAGGCTAAACAAATCCTTTATTAGCTGCAATATGAGAGTGATATTTAACAGAAACATGCACAGGCATACAGCAGACTGTAAGCTTTACTGTCAAGGCAGTGTGCGACAGGTATGGGAATTGCAATGAATAAGTTGAAGCTATGTTTTCGAAAGTTCAGACAGCTTGAGTAGGGAGATAAATAATCTCTGCCAGGAAGGATGGATCTTAATTTATTTGTGTCTCTATTGTTGCACAAAGAAGCACCGCGCACTGCTGCTGGAAATCAAACAAATGCAAATGCCGGCTGTGGAATGGAAATGACTGTGAAACATCACAAGTCTCTCAGTATGGCTGCCATAACAGCTGGGATTTGTACTTGTGTTTACAAAAACACTGATATTATTTTCTACTATTTTAGGGGAACAGGAATTAAGCCATAGTGTGAGGTACGCTGCGTTAATGTTTTTCCCTTTATCATGCTAATACCTGACAGGTTTACAGTTTGTTAGTAATTGGTGGAACGCATATGCATGTATACGTGTTGTCAGCAGAATAGTATTGTAGAAGAATCCATGACAAAAGTCCCTTTAATGTAGTTTTAATCAAACGTTTCCCCAACATCTTCACATCATTTGCTTTTTTTATTATGGAAAGTGAAAATTGCTGCAGCTTGAAGGTAAAATTGACCTTTACAGAGCTAAATGTTAATTTAAACATGTGTGAAAATAGCTGACGTTTTTCCAAAGTGCTTTGTCTATTGTTCTTGGCTTTTCATACATTTTGATTGCAAGTTGTTCTCAGTCACTGTGCTTAGGTTGCTGTGATGCTTAGATCATGTGACAATGGGTTACTAAAGCAAGTCTCCAGGGTCAGCTTTCCGTCCTGTGTTTGGTTTATTACTGCAGCACAGTCTTATTGTTACATTAGTTTGGATGTGGCTCAGGACTTTATTGGAAAACTGTTTTGGTTTGGCCCATTTAAACAATTCCCAAAGCAATTTAGTGGCATTATTATATCGTAATATACAGCATAAAGCTGCAGTGATTTTATCACCATAATATGACTGACGAGTAAATGCGGAACAACATAATGTTATAACATATGAACTTGGAAATCTTTTTTTTTAATATGTGCTCTTTGAAAAAAGCAGTTTGGCTCATTCTAGTCAATGTCTTGAGACCTGATGTTGGATTTGTACGAAATAAGGCAAAATAAAAGACTCTTGAAGGTTATTTCACACACAGTGTTACTGCTTGGTGGAAATTTAATGCTGTCAAAATGAAATAAACATTTGAGTTTATAAAGATGATCTAAATCTGTCCTATTCAGTATCAGGAAGAAGTTTCTTTCTGTACAGGACAGCTGTTGTCATTTAATGTATTTTTCAGACACACATAATGATCACCAGCACAGCTTGGATAATATATAATTAAAGCCCCTCTTTAATTGATTCCTCTGGATTGTAGACGACTTCCTGAATTGTGCAGAGCGCTGCTCTGTACCTTCGTTTGTCTCCAGAGAGTCCGCTGTGCTTTGAAGCGACATGTTTCATTGTGCTTTGAATTCAGCATCAGGCACGCATCTGTTCTATGGGTTTAACTCGTCGACATCACCGAGCATGATAATTTCTCCCCAGACAGCCTTGAACGAGCCATAATGTCATATGCAGCGAATTGATGGGTTTTATGCTTAGTGGGAAATAAATCAATGTGCCACGCAGAGTAAGATTTTGAAATTACAGCACAGAGCGGGGCTGCCAGAAGTCACTTATCTTAGAGGATGTTAGATATTTTTGGACACATTACAGCCATGCATTCCTAAAAAGGACATTACTGTACATTCTTGATGAGAGGCTGATGAATTGAAGTTACTTTAATCTCAATTTGTCCTCAGCTGAAGGAATCAGATTGACAGGTCAGATATTATGTACAGCACTGGGCTTTAATAACCCACTGGGTTTTAATAACCCATATATGAATATGATGATTAGAAAAAGGGCTATCAAAGCCTCGACACGGTGCCATATTTGAATGTTTTTGACGTCAAACAAATAAACACAAAGTGAAAAAGCCTGAACCAGAGAATAGATTGTAAAATTTATCTTCTCTACCGTCTCTATCTATTAGGATCCTGCACATGAACTACTTGTTGATTAATGAATTTAAACGGAAAGTAACAGTCGCACATTTCATTACCATCATGTTTTTAACAAGATCGTTCAATTCAATTATAACAAAGAAACTGTGTTACACTGTTTCCTGCATCAGACATCATTAACTCAATGTAGGCTAACGTGAGTGGCTCATTTTGTTTGTTTTTATTTATAAAACTTGATTGGAAGGACACAGTAAAAATTGATAATTTTATCACAATATGATTTCACTAAATGGTAATAAACAGAACTACGTTATTGCCAAACGTTTGTATTTCACCATGCTAAGCCCCAAATGTGGCTGCAAAGACTCACATAGTGATCGAGCATAATATCCTGTTTATCAGAAACACATTGAGATTTTTATTTAATTCTAAAACAACCTGTGTTTTGGTACATTTTGTCATGTTGTCCTCTTTTTCTGTTTGTAGCTGACACACTGCAGCGAAATGGCGGCTATATGACGACTCCTTGAGATCCTACTCATCTAATGGAATGCAGCCAGATACTCTTAATGTCAAGGTGAGACTGAGATGCAAGATACACGCACACACGCACACACGCACACACACACACACACACACACTCAGTGCTATTCAGTATATAAATCTACCAACACTAGCCAATTAGCTTAGCCTTGCATTAAAGAGGGGATGCAACATGTTTATAATCCAGCTGTTAGGCTCACAAGTTAATACATTCCTACCTTCCACCGATAATGCTAAGCTAAGCTAGCCAGCTGCTGGCTGTAGACTCATATTTACTTTACAAGTATGAGAATGGTGGCCAATCGATTTTTCTATCCAACTCAGTGCGAGAGCCTGTGAAGGAATTTCCCGAAATGTCAAACTGTCCCTTAAAGTGTTTCCTCTTTACTTGTTCTCAGCCACATGTTCAGCTGCAGCAGATCATCAATCTTGAGGCTGCTGCCTGTGTCCCTACAGTTATGTAGACTATCCCACTTTTACTCCTCTTCAAAAGGTGCTCGTCAGACAAGGACGTTTGTAGTTCATTTTGAAAAGATATAACGCATCAGCTTCACAAACTGACGAGTAAAATATGCCCACTTACTTCTATGACACAAGCCATTCGCAAAAATATTATAATGTGTATTTAGGCAAAAATAAAAATATCTTTGCTGTCTTATAGGAACATTTAAATGTATACGTCTGCTTAATTCTTAATTCTGTTTTAAACCCCAAAAGTCAAAGCTGAAAGAGATTAAAATGTTCTTTCAACACAATCACACCCACACACTAGAGTGATTCTTTTTTTGCTCTGCATATGTTGCATAAGGAAATAGATCATTGCATCCAGGGTCACCAGTTTGCCATTAAAACCATGATGTGAAAATCTGCATCAACGTGCTGCCTGATACTGTTTGTGTTTTTTCTGTAAATCGAACTGAAGAAATATTTTTATTTATTTTAAAATTAAAAATGGGAACTCCCAAAAAGATTGACTAGACAAATTGACTGAAATTCTGAAAGTGATCAGAATCTGCCACAGAGCTGCTGCGTGGAGGATGTTTCGCCTTTTCATATCACATTGGTAGAGTTTGAATGTCATCTTCTGATATCTAAGGGTATTGTAATTCACAGTCTTCAGTTAGATTTTTCAAGAATTATTCCAAGTAAGTGATGCTGAAGGCTAATGTTACTGGCCAAGAGGCTTTCCAGTGTGCCAGCGTCTAACAGTAATGAGCAGAGAATATGGGCTTTCTTAATGTGGCCTAAATTTGCATTTTGCTTACTGCAGAACTGAAGGCAAATTACACCTTCTCTTTGTCTGCCAAATTCCAGTCTGCTGCTTTAATAAATACTTCCTCTCCTCTTGAGTGATGATATTTCCTGACTGTTAAAACAGTAGTTAACACTTGCTATTCAGAAGTAATTAATTTGTAACAAAAAGCTTTTCGTTCTCTATTGATAAGCAGCTTTTAACCTCTTTTGTGTTGGAGACTCAGAGCATTGAATAACATGGTGGCGGAACCTGGTTGACTGCAGCTCTCTGACATTGTAAGGAGACAAGTGGAACAAGCACTATGCATCACCTTGTTGCAGTGGCACTGTCACATTATTATAACAATCATCTACATCAACATGGGGTGACATGTTCTAATATGATGTAATAATGATGAAAGAATTAAACAACCAAAAACATCTACTTAAAAAATACATTTGAAAGGCACAAAAATGAACCCCTAAATAAGCAACTTCTATTCTCTCTCAACTCAAACATCCTTATATGCAGGTGTGTAAAATAAGGATGTGACCAAACTGTGGAAAGATTATCCTGCAGAAAATCCAATTGTATCCTATTATACAAAAATCTGTCTTGTTCATCAGCAGCAATAATGTTCACTATGGTCAATCATAACATTTTGGAAGTGCTGTTTAAATCTCAATATGTTCGATTGTATCATCGTTTTATTTTTAAAATGAGCTAGGACTCAGACCTTGTGTCTCGTTGACCCGCAGCCCAAACAAGTCAGAATAGAAGCTGTACAGTTTTCCTTGGATGTGTATGAACTCTGCTGGTTGCTGCAGCCTCCGTTACCACTGATACGTTTCCTTTCCCTCGGCTTCCAGTTGACTTTCCACCCTGCGTGTGATAGGGAGAGCAGGAAGTTACAGGGCAACAGAATGAATGGGCGGCCGAGGCAGTAGCGAGGTGGACCAGAGAGATTAGCTTGGAAATTGACACTGACAAATCTCATACATTAAGGCTTCCTGGGAGGCGGCTATCGGTAGAGGAGGTGGCAGGTACCATATCCCGTAAATGGGACTGGGTTTCCTTTACACTCAGCTTGCAGCATGTTGGAAAGCCGACCCACCCTGTTGTCCACAGCCCAAAAAAGATAAGAAAGCCAGGTGCGCACAGAGACATTTCATTTGACTAATGTGTTTACAGCCAGAATAATGAATAGAGTGAGGAAGATGAGAGTAATTAATTTGAGCTTTTTCTATCTAAGTAACAAAGCAAATACGGGCAAAACTGTTTCATTTCCCTTTGGAGCTGGAGCTTTTTTCCCCGTCTTTCACGCCTGTTTTAATGAGATAAAGCCAGGCGTCTTTGATAAGGAGTCCTAGCTACTTTTGTTAGTAGTCTAGTAGCCTTTTGATCTGTTCTGAGGGTGTTTGCTTACATTTACCTCCATGATAACGAAGGACACAGCCTGAATGTAGCATTCACATACGTCTCAGAGTGTCCGCAGACCATTAAAAGGGGAACGTAATTATTAAGTAAAAACAACAATTCATATTTTTCTTTACGCCAATTAACAATTTGATCTTAATTAGGCATCATAACAGCGAAATGAGCCTTTTCTCACTCTGTAAACCTTTTGAAAACTGCAGACATGCTGTGCATGGCTGTGTGTCCTGTGAGTAAAGAGTCTAATTACCAAACATAAACAACTCTCTGGCCTTTGCAGCTGCACTACTTGATGTTTGCCGAGTGTTATTCCCAGCGACTTAACCCTGCTCAAGAGGTTCATGGTGTGTTCCTTCTATCTTTATTTATTGTGGACAGTGGAGTTGTTTTCCTGAAAAAGGGATCGGTGCCCTTGCTGTTGCCTAGCAACAAAGTGAGTCCATGGGACACGGCACCTCACAGAGTCTCTTTCCGACTACCTTGAAACTTGTCCTCTTTGGACGTGTGGAGAAAGGTTATTTGAGAAGCCATCATTATTCATGAATGAATGACGGGCCATTTTCACGAAGGAGAAATAAAAATGTGAGTGAGCTGATGTTTGACCGATTTTATCAGTTATCACTTTAAAGTCTTATAAATCATTTGTTAAGTTTGTATCTTTGTGGGTGTGTGCATGTGTATGTGTACTGCCACTTATTTTAGAAATAACACTATTAGTGCAGAATTACAGAAATGTCGAGGTGTTGTTTTATAGCAATCGTAAAAACTGTCCAAAAATATAATACAGCGGCTTCCTGGCAAGGGCCGCTTTATGCAGAAATTGTTTCACTCCGAGTGGTGAATTCATCAGACTTTATATTTTGGTGGAACATAGAAGAGACGAGCTGTTAAATATTCATAGCTGCGTTGTGTTCTTAAAATAAGGCTCATTAGCACTCCCAACCTCTTTTCAAGTTCCGCCTTTCTCTTGTCACTCTCAAAAGAGCCCCACAAACATGTTATTCATCTCACATCTCTGTGCTCAAAGTGGGTTGGGCTATTACATCGAACAAAGTCTTTATTTCGAAGCCAGGCCAGCTCTGATACTGTTAGATTCTAACTCCTGTTTAAGTACCATACGAGTATTGATTGGATCAATTGAAGTCTTGCGAGAAATTCTGGAGCTGTAATAACAGAATTGATTTCTTTAAATAGTGGAAACATACGCTTTTAACAGGATTACAAATGTTGTACTCCTCCCATCCCCACCCACACACACACACACACACACAAACTTGCAATGTGCAGCACTGAACCTCCATAGCTAGAACTGGCTTTTCTCTTTCTTTGTGGAGCATTTTCTCCCTGTGTACATGCCTGTGTTTTCTGTCTGTTGGTATGAGAGTGTTCAGGGTGTAACCTGTCACAGTGCATGCTAAGATCGATTCCATTCCTCTGGATCCCTGCACAAGTGTGGAAAACCAATAGAAAGGTTGAAGATTGATTTATGAGACTCATATTTGGGACAGTTTGATTATGCAGTAGTCTTCATGCTCTCCTGTGAAATTGACTGGTTGATACTTGTAAGATACTGGGCCACTTTAATGCATTCGGTGTAGGGCTTCTGGTAATTACCTCCATCAAGGAGGTTATGTTTTCACCTCTGTCTGTCTGTTGCTTGTTTGTTTGTTTTTAATTGATATTCAACGTTGTGAGACATTTTCAACGTTTTCCCAGACAACAATTAATGGCTCTTGATGAAAAAAGCGTGTCCGTTTATTTTGCTGATATCTATGAGTATGTGATATTTGGTGCAGCTTGACTGAGGTGAAGGGTAATTGAAGGATACTGGACATCAGGTGGGTCTGCAGCTACAAATAACTTTAGCTCCATTTGTCTTCAGATAATCGGCTTTTTTCAGTGAAGATTAAGGATTCATGTCAAGAATTTACAGTGTTCATCTTTCAAGAGGTTGTCAGGGGTCACTAAATTATTCTGTCCAGAAGATACAGACAAGGTGATTGACACCAGAAGCTCAGAATAAAACAGTTTCATCTTAAAATCGGTGTTGTGAGCAACGCTGTTTGCTCATTTTATTTCTCATATAACATGAGATCCAGATGGCCGATGATTTAAGTCTCTCAACGGTTAAAGATTATAGTTATAATGTTGTAAGGTTATAAAATTGATTGTGATGGGATTTGAAACGGACAGAAATTAGTCAGTTGGAAATGTTTTAATGACCGGCCATTGGGCCGACAGCCGGCTATTATGGAGAACTCAGTTCATTATGGCCCTAACACCAATAGATTATTGAGAACAAACAACAGCTTTGAGAGATGGAGGTAAGCACCATGGAGAGTTCCTGCATTTATTATCATCCAAGTCTGTTTCATTGCAGAGGGACACACTTCAGAAAATGTCATCATTTAAGTCTTGAGTGCACTTTGTTGAGTGAATATACAATGGAAACTGGGCATATTTTACATTTGTATCTTTGATAGATACAAATATTAGTGCTGTTATGTAAATTGAGAGCTCATTATTGAATATACAGTATAGTTTTTTTATGAAAAAGATATCTTTTATCGGTAAGTGGATGATTACTATTCATTACTGTGTAAATGCTTTATTAATTCATCTGTTGCCTTCTGTGCAAACTATAAACATCCAGTTTTGTTTCATAATGAGCAGCTTCAACAATTGACTCACACACACGCAGTGCAAAAGGGAGGTTCACCTCACTTACAGGCTTGATCCACCCATAGGCAGCTTATTAACATCCACTTTATCAGCGTTTTCATATTTCATGACCTAGTTCATCAAATTTGAAAGCCCTCCTGGTTGTACACGTTTGTGTTTTTAGTGCAGTCGTGTCTGAATTTAAAGCTTTACCAATACGTCTCTTGTTTGAATCTTATTATTACTTTTTTTTTAGGAAGCAGGTTATTAATGATACAGTATCTATGATTATCACAATAGTCTTTGATGAATCACGACATGTGCAAGGAAATCATTACAGCAAAATGACTTTACAGAGCCAAAAACCTGCTGAAAGCAGATGATGGGCCAAACGCCAGTGGTTTCCCTCTCTGCAGACATGGCATTCAGGCTGCTGTGCTCCACTAAAGTACGTCTAGGGTAATGTGCTGCCCTCAGATTGCCCGAGTCCTGCTGAGCCTGTGAGATGCACGATTAGGCTGTGGCCAGGCCAGCATGCAGTGACCATAGCCAAGCATCGATAGATGAATAGAAAGAAGAGACAGGGAGCAGATTGTAGGGGAAGAGTACAGGCAGAATACAAAGGTGGGTGTCCATAATGTGCAGGAAACATTATTAGTGTTTGATGGTTTTATGTGCTAAAACAGAATGCATTTGGAATTGAATTATTGGAGCCTAGCTCCTGAGAGTGCTGCAGTGTGAATATAAAGATTTTTAAAGGGGTGATTTTGAATGTGGCAATCATTCTGAAAAAACAAAAATGGCAGCAGTGATGCACAGAGCATTTCAGTATTACTGAGTCGACCACTGGCAATTTCAATTCAGTCTCAACTCACTGTGTGAGGGTTTGGACTGTATTTCTATAGTAACATAGGAAGAATTGGTACTGAACCTGAACTGAGCTAAGACTGCAGGCAACTGCTCTTGCATTGTGCCGCTTACATTCAGATTGTCTCCTAAGGTATATTGTTTTGTTAAAACCTTTTGCAATCTTAAACAAAGAAACACCTCATTTGGGATTAAAAGCTTTAAAAAAAATAGTTGATGGTAGAGCTGTGGGCTATGCCCTCTGCTGACATCACATTTTGGTTTCTTGGTTATTTTGTGATCAGGCCTCAGGAGAGTTGCTCATGTTCACAAGTATTGGTTGAAACAAGTCCAAAGAAAGAACACATGAGTCAGAAAATGAGCAGATATCCAGTTGTATCTGCTAAGGCTGGATTAACATAAAAATTCTGTTTTCAGTTTTTCAAGGAGGCAGAAATGTGTACAATTCACTGCAAAGTGAGTTGTGCAGCCTGAAAAGACTGTGTCATGAGAAGCTGATCATGGTCATTTACACTGTGATCTATGCAGTGATGCCGGTAACGCGCTACTTAGTAATGCGTTACTCTAATCTGACCACTTTTTTCAGTAACGAGTAATCTAACGTGTTACTTTTTCCAAACCAGTAATCAGATTAAAGTTGCTCCTCCAAGTGACTGTGCGTTACTTTTTGTCTACTTTTTGTTACTTTTATTATCATCTATTATTATCATCTCATTGCCCCCCCGATCCCCAACACAACCAGCCAATGAGGGCCTGACATCCCCAACAACCCCATCCTATTGGGTCAAACAGTCACATGTCCCACCCCGACCCCTTCACTGACCCTCAGGATATCGGAACGCTCCTTCAAAACAGTGTTTTACTGAACATACATCAAATCCAAACATAAACATAAACCCAGTCCGCTACAATATATTTGATTTTCTTCTTGCGTCTCTGGGAGTGAAGTCATGTAGCCTATGCGACAATTAAGTTGAATCGCCCTCGTTTTGTGCCATAATAAACAAGATCCCTACTACTGTCAATGCCGGGCTGCCTCACAGAACAGCTTTTTGTAAAACCACTCCTTGCTTCTCTAATGCTGTGAACAACAGGTACAATGTTCTTAAGACATGTTGAAAAGTTACATTTATAAACAATGTAGATAATAAGTAGTACATTTTTCCATTACAGTGTTAACAGTTAAATATGTCAGGTCAAGAAAGACTGTCTTTATTTTATTTTTTATTTTTTTAGAAAAAAAAACAAGTATTTGTGTTAAGTGAAGTCAAGAAAGACTGTCTTTATTTTATTTTTATAAAAACATGTATTTTTTCAGGAAATAGTTTTTAAGTTCAACTTAAAATGTCAGGAGATACATTATACGTTGTTGTTGTGTACATTACTGTTAAAAATGCACTTCTAATAAAGTGAGTGTTGGCAAAACCGGTTGTCATTTTTATGTTGAGGCGGCGGGGCTGTTGTCGGCAGCTGCTGAATGTAACTAATAAAGTAACCTGTAATCTAACTTAGTTACTTTTAAAATCAAGTAATCTGTAAAGTAACTAAGTTACTTTTAAAATCAATTAATCTGTTAAGTAACTTAGTTACTTTTTCAATGTAACTGTGGCAACACTGGCCCTATGTTACACATGAGTGTTGTTTGCAGCTCAGCTTATCCAACTGAACTCGTATAAATAATAATAATAATGTTCAATTATTTTTAATAACATGTTGAGAGAACTACTGCCAATATGGCAACATCTCAGGTCTGAAGCCAACAGAGTTTTTTAGCTGTTGTGAGAAATAAAAACACAGTGCGGCCAACTTGTAGTTCACAATGTCATCATCAGAACTGAATATAGATATAGAAGTTATTTAAATCCATTAATTGCTGAATGTAAACAATATATTTATTATTCTACACTTATATTAGGTTTTCTCCACGTTTATATGTCACATTATTCATTTATTTCAATATTTCAGTTTTATTGTTTTATTTTCAATACAATTCTATTTAGTTTTCTATTTCTGTGAATATGTGATGATTAAATGTTCCCTGTGTATGAGCTGAAAACATAAAACTTATTTTCTCAGGACATGTCATTCTGTTTAGGACACCAAACTTTACCAGGTGCACAGCCCAGACTACCATAGAGTCTGTGTATCTTTCATTTTAAATAAAGTTGGTTTAAAAAAGTGTATGTGGATCCTGATTTTCTATGCACCATGGTTTTCCTTTCCTAACTCCTCTTGATTTCTGCTTCACACCTTTCCTTGACCTCATCACGTTTTTGATTGGGGTCAAGGAAAGGTGGTTTGGAAAGGAAATTATTTACACTTTCCAACGCATCCAGTGTGTGTACCGTTTCACTCTCAGCTTCTTCTTTATTTTTAGTGTTAATAAGCAGCTGGAAAAACAGCTTAGACATGGATTACGGTCACTAAGTGGACTGGAGTGGCTGGACTCTCATTCATTGGGTCTCTCAGTCTCATTATGGCTCAGTGTTTATGAGTCGGGTGCGACTCTGAGTGTCAAAACTGCTCTGGTATTGGGCGTGATATCAAATTGGTACAAATTTTTCTATATCAGTTTTCTTTCTAACCTTTTCAGCTCTGCCCTTCCTATATTTGTACGGACATATGTTCGTTTTGCTTGGTCAATGCCGCTATGAATTTCTTGTAAATATTAACTTTTCACAACTTCTACTGCAAGTGAAACAACTGCATCACAATTGAGTTTTGCTTTCACATGACATCAGCCCAGTATGAGAAGCAGAATGTAGAGGTGTGGGTTGGTGCCTAGTCACATTTGACGGACATTGCATCTGTGTGCTGATAAAGCAAAAGGAAGAAGGCAGCTTTAGTGGTCCACAGAGCAACCACCCTACTGATGTTCCTTTCGGTTCCAGTCCAAATATTGTACCATAAACATAGTGATATCAGTATGGTACTTTTTACTGCACAATATCTCATTAGCTTTGACGATAGTAAGTTCCTGCATAGTTATGGGCCTTTTATCACCGCATCTTCCTTTAATTGTCTGCCATATTTCTCACTGTCGTGCTGCCTCTTGTGGTATGTTTGTGTTGTCATCACAACATCCCTCTGTAGGCTTTACCCATAAATATCATTTACAGGGTCTATACACAAAAAGGCAGACAGGACACACACACACACACAAAAGAGTTCCCAAAGGATCTGGGGAGAATAGCAGTTAAATGATCTGGCCTCCTCTAGGACAAGGCACCATTCAATCACTGAAGACAGTCCAGCCCTGAGGACTGCAGACAAACACAATGCGTTATTGAGAGGAATAAAGTGAAATACATAGGGGCTTCACAATCAAAGTTTAAACAGCTCCCGTTACACCCCCCCTCTGCTTTCACCACCCATTAATTATCAATGTGGACTCCTAAAATTCTTGACTACTGCCTTAAATTGTCTTTGCGGCCATGGATCCACAGACATTTTCACAAGAAAATTATGAACTCAATGAAAAGTGTGACAATCATGAGGATTGATGGTGTTTGTTTCATCAGAGTCTGTTCATTTGCTCTGGGCACAGGCAGGGTCCTTGGAGAGAGCCATCAGCGGTGCACACATCCTGTGACTTACAGGTCCCGGAAGCACTCGTGGATTGTAGAATTTCTGAAAAAGAAATAAAAAGGGAATATAATGAAAAGTCATTAAACCTTGGAATGGAAGCGCTGAAACAGATGTTGTTTTGCCTCCATTTTGTGCAGTGGACCATTTAAATGTCATATTTTGCTTTTACAGAAACCAAAACATGCAGATTCCAGTTGCCAAAAGCAGTATTGGTGTCCATTATGACTCTAGAGTTTAAAAGTAAAGTTCTTTAACTTGCCTACACTTATTTGACGAACAGGATTTTGGCTCTGTCACGTCTTTCTGTGCCGCTGACCACCATCCTCTGAAGTCCTCCACATGCCTCATTCCCCTCTGGTGGTCCTAAGTGCGGTGGCTGGAGCTAAACTTCTCCTCATCCACACAGCCTCCTGTGGGGTGATTGAAACTAGAGTAAGCCCTTGTCAGGGCCTCGGCCACCATGTAATTGAATTCTACCTTGTTTCACAGAGTGCAACAAAGCATAGCCCTGGATAGAAGGGTAAATATACTCAGCACTTTGAGACAAACCCGGGCCGCGACCGCTCAACAACAAACACAGGCACAGCTTTGCTTGGTATCGTCTAAAGACACAGTGGTGCCTTCAAAGTGAAAATACTAGAGCTGCTGCTTGTGATGAGGCAGCGAGGACGCTTCCCTCTGTCGCATGTATGCAACTGTTTGTATTGTTTTAAAAAGAAATATCCTCAGTTGAGTATGGTTTAGCTTTACCTTTCACACTTGGACATCAAAAACACACACACAATTATGACCTCACCGATTCTTTGGAAGTGGGACTTAACAGGATCCATTTTAGAAACTCTGCTACTTAGCTATGCTTTGATACAACCTCCAAACTTTTCTCTTTTTTAACTAAATGCGCTTTTTGCATTTTGCTTTTCTACTTTGTGTCAACACCATTAGACACCAAAAACTTATTTTCACCAAGGCTGACAAAGCCCTGAAGAAAATTACTTTCAATATTTATATATAAGTGCTATTTTATTGGTCTGTAAAATAAATGTAACATTACCTTAAACAGCTATTAAAATGTTTTTAACATTGGATGGAGTTGATCCATATCTGACAGTGGTGACAAAACTTGAATTTGTAAACATTTTAGCTCTCAAATACATTGGATGACTCAATTACAGCATTAAAACAAACAAAACAAACAATGAATATATTGTTTATAAACATTTTTACATAGAAGTGTGTGTTTGATTTTGAATTTGGATTCCTTTGGTTAACTTGTTTTATGTCATTACAAAATTGCCTCATTTTGTTAAGCAGCCAGTATTGGCTATGGTTCCAATTCTTTCTCCTTTTCCTCAGTTCTCTTTCAGTCAAATCCTTTACTTGCTTTATTTTTCCTTCACCAACTCTCTGTCTCCATCTTTGTCTCTCCTTTCTTAGAAATCCTTCTTTTAATTCTGTACTGATTTTTTCCATCAGCTTCTTTGATATTCTCTGTTCCTCCTTCTACATTCCTCCAGTGACAGTTGTTGCCTATCAATGCTGGACTAAAACACACAAGAAGAACACTCAATAGTATTGATCATATGTCCTGTACTAGACAGGGAATGCGTCTATGTACACACACACATACATATATATATAAACCCATTATTAGACAAACAAGTAATACATTTTTACATTTGACGTAATTAGTTCTCATTGAACGTGAACTCCGTAATTTGCCTGTCACCACCATCAGACAGAAAATCTGACGGAGTTTACATAGACAGGCATTTCATCAACAAAACAAATGGGGTTCAGGGGTTCATGTAGCAGCCATTTTCTTTTCAGCTTGATGCTTCATGCTAACAACCTACTTTAGGAAAATCAAATGATCTACACATTCTCAACAATTATCATTAATATTTAAAATACTTCATAATACTTATTTGACCCTGTCTGTCATGGATGCACTCTGCACAGGTGGACTGTGAAAATGGGTCATTAAGAGTGACTGCTTCCCCTAATATTGCTTGATTTTATTACATTTTAATGAATGTCTGACAGTGTTGATAAAAAGAGAAGACACAACTTTGAAGCCTCATGAAATACGCATTTGTCATTAAAAAACAACCTTGCTCTGATACGAGATATTATTAAGTGTTTCTTTTTATGAAAGAAGCTCTTTTTAATCAATAAAAAAATATGATATAATATCTATGATATTGTATCCATTTTATTGCACATAAATTAACCCTTTCTTTGAAGACAGTAAGTGTCATAGATTTGATATAATAATTATTAAATTAAATTAGAGGAGATCATTGTAAATGGTAAATTGTTTTGTATTTATATAGCACTTTTCTAGTCTTGATGACCACTCAAAGCGCTTTACAGTACAGTTTTACATTCACACACACACATTCATACAGTGCATCTATTCGCAGCACTTTGTTATTCTATGGGGCGCCATTCAGGGTTCAGAATCTTGCCCAAGGACACTTCAGCATACAGGTGGGTCAGACTGGGGATCGAACAGCCGATCTTCAGGTTGGAGGACGATCACTCTACCCCTCAGCCACAGCCGCCATTGTGTTGAATACATTCTATTATTAATGCCTCATTTCATCTACATTTGAAAATACTTAACTGCTGGATGTGTTTTGTCCCGTGTCTCAAGAACCAGTGGTAATACAAATTGTATTAATAATAACCCACAAAGTGGATGGGAAGCTCATACACTTCATCATCCATAATTTAAACATCTTTTAAAAAACTTGACTATTCCACAGATAAATGTTGCAAAATGGCTGGACTCAATGTGCAGAGCAGGATTACTGAAACACAAGTGTTGAAGGACATCAGGGGAATTGCTGTGAAGAAATGTAAAGGGGAAGGCTGACTGATAACAAAAGGAAACTTTGGTTTTGTCTGTATTTGTTTGTTTGTTGTTTAGCAGGATTACACAAAAAATTCATTCTTTTGTGACATGAAAAGAAGAACCTAGACAATTTTGGTGCATATCAAGATCAGTTGGCAGATCACTTTCTTTAAAAAAAATGATTTTTCAGAGAATCAAAAATGGAACAGGCGGAGATATGCACTCTACTGGGTGCCCTTCAAGTCTCTCTATTAGTGCTGAGATAGTAACTTGTTAACAATCCACAGTGGTGAACAACGTCCTCTCATAACATGAAACAAACAATGTGAGAGATTGTCAAAACATTTGAAACATGTAACAATCTTAATCCAGTAAATAATATCAGTCCCCAGCGGTCAAATTATATTATTGGTTATTTGTTATAATAACTGGGAAGAATATTGTGTGTAGTGGAAAGGTAGTTTATAATACAGCTGAAAAATATTTTCACAGTTTGTCAGAAAAACAAAACTATGATTCTTGTTTGAAACATATGATATCAGATGTGAAGGAACATGTCAGTTTGGTTCATGCATGAAAATCCAAAAGGCTTCTGCTGTGTAATTTTTCAGTCTTTGCAATCTGGGGTCTTTGTGCTACTGATTGTTGAGAAGTGTGTGAGTGTGCGTGCATGTGTTTTTTCTGAGTTTTAAAAGGCATATAAGGAGACACAATGCCAGTCTTTGGAGGGCAAATGGGATTACATTGTTGAGGCTGCTCCAAGGCGTCACTCCACTGAGGCAGGCTCCAGTCGGTGGCCTGTTTGCTGTTGGCTAATCTAAGGAGATGGATTCTCAGGGCTCACTCCAGTACAGTTACTGTGCTTAATGGGTTTGACTCCCCAGGACATTGTTTCAATCTAAAGGTCATCATGGTCTTAGTTCAAGCCGAGGAGCTCTCAACCCGGGCTGATTTCCTTCTCAACCACCCTTGTATAGTGTACTTCACAAGGACATTTTTCTGTTAGCATTCCGATATTAATCACTGGGAGAGAACCTGCATTTACTTTCTCGATTACAACAAAGGCAGCAAAAGGCTGCTGGAAGCGATATAGACATATTGTTTTTTCATGCAGCTGGGATTTTTCCAAGAACCTGTTTCATAAACTCTGGAACTTAATGTGTATTTCAACCACAGGGTTATAGCTTTAACTCTGCAGTTGTTCCTTTTTCAAGTTAAAACTAGCAATTTATTTATTTTCTCTTGTTTAAGAAAACACAATAAAAACATACAAAAAACTAATTTGCTCTAGTCTGTGAACAGGGAATTCATCCAAAATGCCTGTCAATCAGTGCTACTCTTGGATTGTACTATTTATTTACGATGATTGTTTAGCTAATGATCTTTTTAGCTTTAAAGCAATGGTATCCAACCTTTTCGAGCCCAAGATCCCTTTTTAATTCCAAACGTAAACCGTAATCTACCACCCTAATATCTTCCAAGAAACCCACTTAGGAGGGACGTATTTATTAGTTTTTGCAATTGCTGTAAAGGCTAAATGTACGACCCTAAATATACACAAAGAAAGGCAGTGATGCAACTTTATCTATTCAATGAACAATACTCAAATTAATATCAATTCATATTTACAGCATCTGTTCAGTGCACAATATTAAGATTCAGTTCAACACTGCAGCACAATGTTTTTTTACATGGGCTTTGACTTGATTATGGCCATAAATGTGACTATTTCCTTGGGTGAAAGTAGTTCCATGTACTCAAACAAATACAAGTACTATACAGTATGCAAATATTTGTGTGCTTTTATTTTGAAACACAAACAGAAAATGTTGCAACCATTAATGAAACGTAATTTCAACAGATAAACATTAAAAGTCAGCTGAAACATCATTTTCTCTTGTTATTCTTCCGTAAAACACAATGTTTATCTGTCTATGACACAACACTTTACAACCCGTTTCAAAGTAAAAGGACTACAGCGTTTCACTTTCTGAATCCATTGATTTGTTCTAAGGTTCTAACAGGGCTTTGATTGTAATCGACAGACGAAAAGATGTGCGTCATCGTACCGTAGTGTCCTGGTGTTTAGTTAATAACCCGACTTGTTTTGAAGGCAATGCAGTAGATAAACAAGCAGCTCCGCTTCCAGCAGAGGACACTCTGCCGTGTAAACAACCGACACACAGCTGATATGTGGAAACGCAGCCAGTGAGTCCAGAGAGTTCGGGGGTCGACGGTGAAGACTGCAAGATCAACCGGAAGATTACGATCGACGGCTAGGCGACCACTGCTTTAAAGGGATAGTTCACCCAGAAATAATAATTCATTGATTCTCTACTGACCACTATGCTGATGGAGGGGTGGGTGAAGTGTTTGAGTCACAAAACACTGTTGGAGTTTCAGGGGTAAACAGTGTTGCAGCCAAACCAATAACAATTTAAGTAAATGGGCGAGTACTTATTTAAACTTGACAAAACTACAGAAAAAAAACACACATAAGTGGCTGTAAGCCCTTATATGCAAATTCGACTCAAAACGGTGTCCTTTACATTATGTTTTTAGCTTAAATGTCCGTTGTGATTCACACTCGAACGAGGCTCTGGACGAGGATATCAGAGGACATGTAGCCTAAAAATATGGTGTTAATGACCGGTTCCAGTCAAATATATTGTTTTATGTTGGGGCTTACGGACACACTTTTTTATTCACTCAGATGGATAAACCAATTATGAAGGCTTGATGTTGAATGCAAAAAGTGTATATGCAGCCATAATCTTCCCATATGCTGTGCCTACATGCTGCTCTTTATGTTCCAGCTGGTCCCTTATCTGCAGTTCCAATCTGTCCCATTTAAAACTCCAGGCAATCTTGCCTCGAAAGAAAGGTACATTGCTTTTTCACCGGCTAATTAACACACCGTATTTATATAGATCAGAGCTGGAGGCAGAGCAAGCTGGTTCAAGCACTCCTTCATTGGACCTGGATTCTGCAGCAACGTGTAGAGTCCAAATTTGACCGGCTGTTTGGCTCAGTTCAGCACTAACGGACCATCGCCGTTACTCCTGCTCCTGTGGTGTAATCCAAGTGTCCGTGAGCCCAGACAATCATATTAAACTCAAAACGGTATCATTTACACAGTGTTTTAGGCTAAATATCATCTGAAATCTTGCTCAGAAATGCGTTCATGTTCTCACGGACACACCGGAAACTGCACACACTCTTGCCAAAGGGCATGAGCAGTGTGCGCTATCGCATCGCTACGTCAGCTAGCATCGCTACGGCCGCTGCCATCACTACTTCTGGTAGTTGACTTTATGCTTAAAACTTAGTATTAATGAACCTGTTTCAAGTTTAAAATCAATGTTGGTGCTTGCGGCAGCTTGAATGACACAGACAGTAGAACATTGCATAACTTTTTTTTTTTTATATATATATTTAAACACCAGAGTTGACAATGGTCATTAGACATCATCTTCTTAACCAAGGTGTAGTTGGAAGAGATGTGTATTTAGTCTGTGGTCGAAGACATGTAGACTTTCTGCTTTCCTAATGTTAATGGGGAGCTTGTTCCACCATTTGGGAGCCAGGACAGCCATTGACAGATTTAGTTGAGTGGCTAGGTGTCACTCACAGTAAGGGATTTTTTTTTCAATTTTTTTATTATGTCTGAAGAAGGGGTCACCTTGGCTGCAACGCTGTTTACCCCCTGAGACTCCTAAAGTGTTTTGTGGACTAAAACCCCTTTACCCACCCCTCCATACACAAAGTAGTCAGGAAATTTACATTTTTCGGTGAACTATCCCTTTAAGTAAAACTAGAAGAGTGTAAAACTTGGGATCTTTGAACAAATCTTTTTTTGATCAAATTTTCTATAGGGCTACTTTGGGGTTTCTGGGCAAAATGAGAAGTGGAAATTTGCGTGTCTCAGTCTAAAAATCAATAATCCTAAATTGGTGGGTTGGTTCATTTTGTGTTTTTAACGCACCAATAGACTGCAAGTGCACCACTTTTCTCTCAGTAGTTTCCCACCCCAGGAATCTATATGTGCTGCTTTGACACAGAATTCAACAGCTTCCTGCAATGTTGGGGATTCATGTCACCGTTAAGGTGGCAGGTGGCTCATCAGGCCTCCGATAAGGCTTTCAGAGTCCACTTACCTGCTCTAATTTACAGTATCTAAGGGATTTCTTGGGCTGCATATATTTTGTTCTTTGAGCAGCCAAGCATTAAATTGCTTTCCATCGGGAACAGCTTGTATGCTGGGGTCGCCAAAGCTGTGGCTGGTTTCCAATGAGATGGTTTGGCAGCGAAGCCAACACTGTAATTAGGGTCACCCGGCTCCGGAGCTGTTGCAGGGCAAAAGGGTCATCACGGCTGCATGGTGTTTGGAAGTCACAATCAACCTGGTGGCTGATACTGCATGGCTTTATAGATCCTAAATCAGCAGAATGCTAATGTGGTGCATCATCCAAAATGTCTTACTTTAGCCACCAGAACTCCAGTATTTATTTATAACAACCACCATGACGTCCCTTTGCTCCAGGGCCCTGTATAAGCAAACAGTTAGAAATATATGGCACTCTGTATCACTGAGAAATGAGCACACAATGACAAAGGAAGAAATGGAAAGATAGTGGTCGGGCACGGGTAGTGAAAGCCCCATGTATAACGACTTGTCATCTTTGTCTTCTGGTGCCAGAAGCTGACTTCAGCAGCCTTTTGCTGTTCGAGCTTTCAGTGCCTGTACAGTGTGACTCCGTCCAATGTAGCCTGTGGTGTTTTCATGAGGAAACTGCACAGTGTCCATCTGCAAAAAACATTCCTTTGTGTCCAGCAGTGAAGAAAAAAAAACTAAACAAACTCCCGGGTGCTTTGTCCAGCTCATAGAACTCTCTTTGTCATTGCAGCAAGTAAACTCTTCTGTGAGAAATAAAGAGATAAATTCTACTCAGTAAATCTGTGGTAGAAACATACTCATTAACAAGTATCCTCCTGATTAATTATATTTCATTCTAGCAGGCACAACCTATACTGAATTTGGTTAGAGACTCTGCACAGTATTTCACCAGAGACTGACAACCCCTTTTGTATAATTAGGAGTCCCTCCTTAGGACACCTTATGCTGATGACAATTTTCACGAGTATCATGTGTTATGCCTGTGTTCAAGAGGGTAAGTTTAGCTGACGACATATTTCCTTTGCAGGCATCACGGGAGATTTTGGGGTTTAATGGCTTTGCTAAAAAACATTTCAAAAGTCATTATGCATTCTGGTGTGTCAAACCCTTAAGAGGTAAGTACAGTGATTTTTGATGTATATCACACCGAGGATATTTATTTGGATTACATGATCGTAATTGGTTTTCTTTGACAATATTGCACAGGAGGTCTCATGTTATCTCAAGTTGATTTAATGGGTTATTTTGTAACCTGTGTTCTCTCACCTGAGTGAGATACACCTGTCCGATGTATTTGAATTATCTTCACCATGGCCCAAAATTTTAATTAAAAAAAACATTGTGTTTTGTTCAGTATAAAAGCAGACTTGTTCTAAACGTTTCCAGATATGTAAAATTAATGGTTGGGCTGGTTGAACAGACAAAATTACAGGTACAAAAACATCCAGTAGCACCCGTGCAAGCCTCAAACATAGATGAAAGAGCCATTCCTCAGCTCTTCAGTGTTGTGCCGAAGGACAGAACTTAAAAGAAGTTTATTTATCGTCTTTCAGAAAAAACAGAACACTGTAATCCAGCATATATTCAAAACTAATGTGTTTTCCACGGCAGTTCTTGCTGAATTATTTATCAAGTCATTTTAGAAAAGACGAACCAATGTTGAGAATTGTGATTAACTGCAACAACTTTTTTCCCCACCACGTTTCAAAAATGAAATCATGACAAAAGCAGTTTCACCACTTATCTTATAATAAATGGTATATGTGTTGCTGGATGGGAAATGAGTGCTAATATAAAGCACTACTAAAATTAAGCAGCATCAAGGGAGTAGGTATGTATTTTTGCTTTAGTGCTTACACATACATACACACCCACACAAACATTTCCTTGTAATACACGGTGACAGTAATGGAGAATTGAATTATCTAGGGAAACAGATAAACACAAGAAAACAGTTTGCATTGGTGGTTTATAAAGCTGTTAACCTCAGGCTCTGTGAACTAGCGACCATATAATATATAGACTATACAGACTGTATAAAATCCTGCTGACAAAGCTTCTCTCCCTCCTCAATGCCCCACTGTGTCAAAACAAACATCCATTTATTTAGATGTCTTGAGAAGTAATTTACCAGATTTTACAAGATCTTTTAATTGTAGACATTTGTGGTTGTAAGAGACCTTCTCTCCTGAATGATTGGATCTTAATTTGGGATGTTGGATGCAGAATATCTCTCAGGGTCATCTGAATCAGCTATGTTATTAAGTGCTTCAAGTATTTTTTACCATGTTGCACTGACTAATTATGAAAAATGGGCCCATCAGGCCTGTCTCAACCCCCCCACCCCCCAACTCTACCAGCACTGGTCACATAGGTTCAGTGCTGCAGACGTTATTTATCTTGTCCATATTTAATGAGGATTCGCCCAAGGAAGCAGATGGTACATTAGCTGTAATGAACCAGAGCTGACTTCAGTGGTTTTTGTGAGAGTATGGAGTTGAACCATGAAGGCCTCACCGCTTCACGCCCTACACTGTGAGAGGGTCGAAAGCTGTGTGATGTGAATAGAGAGCGTGTTCACTCGCCTCGTAAGAACAGATCCCTGTTATAAGTCTGGACAGGATCTCATTGCCCCCGGTGAAGCATCATATATTGATGTGGAGAGAACAAAAATTACTGCAAGCTCTGACCCCTTTGTTCGCAGTGCAAGCATTAAAGTTGCTGAGTGTGGGCTTCACATTGAGCTACATTTTATTGTTACACTCAGCAGAAGTGATTCAAGTGAGTACCCTTACTCGTACATGCTTCCTGACACTCACTGACTGTAAACCAGGAGGCTACACGTGCATCCTCTCCTAGAGCCTCACATGCACTGACAGAGAGGTTTAATTAAGATTTCCGTCAAGTTCTGGAAATCCAGTGGATGATTTTGGACTAACAGACAAACTGCACTAATCTGTGACTCAAACCTAAGAACCAGCCAGCTGTATTTAACAGGCACGTCAAGATGGAAATGGTATCACAGCCAGTTCTTGAAGACCACATCTGGCTACAACCATTATTCCCTGAGGTTACTTCTGCAATCTATAATATTTTCGACTGCTTACCCCACAGCTGGAGGTTTGTTGCTGTCTGTGAAGTCTGAGGATGTTTCATAACCTCCATTCATTCTTTGGAGAGAGACCAAGGAGTGGTGGCAGCTATCTGAGAGCCTGCATGCTCCCACGGTGTATGGCTAATGCTGATAATTAAGGGGAGTGGATGGATATACCTAGTTCCTGCTGTGCACTGGGTGGTGCTTTGAGCCCTGCTGAGTCACAGGGCACCTTGGAGGTAAACGGAATCATGTTTTAGAGAAATCTAACGGCAGTGGGGGGGTTAAAACGATTTCTCATCTCAACTGGGTACTTTCATAAAGCAGGACTCAGGGTGTGTGTCGAAAAAATAATCACGCAGTGCAGCATATCAAATCATGGCTTGAAGAGGAAAAATAAACATGTCTAAGTTCATTGCTTGCAATGCAATTTAGAGCATACACCTCTGGGGTCTCCAGCTGCAGGGTTGGCTCTGTACACTCTGTGCAGACAAATACCATTGTAAGAGAAGCAGAGGAGATCCTAACAAGTTAAAAAAAAGCTCCCCAGAGACAGACCAGGAGGGAGAAAGAGGGTCGATGGGATGGAAAACACTGGATCACCAGAGTGTGAGTTCATTGAGAGGAATGAATGAAGAAATGTAAGGTGATGGCGTTCCTGGTGATCTTCAAGGCAATGAGACATTATTGATTTCCAAGGACTAAACTCAATCCCTAATGTGTCGAGGGATCAAGGCTTTCTTCCTTTGTCTTGTCCTAATACTTGTCTATTTCTCTAGCTTTTAGCCACCACAAATGACTCTGGAGTGAAGCTTGATATATAGCAAAAGCCCAGCGTGGTTTAGGCATGTCGGTCTAGCTGTAGGAAGAGTGATCACTCATCTCAGTGGATGGCGAAGATATGCCTCGACCATCTGTTCACTTCTGACACAATGCAGTGAATCAGCACTTTAGTTTTTTGAAGGAGCGTATCCTGAAAGACTCTTATCTGTGAGGGCAGAAGCAGAGTATTGCTAAAGAGATGTTTATCTGAGTTGATATTTAAGGGAAGGGAGGGATGCATTCTGTTATTGCTCCTTAGCCAAAATTTTCACACAAATTCAGCAAGGCAGAGAAGCTGTCCTAAGCTGTTTTTAAAAATAGTAGACAACATGATGGCTTATAGGCATGAGGGGGCCACCTGCAGAGAGGTGAGCATCAGCATTTGGATGTGTTTAGTCTGTTTCCGTTGAATACATAATGTGTAGTACTGAATATCTAAAGGTTGACACTATTTTACCTGCTTTTTTTTGTATGTGTTCCCAAATGTAGGCCATATTAAGATTAAGATACATTTTATTTATCCCACACACATGCACAGACATGCACAGGCACACTCATGCAAGAGGAAATTTAACCTCTGCTTTTAACCCATCTGGTGCCAGACACACAGAGCAGTGGGCAGCCGTGTACGGCGCCCGGGGAGCAGATTGTAGGGGAGTAAGGTGCCTTGCTCAGGGCACTAGACAGGGTAGGGAGAATCCTCTTGGATTTTTGGACAGATCAATCCAGGTTCGTCTTTTTGTTGTTTCTCCGTGGAGTCGAACCAGAGACCTTTTCTGCCCATAGTCCAAGTTTCTGCCACTAGTCCACCGCCTCTCTAAGTATATATGTATATGTATATATGAAGCTAGGGCTGCCATTTTAGGACAACTTGACTTGGCTTTGAGTAATAGTCATGCAAAGTTATCAAGTCTTTCCGTTGCTGTGCTGCCACTGGGTGAAAGATTTGGTGATGAGCTGAGGAGCTGCGGCTTTAAGATCCTTGCCAAGGCAATACTGAATAGGTATAGTGATTCAGAAAGGATGGTAGAGATAGCAGAAGAGTTTGTGGAGATATGGCGTGCAGCCCCATGTTTATCAAATAGACTACAGATAGTCAGAGGATAGTAATGTAAGAGATTATGAATAGTTGCTTGTCATGGACTTGGTACATCTTTGACTATTCTTTGAAATACACAGAGTAAAATTGGGCATACACTGTATGGTTTTAGAAATGCATCTTCACAATGTGACCCAAAGCTCACGATTTATGTGCTCACACTGCACGGTCCAATCGTCAGCAATGACCTGACCTGTCACAGGGCTCTATACTCGTGCACCACGATGCACCGTGCAAAGCACAGGTAAATGTCAAGACTGTGCTTGTGCGCAGTTGGCAGGATGAGCCTGGAGCATCTGGAAACAGGAGGAGAGTGAGATGTAGTGGCTGTTTTAGCATTGGAATAACCAGACAAAGTTTATACGTTTGTCCTTCCCTTTATGTAGGTGTATTCTATGAAATTAAATAGTAATTAGGAATGGGAGATGGATAGTTTACAAAATGTACCTTGTGACCCTATGTTTTATTGACGAGTAATAGCAAACGTTTCCACCACAGTGGAGCCTCAATCAGAGTCAGTGCATACTGTGTGTCAAACTAAAGCCCTATAGAGGCTACATCATGTGATTAAGTCAAACGTTTTATCCATTTAATCTCATCCAAGCGGCTTGTTGGATTCAGTTTGCTTTCACTGTGTTTGCCACTTGGCACAGGCGCAGTTTGGTTAAAACACACAGAGATCGAGTAATTGACTTCAACTGTGCGAGAGGATGAAGTCGGCCCACCTAAATTTTTGACATGTCAGAAGTGTACTGTTAATGAGACCGACGGTCGGTCAGTAGCAATCCAGTGCAGCCCGCTTTCTCCTGTACACTGCGCGGCGAAAAATGTACGACAAAGCTGAAAATCGTATGATGCACGACTCAGAAATCGGGAAAAAATTGGCTTGAATCGTACAGTGTATGCCCAGCTTAAGAGACTTTTGGTAAGGTAATGGAGGAACAGATCATCCATTGTGTTTAGCCTCTCTAAGGGACAGGGGCATAAATAGATTATGGCCACCACCTCCTCTTAGGGTTAGAGTGTGTTTTTGACTTAAGATCATACCAGCATCAACAAGTCAAGAAGAGGGGCATTTTTGGAAATGTTACGGTGTTCTTTTTCATTGCATCTGCTGTGAGAAATGGAAATTCAGCTTGTTTTTTTTGTTTTTTTCATTCAATCCAAAAGGATAATTTTTATGATGGTTGAGCCATTTTCTGTCTCAGTTAAGGTGCCCCAGCTGAAAAGTGGAATTCTGGCACTCGCTGAAACAACAAGCACATTGGGGACACTAAGCTAGACCAGAGGGCCACTTTGATCACTTATTATGCCTTGGCTCCCATCACATGTGACGTCTGAGTTAACATTAAGCAGCATATTAGAATACAGATTTGACTTGTTGAGGCTTTGAGAACCCCCTAAGTCGTGCTAATTCTGGCATGTAGACATGCTTGGGTTTGTTCGACTGAGTAAAGAGGCACTGAAGAAAATCCCAATTTGTTTAGAGAACAGTTTACCTCAGACAATGCTGTCTAACAATACATGGTATGACTACACACTTAAATTTCCATGCCATTTTGGAAGAAATTCTTTTTCATGTTTGTTTTTTGGAAGGTGGGAATATTAGTTCCCCTTCAGTAGCTCTATATCCAAGAATCGCTTAGCAAAGAGAAGATTAAATGCACACATTAATCCAGGAGTCAGAGCAATCTTGTAATCCACTCAATATGCTAATTGCCTGTTCTTTCTCCAGCAAAGGGGTTTACAGGCCATTAAATGGCACTGAGTAGTTGACAAAGGATAGCCAGTATTCTCCCCCACCCACTCTCCCTCTGTCTCTATTTTGTACTTGGACAGGTTGTTGCACACCCACACAACATCCGTCTAAAGAAATATGCAGAACCTTAATAAAAAGTATGCTACTGTGATTCCAAAGCAGGTTTTTGTTGTTGTAGGATTATGGTAGAAATATTGTTCAGTCCATGCAGGCTTGACAGTTACAAAGGTGGATATGTTGAACTTTTGATCTTCTCATTACTGCTGGGGTCTCTTTGGACGTCTTCTGCCAGCATACCAAAGCTTTCTTGTAACAATTGTCCATATCTGACAGTGGTACAAGTAAATAATGAAAGAGAGTTGAGCGCTATTGTATCCGTGGCAGTCCCAGTCAAGCACATCCCTCCCTTCTCCCACTTTGCCCATACTCAAGAGGATCACACCAAGGTAAAGTGCAATTCTTAGCACACTACTGCCTGTGTACTAGTCCCCCAAGTGGCCTTGGCAGCCTCAACATGATGGATGTTGTTTCCGATCGAGTTTCTCGCTACACTGATAAAGCAGCCTTGTCAAAACACATTCACTTGCAATGTAAGCAGATAAAGATAGTTTGCAGATAATTAAAAGATTTGCACTTTGCGTCATTTGTGGAGCCAACTGCCAAAGAACGGGGCTGTGACAGATGACTCAAACAAGAGAGTTCGGCATGAAGCCTGACTGCAAATGTAGCTGGTAATGACCAGAGTGTGTTTTTCAGATGCAGCTAATGAGCACGGCCATTACACATGAATGACATTTTAAAAACCTGGGGAGTAAGGAAATGAAGGAGTACTCCAGATAGAATGCCTGTAGGCAGAAAATATGATGAGAGCATCTATAGGTCTATAGTACCAGGATCTCAGTTTGCATGTGAAGACTCACAATTGGCACTTATCCTCTGTTTTTGACAGATAATCCTTTTATGGATATCATTTACATTTTCTGAGGAGCCCATTTTCAAGGATGTTTGCTCTTTTGTAAGATTCTGTAGAGAGACTGAGGTGATGAAAGAGACAGCAGTTTAGACCTTGTAGCTTGTGGTTTGTGAGGATGCGTTGACTCAATCTTAACCTTCATGTCACATCTAATGACCCTAGAACAGACAATGTAATTATTGCTCAATAGAAACAACCAGATGGATTTATTCCCTGTTTAAACAGTAACTCTCAAAGTCGTCTCACTTAATCCCCAAAAATCTGTGGACTAATGCTGCCACCAATCTTCATGCAACATGATTGATTAGTCACACATTTTTATGTGCTAAATGTGTGCAGATATAAATGAAATCATCTTGAGTGTTTTTTTAGAGGTGGTTTATATCTAGCAGTAATCAAATACTATGAGGGGCTTAAAGGTATAGATTCTGATGCTAATCATTTTTTTTAAATTTGTTTGAATTATTTATTTTGCATTGAAGATTTAAAAGCAAAAAAAATCTAAAATGATTAATTTTAGTGAAGATAATGGTGGCGATGATTTCATTTATGCTGCCTATATGAACAAAAATAAATGTGTCCTTTTCAAACGATAAAATCTGCACTGCCCACATACCACATGCAGCTTTTATGTTTAAAGTGAGAAAATACACATTATTTTTTCTATGTAAATAATTATAACATAAGAAAACGTATTTCCTGCATCAATAGCTCTGTAAAATAAGTTTTCATATCGGCAGCATAAACGCAGATATCAAAATGACTGGGAAAAGGCTCTCGTCGTATTCTACTGTAGTTACTATCATACTTCCATCGTTGCTAATTTAATCTGTATTAGTATTAAGAAGTGACCCTGTATTTTATCTGGATTTGTTCTTATCTGCTTGTGTGAACCAATTTCTTCAAGGAAGCATTGACACACACCTCGAGGCCCCAATAGTTAACATATAAGCTGTTATAGTCATCCTCATATTTTATATGTAATGGCAATAATATTTATAACATTCATAGAATAGCTAACATTGTTGATTTTAGATTAACAGTTTGCAGACGTGTTGTTGTTGTGACCAACATGTGTAACCTATTTAAGTGTTGCTCATGACTTGAAAGTTTTAGATTTAATTATTATTAAGCTTGCAGTCATCAAATAATGTGATCACTTTCGTCCCACAACACATTTGATGGCCTGTTTGATGTATTCATTTTTCTCAGGAATAATTTCAGCATGAGGAAAGTGGGTGGGAGTGGGAAACGTGTTGGCATGGTGATTACAAATTAATTACTAAAATCTCAGGAAAACCACAAAAACAATAATATCAAGATGTGAGAGTAACGGCTTGCTGCAAACATTTTGTCTTTCTTAGTGAGTGTGAGTGGGTGTTTCTGCTCGTTTGTTTGGCTTTTTTCATTGAACCTCGGGTAAAGGATGTTTTCCTGGACTTATTTTGTGTACTGCAGCATGATGACCTTCAAGTTCTCTCTTGGTATCCCTGAAGGTTTTTGTTACAGTGCAGATGAGATGCAAAGGTAAACCTCTATGTGGGTGGTTGTCTCTCAGGTTGAGAATAATCCTGGCAGCTATGGTCAGACACAGTGGAAAATAGGCTGGGATGAGTATGCCGCTTACAAACACAATGTTGGCAGTAAAAACTCTCACTGCAGAAGAGAAGTATTTATTGCATTTCATCGAATCTATCCCCCACAACCCGAGAAGTACTCAACCTTTAGTGACCATACGGCTCATTTATCTCTTACCTCGGATACGACCCACAGGGGTGTCTTCTGACATATTAACCCTACAGCACACCAGACCATGATATAAATGTTAAGGCAGTATGGTGGGCATTTCCCCTACTTCCTTCCTGAGATCTGGGAATGAGGTGAAATTGTTGAAAATCCAACCAAACGATTTAGGTACATGGGCAAACATGGCCAGAGGTCAACCACACATATTTTGAGGAGATAACACAATAACACATATTTACATTACAATTAAATTTGTTTTGTTGTAAATAAACGAGAGGCTGAGAGCTTAAGAAATGATTTTGTGCTTCATACTTAATTTGAGAGTGGAATTCTGAGTGTTCAGCATAGTGATTAGAATATTGCACCTCAAGCAATGTGAAAGCTACAAAAGTAAGACTCATGTTGTAAAAACAATTAACCAAAGGTTCAGATTGTTTCGTGGAGGTAGTATTTTCTGAAGATTACACAGTTGCATTCTTTACAAAAGCTCCATTTAGGTTTGCACGCTTGATGAGATATAACTGCAGCACAACAAATTATATTCAAGTAACAAGAAATCATTCAGTAAAATAATTTTTGAGAGGAATTAGAGGCTTTGAGTTAAAAATGCATTTGGCATCTCAGCAAATTGGCTCTGACTCCAAATGGCAGCAAGAGGTAATTACTTGAAGGATGGACTAAAATGTCCAAAACTTACTAAACTGCACTCAGCACCCTGCTGTTGAGTAACCCAGCTGGTCTGGGATCACTTTGTGCCCGGGGACATTGGAGAGAAGGAGAGGCAGGTGATTGAACCTCTGGGAGATTATTCAGAAAAGAAGAAAGGGTAACTTGTGACAACACTGGGTGTTTGTATTATTATAATAAACACTCCACTGACTGGATTCCCACTCCATAGCTCCCCTTTGGAAAAGGGCCACAAAATCCAACTGAGTGAGGAGCACCTTGCCAAATGAGGTCATCTCCACACATCTTTTGATCCCTCCATTCTTCATCTTGGAGGCAAGTGGCACATAAGAGGATCTATCTTTGTGAACGCTTCTGAGGCCCCAAAATTACAAACAAACTGAAGGCGTTGGATCAATAGAGTGTGTCTCACAGAATGATGAACTGGCACTTCAGAGGGGGAAAATCAATGTGGTGCTCCCTTCCCCTCGCTCTCCCCTCTGTCTTTCTCTTTGGGTCCTAAACTCTCCTTAGAGTCCTTATACTGAAGTGTTTAAGTGTGTGTTCACCTCTATGGTTCACCTGCGTTGCTTGAAGCAGTGTCTCTTGCTGTGATTTAATGTTCCTTTGTTTCTTATTCCTTTTTAGCCTCCGAGACCCCTGCCACTTTGATGTGTGAGCACACCCACCAATAATGGCCCATAGGATACGCAGTGGAAGTAAGTGCTTCTGGTCAGATTTACCACTTTAGTGGCTCCTCCTCCCTCCACTGCCCTTGTAAATCTCAGCTCATCCGTTGTGGAAATGTTGATCAGTACAACATAGCAATCTTTAAATCACAACACACATCGGGATACAAACATCGGAGTGGTCTCAGATGTTTGTGTCCCACTGTAGCACTTGACATGAAACAGCCAAAATGAAATAGTCTATTTAGTGCAACGCAGGCCTCAGACAGTTGACATCAGGGTGTTTTAATTTTAGAGCTCCAGTATGTACCATAGTTTACATAAATGAATAAAAAACAGGAAATCCATTATATATCTTAAACAAAGAATTTGTCAAGTTCCCAAAACGTTTACATTGGATTCAATGAGCTCTATCTAGAAATGAACTAGCTTGAATTAACCGTTGTTCTGTGGGAATCGTAGAGGATCACAACAGAGGGAGGCATCTTCTGGAATCAGTTTTGGCTTATTTTGCCTAAGAATGACATTTTGTTGAATAGACGTAAAAGATAACTCTTTTATATTCCAAAATAAAACGTTTAAATAGGTACAGTATTTGCTTTGTGGTTGATTCTCCCAGGAGAGGTGGAGTTATCTGAATACTGGAGTGTGATAGCTCAGCGGTTGGTAGGTTTGACGAAGCAGGCGAAGGTTGTGGCTCTGATCAGTGTACATTTTGTGTGGATCTCTCAGGACCTATGTTAATAACAGGTGTGAACAGGGCTTAAAAAGCTGTCAATAAAAAAAATGGTCCATTGTTAGCATGTTGGTGGTTGATGCAGTCTGTAATATCTCAATAACTACTTGGTAGTTATGGCATTTGATGCAGACATTTGTGGTCACTCTTACTCTTGTTTTCCTGAATCATGTGTAGACATAAGTCAAGTTTCCATGGTACACACCCATTGTGTCAGGTTTTCCTCCATATGTGCAGGGATGGGCAAAGATAAACCCACATGTATTTATAAATAAAATACCAAATAACCCAATTGTCAGTGTATCAAAATAAACTACACAATGCAGGAGCCACACCATGTATCAAACAACTGTATTTTTGTATTTAAAAAATACAAAATATATATATATATATACGATACCAGTTAACTCCCTCACCTTTTTTAATCTTCATCTGCCTCTCTCTCACTCATGTATCTTCTCATAGTTTACTGCCTATCGATGCTCTTATATCTGCCTCCATCTAGTTCAGGCAAACAAAAGAGGGAGAAGGACATTGAGGAGTGCATATTCAATTGGCGTGCCCACACAGTGTTGATCACTAGCACGTTATTTGAGAAAAATTCTCAAGAAACACATCACAGCAATTAGACTTAGAGAAGTTGTGAGGTAAAACAAACACAGTGCTGGAGGGATAGCGACCTGTTGTTTCATGACTTTGCAGCGCAATGTTATTAATGACACTAAGGTACAAAACACGTGTGTTCACTTAAACCATCTCTGAAACGCTTTATAGATTTGTTCCTGTGCACAATCGTCGGAAACTTTACATAGGCTGAATGTAGCAACCTAACATTAGCTGTGAGGGCTGCTAACGTTACTCAGGCTAGTTAACAACAATCCAATAATTTCGATTTAGCCAGGAACTGTTAAGAATTGTGGCAATGGATGCTAAACATTGACAGAGAGCTGGCAATCAACACGCTTCTTGTGCTTCTTCTTTGGGTCTTGCTTCGTGCTGGATCATCGATTTTCCTGAGCCTCAATGTTCTGTTGTCAACAAGCCTGGATAAATTAATGAGTAGACACCAATCAGAGGCTGCATGTATTGATTTTCATTTTCATCAAGTCATCAGGTATAGACGTCTCACAGAATGTATTTTTTAAATTCAAAAATACAAATCATTAAAGTATTATGATACAAAATATGAATACATTTTCATCAAACCTATCAAAAACAAATTCCAAAACACAACCTTGTATTTCAAATACACATTCCAAATACATGTATGATAAATACTGGCCATCCTGGGGATAATTTGAGTGAGCAGGTGTGTTGTGTCCTGGCTGACACGAGCTCTTGTGATGAGGGTGAGACAATCCCTGTTCGTTCTGGAAGGCAACGCTGTCCTCCTGTCATCCTTCCCCCTGATATTAAGGGCGTGGAGAAGAAGACTTAGACTGGTATCCATGTGTGGTGAAGGGATGGAGGTGTCTATCTGTCGATCTGTCTGTGTGTCTGTCTGTCCGTCTGTTTGTCTGTCCATCCGTCTATCCATCCGTCTGTCAGTCCATCTATCCATCCATCTTTCTGTCTATCTGTCTATCTGTCTGTCTGTCTGTCTTTCTCTTTCTCTGTCTCTCTGTCTCTTTGTTAGTTTGTCTATCAGTCTGTTTCTCTGTGTCTTTGTCTGACTGTCTATCAGTCTGTTTCTCTGTCTCTTTTTCTGTCTGTCTATCAGTCTGTTTCTCTGTCTCTTTGTCTCTCTGTCTATCAGTCTGTTTCTCTGTCTCTTTGTCTGTCTATCTATCTGTCTTTAAGTCTTTGCTTGTATCAAGGGGTACAGTTTAGGCTTGAAGCTGTTGTGTGTCAGTAGTAAAATATTCATAATACGTGCAGGGAGTTTGACAAGCTGCTCTGACACCTCCGAACACTCCACCCTCATTTTCATTTCCTTCCTGGCTCCGGCATGTTACTTCACAGCTCTGCTGTTCAGCACCATGCTCTATGCTCAGTACAGTCATGATGAAAAAAACCCCACAGTGCACTTACTTTTACTTACTGTATGAGTATCTTCTATCTGAGTCTCTAGAGATATAGATTCCAATCGGAAGGAATGATAAACCTTTGTTAGCTGCTGAAGTCGTATATAACCAACCCGGCACGTAGGAGTAATGTGCTCACAGCACCACAGACTGCATTTATCCATGTTTCTTTACTTGTTACCTGTTCACTGAGGGTGATGGAGAGAAGCTCAGCAAACAGACGCGATATACATTTGACATTTTACACGTTAACAGCAATGTATTTTCTTTAGTTGAATTTGTATTGTTCTTTTTAAGTATTCTAGTTACTTTCATTGACCATCGGACTTGTTTAAAAACCTGATATTGCATTTAAATACTGATATCAATTTACAGTAGAAATTAAATAAAAGTTGTGTTCCTGTTGAAAACCGGCCTAATTACGTCTTTATTGAATCTTTTTTTGTTTATTTTTTACTTACTCCCAGTTGAGGTTGAACCCACCATGGTTTCATCTCAAGGAATAAGGCCCTAATAATAGAACAGCTTTATTATAAAGACATTGACCTATGCACATTTACAAAATCAATATTCTTTGCCAGGTCTCTTCCTACATCTAGCAGCTAAAACTGTTTTTTCTTTTCGTCCGCATAATGTGTTTCTTCTACTCGTATTTTTCTAATACAATAATTGATCCTTGTTGGGAAATATTCAGTTCTGCTGCCAGTGCACTTCCATGTCTGTGATTGGTCATACGCAGTAAACACCGCCCATTTTATGTGCACCCGCTCATATATTAGGAAAACCTGGATGGAGTTATCGAGTATATTACCAGCGTCCTTGGACCGCTTAGCCCGACTGCGTTTGGAAGGTCAAGTTCAGAGGGATGACTGAAAGATATCCTGGGTATGACGAAACTCGCCCCATAGTACAGGCCCCAAGTCTGTTTTTATCATGTGGTCCAGTTTAGAAAAACAATACATTAAGTTATGGTATGGATAGAGTTAATACGTTTCAGCAGCTTTCTAGTGGAACATCCCCACATGAAAGGTAGAAAAGCTGCTATCTCGAAAGCAAACCTGTTTCCGTCCAAGGCTCTATAGCTCTGAGACAGCATTGATCAGCTGCTCGCTCTCTGCATGTTTCTCTGCACCATGCTGCAACAGAATGATTAGCCTCAGGGGGGAAGGTAAACAGAAGTGGGAAAAAAGTTGCAAATCATCTTTTCATTATATTTTTCTGCAGCCTTGCTCTTTAGTCATCATCACGGAGCCGAGGCCTCTATCTCCAAACTCTATATCAATATGGATTTAGGAGTCTCCCTGAAGCAAGGTCCTCAGCTAATTAAATCTTATAATCACTTTGTACTGTAAAAACACAAGCCAGGAGGAGGGGTCGTGTCAGGACTTGGCAGTTTAAACGAGGGCCAGTGGAGTTTTATTTAACAAAGGCAGCTAATTGGGTCAGAGCTCTTTATCCTCATAAAGCACCAAGGTTCTCCAGTCGGGACGCTCGCGGCTCTTTGTGCTCAAGCGGAGTTTCCAGTCTTTCTAGGAGAGTGAGAGGAGGGAGAGCGAGGTTGCAGCGCTGACCGAAACAGCCTCTGTTGTCAAGGCTACAGCAAACAGGTATTTTATATTGTTTTTACGGTTTGGAGGAAGTCAGGTCTGCTGTGAGAAAAGTGATGGGATTCACAGCAGCTCTATGCTTACAGTGAATTCCAATAGAGGAAGGTGCTACAGAGACGTACAAGTCCATAAACTTCTTCTATCTTTCATCTGAAGAGGGGGGATCGTTCAAGCAAGGCACTGCGTGCTCCACTGATGCAGTTGTGAATACGATCCTATCGCTGCCATGTCAAACTCTCATCACATCTCCTCTCTTTACTTTGTATAATCACCTGCATTGTTAGGACTGTATTCTTGTTTATCCTATGCATAATTTAAATGTGTATAAATAGTGTAATATTTTAATTACAGAGTCTTCAATCTGCACTTGAAAAATGCTAATTTTACTCGTCTATTGTACCAGGCTTTGTAACTTGTGTTTAATATTGCAGCAAGCTCTAGGTTATCGTCTTTATTCATACATGCCCAAACGTGATCAATAATTATCTAGTGAATACTGCTTAGTTATCAAAAGCAGTTAACTACAACAACAAGTAAAGAAGCTGTTTTCATTCTTCACTTTCACTCAAGTAAACACTTTTAATTTATCGCCACCTTAGTCGGTTTTAGACTGAATAGTTGGGAACACAGAAAAACCCTTCATTATAAATTCACGTAGAGAAATAATGCACAAAAAGAGGAGAACCTCACCAGGGTTGTTTTCTCATCACTCCCCCCCCTTTGCTGCTCTCACAAGCCAAAGGAGTCGCTGTGTGTCTGCGGCTGCTCTGTTCACTGCAGCTCTGACGTGGTGACCTCGCGTTTCCTCCATCTTCTGTGTTACTCACATTTGTTTCTGTCCCCGGGGCTCTTCGTCTAAAGAGCCCGGACTGAAGAGGCAGCCAGGGCCAAGCACAGTATGGCGGGGTTAGCACTGCCCTGGAGAAATCTTCACCGCGACCTGATTTCTTTCACTTGCTCCCCATATTCCCTAGATCCTCCGCTCATAATCACACGATCCTCTGTCAGAGCCATTTGTGGGGAAAAACTTCTCTAACAGCAGTGAAACTAGAACACGATTTCAGAGTCCAGTGACGTGCATTGTGGTTGCAGTTCCAGCACCAGGCTGTCAGGTGTCCAAGCAGATTTATCTTTGAATGATTAATCAGGCAGATAATTGCATCCATAATAAGAAAAAAATGCATAATGTCTGCCTGTTACTGTTCTCATGAATCCTCGTCAAAACTGCATATTTGCAATATCAGTGGGAAACCGATGCATCGAGGAAAACCTCTCATAGCAGTGTGTCATATTCATCTCGCTTAGATCTGAGTCAATATTAGTGATTGGTCCCCAAGTCACGTTCAGCCCCATCTTTTCATTCCAGCATCTGGATTTAATTGGAGCCACACTGTAAAGCCACAGCTGTTCTGCCTGTTAGGACAATAAATTACCCCAATTAGGAGTCAAACAAAGGAGGCTGTCTGACACCGGCGGCCACTGCCATGCCGGGAGATGATAATGCAATGAAATGAGGCTTCTCACCAACGTGAAGCTGTGCAGAAACACCTGCCCCATCATCTCCCTGATCAAAACACAGTTCCAGTCCAGCGGATATATGGAGCAGGAGAAGATTGGCCTGCATGGCCTCAGTCGCAGTAGCTTCTGGCGTGTAAATGAAACGTAAAAAAGCGTCACCGTGTAGGAAATCAATGAACGGTATGTTATATAATTGCAGGGCAGATGATTAATTGGTGTTCGGATGATGAGTTGTGGGTACATCCAGGTTTTCTGGCAGCGGCGGGACATATCGATAGCATCAGTAATGAGGCTAGTCATGAGGGAAGGTTTAGGAGGATGTGGAATTGAATGAACAATAGGAACATCTGTGCCTCACTACACAGCTAGGGCATAATTGTGACCATATTTCATTTTCCTCTTTAAAAGCCAGTCGTACTACACTTGCTGTCCAAGTCCCTGAAAGATGAGGCGTATTTATTTGGCTCACTCCGACACATTCAGCAGCTTTAGCAACTAAGGTGGTCTCCCTTTCAGAAAAATGTGGGGTAGCTGCATCTGTGATGACGGCCTCTGTCTCGATCGGAACTCTCTCCACGTCTCCGCCAGGCCACGCCATCCCTTTGTCTCACCACTTGCTGTGAACACACCATTAAGCCAGCCATAGTTTGACAAGAAAAATGAAGTGTGCTATTTCCTGTGGCCTTGAGTGTCTTCCTGAATAATGAGCGCATTGCCTGGACCCCCCCATGCCCCCCCTCCCACTCCCTGCCATTGGTTTTTCTCTTTTCCTTGAAGCTCCCGTCTGCTTAGAGAGTGAAGGGGTCTTGAGGTTGGCATTTGTCTCTGGGAAAGAAAAAAAGTGGTCACGCAAGACCTGTCAAACTAAAGCTGGGAAGCTTAGGGGAAAAAGGGATAGATGAATGAAGTGGATTTTATTGACAAAATCCTCATCCCATGTCACAGTATTAGAGAATTCTGTATCTGAGGAGATAACCGTCACGACAGAGCGTCATGAAATGATGCAAACAGCTTGCGCGAGCCAAATTAACTGGCACTGTCTCCCATATTACTTATTATTATTTTATTTTTTTTAAACGTGTCGAATTTGTCGGCAGCAGAACTGGATCACAGCAACACTGAAATGCTGAAAATAAACGGAAGCTCCGGTGCTAGCTCCTCGTCCAGCCTAACTTCTCCCGATTACCAGCGTGTGAGCAAACAGTCTGACATGACTGACCTCCTCTCTGAGAGCTGTGGGCATGACTGGACGGCTCTCCCTGCTTATTATGACAGGAGTGTTATAGCAAGGGGAGAAAAGTCTGCACCGTGGCGATAGCACCGCAGGAACGTATAGGCTATTATCCACCATTGTGTGGTGCTGGTAATGGTGAGAGAGAGGGCATCCTCTCTGTAATGGTGATGATGCATTTTGAATGGGTAGTGCCTATTATATATCAGTGAGTGATAATGGCTGCAGAGAGCCTCCTCTCGGTTGTGGTCATGATGCCAAGGAAATTCATAAAGGTCCACACAGAATATACATTGCATGCCATCTTGGTTTTATGGTGATAGCTGGAATGAAAGGAGTGGCAGAGTTTTTCTCTGTCTGTATTGTAATAATGGTTGGCCAGTCCGTGTGTTCAAAGAGCGTGAATATCCAGGGAAGGGATGAAATTGACAAGTGTCTGTGTTTGTGTGTGTGTGCGTGCGCGAGTGCATTCGGCCGCATGCATGTGTGCAGATGACAAACAAGAGGCACGCAGTAGAAAGAGAGCGTTAGTTAGCTATCTGCTCTGCTTGGCGCTCTGCCGCCCCTGTGATGTATGTTTATGGCCCATCATCTCTAGCCAATTACCCTGCCTCAGTGTGGGAGCACCGCGCCTTCCCATCACAGCCGTCAATGTCTGAGCGTGGAGAGAGAGACAGCGACAGTTAACGTTCCTGGACATCCTTGACAAAGCGCTGTTTTCCTTAGGGGGCTCTGGAGATTCATCTTCAAAAGTAAGCCACTGGGTAGAGGAGTCTGCCGTGTCTATGGCTGCTTTGGCTGCTTTGGGAATCGGAGACTTGTTTACTGTGTGTTAATGTGAACGTGTGTGTCTCTCTGTGAGTGTGTGTGTGTGTGTGTATGAGTGTGTGCTACAATTTAGGACAGTCTGTGTGCAAACTTGGCAAATCTCCTGTTTCCCACGCACTCTTGTGCTTGCATCCGTCTGTGTGGATCATTCACAGTTCGATACATTGATGTGTGCATACTGTCGGACGCCGTAAATGATGTGAGATCATTACTGTCATTCAGAAAAATCTACAGCTGTGAAATAACCTTGGCATGTTGGCTGTCTTTGTTTCCCAGATACAGCCCAGGCAGACATCTTCATGTATCCCGTCCTCCAGGTCAAGCTGCAGACTTTCTCCCACAACATCTGACTTTTACAAGGTAATCCTTTTCACCTGCTTTTTTACACAACGAAATGATGTGCTGAATTGTTCTGATTTCAGCATAGCTGCCCCAGACTGCCCAGCCATAAAATGCTCTCCAGTAGAGAAGTAATATTAGACAAGGTAAATCGAATCCAAGTCTTGGCGCAACATCCATGAAGACTAATTTGCTTTTAGAGGGAGGGAGATGTTTTTAACCCTTTTGACACTGATGAGGAGTGCGACTTTATTGAATCTCATCACATTTAGATGATCTGTGATACTGAGACAAGACAAGGGCTTATATGTTTTTTATCTCTCTGGCTCCATATTCATACGACATGACAGATTGAAACTACAAAGCTGTGTTTGTGTTGGCTCGATGAAGTTATGCTGGTGCCCAGAGGGTCGATCAGGGAGAGAAAATATTGACCGCCAATAGTTACACTTTGCTGGTGTTATTGCTTTTCACACTTGTGTGATACAGACAGCAGTCACCCAGCACAACATTTGTAAACCCGAAGCCATATTGACAGCTGTGTCTCTCTTCTGTCTAGGGCAGCATATCCAGTTTATTATATTTACTTTTTATGTTATTTCACTCAAGTGCTTTTGTTGCAAACACATAATATGAAAATGCCGAACGAGACGAGAACAGAAGAAAATACTTACAGTTCAGATGAGACGCGAAACCCACAGGGGCCTGCTAAATTAAGATGTGCAGCAGAATGTGTGTGGGTTGTATGTGTGACTTCTTTTAAATATGCTGTCGAGTTTGACTTGCTCAGTCAGCCTCTGTGACTCTCGGTGTGCACACAGTGGAAGTCAGTTTATCACATCGACATGAGAGCAGAGCTCTTAGACAGTGTCTGTACTCAGCAGCAGTACAGGGTCGTCTTTTATTATAAACTCACCAAATCAGATTTCAGTGTTTACTTGTTGGTAAAGCAAGAAGGGGAGGATATAAATGTCATACTTTCAAGACTAAATTTTGTAGAATTGATCTTGTGATGAGCATCTAGTTCTAAACATTTCCTCATCCAAATGACTGACTCCGAGTAAATTGCAGTCGAAAACAAATATAATCTGTAATTTAAATTCTTTACTTTTTGACATGTTTTAAAAGTTTGGAGAAAATCTGCTGTTAAGCTTGACGGATTGGTCATTGCACGCTAACTGTTAGGTCAACACAACGCCTCTCCCTTTCATATGAGTGAGTGGGGTGCAGAACTCGGTCCAGTTTGCTGTGAGTGTCACTGCTGAGAATGTAGCAACACATACTCTGCAAAAAAAAGGCACTGATGAAGAACACGAACAGAACAGGTTTGACACCAATGTATTTGCCCCAGGAAGACCGCTTCAGGCTCGTGCTCCTTTCATTGCCTTGAAAAACCTCTGAGGTTTTCAATAGTTTTCTGCAGAATACCTCATCTTTACCAACTGTTTCTTTCTGTTCTCAATCTCGATGCTTTCTCATTATTGAGGGGTAGTAGACCTCCTCTTCACACACTCGTGCCTCCAGCAAAATCAATGTTGCACTAGACGTGTGTGTCGAGTTAAAAAAAGTTTGACCAGGCGAAACTACGCAGCGGGATTGCAAGTGGCAGCTGAGAACATCTGACACTTGCTACCAAACAAAGGCAGGAGTGACGAGCATTAACTAGGCTTCATAGTGGACGATCACGGCATTAATCACCATTTTAATCATTTTATTTAATAATTTCCCTTAAAAAAAGGAGCATTGTGACATTGTGAATAATCTAGTAGAGAGCAATTGGCATACCTCTCTCGATCTGTGATATAACTGATGAAAGAACTCAACATTGCCTGCTAGCTAAAATGCTGTTTTTGTTTTTCCTTCCTATAACATTTTTAAGTGCCACACTCCAGTGAAGTAGACATTTGGCATTCTGCAATTTTGGAGACTTGAAACAACTCAAATCGCTCATTGATATGATCTTTAGTGTTCTCATCTGCTTCAATGGCATGCCAAAATGCGCATGCATTAAAGATTCATGCAAACAGCTGTTTATTTTACAGGACAAGCACGGCACAGAGCGAGGCTGTGTGCTTCGATTTCAAATCAGGGAAGCCTAAAGGAAATTGGGAGAATATTACATACAGAACAGGCAATGAACCCATGCTACATGCCCCAAAATAAACAGATAAACATTCCTGAGCCTCAGAGTAAAAGTGCAAGTAATTCCTGTAGTCAAAGAAAGAAACTGCCTTTATATCTGATGAACTAGTATGAGGTAATACAAAACCAGATATCTACCAAAACAGACCCATAAAGAAACTAGAAAGGTGCTCTGAGAGCACATACCACTGCCAAGACTAATGCCCTCTCTGTTCATGTCAAAGCAGTGTTTCGCATGAATTCTCTAGACTGTGGCTGCCCACCATCTTTTTAATTTGTCCTGTCCTTTTGAAACTTCTCATAATAAGAGATCTCTAACTTTGTTTTCCGCTCAGTCGCTGCATTGTGTAGCTGTTTGCTGGGCTATTTGCAGCATGCTTGCTCGTGCTACCGTCCATAAAGTTTTTACAGTCCACCTATAGAGTAAGACCTCAGTTTCAGCTGCAGTTGTGGCATGCAATGAGCTTCTTTCTCTCTGCACTTACACATTTAGTTGTTGAGTCATTTAGAAATACGGCTGGCCCCAGGTTTAGTTTGAAAACCACACACAGATGGCCGCCCACATTGAGTTTGGTTCTTCTAGAGATTTCTTCCATTTAATGAGGGACTTTTTCTCTCTCGACAGTCCCCAAAGTGCTGCTCGTTGTGGGAACTGTTGGGTTTCTCTATAAATTAATTAAAACTTCATCGCCTAAAATTTAATTTTATTGAATACCTTTTTATTGCCAAGCACTCTCTAACCATGTTTAGATAAGTGCTAAACAAATAAAGTATTTAGCAGGATTATTATTATTATGCTTATTATGATTATGATTATGATTATTATAAACCATATCAGTAGCAGCAGGTTGAGTTGATATATTGTCATTTCCACACAACACTTTACTTTGGCATTTACCTAAACAAGCATGACTGTTGAATTGTGAAGCATCACAGTCACAGCAGGTTTGAGAGAAAGTCACGGCGGTGATCAGGATGACATTTGTAGAATATTTCACGACAGATGCAGTGATAATATATGCCAGCTCCTGACAGCCGTTGAATTCAGAGGCTGAGTTACGTATGTTAGGCATGAGATACATATTCACAGCCAGTGCCTGCGTTCCCTCTCTTATGCCCTTATGCACTCTGACGCTCCTGTTTACTTTTCCTCTTGTGTATCCTGATAAACTCTTTCCTGCTTTTGCTCCGCTGTTTGGGGAGGCTGAGGATTTGTCGCTAAACAAAGCTTCATTAAATATCTTGATGTGCTCTGCATGGAAATGGATTCAACATTTGAATACAGCTGAAATTGAGGTGCGTACGTGTGTGTGTGTGTGCCTGTGTGTGCTATTATCCGCTCCATGCCCCACAAAAATACTTTAAGTGATCTTTAGAAGTGTAACACAATAGCTTTCTCTCCTCCACTGAGACAGGCCGTGACCTCCTCGCTGTTGCTCAACAGTGACCATTTGAATTGCAATGGGACAGGCTGATTGCCAATGGACAGCCCACACAAAAGTATTGCCGAACTGAATCAAAAGGCAGCTTTGTGATTTCTAACACAAACAATGCAGCGAGCTCCAGCCAAATGCTTTCTGCGATGCTATTTTGTTACAGTGTGTGGAAGGAAAAACCATTGAAGGCTTTAAGTGGCTAGAGTGAAGAAGACAGTGTTTTCACCTATCAGTGCAGAGCCGCACCTCTCTCAAAGCCACCTGCCATGCTCAATAATGCAATGGTGAGATATCCCTGTCGAATTGCAGTATTAAGCAGATGATCCCCTTTGGAAATAACAGCTGGTTGTGTTTTTGTTTTTAACGCCGAGGCTCCATCACTGCCCGTCACTCCTCGTTCGTCAGCAGCTGTTAGCCATGCGTCCTATGTAATTGCTCAGCTATAGTGCACTGATTTCCACTGCCACTTAGGAGTTGGATAAACGCACTGTAATTTAAACATTAAGGCAGTTGAGCACAATTCCTGTCCATTTTCTTTGCGAGCAGCTGGATAAAAACACTGGTGCTTTCTGTTAAGCAGCTCACTTTGTGCTGGAGCGAGAACGCAGCCTCTGCAGGATGTGTGTTTTTCATGCTGCACAGTGGCGTATTCTGTGAGGATTTCTGAACGGTGCTCGTTTAGTACAGAGTTTTTTCCATCTTCTGAAATCATCTTACCTTGATAGCTTTTTATGCATCTTGAACTGCTGAGGCATTCTTACTTTTTTCTTCCCCCAAAAATTCCGTCACGGAATAAGACAACTCGTCAGGGCCCCCTCATCTCTCCAAAGCTTTTCATTTTCTAATTAATTTTAAACTGCACCATGGGGAAGCCTAGCTTAGAATACAACGGGTTTGGCAGCTTCATATAACTTCCTCATTTCAAACCGAAATGTTGAGACGATTCCTTATTTTTCTTTCTCAGTTAAATGAAAATCCTCCCTCAAACATTGTAGTTATGTATGTTCTCATGCCTGGAAAGTTCCAGTGCAGTTAATAGGGTTTTATGAAATATTGTCTATTGTCAGTGTGACACATTAATCCTCAGCGTCAGGTTTTGTGTCATTCACTCAGAAGCCGGAGTCCAAGGTTTTCTGTCTAGACCTATCACCCACATTCAATGTTTAGAAATCCATCATAGACTGAGTTAGAAAAAAACATTTTTGCAGTTTTTTTGTTTTATTACATTATCAGCTCACATTTGTTCAACTGGAGGAGATGTTTTTTAATCACAAGACTATTTTAGGAAATTCCTCTTACATAAGAAGCGCACAACAAAAATAATAACAATAATAATCACAAGTTTCCCTCACCGGATAACAATCTTATCAAGCTAAATATAACACATATTAACATTTCATAGTTTGCCTCGTAGTGCTTAATAAAGTGCAACACCCTTAAAAGTGGGTAAAAAAAACTTAGAAACCTCACAGAGAGTCGCCTGTGAGGGATCTGTCTCCCAGGATAGACAGAATTATTATCAGCAAAATATCAATATTTACAACATTCATGAGTAAAAGCAAATACATGGAGAGGTGTTTATAAGTTAAAAGTATTTACACAAAAGAAAATCTCTGACAGAGATGATAGGAGCAGTAATGATGCTTTTTACGATAGAAGTATTGTCAGTAATAGTAGAATATATGAGGAGGCATTTTCTATATCTAAGCAATCTATTGTTTGTCGTAATCCACAAGCTCCTGCTACTACACACAACACAAATATTTCCCAGTGCCTTCAAGTCTGAGCATATCAAAGAGTGTATTGTTCCTTCCCAACTTGGAGGTGCACATTAGCAATGTGTAAAGCTTCCCCCTGAATTGTGGGTGTAGAGCTCTATCTTTGGCAAAGACACCCACGTGGTTTGTTTCTGCACGCTGGAAACTCACTCAGCGTTCTTTATCTCTCTCCGTTTGGTGTGAGAGGAGGCTCGAGTGCCGACCCCACGGGATGTCAGCTCTCACCGATGCTCTTGGACTTTCGGTAACATTTTGCCCCAGTGTCAGGGAAGAGGAGAGGAGAAGCGGAGCGAGAAAGAGAAGACTATGAGCTTAATGTAGATCTGTCATCAGCTGGCTGCAGATCAAAAGAGCAGCATTGGCAGGCGGAGCACAGAATCCATTGGAGCCTCCTATCTATGCCAAGCTTCAGCTTCTCTGAGGTAGATGAGCACACAGGGGCCTGGCTCGAGGCGAGTATTGTGTGTCCGCTTTCTGCAGCAAGTATGTGTGTGTGTGTTTGTGTGTGTGTGTGTGTGTGTGTGTGTGTGTGTGTGTGTGTGTGTATTTTTGGGAGACGAAGAGTTGTGGGCACACGCACGTTGTCTCAAGGCAAGGATCTGGCACTTTGAAAATGTCACCAAAAGCCCAGAAACAAAAAAGAGAAGAGTGTGATGAACAGACGCATGTGCTCTGGGAGGTGTGGGATTTAGAGAGGGAGGAAGGCAGAATTATTCTCTAAGAGTGGGAGACGATGGCACAAAGACGGAGAGATGCAGAGTTTTCTTGACTGTACTCCTCTGCAGCATCACTGTACAACTGGTAAGTGCAGCCTTAGGAGGTTTGTAGGGTTATCATCAGGATGGTTGAATTTGTTGTTTCACTTTATGCGCTAAATACTCATTTACTCATTCATTTAGTTTCAGCTTAATAAGTTCTATTACATTTTGTGCCTACTATTCCCTTTAGTTATCAAGCTTAATGTTGTATAGTTAATAGTTTGTCCTATGCCAGCACCCAAATCCAGGATACACTTCTTAACAATAATAATAATCATGATAATTATTATAAGATAAATACAACAATTCTAATTATTATTTATATTATTATCAATAAAAGTAATAAATGCAGGTTAGAGTCCTTCTAGTTTTCCCGTGATGATTCCTTATGACTTGTGAACTTGGCCTTTCATAAAACAGAATGAAAGCTCAGGGGTTGCATTTTAGTCAAGCTTAGACAATATCTCAACAATTAATCTGTCAAAATGTTTTAAGTGGCGGCCCTACTAAGTAGTGTGCCTTGAGATAGTGTATGTTATGATTTGGCCCTTTGGAATTAAAATTGAATAAAATATAATAATGAAATTGATAAGATAATGATAATTTATAAGTAAATCTACATTAGATTTCTCCCTTCCACAAATAGAATAAAGCCAATTCACTGATTCAGTTTAATAAAGTATGCTTCAAATACATCAGTTTCAATTAATAAAACAACTTTATAACATAATCAATACACCAACACCAAAAGCTTGTAAAAGTTGAGAGGTTTGAAGTTCCACAGAAAAGAAGCTAGTGACATTCACTCTTAAATAGAACAGTAGATATATATTCATTAAAGCGCTTGGTTTGAGATTTAGTGTTAACATCTAAGACTGAACTCTCACCTCTATTGAAAGGGAAGAAGCACTCCATGTAAGTACCATACAGAACTAGACTACACACTAGGAGGGGTGGTTGTGTTGATGGCAGAACATTTCCAGAGCCTTAGATAACAATATCACTTAGGTTCCGACACAATCTTGAATTTAAGATGCTCATAAAAACTGCACTGAATTTGTGTGACCCCATCCCTCACACGCATGGTTGTTGCTTGTTTTCCGAGATCAATGACATGCAGTGGGGGAAAAAACATGCTCCAAGTGTTTGCATATTTGGTTGTGTTGTATGTATTTAGGGCCCGAGCACCGAATGGTGAGAGGCCCTATTGAAATTGTAATGATTATTAGGGCCCGAGCACCGAATGGTGAGAGGCCCTATTGAAATTGTAAGGATTATTCTTATTATTATTATTAGGGCCCGAGCACTGAATGGTGAGAGGCCCTATTGAAATTGTAAGGATTATTAGGGCCCGAGCACCGAATGGTGAGAGGCCCTATTGAAATTGTAATGATTATTAGGGCCCGAGCACCGAATGGTGAGAGGCCCTATTGAAATTGTAAGGATTATTCTTATTATTATTATTATTATTAGGGCCCGAGCACCGAATGGTGAGAGGCCCTTTTGAAATTGTAAGGATTATTAGGGCCCGAGCACCGAATGGTGAGAGGCCCTATTGAAATTGTAATGATTATTATTATTAGGGCCCGAGCACCGAATGGTGAGAGGCCCTATTGAAATTGTAATGATTATTAGGGCCCGAGCACCGAATGGTGAGAGGCCCTATTGAAATTGTAAGGATTATTCTTATTAGGGCCCGAGCACCGAATGGTGAGAGGCCCTATTGAAATTGTAAGGATTATTCTTATTATTATTATTGTGACTAAAGTGAATTGGCTTTTTGAGGGCTTTAACATGCTGAACTTCTTACCAAACTTTGCAGATAATTAGAGAGTAGTGAAAATTTACGTATTCTGGAGTAATTTGAAATGGGCGTGGCAAAATGGCTCAACAGCGCCCCCTGGAACCCAGCCCCTAGGTTTCCACATAACCGATTTTCACCAAAATCGGGCAAGAGGTGTATCGTGACAAATCATGAAAAAAAGTCACAAAGGGCATTATGAAAAACGCAACAGGAAGCCCACCATTTTGGATTTAGTGGCCATTTTGGCCATTTTGGCCATTTTTGCTTTGACGTACTTGTCCCAGGGCTTTCATCAAATCAACTTTTAATTTAGATGAGTGTCATCACAACAAGATGGAGAAAAAAGTTGACTTAAAAAATTAACTTTTCGTCTCACCTTGTGACCTTGGCGTGGCGTCAAAGTTTGATTAAACGCCATCAAAACACGAGCTTCTGTATCTCGCACATACATGATCCAATCAAATCCAAACTACACACATAAGACAAGAGTCCCGGCCTGATGACATCTGCACTGAAATCATGACTTAATATCACAGCGCCCCCTGGTGGCTACAGGAAATGTATGTTTTTTTGCATGTCTTACACTTGGATGTATTTCTCCTCATCCACTGACCTCAACCATGTCAAACTGTATCAAATGGGTCTCAAGACATTGATAATGAAGATATAAGATTACTGTGACTTTTCGTCAAACGCCATACTAATGGCGTGGCATCAAAGTTCATCAACTCGCCATGACACATGAAATTGCTGTAACTTCCGTGTTCATGGTTCCATCTCACTCAAACTACACGTGTGTGTTAACATCCCCCCCCTTAAGATATTCATATGGTTTTAAGAAATGGGCGTGGCAAAAAAACTGACTAGTGCCCCCTAAAGGGCAGCCCTGGCACTACGATTGGTTGACATGTACAAAAATGTATTATGGCATGTGTCTTTTCATAACAAACAAATAAGTCTCTTGGATCGATATGTTAGACCAAACAGGAAGTCCGCCATTTTGGATTTAGTGGCCATTTTGACCATATTCCACATTTTTACTTTGACATACTTGTCCCAGGGCTTTCATCAGTTCATCTTTAAATTCAGATGAGTGTCATCACAACAAGATGGAGATAAAAAATGATTTAGGGATTGTTTTTTCGTCACACCGTGTGACCGTGGCGTTGCGTCAAAGTTCATCAACTCGCCGTGAAACACGAAATGCTGTAACTTCAGTGTTCATGGTTCTATCTCACTCAAACTACATGTGTGTATCAACAGCCCCCCCCTGAAGATCTTCATATGGTTTTAAGGCCGTGTGACCGTGGCGTCGAAGTTTGATTAAACGCCATCAAAACATGAGGTTCCTTACTCGGACATATATTGTCCAATCAACTCCAAACTAGACATGTAAGACTAGAGTCCCGGCCTGATGACATCTACACAGAAATCATGACTTTAAATCACAGCGCCCCCTGGTGCCTACAGGAAGTGAAGCGTTTATTGTCCAATTGAGTCCAAACTAGACATGTAAGACTAGAGTCCCAGCCTGATGATATCTACAAAGAAATCATGACTTTAAATCACAGCGGCCCCTGGTGGCTACAGGAAGTGAAGCGTTTATTGTCCAATTGAGTCCAAACTAGACATGTAAGACTAGAGTCCCAGCCTGATGACATCTACACAGAAATCATGACTTTAAATCACAGCGCCCCCTGGTGGCTACAGGAAGTGAAGCGTTTATTGTCCAATTGAGTCCAAACTAGACATGTAAGACTAGAGTCCCGGCCTGATGACATCTACACATAAATCATGACTTAATATCACAGCGCCCCCTGGTGGCAACAGGAAATGTCTTTTTTTTTGCATGTCTTACACTTGGATGTATTTCTCCTCATCCACTGACCTCAACCATGTCAAACTCTATCAAATGGGTCTCAAGACATTGAAAATGAAGATATAAGATTACTGTGACTTTTCGTCAAACACAGTATTAATGGCGTGACATCAAAGTTCATCAGCTCGCCGTGAAACACGAAATTGCTGTAACTTCCATGTTCATGGTTCCATCTCACTCAAACTACATGTGTGTGTTAACATCCCCCCCCTGAAGATATTCATATGGTTTTAAGAAATGGGCGTGGCAAAAAAACTGACTAGCGCCCCCTAAAGGGCAGCCCCGGCACTACGATTGGCCGACATGTACAAAAATCTATGGGGACATGTGTCTTTTCATAACAAACAAATAAGTCTCTTGGATTGATATGTTAGATCAAACAGGAAGCCCGCCATTTTGGATTTGGTGGCCATTTTGACCATATTCACCATTTTTACTTTGACATACTTGTCCCAGGGCTTTCATCAGATCAACTTCAAATTCAGATGAGTGTCATCACAACAAGATGGAGATAAAAAATGATTTAGGGATTCGTCCTTCGTCACACCGTGTAACCGTGGCGTGTTGTCAGTTCATCGACTCGCCGCGAAACACGAAATTGCTGTAACTTCAGTGTTCATGGTTCCATCTCACTCAAACTACATGTGTGTATCAACAGCCCCCCCCTGAAGATATTCATATGGTTTTAAGAAATGGGCGTGGCAAAAAAACTGACTAGCGCCCCCTAAAGGGCAGCCCCGGCGCTACGATTGGCCGACTTGTACAAAAAATGATTAGGGCATGTGTCTTTTCATTACAAACAAATAAGTCTCTTGGATCAATATGTTAGATCAAACAGGAAGTCCGCCATTTTGAATTTAGTGGCCATTTTGACCATATTCACCATTTTTACTTTGATGTACTTGTCCCAGGGCTTTCATCAGTTTAACTTTAAATTCAGATGAGTGTCATCACAACAAGATGGAGATAAAATCTGATTTAGGGATTTATCCTTCGTCAAACCGTGTAACCGTGGCGTGGCGTCAAAGTTCATCAACTCGCCGTGAAACACAAAATGCAGTTACTTCAGTGTTCAAGGTTCTATCTCACTCAAACTACAGGTGTGTATCATCAGCCCCCCCCCCCCCCTGAAGATATTCATATGGTTTTAAGGCCGTGTGACCGTGGCGTCGAAGTTTGATTAAACGCCATCAAAACACTTGATTCTGTATCTCGGACATATATTTTCCAATCGAGTCCAAACTAGACATGTAAGACTAGAGTCCCAGCCTGATGACATCTACACAGAAATCATGACTTTAAATCACAGCGCCCCCTGGTGGCTACAGGAAGTGAAGCGTTTATTGTCCATTTGAGTCCAAACTAGACATGTAAGACTAGAGTCCCGGCCTGATGACATCTACACAGAAATCATGACTTTAAATCACAGCGCCCCCTGGTGGCTACAGGAAGTGAAGCGTTTATTTTCCAATTGAGTCCAAACTAGACATGTAAGACTAGAGTCCCAGCCTGATGACATCTACACAGAAATCATGACTTTACATCACAGCGCCCCCTGGTGGCTACACGAAGTGAAGCGTTTATTGTCCAATTGAGTCCAAACTAGACATGTAAGACTAGAGTTCCAGCCTGATGACTTCTACACAGAAATCATGACTTTAAATCACAGCCCCCCCTGGTGGCTACAGGAAGTGAAGCTTTTATCCTTGCCACAGAGAGGAAAACGCATCCAACGCATAGACGTGCGCCTGGTCATCGACCGCTCTCTCCCCCGACTGCAACAGGCTTCAACGTGCAGGTGCTCGGGCCCGCAAGTGCTACAACGTAGCCCTAGTTTCTAGTGTTTTCATATTGATGAAGATGTTGTCTTAGTTTCCTTGTGTTTTCTTACGTTGTGTTAAGCTCTCAGGGCCACCGTTCTACCTATATACTTTTATAAAGAGAATGATGTTGTGTTGAGACATCACAGCCTGACCTTGCCGGTCCTGCTCCTGAGTGTTATTGTGGAAGTAGAACAAAGAAAAATCCAGATGATGCACAACAAATCTCTTGGGTGTTTGTGTGTGTATATATTCATGTGACTTTGTGTGTGTGTGTGTGTGTGTGTGTGTGTGTGTGTGTGTGTGTGTGTTCATGTTCATGTTTACCCAAACTCAATGTCAAACCCATTTCCAAACCACTGATTCAGCTGGTTGTGGAGATATACAGCGGCGTTGCCAGTGTTAACCTTTAGAGATTACTGTGACATTAAAAGCTGCATATGGTGAGTGGGGGAGACCCGAGCATGGGTGCCTCATCTGATGCAAATGTCCCCTCTCCCCTCCATCAGCAAAAGTAATTATGGCAAACCACTGTGACATCTCAGGCTGTGCTGTATACCTAGCATAGGTCACGGAAATACACCCATCTCTGCGGGTAAGGAGGAGACAATTATCTTTCCGTGCGTAGAGGTGGGCATTGAGGGAGGATCCCTCCACCGGCAACACACTCAACCCCCACCCCCCACGCTCCTCACACTGAAGTGCCTTTTGTGCCAGCAGCCTTGAGGGACTCGGTCAAGAAATTGACACTGCCGTGCGCTCGGAGCTAAAGAGATGTATCTGTATAGCAGCACTATCTCCCCTGGCGACTGGGCTTCATTAATATGTTGGCAAAACATGTGTTTGGTCTAGATTGTATAATGTATTTTTACAGTCACTGCACTGATGTGAAAATGACTTGGGAAGTGTCTGTGCCGCAGTAGTCGGAGGGTGTCTGGTGGACGATTGATGGACAGCTCACACAGTCGTGGAATTACAAGAGTAATAATAAAGATGACGTTTATTGGTTTATTGTTTTCTTCGGCTCACATGCGTTGCATCTCATTTCCACTGTGCCACATAATCTCATCTATTTATTAATATCAACAACAGAGACTCCACTGAACAGACCAAACATTAAAGACCAAAACCCCACAAAACAATACCAAACCAGATCTAGATGCATGTTTTATAATGGCCTTATCAACAGGTCAAGCAATATAATTAGGTAACAAAGAAAAAAAAAGCAAACTAAATAAATAAATGAAACGCTTTAAGAAATTTCCATAGGATATAGAGAGGGAGGATGGAAGCAAGCTGTGGTAATAACCCATGCTGCAAGCATAATTTGCTTTACTGTTTTCATGATTTTTTTCCCATCTCTTTGTCATATCAGTGTTGTCACAGTGTCTTCTTGTGAGTGGCTTACCTTGCAGAGGGGTCCTGCAGCCCCACTGCTAACCCTGCTGTTCAGAGTCAGTGGGCTGCGGTGGCACAGAGCGGCTTACGCTAACCTCTAACCCCCTGGCAGTCGCTGCCGGCTTAGCTCTGCTGAACAAGTCAACTGGGCTTTGTGCCCAAAAGAGTCGACCTCAGTGAGTGTCGTCTGGCCCTGGAGTGAGATCCCTTCCACCTCAGGGTGAGATCCAGCACATTATCAAACCCACTCCTGAGACAAGAGGCCATGGCCCTCGCTAACACTGTCCCCTGTTCATAGACCTTTCTGCAGTATCTACACTCATATCCTTGTAATTGTTCTATTTGTTTTATGATAGAATAGAATAACGGTCAACTTATAATTCGGTGCAGGTTTAGGTTTGCCCCATTGAGTATAAGAATATGCAGCATCCCTTTGTTGCTGTTTGTGTAAACAAGAATTCCTAAACAATTTGGTCAAGTTCTTATCTTACCCGGGGGTTACATCCTCACTGCGATTAATCAGACTAACCCTGATCCAACAAGATTTTCGTTCCCTTTAATACTCACGCACATACAGTGATTACACAATGTCCTATATAGCACATCTTGCAGGGACTGCGAATCCTGGGAATCATAGAAAGATATCAACTATACAGATTATCGATTATACAGATTATACAATTTCCAACTTGACAGAGCATGGCTCTGTCAAGTTGGAAATTGTTCATGTCAACAACAAGGCAATTCCAACTGCTTTACACAAGATATAAAAGGCATTGTGATAAATTCTAAAAGCAACATAAGAAGTTACATAAGAAGCATAAGCATCACAAAAAAGAAACATTTTGAAAAAAGAAATTCAAGTGTAGAAATAAGGTTAGAATAAACAAAGAAAAAACAAAGTAACAGTGCAGTGTAAGAAATAAGTAGCCTTATTATCCGATTTACTATATGGCTGTGGCAAACAAGAAGGTGTTGTAAAGACCTGCAGTTCACTGTTTATTTGTTCCAGGTGTGGGGAGCATAAAACACTGAACGCTGCTTGTACAAGATTAACTGAGGGGCCTGGATGGTTCATTACGTAGCAGTAGATTAGAAATGTATATATATGTCTAAGAATTGGAGTAATAAGATGCACCTTCTTCTTGGTGTTAGCTAGGACCCGGGGCAGCTCATTGACTCTGAATCTGCTGCAGCTTTCTGATCGATATCTCACAGACCTGTAAACTCACCTTTACAATCAAGTTGACTGACGATGAAAGAATGGACAAGTGAAACAAGAAAAATCCAGTTGTTGTAGTATTGTCATGATGTCAGATGAATATATTATTCATTTGTTGTATAAGTCAATTTCAATGATTCACAGTAAGTATTGCACTCCCACTTTATCATTGTCTCAAGTGAAGATGATTAAGTGTTCTCATATTCAGGCTCTGAGTTGTAAACAAAGAACTTTGTGTAGTAATATGGGGAGCGTAGGTGAGGGCGGGGGCGATCTGACGGCTTCTGCAATTAGTTACTGCACTGAGGGAGGGAAAGAATCACATTCATTATGAGAGAGTATGGCCACCATGAAGGAGCCTCTTGAATTGTAATGAAGGAGGTCCCTTGATAACCATGAATTCACCAATTAAGGTTCTCATATTACATTCAAATTATGTGCATTTTAACGAATAGTTCTTCCATGGAAACACTTCCTTTGGTTTCATGGAGCTTTGCTGCTTGCAAATGTTGGAGTAATTACGATAATCAAAGCTTTTGATGTTCCACATATAATCCAACGCACAGCAATAGTGAGGAATTGCAAGAAAAAGTTGTAATGAATTTCAAGGCTTTGTCCTCCTCTTTTCCCTCCCATTAAAACAGCTCCCATTGTCAGCGATTGCATTTTCTTTTTAGAGAAACAGTTCGTACATTCGTTGGAGACAATGGAGAGAAAGTCACTCCTTCGTTTTGCAGAATTTACGACTGTCTCCTTCACACGTCAACGTTGTAGCTAATTAGTAAACTTGTTAGTAGAAACTCAGTGACAGTAAAGTTTTTTTACTTTTACTGTTTGACATATGGTTAAATTATTAGTGAGAGCTACTCCACTCTTTGACCACTGCAAGCAGAAAGAAGCAGACAGCTCATCCATTAAATACATACATAGTGCTGAAGCAGTTTGTTTTTTATTTGAAGCGGCCTGTCCAGTAAGCGCTCAAAGTTTTTTGTTGAAAACAGTCACATGTAAGACAACTCGAATTTAGTTATCCCAGAGTGAGATAACTACATTATTATACATTTTGAGTCAAACAAGTTTTTGTAATAAGCTGTTTTGCAACATAAAGAGTGTGTCATCATTTAAAATTAACATTGTTTCTCATGTGGCAGTCTGCAAATATAACTGTATAAATTAACTGAATGATGCGCACACAAGGGCAATTTAGGAGTGGGTGTACGCTATGCTGATTGAAATATAAGTGGGTATACATCCACACCTGTGTATGTAGTGCAGGGTAAACCTGCATATACACTGCACTACAACACTGCTGTCAACCACAGGTCTCACTCTGTGGGCTTTTTACTCTCTCTTTTTGTCCCTGAAATGCCCTTATTTCCATTCCTACAAAAGAGTTTGAAACATGACAGCTATTTTAAAGCAAGAAGTAATATATTTTTGAGATCAACTGAAAGCATGTGCCTGCATTATGTATGATGTATGTGTGAGAAAGAAAAAGAGAGACAGTGGAAAGAGGCGGGAGAGCTCCCTAGCTGAGCTTTTATCATCCTTAAATGTACCAAAATGAGTCTTGGGGAAAAGGAAGCCATGTGGCTTTTGAAGAATTAATAAGCCTGTCTCATTTGGATGGGTTGAGCATCTCGGACAGCCAGTGGAAGCCCCAGTTCCACACTTTCCTGACAGTGCTTTTGATGATCACTGATACACACAGCGGCTCCCAGGGAGCGAGGCATCCAACAATGAGGGTAGAGTCAGTGGAGACTGGCTTCACTGATCCTGACTGAGCTTCATTATCTGGCCTTTCTCCAGCAAAGCACTGCATTAGTTATTCCTGAGACAAAGTATTTGGGACAGTGTGCGTGTCCATTGTTTCTGCTCCTCTTATTGGGGAAATCTACTTTGACGAAGGACACTGGTTTAGTTACCTGCTGGTTACAGACGGCGTTGTCTTCACATTGGTCAGTCCTGTAGAATGAGACCTTTAATTGATGGTTAAAAATGGCTATTTTGTCTTTACCCTATACTATCTAAAAATGATGAAAAATTGCAATTTAACCTCACGGTTATGTTATTAGTCGTTCGTTCTTTGCTCCAAATTATAATTCACATCCACTTTGAGATTCCACCTGTCATGTCAAGTCTCCTTAGTGTCACGTAACTGTAGCACAAGGAAGAGGCAGTAATTAGTGCCATTGTGATGAAAGCTGCCATCCAGAAAATTTGATGAAACCTGGTGAGTCAGACGTCCGGAAATGGGCTTCAGCAAACAAAATAATTGGGTAGAGGTGAATTAGAGGCAGCTATGTAACTACAAGCCTGTGCCAGGCAATTTTCTACTCTGCTACTACAGAAAATGACAAAAAAGCATTGGCTGCCTTTGTTGAGAACAATTTAGTGATTATATGGTTGATAGCTACATTACACCATTTGATAGGAGGCACATCTGCCCATGTGAGGGCTACTTTGTCGCCTCTTTTTGCTCAAATTCCTCTCCAAAAAGTGTGCCTCATCCTTTCATCCCACAAATGTGTTACAGCAATTTTGTGTTTAGGGAAGTCAATGGAATTCAATGCTGGAAGTTTTTGAAAGTTATGATTTCCTTGAAGCTGTGACGATTTTCAGAATAGTCTGATCAGGGCATTTACAATGTGTGTGAATGGGTTTACATTCACTCACTGAATCCAGCTGCATTTTTAGGTTGTATGACACACGACCCGCCCCGCCTCACAACAAGCCAATCTGCTCATTTATACCAGCCAGACCAGGAAACTTCAGGCTAATCCTTTTGTTGCACTGACGCAAGCACACATCTGAGGTTCACAACTGTTTCACCTGATGGTGTCATGAGGTGCAGACGAGGGAGCACTAAACAAGAACTTGTGTAATGCGGCAACATAACATCCAAGTTCTTATTTTTGTTCATGTGTCCTGGTGGGATGAGCTGATGGCGTCATGTCTGTCACTCATGATCAGCAAGGGTTTTTTTTAGGGGGGGATGGGGTTCTAACTAACATTTTTGTGCTGAATGTACTGTATGACTATTGTTTTGATGGACCAGTGATCACTGAAAATGCAGCTACAGCTCTTTCTCCAATCATTTGGATAGAGGCCTGGTCTTATCCCCAGATAACTGTGTGTGACCTGATGCCAAAATGCCTGCGGAGTGGTGAAACTTTTCTCTCTCCATCTATGAAACTTTACTTGACTAATTTCTGCCAAAAATAATAATCCAAATTATGGGCTTGCTTTCCCAAGTTTAATTTAAAGTATCTGCAGATGATTTTTAGATTTTTTGATGGAATCGGACTTTTTAACATCATCATTTCACACATCATTTCTCACATAGTTCACTCTCAACAGAAACATACTCATGACATCCAAACAAATAATTGACACGGAGCCCTGGGGAAACCAGCCTACGACCCTTTTTAATACGTTGCTTCAGGCAATGTCTTTTCTGCACTGACATGCTCATTGACACTGGTAACCTGACAGCCAAGAAAATATGCAGCACACCAACATAAAGCTGTGAGACAGAAGGACAGGGGGTATACAGAAGCCTACATGGACCTCAGCAACATATATATATATTTTTTATTATTTTTAATTGTCTGCAAGATAAGGAACAAGAGCTTCCCACTCAGTAATGTAAAATAAATGATTGCTTATTTACATGCCTCTTTTTTACATTACAATTACTTGCAGTCCCACTTCTTTATAGCAAAAGACGTCGCTAGCAAGTTAAACGAAATAACATTGCTAGACAAAAAAAGGTGTAATGGGAAATGGCAAGTAAGCTTAAATGAAAGAGAGCCATGAGCAGGATATCGACAAGGAGAGCAAAATGAGAATTGATTTGAAGAGAAAAGGGGGCTGCCGTCTTGCAGAACCAGCGGCTCCTGTGAATTCCTAATCCAGCAGTCTTTCAGGAAATCTCTGTGGCAGAACCGGTCTCTCATTACTCTCACAGACGGGCTTGCAATCTGTAGCAGATTGGAGGCTCGACAAGCATCAGGCTGTATTAAGATTCAACCCCTCCGTGATGTTGGCAGACCAGGGGCCTAACGGGAGTTTTGTAAACAGGCAGCTTGCCAGAGGACATATGGGTATCGAGCATTTAAAACGGAGGGAAAGTATCGATTCAGTCAACACACCATCAAAATCTGTCAACGTGAGTGATCAGGAATACATATTTGCGCAGGGGCATTTTCTCAATGAGTTTTTTTCTCATACTCTGAGAACGAAATCCTCAGAAACACCCAACATACACCAAACTTATGGTTCAATCCTTCCTATATTCTCAAGATATCTACGGAAGAGCTGGTTCATATAGCAGCCTGGTCTTTGTATCATTTTATCACTAAAACATATATACGTATGGAATTATTAATGTGGAATATTACATTTTTTTTATGGTTTACCGCTATTTTCTGATTCATGGAATGATATTAAAAAATTGAAGAAATGTTTAAAACCCCCTGCGTAAAAACGTTTGAATCCGCATGCGTCGTTTCTGTTCTGGGAATGTATGCAAATTAGACCATAATTTCATTAGGTCAGCGTTACTGCTTGGTGTTACTCAGCGGAATATTTTTTTCTTCCATTTTTTATCGCCTGTTCCCCCACAGTGTTAACTGGACAGCAAGTCCACAACAGCAGACAAAACTCTCTCCACAGGAGCTGTAGTGCCGGGCTGCAGGGAGGCAGTGAAATCTAAACTGAAGTGACACTTACTGACTGGGCCAAGGGGAAGGGAAAATGAGCTTTTCCTGGGGAGAGGGGAAACCTTTGAATAGGCAGATTGACAGGTTGAGCAGTCAGAGGAGATAGAAAGCACTTGTAGCTGCTCGGACACGCCAAGAGGTCAGACGCCAGGGCTGCCAGCTTTGCCCGGAGCAGCTGCGGTTTTTCCCTGTGACATTGTTGTCAAACGTTTGGCAGCGGAATCTCTCACAAACAACACAGCGGGAAGTTGACGGTTAATCTAATTTCACCAGCCCTGCTCGTGTGCATGGCCTTAGGGGTGTTGTTTTTCCCCGACATCGTGTTAGAGGGAATGTCGACAGAAGGCTTGGCGGCGCTCAGAGCTTGGGTGGGGTTTTCTTTGAGGGGAAACCTTCAAGGAGTAAAACAAGAAGGTGTATAGCAAGATGACAAATTCTCAAGTTATCAATCCTGTTTGTCAGACAGTGTTGATACCACAGAGGAAATTACTTTTATCATGGCGACACCACAAGCAATAGAGTGAACAGAGAACAAACGGAAATCATGACACATGTCACTTAAAGCAGAACATATTGGCAAGAAAAAAATAACCATCAGTGCAGTGGCAGTCTGCACCCAGAGGATTTGTCAGGTACAACTCCAGTCTGATCATTCAACATATGAAAAAAGTTAATTGAAAAGAAAAGATTGGACGTCACCGCTGCAGGTTTATTTGTGCTTTTCGAAGAGCCTCCTTGAGTTCCTCCTATGTGTATTTTGTAAAGAGGCATCAGGGGATATTTGCTTTATTCATTTATCATTCATTTATCCAACTCTGCCAGTCTAATGAGCTTTTCTGGTGGGTCTTGTTCGACATTACAATCACACCTAAGACTAAGGTGCTCTCTCACTTTGCTGTCTAGTCAAATGAATACGTTCACCCGAGTGTTACATTTCCATTGCTGCCAATCAGAGCTAATAGCAGCACAATAAATTAGGGGCTTTTGATATGAAGGAGACTCGCTAATCCAGACCCTCGACACTGCAGTGGTGGTATTGATGATGAGGAATAGAGCATGAAGATGGGACGTCTGATGAAGGTCTTGTGGTTGGATGTAGGGGTGCAGCGATTAATCGACGTAGTCAAGAAAAATCTATGACAAAAATAGTCGCCGACGAATTTAATCATCGATGATTCGTTGGTTACGTCATAGCACATGTTTTTCGTGCTGTGCAGCTGAACTAAATGTCGTTTTACAAGAGGTGCTGATGGAAGTAGCTGAGCCATCTCACTCCCTTCTTATCTCTGAAAGTCGCTCATGTGCAATAGCGTAAGAACATCCACCAATGGCGGCGTCCGTTCCATCGCGTACCAGAAAGTCAGAATCAGAATTTTATTTCTGATTCTTTCCCTGTCCTTTTGTTAACAGAAAAAATGGATACTTGATTTTTTATTAATTTTTAGTATCAGCACTTGGCGTGTTCTTGGTTCACAGGAAAAAGGGAAACTTGAATTTAAATAAAACAAATCATATTAGACCTTTGCCTGTCCTTGGTTTTAAATGGACAAACACTTGATTTGTCTTAGTTTTAGTATCAATAGTACCCTAATATGCAGCAACGTTTATTAAAATACATTTTTGAATGAAGTATTGCTCTTTATTGTCTTTATTTTCAGTCATCACTGACCTCAAGCTCAATTTTAAAGCTGTTGGCTAAATAAGAGCAATTGAGAATTTGTGTCATTCATAATCCGATTAGTCGATTAATTGTTTCAATAATCAATAGATTAATCGACTATCAGAATAGTCGTTAGTTGCACCTAGTTGGATGGTTGAAGGAAGATGAGACATCCAGAGCTGAGGGGGTGCAGGGGTGGAGATGGAGGGAGGTAGAGATAACTTTTAATCTTCCAAAAAACTTTTTTTTAAAAGATTACAGTTGATTGGCTCAAGGTGAGTTTGTCAGGTTGTGATTGGATGAAATGAGAGAATGAGAAGGTAGAGCTTAGAGATAGTGGAAACTGCAAGAAGACAGGCTTTCTCAGTGAACTTTCCCTTCATGTGTAAGCATTACTGGTATTCTGCTGGATGTGTCACAGATATGTTTCAAGCCTGAGATGTCCTGGCACCTCAAAGCAAGCAACAATCAGCAAGCAATTCAAAATTAAAAATGTCTTTTTACGTTTTACATAACCATAGTTGACTCTGTTAACATATATAGGTTGATTTTGCTTGGAACGTATTCGAAAAACTGCAACAAGCCAGTTGTCACTCAGTTGTCATAATTGGGTCACATCTGCCTTTGGAGGCCGGGCAGAGGAAGTACATAAACAAAGCAATTATGTTTTAGTTGACTTGATAGTCTACTATTGCAGCAGAGCTGCCAGGGGATGTTTGATAAACAGCAATGAGACGTCTGCTCCAGGTTCAATTGATACAGCTCTGCATAGCCTTCACTTTGAAATGAGCTCATAGCAGGGATGGATGTTGTCCTCATAATTTATAAAGCCTCCATTAGGTTGTGTTTTTTTTCACTTTGCCCTGCTCCTGCAGTAGAAAACATATTTTTCAAATTGCATTTGCCCCTAAATATGTAATTGTATCTCTCTTACTTTTTTATCGTTTGGTATTTTAATCTAACAACAACAAAATAGAAGGATCATGGAAGGAATGAAGGATATTTTTCATACGTCAATTAGTGACCTGTTCATTTATGCATTAAGAACGCTGCAAGGAGGGGGTCTTTATCTTCTGTTGAAATTACAGTGCAATGATTTATTTTCATCTTGTTGGCAAACAGTGGAGAAATTGTGCTCCAATGAATTTGTACTTAATGAAAATATGATTGCAGAGAACACATTTTTCAGCTACTATACAACTTATACTTTTGAGGAAAATAAGAATTAATGTGCGTAACTGATTTACTCACAGACTCCCAGATTGGCATTTTTATGTTGCTATTATCTGCTGAGCTCCCACGTACAGTAGATCTTGCTGACTCTTGTATATTTGCCAGTGCTAAGAGGAGATGGAGATACTTGACTGGAGGTATATGTAACAAAATCATGCAAAGTGATTGATGAATAAATTAAATATAGCTGTTGGGTTTAAGAGTTCTTGTCTCAAAAGCTCAACTTTTTATTTGGAGAATCATCCTGTTACACACTGCATGGAAGTTGAGCAGACTCATTGCAACAGTTAGCAACTTTAACATTTTTTTCCATTCATTCCAAGTCAAATGAGCGATTACAAAAGCATGGGCTACAACTGAGGCATTTAACAGCACAATTAAATTCCAATGGCTTAGTATCTATTGAGCAATTAACCTTTGGTAAACCAATTATTATTTAGTACGTGATGACAAAAGTAAGGTCCTAGAGGAGCCATGTCCTGTTTTAATAGACAGTCTTATGCCCTATAAAAGATGGAAATGTGGAGCCATTTTTGTGCCCTATTAGCTTAGCTCTGCTGAAACACTGCCAACTTGCTTCATCCGTGAGTATTGATTAATTGGCACAGAACAGTCTCAACGTCTGGGTTGGCGAGAAAGGAGAGAACAAATGGATGAAAACTGATTCACATCCAGCTCAGGAAATGCCAGGGTGTCCATTTGGTCGAGAGCAGGTGCAATTACCAGGTTTCAGTTCAAGGTCCTCAGATGGTCCACATGCAGCCTGTAGCAAGGCCTCTGAACCCCTCTTACCTGATTGGACTGTGAACATCGTGTTGCTATCGTTCCCACGGCAACTCCCATCAAGTCCCCAAAATCAAATTCACACCACCTTGTATTCCTTTTTTACAATCATTCTGGATGTTTGACAGCTCACCGTACTGCCTGTCTATTTATGCATCAATAATGTCATTAGAGCACACTTAGTCATTCGAATGACACTGTAAATGACATTGTTGATTTGTCACCAGAGGGTAATTTATCATTTTAGTTGTGACTCCAACAATCTGGACAATTCCAAGCCTGTTATATCCTTCATGGAACATGAAGCAGCTCAGCCATAAATTTATCACAGGCAATGCCATTACCTTTAGCTTGACGGCCCTCAAGCAACGGCAGTGCAATAATAGAGAATAGATTTTATCCCGTATGGAGCCTAGGCTTTCGCTTGTGCTTTATTTCCTCCTTCCAGCCTCCAAGATAAAGGAGAAAATAAGGTAGCCACTGAAGTGTTATACCTACCTTAATGAAAGGTTTTAAACTGATACTGGTATTGACTCCAATGCCGGAGGCGCATGTCTGTATATCAGATGCTCTGTCATAAATGAAGATCAACAATGCTGTTAACTTTCCTTTACACTAACCTAAAGGAAAACAAAATCAGGCACTGCATTGATGAGTCTTATTATTAGATTCCTGTTGCAGTACAATGATTCTCCATTGAGATCACAAAGAGATGATGAAATGCTTCAGATGATGAAAATGTCCATCTGTTCATGGTCTATAGCAGCTAGCAGCATCTCTTGCAAAATAAGGGAACTCAGATTTTTTTCCATAAAGAGAAAACAGCCTGATTTTGATCCCCCATGATTTGCTTGTAGAATCAATAATGATGATGCAGGCTGATCAATAACTCCTCCCCGGGGACAATGTGGCAGAGTCAGTAACTACTTGAGATGCATTGTGTGTGAGACGTCATACGGAATATTGATATGAGTGCTCATTTCCTGCGTGCCGCCGATGCTTTGGTGACCGTATGAGCTGTTAATGAAAAAATCAGCAGGGTTTGTCAACTTTCATCATGACCAAATGAGGCAGAAAGAGGGGTGGGTAGGAGGGGACGGGATAAAGGACACATTTCTCTGCTCACAAATATGAAGCCTAATAACAATGTTTGGTAAAAAAGAAAAAGTGGAGCAAGAGAGAGGCGCTCATATTTAGTGAAGAATTAGCATAGAGCGCTGTCAACATTGATGGGAAATCCTATCAGAATATTAATGTCAAACTTCTAAAGCGCACATTTTTCTGCCAGCACAAATTATGACATCTAAGCTGGATTAGGATCCATCCTTTCATTACTTTATTTGATTTCCTGACATCCTTTTTCCTTGTGCACACATTTTAAGGCCAGCTTACTAAAGAGCTTTAGTGCAGGGATTAGATGATAGTGGTGTAAGAGACTGCTTGTGTGGACTCTATGTTGATTATTTTTATAGGAAAAAAATGTTCTATGACTTCCCACATTTCCTCAAGTCTGATTTGTGCTGCTTCACCAGAAAATAATTACTGATCATTTTGAGCTTTTAACGTGACACAACACGATTTTTTTAAGTGATAACAAAATATTTTCACATAATAACAGCATATACAATGTTATAACAAGTAAGTTTTCTTCTCATAAGTTATACAATAACTAATAATAATAAGTTATAATTTCCTGTAATAATCATACCATTCGTCTTGTATTAATGTAGAAGGTCTTATAATATTATGATTTAATTTTATTTCCATAGCACCTTTCAAAACAAAGTTACAACATGCTTTAGATTCGAACTCGAAAAGGTTACAAGATTAAAATATCAAAGTACATTTTTATGTTTAAAGCCCATATTCACAAAACACAATTTACCTCACAGGGCTTAACAAGTTGTGACATCCTCAACATGTTTGAAAATAAACTACAGCAAAAAGAAAACATAAAAATCTCAGTTACAGTAGCATGTGAGGAATCCCTCTCCCAGGACGGACAGAAGTGCAATAGATGCTGCATGTAACAGAGCAGGTCAACAAAATACCGTTTTAACATTTAACATAAATGGAGTGTACAACCAATGTTTGAAGTACTGATACACAAGAAAGTACTATTTTCAACCATATATCAATAGTTAATAAAATGCAGAGTTTTCAGATAAGTGATGCTGCTAGAACTGGGGCCAGAGGATCTAAATATAATCACATCTGATTTTGAGTCAGCTGCAAAATGTTTTGGGGCCATCCGGCTTTTAAAGTCATCCAGGCGGTACATAATATGGCTATATAGTTAGTTATGTGATTCATCACATGGAGACTGACGTGGATGATAAAAGCACTGGAAAAATTGTTGGCTGTTTTTCAACAACAGCAAAACAACAAGAGAAGCAGAACCTTGCAATGTGTCAACCCAATTATGCAGTAGGGATTAATCAGATTGTTCAAAAATAATATTAATTGATTGACAAGTGGTAAATAGTGTATTTGAGTAGAAAAATTTTTATGTCCTTGTCAGGCTCGACACCACAAAAAACACTTCTACCTGATTTATTAGCATAGGCTCATTTGTTTCTCATTAATTATGCACTAATGTCAACCCGCTCAAGCAGGCGAGGTCAAGACACTGGAAAAAGATTCCAGGAGTGAATGGACCCAAAGGAGCAGAAGACTTTCGCAAAAGTGAGCGCTGATGTATTTCTCACACTCGGGAACTGGTCGGTGCATCCGAGTAGAGACATCATGGGATGATAGGTGTTCTAGTTAAAGGTTAAAGGTTGTGCAGGGCGATTGGGCTCACCCCTGTCACAGTGCCTTTTCCTCCCTCTACCTCCCACACTCCCTTCTCTCTCAGTCTCTCTGGTCCTCAACTCGGTGCTGAGTCTTCGCTGCTGAGCCGTAGCCTGAGAACAGCACGTCTCCCCTCCTCCTTATACCTCTACACCCTCATTATCGGCCACCATCTGCCCGACCTTAGCCTGACATCACTCCTTTCCACCCGGCAGCCCATCAACACTACCCTCTCACTCTCCACTGGCACCTTGGCTCACAAGCTTGCCACAGCTGCCATCTCTCTCTGAGTTACACATTTGTCCTCTTCGGCCATGTTTTATGCTCTGTAATCCGTCTGTCTTGAGTCTCTCTTACAAGAACAAGTTGGATGTAAGCCACTCTACTAGAAACACTGATCTCTCAAGAAATCTTTTGTCAACACACTTTGATTCTTCCGAGCTTCTAAACACTGCTTATATTATGAAGTCAGCTAAGGTAATGTGGAACAAATTGATCTGTGTTTTGGAAAGATAGTGAGAAGCCAACCAAAACTTCCCTAGAATGAAGTCAGATAAGAAAAATTCAACCCGAAGCACTTCTTTCAAAAGAACATGAAAATCAAATCTAGTCCTCTGAGTTTGAACCTCTGCAGTCATGGTTAAATCCCAACAGATCGAACTTCTTGGTGTCAGGAGTGTTGATGGCACAGCCAGTTACACTATCAGGCCTGTCTTCCTGTCTTCATGTCGTCTACGACTTTGTCTGCCGACAGAGCTTACAGGCAGAGCTGGGAGAAAATGGTGGGCTCGGTGTGACAGATAAACAGGATTTTGTGTCTGGCAAGCCTAAGATTGTCAGCTCCAATCTCTTGAGAGAATTACAACTGGCAGTCAATAGTGGGACACTGGCTCAACAGACAGAGCATCAGACCCTGTGCACCGATGAGTGGGAGATGCCGACTCTTCCATCACGATAGCGTTGCTTGGTTTATTCATGGCTGACAGGGTTCAAGGTTCCAAGAGCGCTGTTTTTCATCTGTGAAATGGACTTTTAGTACAACATGTTATAAAGGACAGAATGTAAATGTCACTGGGTCTGTATGAAAGCACAATAATTATAGTTTGAATTGAAGAGAATAGGTGGGTGACAAGCCGTCTGAGCGAATGCTTCATGATTTATGAGCTTTTTACATGTTCACCTTTCATCTAAAGATTGCCTCTTTATCTCTAGCATTCCATTTGCTGCCTCTGTCTCCACCACACAGTGGTGGTAGTAGAACAAAGGCTTTAATTTCATAATGAGCGTCAACATTTAACAAATAGTCTCCCCAGGAGGTGCCGCTCTCTCCCAGGTCCAAGCCCAGCTTTTGACCTTTCTTCTCTGAATGGAGCCCCCGGAGGTCACATTGCCGTCATTGTTAAATGTCAGCAGTTAGTGTCTCAAAGCGATGCCAGCAGTTTAAAGCATGTGGGCTGGATAAAAGCCACCTCTCTGCCATCAAAAGCTTCAACCAGGTTGGTATTTCCTTTCGTAAAGAGCAGGTTCTTGATGCTCTCTAAATCAATTGGAATGAGTTGGCTGCGAGGCCCCTTTGGCATTGAGCAGCATTACCCAGAGATAAGGGAGCTCAGATGTGACGAGCCATATTAACCAGCCAGCTCTCCCTCTGATTGGATCATTGCCGTGCTGCTCGCCCGCAGGGGGGAGCCTGGCATCTAATTGAACAGTCTGGCTCACTGTTGACAAGACTATAATTTCTACACATCACCAATGAAAACACTTGACTTGTTTTTTTACCTGCGTGCAGAGCCTGTGCTGAATGCGAGCTAAGTCCTCTTGTGGAGACTCAATCAAAGGCAAGGTTTGGATAGGTATACTGGGAGGAGTGGTTTGAGAGGAACGAGGTGGGGGTCTGCGTACAGGGTTAAGTGGATCAATGTCCATTTCTTTAACGTACCCAAAGCTCAGATGTTAATCTAATTTGACATCTGTTGGGGGAGGGTGCACAGAATAGAGAGAGAATGAATTACATCAGATGTCAAGGGGAACATGACTAAATAATTCAGTTACTTAAGTGTGGACTGACATTTATCGGATTGTGACTAACAATAGCGCAGAGGTTAGACTGAAAGGATTGGTGCCATACCGCTTGAAAAGGTGGTATTGTGTGATAATGGAAAACTTAATTTTATGCAAGGAGAAACATGAGCTGTATTGTAGACGTCAATAACAAGTAAACATCCTGGGGTTTGAGCCAATGATTTTCAACCTTTTAAACTCCTGACTCCTTCAAATGAAGTAGTGGGTCCTTGGATTAAGACTAACAAAAGATGGAGTTTTTCCTGTTTTATTTAAAATAATTTCAACTCCAGAAGAGGTTATGTTACATAAAACAAGTTTTTCCTCTCCCTTTAATTGTTCAGCCTGTTCTGCAGTCTAATGACCTGTTTTAATGTTGTGGCTGAGTGGTGCATGTGATGTACAGTTAATGATTAGTAATAAAATACACTCACAATCCTACTGTCTGTTTCTGCTAATGATTGATGGAATGTTGACATTTATAGCCTTTGTTCACGTTTCAGTTGTTTGACCAATGACTCTCATTATAAGGCCTTACAAAGCCATGTGTTATGGAGAATAGATACCTGTGACATACTGTATTTCTGTTTAATAACCATTGATTAGAGGCAAAACCATCAAGCCAGCCTTGTTCAGTTTCTCATCAAACACTTGTGTTTAAAAGTCAGGTTAGCAGTTTCAATCTTGCACCGATACTGATATGCTGCTGCGTTTTATTTTCCTTGTTATTTATTGCAAGCCACATTCTCACTCTTGAAATTACCATCCGAGCATCAAAGGGACTGAATGAGCTTTTCATACAAGAATAAGCTAAGAGGAAAATATGAGCATACGTTATATTTAAGCTGTAAAAATTCAGAGATTTGAGCTGTGTTTTGAAAAATGGGAGGATCTATAGGACATATTATTTTCTGTCATCTTGTCCCACCCCTCACAAAGCTGCAGGTGCATACCCAGGATTGATGCAGTCAGAAGAAACCCTTGCTTCGCGGCCGTCACAGTCAGAAATTAAAACTATCAGGAGTTTCAGACAACTGTGTCTAAAGCAGTGTTCAATAGTTTGCATACTTCAGCTCCCTAATAGTGTATTTCATTTCCTCCTTGAAGAGCTCACCATGCATAATATTGTATTTTATTTTGAGCGACTCCCTGCCGTGCCGTGTGTAGAGTGGAATGTAAAGGTTTCACCGAGCGTCTGTGCCTACCAGGGCCAAGCCACACAGCAGCCGTGAGTGATAAAGCCAGTCCTCTCCACGAGAGGGAAAAAAAAAAAAAAACTTGTTCTCTGCTCCCTCTTGACTGTCAACTGTCAACTCCTGTCCTGTCCCTGAGGCGCACATGTCCAACCTCCAAATGCCAACCCAGTCGGGAGTTATCTCCACTATATCCACAGCGAAAAATGTCAGATGGGTGGTGATTTTCTGCTTTATGATTTCACAGGAGCGGTGACCATACAGTGTGAGAGAGATAGTTTGTCCCAGTTTGATAAGTGGGACATAATAATGAAAATGGTTTTTTCAAAACTAATGTAAAGCCTCATTTCTGCTTTGACAAGTCAGATGAACCTGCAAAAGACAATGTTTTTTACGCTGTTAAAATCGTCATCCATTATTTCATTGGTATGCTGTTGATACTGTGTGGTGTTCAAACTTAATTTTGTTTGCATGTTTTTGCCGGGTTGTTATAAATCATCTTAAATGTACTAGCGCCTAACATAAACATTGGGAACATCCATCATGGGCTGAGTTGTCTCTCATTTAGTTCATTTGGGGTGTATTTCACAGCCAGTGAGACGCAAACGAAAGAGCGAGCTGGCCATGGCTCAGTGCCCATTGTCACTCTTCCTGAACACAGAGCAATAACCACCCATGCATCTAAACTGAGAATAAAACAAGGTGACAAAATAAGCACTACGTCAACACTGCAGGGGGAGAAGCAGTGGAAGGACGCTCAATGACAGGCCCAACACGTTCTGCATCACTGCGCTTCTTTATAAAGATCTTCTAAAATTGTATATTTTATGTCAAGGACATCCAGTCCAGCAACATTAGCCAAGTAAGAACAGCAGTTTTCTCTCCTGGTGGCTATATACAGAGCCAAGTGGTCACAGAGTCAGGAGGTCAAGCAAGTGAGAACAGTGATTTGACGCTTGTTGTGGAGAAGCTTCTTAGAGCTGTTACACTGAGATGTGACTGCCATTGGTCACAATTCCTTTTCAGTCATGAACGGAGCAGAGAGGAGAGGCTAACTGGATATTTTCAGACTCTCTGTGATGGCTTATTAGCTGGATGCTAACACTTTGACTCCTAATACCAGACATAAACATATCACAACGAAGCAAAGGTAAAATACAAATTTATCTCAGTGACAGAATTGTAACAAAACTGATAGATGTGTCTAGTATAAATAAATGTCTCATCTCCATATGATACATGGTACATGCATGTCTCTATGCTGTTATATAAATATTAGGGATATATGTATAATAAGCAAAGAAACTGAAACTTAAAATAATTTCTCATTGCTATTAGTAACTTTTAGGGCCCCTGCATTCTTCTTGCTTACTGAGGCTACATCTGATCTTTACATGAGTGAGCGTATTCCAGTACCAAGAGACCCTCTAACAAAGATACTTACGTTCCACAAGCTACAAACAACCAGCATAAAACGTTTGTACTTTAAGGCAGAGATTTGATTCAAGTTAGCGAGAAAAGTAGAGCCCGACCAATAAGGATTGTTTTGGGGCTGATGCCGAATAAGTGGTTGTGGGATCAAAACCAACTGATGGCAAAGGTGTGGTAAGATTATCCTGTCTGTATATAATGTACATACTCAGCATTTTTATAATTTAACTTTAATTCGTTATTTTTATTCTATTGTTCCTTTTATACATCAAACCTTATGATAGAGAAATATAATTGAGGCTTGATCTTTCTCAGTTTGAAGCTAGTTTTTTAGTTAAGTTTAGTTTAAAAGTATGTGCACAAAATGAACACAAATGATGTGATGTAATTATACAAATTGTTGCATAATTACATCACACATATAGAGACTGTCACTATAGGTTATCTGCAGCTTATTACAAGTTATGTTTGGTTAAGTTAAACTACATGCTTGTAATCAGTACTACATAGTAATCAGTACTACATAGTTCAGGTTGGAGAACTTCTTGCACATATCAGTTTGTAACATTATCTTGTGACCACTACCAACATTTGACATTTGAAAACTGTTCCATCATAGAACAAAAACATCTCAGCTGTCTTAGAAATGATATCGTATAGAAACAGAGAACAAGAAATATTGTCAAGTCCGAAGTTGTCATCTCATAAAGTTACGAGCTTAAAACACTTTTTAGAGGCCTTTTCCCTATTTGTTAAAAGGCTTTCTGTGTCCAAAATCCAGCTTAGATGTTGGCCCTTAAAGGTGCTTCACATTCTCACACAAGCACACCTGACAACTTCCTGGCATGAACAGAATCTCCCACTGTTAGCAGCCGAGGAATACCGTAGGTGTTGAAGACAATAGCAGCAGATTCCAGGGAGTGTATCCGGCTGGTCGAAGATTTGATCCAACCACAAATCTATTTCACTAACCTTTGAGCTCACCCAAAGACGTCCCTCTGATTTGTATGATTGCATTGCTCATGCATACTCAGTGAGACCCAGGAGCCTTTTTCGTGTCTTCTCCATGTATTAATTTCAGTGCACAGTTTGCTCAGTACACGCTCATTGCCTCTTGTTCTGCCAGTGTATCCGTGTAGATAATACAGGGCAGAAAGCACAGAATGAGGTACCTCACCACCCAGTAGCACTGAATAAAATCTTTGCCTCACTTTTCGTGGAGTAACCTTCATGCTAAGATAATATGAAGACCCCCATTACATCTGCGTAAACCTGCCAACCACCCATCCTCCCTATTCTTTGTGAATAGCAGATGAGCATACAGTGCCTACACTGATAAACACAGATGCACATGCAGTGCAAAAAGCTGCATAAGCTGCATGTGCCAAAGACTGCACACACAGTAGAGGTCATGAATATTTGATGAGGGCCGCGCAAATCTTGGAGAACTTTAAGCTCAAGTCACTGGTCACCATGCATCTTTAATCGGGTCTGCACCTTTTGTCGGACAGCAGGAAAAGGATAACCGCTGGGACCCCGAGTTTGAGAAAGTAGCTGGCCCTCACCACCTTGATGAATAAGTAAACACATTCAAGCAGGCAGAGATGCAGTCTGCAGGCTTTCAGTCGATAAAAAGTAGATTTGTTTTCTTCTGAAAGCAGTGTTGTTTACAAGCCACCGATTACCCCTCAAATTTGATCCATCTCTCAACAGTTTTCCCCAAGCTTTGACAAAGCCTGGCTCCTAGTTTGACATCATTTGGCTTCCCCCTCATACGTGCCCAAGCTGCAGCCTCTGAAAATGTGTATTTCATGGTGCAATAAAAAAGAAATTAGGTTGTGCCTGCACTGAGCTCTGTTTATGAGGTTCCCATAAATATTTTCCATCTAAATTTGTGTCAATTTCAGAGCAGCTTCCTCCTATGGAGACAAACTTGATTTCCTCAAGATTGCTTAGTGCTCAAGGTTATTTTCAATAAGAAGCTGTTTAATGTTGATGCAGCTTTGCAAAGGCTACTGAAAGTACAAAATACACATGAATACACAGTCTCTATGCACTTCTGCTTCTGTAATAACCTCAGGTTGAAGATTGCCAGTTAAAAGGTGCATTTCCTTTGCATCACACAAGTGCTTTTATTTTTCATAAAAATCCAATCCGTTCCATTGCCTGCATGTCATCAAACAAATAAACAATAATGTTTTCCAAATGGCTTTGTTGTACTACATACGCGTTTATTAAAATGGCATCTCATTAGGAGCATTGAGCAGCCGTTTTACATGAGATTAATTGGGTTTTTTGAAAGCAATTTCTCTTCATTATCATTCTGTCTTGCAAATGGATTCACTGCAAAGGCAATGCATATTCATTTTACAGGAAGCCTGAAAATTGTTCGGAAATGAGCCAAAGGTGGAGCCGGGCTGGTGTGTCGACTTGCGCTGAATAATAAACACAAGAACCTCTCAGCTGGAGGTGAAAGAGAACGGCTGTGTCTGTGGAATACATTTGGGAAACTGCTGAAAACAAGTCTTTCACCTTCGGTGGGGATATTGTAATTAATTTACTCAAGTCTTTGATATTAATTTGTTTTGTGTCCAATGGATTTGTAAATAATAATCATGATTACAAATATGTAAATAGTTCACAGTCTATGTTTTCACAGTTAAAATTATGCACAGGATGCAAGTGTTTTTGTTACCCATGGTTCCAGGTAAAGATATGGATGCAGCATGTATTCTTGACTACCTCCTCCACTCTAGTGGCATTAATAATGCACACAGACAAGCTTTTACTGGATGCTGATTTGCTATTTCAAAAGGTAGGGGAATATGTGCAGCACGCTCTCTTGATAGAGTGGTCTAGTTGCACTTTGAAATGAATAGGGATGAGTTTCTCCCTCTCTTTTTTTTTTCCTTTGACATACTATTCTGTATGTGTAATGTGTATATTTCAACATCAGAGGAGCCCACTTGGTTTGAAAGCCTGCCTGAGGCTGGGAACCAAACAAAAAGTTTTCCTTTTTGCCAAGTTATGGACTCTTTTACCTGAGGCAAGATGAACTACTTCAAAGGCAAAGGGCATCCTTTGTCAGCATCTCAAACTGACAGCAACAGCTCCACCTCGAAAGTAATTGCACACAACTGCAATTCTAAGAGAAACAGTCCCTTTGGCTACACAACCCAAAACAAGAGGCATCATTTCACGGAGCTGTAATGCACAGATAGATCATTGTTAATTATTATTCTCATTAACCTCAGCGGGGTTAATGATGGATCTATCATCAGTCAGAAACGTCAAGCAAAGGGGCTTAAAAAAAATTGTAATTATCCACATGTCTACATCTAACTCAGTTAATTCTCGTAAAGTGGAGCAATTAACATTCTGACACAGAAGTAACAGTATATGTTACATTAGCAAATGATGTAGAGTGAATTGTACAGCCTTTCTTGACTGTTTGCTGATTCTAGTTGATTTTCTTCGGGACAAAACCAAGTCAGACCTAGGGAATTATCCAGTGCAATTTTTTTGTGGAGACATTCTTATCACTCAAACCATAAATGTCACTGAACAGTAAAACCCTGTTTAATTAAAGTGTAATTGTGTTGCTGTCGGTCCAGTGCCTCAATTAGTTGACTGTGATTATAGCAATCAAATGCCGCCAAAGTTTCCAGTGCAAGTGACAGAACAAAGCTGTTATTATATACTATTGGTTTCTGTGCACCTACAAGAAGTGATTCAGGGTTCAATTACATAGACTTTCTTTGCGATATACCTGCAGGGGGTTAATAGACGTATTGATTGATACAGTTATCCAACAATATAATGCTCTTTGATGGGTGGTTTACTTTCTTGCCTTCACTGTATTGTGGAGAAGGAATTTCTAGTCCAATTTTCCAGTCTCGTTAACAGAGGAAGCTGTTATAGTTTAACAACGATGAAGACATTGCTCAGTAGCAGCACCATGTAAAGGGTGGAATTAGAATAGGACCTGAGAGCTCATTTATGTCATCACAAATGCCACAGTGTTTTTCATAGCCAAGGTTATAAAATAATAGGCTGATGATGGAAAACTCAAGGTCTGAGCAGTGACCACTGAAATTTGCTGAACATTGTAATGCTGCTGTGGCACGAACAGGATCATTAAGGTTGAATAAGTACAGACTTTATGTCCCAGAATAGCTATTTAATTTAATGTATGTGTTCCTGGAGACTCAGGGGGGGGCCCAGACACAACTAACACAGGCAGGCCAGATGTCCCAAAATTAGGCTGCATATTATTTTCTCTTATTAAACTCAGATAAAACAGAGGTTATAATACTCGGCCCTAAACACCTTAGAGATACATTATCTAATGATATAGCTGCGCTAGATGACATTGCCCTTGCTTCCAATGACACAGTCAGGAACTTGGGAGTGATCTTCGATCCTGATTTGTCCTTTAATAGTCACTTAAAAGTAATTTCTAGGACCGCGTTTTTCCACTTGCGTAATATCTCAAAAATCAGACATGTCCTTTCGCAAAAAGATGCAGAAAAACTAGTCCACGCCTTTGTTACATCGAGACTGGACTATTGTAATTCATTATTATCAGGCTCCAGCAACAAGTCGTTAAAGACTCTGCAGCTGGTCCAAAATGCCGCAGCACGTGTCCTGACGAGAACTAAGAAAAGAGAGCACATTTCTCCAGTATTAGCATCGCTACACTGGCTTCCTGTTAAATCTAGAATAGAATTTAAAATTCTCCTCCTCACCTTCAAGGCCCTTAATGATATGGCACCTCTTTACCTTAAAGAGATGTTAGTTCCATATCAACCTACTAGAGCACTCCGATCCCAGAACTCAGGTTTACTTGTTGTCCCTAAAGTCTCTAAAAGTAGAGTAGGAGCCAGAGCTTTTAGCCATCAAGCCCCACTGCTGTGGAATAATCTCTCACTTTCAGTTAGGGAGGCAGACACGCTCTGTTCGTTTAAAAGTAGACTCAAAACCTTCCTTTTTTATAAAGCTTATAGTTAGAGCTAATTTGTGCGATGTTCCAAATTTGATTAAATGGCAAAAACCCCTGATGATGCTAAGACGCACAGGGAATTTATGACACAAGACACACGGAGCTTCTCTTTCCTGCTTCTCCTTCCTTTTCTCCATATTTATCACATCAAGATAATTCTTATCTGATCAGTACATGTTACTAACTTGACCCCTTTTCCCGGAGTTTCTGTGCCTTAGCGCCCGCGGATGCAGGGCCACAGCTGTGGCCGCACCATGGATTATGATTGTGGATCGCGTGTCGGAGGTCGCAATGGTGGATCCAGTTCGGTGGATTCTGTATCGTGCCAGCTGATCGTCGTTGTAATGGAGGATCCTTTGTCGCGTTGGCATCGGATGATGAGGGACCACGACCGAGGCGGCAGCTGATAATGGATTCTAACTGGCGGCGGTGGACAATGACTGTGGATTATAGTGGATCCCATCCTGATGCTGGATCGTGGTCTTGCTGGCTGCTGGCCAGAGACTGTGATTGCAGCGGGACTGCCTGACACATAGTATTGAAAAATGTTTAGCCTAATGGATGCTGCTAAAAATCCTGATGATGTTTTCTTACACCTGACATCTATTGCACTTCTGTCCGTCCTGGGAGAGGGATCCCTCACATGTGGCTCTCTCTGAGGTTTCTACATATTTTTACCTGTGAAAAGGGTTTTTAGTAGTTTTTCCTTACTCTTGTTGAGGGTTAAGGACAGAGGATGTCACACAATGTTAAAGCCCCATGAGACGAATTGTTATTTGTGAATGTGGGCTATACAAATAAAACTTGATTGATTGATTGATTGATATTATTATTTTGCTGGCGATATTGATGGAAAATTTAAATGCATGATTCAAGGCAACATTGTTCAACTTTTGTCGAGCAACAGCGGCTTCTACAGCCAGACATGGAAAAGGGCTGCCTAAGATTTTTCTTAATCAGGAGAAATGAAGGGGCAACAATTTCAACACAACATTCTTCTCTCAGTAAGATTGTTGTTTTTCCTTTTCCAAGCACATTGTGAACCTCAAAGAACTTAGGAAATAGAAATTATTAACTAATTATCATATTTAGCGTTAGTAGTCTTAGTAATTACTGGTTACTGGTTTAAAAAAATAAAAAACGTCACTTTAATCAGATCAGCTCCAGGGTCAAGGCCAGTGCCCGCTGACCCTGCCACTGGATCTATGTGCCGAGCAGTAAAATGGTTTTCACGTACAGAAAAATAAAGAAACAAAAGAATAATTAGCTTATCAACTGTCATCAATTATTAATGTTGATTACAATTCCCAGCTTCTTGAACTGGAAGGGTTGTTGCTGTAAGAAATAAACACACTAAACCCCTTGGAAAGGTCCATTGTAAAGACATTATTTTAAGGTAAAATCATTGATTTAAAGAAATAATGTGCCACTTTTGTATCAGATGTTAAATCCTAATGCATGTTCAGTGTGCAGCATCAATAATCCTCCCCACATACTGTACATTAGAGCAGTATCAATGATTCGCTAGAAGGGTCTTTTTAAACATTAGTTTTTGATAACCAGAGGAGAGGCTCACTGGGGGCTGCCCAGTCAGGGGTACGGGAGATGAATGTCTGTTAGTGATTGGCCACACATTTCTCATCAAATGTTAATGCTGGAGACTTGGGAGTATTCCGACGATGCAGGGATATAGGATATTCTCTTATCAGTTTAGTCCTGTGAGATAGGTAGTCAATACTTAGCAGAGAACAATAGTACTCAATGCTGGTGAGGTCGGCAGGAAAAATGTGCTTCTCCTCTAAGGTATTGTGCTGTACATCTTTATTTTTGCTTGTTGAAAGATTTAAACTCATCTTTTCTACCGAGCTTATTTTGCTTTCTTTTCATGTAAGCATAAGTCTTATTTTAAACACTGTTGTATTTTCAATTGTATCTATAATGAAGAAAATGCTGCTTCACTGCTTGTGATATATTGGTACTTATATGTAATTCTAATATTCCATTGCCCTCTATACGTTGCTGTAGTTAAAGTGTTATTGAACTTTTGTGAACTTACACATCCAGTAGACTTATAGTAACATTATTATCTCAGTGAAGTTGTGTTTCTGCTCAGCATCTTTACACTCTACTCATTAGAATTAAAAAGAGTAAAAAGAACAAATGATACACTGTATGATGAATCCTGCTTGCTGATAGAGTCTGTGGTGGAGATTTTCCATTACACCCCATGGACTTTGCTGAGTTATTACAAATCACAGTGGGACCTGAGGTGATACTATGCCTGTGTGTAAGCAGGGCTTATAGGTTATGAGTCACAGCTTCAAGCTATTTGTAATTTGACTTGTACATATATATTATATATATATATATATATATATATATATATATATATATAAAGCCCACAGTGTCAGGATATATTCTCTGTCAATATACAACCTTGAAACATAGCCCCCTGATAACATAATTTCAAGTTTTACTACTCTCATTAGCACCTTAAAGACTCAATAGTTCATATTGACCTGTTATTACATTAAAAAGAAGTAGAATGCTCTATGTGGAAATCTACCTGAGTACTTTGTGTGTGATGAAATTCAAAACCCAGTTTGGTAAGCTTACAGTCAGTACTCTCCACTTGACAAAAAAGCTCATTCCCTAAGAGCACTTCAATGTATGCGCTGTCATACTGGGTGAAACTGGGCCCTCTTATTGAGTCTCCAGTCCTCACTTCAACATGGAGCCTTTTGAAAAGCCTGCGAGTGCCCTATCCCGTCCTGCACTAAATGTGTAGGGAGGAGATAGTGCATTCTCATGTTATCTGCTACCGGCCTATTGCCCCTTCAGCCATTTTCTCATTTCACAGATTTGACCAGGAGGTGACCTTGGTTTTTTAAGTGCTTTTAGGGCAGAGCCAAGTCTCATCTTCCTTTTTCCTGTCTCACAAATGGAGACGAACAGAAGGAGAAGGGATTTCTTTCTACAATGGTCCTCTTTTTTTTTCCTCATGCCCATAGCCACTGTCCAGTTCCCCCTGCCCCCAACAAAGTAGACGACAGGCTGTTGTCTACTAATATCTTGTGGGTCTGTGCTTTTAATGTAGAAAATTGCCTTGGGGGAGCAGCAGCATATGTTTATGACACATGACGTCAGGCGTAGAGGGCGGTCAGGGAGTTTGAAGTCAGGGAGACACACAGTCCATTAGCCGAATGTGATATAACAAAGAATTAATTGAATATCTTTGCCCTAGACTCTAGGGCCTAGAGAGTACTTCACAAATTTCAAATACTAATCATCTTGTGTCTCAGATGTTGGTAATAATTTATATCACCAGCTGCAGTTTCACAACCTCACACAAGGGATGTGGAAGAAATGGAGACCATATGCATGGGTCTGCATGTGTACAGGGGGCATACACACCACTACCATGTCGAGTGTGTTTTCTAGTGGAAATAAGTAGACAGAATCGCAGTCCTCCATCGACATCCCTCCCAAGTGCACCTCTGGCAGAGCGTTAATCTGGGTCAGAGTACTAACTGCACCGAAAGGCCTGGGAGAGGCTGGCTCACTTATGAAGCATTTCTCACACCCCCCCCCGTCCTCATTATAATGCTCACTGCAGCTGGAACGACAAAGGGCTGTCATATTTTCCACTGACCTCAAACGTAAACAACCCATACAACACTCTGGAAGTACATCAGCTTACAAGGCTTTAGTAGCAAGCGGATGCTCAGACTCTTTCTCTTTGAGGCTGTTGGTGACTCTCTCCATCAAAGTAAACCGCTGCAGAGTGGGAGAGCCTCTCAGCACTTCTCCACAGCCAAGCGAGAAGTTGCCTCATCATCAGTACATTACGCTATTTGATTGCACTCAGTTGTTTTTCATGATAAATGCGGTCTTCCTCTCATTCGAATTTTGCAGTCATGGATTGCTGTGGTGCAGGGCCACTCACAGCTACAAGGGATTTGAGACATTCATGTCTCCAGCCAATTTAAAATAAATCAAATAGCATAAAGATATTTACCGATCAGAAAAAGCGCTTCACAGCCACATTTCAATTGCGGACCAGGCTGGATGATCTTGATGATTATACTGCAATAGCAAAGGGCCCATAGCCATTTGTTTGGAGTGTGTTGATGCTTGATTGCTCTGAAGTTAGCATCAACATGTGGCGCGTGCTCAATATTTCATGAGATTGTTCTCTAGTACCTTGAACCACCTGTGCCAGTGCTGCTTCCTAGAAACAAACAACCCTTAATGCAGATGCATTGAAAAGCTTCCTGGATGTGTCCAATACGTCCTGGACTGAGAACAAGGCTCTGTGATATCACTGTGTGAGCTGACAAAGGGAAGGACACTGGGACCAGCGGGGATAGAAGGAGCTGTTTGGCAGCACATCGGAATATTCTTGTATCACGGAGCCTGACAGGCTGACTGGCTGGTTTGTAATGCTCCAAGGCTTGTCTTGCATACAGGTTCCTTCTGGGAGAACAGCTGGAAGTGTCAATGTTGCTCCCTTGAGGGCATTGGCGGTGGTAGTGGTGGCTGTTGGTGGTGGTGGTGGACGGGGGGGGGGGGCAGCGCACTAGGACAGTGTGTCCGTGGGGAACACATCACATTCAAAACATAAACACGCACACAGACTCTCTCCCTTCTACCGCCCTCCCCACAACACCTCCTCCTCCCATTAGGGTGAGTGAGCTAAAGCTGCTGACAGCGGTGACAGGCCGAGCGCAGGGAGGCGACGGGGGTGGCGCGGCTGCTACTCTGGTGGGGTGGCACATCTGTTTGGGTCCGTGTTGCTGTTGTCTGGCCTGTGGAGTTTGATGAAGCTGGGATTGGTAAAGCCCACCACGTCTGAGGCCATTTTATGATCAGAAAACCATTTGGCAGCTCACAGGCGCGAGCAAAAAAAACCAGAGCAGAATGAGAGTTCGTGCTGTCGCCTTAAATAACATGATGACTCCCTCCGGAAGATTACCTTTGTAGAGATGACAGGTCATCACCCTCAAACACCATTGGCTGTTGTGACACACTGGGTTTTACGGGAATTACATGGTGGGTTTCACTCTAACACAGCTTTCAAGCTTTAATCCAGCACTCTGTCTATTGATAGCACTCACTGACAATTCCCCAATGCATCCCAATAATAAAGATAATTTCCGTGTTTCTATAGGGGCGTGGATGTATGACAAGGATGGCTAAGAATTTGTGTGGCAAGCTCTACAATTGTAGTAATTGGTAGCTATTTTACCAATTTGATTTAATAACAAAACAGCTACTTCATTATAAGGGGTTTTATTCTTCCACCCTGGGCCTCAATTTTGTTATCAACAAAGCCTCTGTTACTCTCGGCTTTTTATCGAGACAGAAAGTCCATTGAAAGTGGCCGAATGCTTGTTGCAAGGCAACTGCTGAGTCCCCTCAAATCTGCAGGCTTAATTGATTATTTGTGCAGAGCTGTATCTGCAAGGTGCAGGATGCCCAGGGAAATAATGTAGAACAGATAACATGATGAAATGTGGGAGAATTCCTTTCTGCTGCCCATTTTATTAATCTCTTTCTCTTTATTCACAGTTTCCCATCTCGGTTTTCCCATTACAGGAAACACAGCTTCACATTTTAAAAACACTGTTGCCTCAATCGAAAGTTGAGAGTTGATTCAAGCCGGCAAGGAAATTGTTTGTTAAAAGGTTAATTTGATTCCTGAATAACGCATGGAGGGACTCAATGTTGTGAGTATCCAAGACTCCCGAAGGAGAACATTTTATTTTCAGATCTCATCTTCATTATTCTGCCTTTCTCACTGCCTTGCTGAAATTCAAAGGAATGGATTCATCATGCGGATGGAGCTCACAAACATTTTTTGACGCAATCAATTTTTTATTTTTTTTTTCAGATTAATATATCTGCTGCTTCAGTCCTCAGCACAGCGACATGTTGTCCAAAGCATCCTGACCCTTTAGCGGAAATTACTTTTGACGAACAACCTTGGGAAGATGGAATGTGAAATGACTGTGGAACTGGATTCATGTTTGTGGCATGTCTGTCAGGAATGTCTCCTCACGCCTGATACCTTTTCCCTCATTTCCTCTGCTCCTCACTCCTCTCCACAGAATCGTTGGCATGCAGGAGGACTGCCTCTGCTCTGCAGCACTCAGGCCATTACAAATAGAAGGCTTTTTGTTTCGTTCTTTGTTTTATTTTTTGTTTTATTTTTTCCTTTTTTTCCCTCTGTGCGATATAGAATTCTTCACATTAGGTTGCACATCAGGCCAGAACATAATTGCCCTCTCCACACTAGGGAGATCCTTGTTTTCCATTTCGAGTCTGCCACTGTCAGATTCCACCATCAGAGGGAGGGGGTGTAACAGGGGAGATGGAGACAATTCCTGGATCAGTCATCTCATGTGGGCTGCCAGAGATGCATGGGCAACATTGAGGATGAATGCAGAGATAGCTTGCCAAGGTACTTTCTGCCTGGAACACAAAAGAACTGGGGTATTGAAAAAATAACGTATAACTGCAGTATATCTAATGGTGAACCGATGAGACTAGTGATTATATGTCCATCTGACATGGGAATTTGCTGATTTTCTTTGTTTTTTTATCACGGTAAACTGAATATTGTTTGGTTTTTGGACTTATTATCGATCTAGAGAAGTGGTTTGATGGTTGAAGACACTGACACAAAGCAACTGCTGAATCCCCACAAATCTGCAGGCTTAATTGATTATTTGTCCAGAGCCGTGTATCTTCAAGGTGCAGGATGCCCGGGGGAAACAGTGTGAAACAGATAACAAGATGAAATGTAGGAGATTTGGTCTCTGAAATTGTATTAATTGCCCATTTACCCTTTTATTCACAGGTTCCTATCAACGTTTTTCCAATTACAGAATCACTCCTTCACATTTTACAAACAGTATGGTCTAAATCAAAAGTGTCTGTTAACTGCTTGTTTTCATTTCTGGATAGCCCACAGAGGAGAACATTTTGTTTTCAAATCTCTCCTTGGACTATTCGTTGGAAGAAAAACAAAACTGCACTCTGAAGACTTAAGAACTCGTGATGGGTATTATTTTAGGGAATTTTGGGTGATGGCGTTCATTCATTCGTGAGTTTTGGGGTAACGCTAGGAACATACATGATTTATCTTCAATACCCGAGTAGTTTACACAGACATGGAATTTTCCAATTCCTTTGAGTCTCGTTTTCTATCCCTCGTGTGCTCATCTTTCTGCACAGCAAGGTAATAGCCCTCAGCATGCTATGACGTCAGGGATTGATGGGCAGAAGATTTCCAACTGAAAGCCATTTCTAACCCCTGATGCTTTATTCACGATGTGATACAACCAGAGGATAATTCCCTCTGAGGATTTTATTGGTCTGGGATTTTCCATCGTATTTCTTCCAGGAGCAACTGTAGTAACAATCATTAGGAATTTCTGGCTTCTAGGAGGGTGTGGCTGTTTACAGCAGCCAAAGCGGAGAAATAGACAATAAATAGAGAAGAGCATTTGTCAACGAATACTATTTTATAAGACCGATAACCTTATCATCGGCCTGACCACATATGAAATAATATATGTAAACGAAATAAACCCAGATATGTTGCATACAATTATCTGTATTGACACAAAACCCAATCATACACACGTACCCCCTTGACTAGTGCCCGCAAACAAACATAACCATACAATTTAAACAAATCCCATAAATCAATATTTCCCCGACCACAGGTTCATACAGTTTAAGTGGACAACATGTGGGCTGGGCAAAGCGAAGGAGAGAGGTGGAGTTATGGTTTATTTGGTCCAGTTCACACACACAGTGCATAATGGATATTTAACAGCCCCAGCCCTCTGGAAGTTTGCTGTGTCCTGAAATGGTGCAGGGGACATCTGAGTGAGTGTGTGAGTGCCAGGATGACACACCCATTAGAAAACACTTAGCCCATTTCACTTCTACATTTTCACTTCAAGCCACAAGAATGAACACTACATAATGTATGTTTGCAGTGAATTTAGGCCAATTTATATCTACCTAGTAATACCACAAACTGTCTGCCTGTATGTGGAAGGCTTATCTCCCGAACTGTTCATCTCACTGGCTTCACACATAACACGTGTATTGCAAATTGCCTAAGGAAGTGCAGTGATGAGTTTGGTGCGATTTGGACATCAAATATATTCAATATTAGTAACAAATAATTTAAATGTATATAAAAGCCACACATCTCAACAGTAATCAAGCTAATTCAGTTTCTTCTCATGAAAACCATTGACTATTAAAATATAAAATATATCATTGCAGATAAACCAAGGACAAGTGAACAGCCAAGTTAGTTTAGATATACTGTATATGTAGCTACTCCATTTCATAATCCAAGAATATTCAGTAGATTGCAAAAATGGATAGTGATTCAGTTTTTCTGCCCTGCATCTTAGTCACAGTTAAATCTGGGGAAACAGAAACAACCAATGTTTCCCAGCTGCGCCTTTGGCCCGATGAGCATCTCATCCTCTTCATACTCTGAATTATTGAAACAAGAGAGGTGCCTCGCTTTGTCTTGTATCAACGGGACAGACAATCTGAGAGATCAGCTCTCCCCCAACATGAAGCACAATAGTTAATTGTAGCTCTCTTGCAGGATCACGCAAGGGAATTCTTTTGAGTTGCATTGTGGGTCGTTCGTTTCAACATAGCTTATGTTTGTGCAGAGTGCAGGAGCTGCTGCTGAGTTCTCATAATAGAGAAAGAGGCAGGCTTTAAGAGGCAGGAGCTACCTGAGCAGTGGTGTCAGGGGGACTCTCGTGCTTGGAACTGAGATTCCTCCAGAGGGGCTCTAATGATTCTTCTCATCATCATGCTCAGCTTTCTCCAGCTGAACTCTGCTATTCACTGGGAACACGCAACGTATTCTGCTCCAGCCATAGTTAGTGTAATATATTTTATATACTGTACTATGTGACTATAGCTCAGACTTGTATATAGTATTCAGACCATTCTTGGCAATGTAATATAACATTGTGTTTATCATATCTTTATGGTCATGGCTTACTAATTTACTAAGCAATGTGTTATAGATTCAAGTATTGGTATATTTATTTATCACAGAAGCATTTATATATATCTGGTGGAATATATGGTGGAAAACACTCTCACTTCGACAGTTGCCGCAAGGTTTCTATGTAGGTTGCTTTCCAATATCATTGTCTGTTGCACCTGACAGTGAAAGATCACCTGCTAATGGCTTTAATATTTAATCTCTCAGTGCCTGTCATTCCCAATGACCATCTTGCATATTAGTCCTGGACTGCTTTTCTTTAGAGCAGTGGTCACCAACCTTTTCAAACCCAAGATCCCTTGTTTATTTCAGACGTAATCTGAGATCTACCACCCTGATATCTTCCCAAAAAGAACACTTAGGAGGGTCACATTTATTATTTAGCGATATGAGCATAAATATACACAAAGACAGTCAGTGTGGCAACTTTATCTATTCAATTCAACATGTTAACATTGATATCAATTCATATTTACAGCATCTGTTCAATGCACAATATTTAGCTCCATTTCAACAATATGTGGTGCAGAGGAGCTGCTGCTGCAGTACAATGTTTTTTACATAGGCTTTGCCTTGAATATCTCCATAAATATGACTTTCCTTTTATAAAAGTAGTCCTGTTTACTTAAATATATAACAGTACAGTATGAAGCTTTGCATCTTCAACTCCTGCAAATATTTAACAATAAAAAAAGCCGCATAAGGAAAGTGTTGCAACCTTTTATGTTTAGAGATTAAATCTCAGGTGAAAGATAATTTCTCTGTTTATTCTGCAGTCAACTACAATGTTTATCTGTCAATGTGACAAATGTATTTCCCCAAACACTTCCAGAACCCTTTTCAAAGTGAAAGCACTCCAGCTGTTCACTTTCTGAATTCATTCCTTTGTTCTAAAGGGGCTTTGATTGTTATCAAAGACTGGAAGATGCAAGTCTACAAACAGTAGGGTACTGTCATTTAGTTTAGCACATGATGCGACGTGTATTGAGGGAAATGCAGTAGATAACCCAGCAGCTCTGCTTCCAGTACATCACGCACGTGTGAACAACAGACCGACACACGGCTGATCTAAAGAGCAACATCAGCCTGTGAGTCCAGGGTGTTCGGGAGTCGACAGTGAAGGCTTTAGAGATCGAGCGGTAGATCGCGATCAACGAGTTGGCGACAGCTGCTTTAGGTAGACGTTTTTAGCATTTAACTTAATCTAACCTACACCATTCCCTCTTTATTTGTGTCACCACACAGCACTGACCGATGTGCTATTAACATTTCCAAATTGTTTGGGGTCCTCTATTACTGATTGTCTAAAAGGGCTGTTTTAGTTTGCAGATCTTTTTCGACAGAGGGCTCATAGCTCCCCAGTATAAGAATTTATTTTTATGATATTTTTGGGAATGAGCTTTTCCTTCACAAACAAAATTGAGCAGGCAGCCTTATGTAGCAGTTTTATTGGTGTTATGCTAATGAGCAAATATTGCACCTCCTCTTAATGAGGCAGTGTTCATCAGTCTGTAAAAAGCAATTTTCACCGAAATTGTTTAGTCGAGAGTTTGGTGGTTTGGAAGATTTCCTTAAATGTAACAAATATGGTGAAATATTATGTGTGAAATATTTGATGCACGTTTTCAAATTGCAGACACCAGACAAATGATGACTGAGACCATTTCATGAAAATGTCATGAGTTTTCAAGAGAACAGTGGCGTTAGTCATTTGGCAGAAAGTTCTTTATTAATTTCTGTCTGTCAAACTGTTAAATCCAAATCTTTTAGATCTTCATCACAGTGAGACATGTGGTGCATGTTGCATTTTTATATGTATAATGTATTCTATATATACTTTGTATATATTGACAGCAGTATCTGCTTGGGTTTTATTTCTGGGTATTTCGGCTTCCTCACAGTCAAAAAAACATGCTGATTGGAGTTAGGTTAATTGGAGACTCTAAATAGTTCTTATAGGTGGGAATGTGACAGTGAACAGTTTTTTGTCTCTGCTTGTTGGCCTAGGGATGCACTGGCAACCTCTCACCCAATGTCGGCTGGGACTGGCTCCAGCTGCCCCTTGGTCCTCAAAGGATAAGCTGTATGGATGAATAGATCTATGCCTTTTTTTTATTATTATATAGAAGATTTAAAATTGCAGATTTGCTCATATACTGTATGCAGTTACGCCTGTTAGGTTTGGTAAAGACTACCATTTAAGAAATAAATAAAATAACCTTGTTTCCTTGGAATTTAGCGTTGCAATTGTGCAGGATTCGTAAAAACAAAACATAGAACTATTATTAGATATCAATTTTTGTTAAGGATGAGGGGAAAGTTTGGTATGTATGACTGCGTGTGTCATACAGAAGGACAGCTGAAAAGAAAGAAAGAAAAAACAGCCATAAATGTCTCTCAGGTGGATATTTCACACAACAGGCCACAATGGATGGATATGTTAATTTCGGTTTTCAAGTGTGCACACAGAGGTATTGAATAGTTGAAACCCAAGTGAGGCTGACTCCTGGGGCGAGTGATCGATGTGTGAGTGGTCATTGAACTGAGCTTAGAGGTAGTTTGTATTTTATCAGGCATCTCCAGGGCTTTGCAGCAGTGGAACAAAAGCGCAGGCTGATGACTAATTGCTAGCAAAGAAAAGACCGACGTTACATGTGTGGACTGCTACTGCTGTTTAGGGGCTTTTTCTCACCTCAGTCTCGGGTGTACAGTTTCTATGTGGAGTTTGCAAAGCCTATTGCGGGTGAGCCTGCGGTGTTCAGTCAATGCAATAGATTTTATTGCAACTTATAAGACTCCTGGTATGAATAAATTTAGCTGTCAGTGTCAGATTGGAACACTGGGGTCTAACCACTGCCTCTCTGGTTATAGGACGACCCGCTCTACCCCCTGTAAATCTGTTATAGATTTGTAAAACCTCAATAAATTAATGTCTCAAAAATGATGAAAATTAGTTCAGTCAGCACTTCTAATACACTCAAACGATGAATATCATAAGCATCTCAGAGGTAAATATTCTTGCACATGTTGAAATGGATGCATTAGATTGTACAAGCGTACAATAGATAGATATTGTGACCAGTTTGTGCATCAGCTCTCTGCAACTCCCTGCTCACAGCCCACTGCTCCTGGTCCCTTGTTATTTATAGAAGCTTTTAATTGATCAGAGCTGTTTACAAGGAAGATTCAACAACAGACCTTGTGAGCTACAGACTGGTCTTGAGTTCTTCATCCATCATTCATAATGCCCTTGTGTTCTTTAATGGTTGGTTTATAATAGCTTTTAGAGCTTTGAAAGCATCTCAAAATTTGTTTGTGACAAAAACAGAAGGACATCAATTCAAGTTCAAGCCAGTAGCTTTTGTCTCCCTTTTCAGGCAGAACGGAAGTATGGTTAGAGACAACACTTTATTTTTAATATTTGTAAGAATAAAGTAAATTATATATAAGAGTATACATATAAAAACATCTGAGTAAAATAAAGTGTATTCAAATTAATTGTGACAGTCAATTCATAATTTAGGATCTTTACTAGAAAACAGGTACTTTGTTCTGGGATGTGGACATTTTTTCTATATTTTAATCTTAATCTTAATCTTGATTGATTAATATCAACATCTGCTACATGAAAGTAATTTGCTTCAAACCTTGTATCCTAGTATCTCACATATAATCCATTTTACACAGAACTGTCTCTTTTCCCTCTTATCTTCTGTCTCATCTTTTTGTATTTATTGATTGAGAGTGAGTACCAAGCCTGTATAACTGATATGTTCACTCCATGTACTTCAGCGGTTGACAACACTGAGTATACAATGTCCAAATGCATCTCTCATCCCAGGCACATTTACACAAGTAAAGAGAGTTGAAAAGCTTCTGATGCGTGGTAACCTATTGTTTTGCTGCTGTAAGCCCAGATAATTGTGAAAATGTAAGTTATTTGGTAGTTTAGGTTATTTGGAGACTCAAAATCGATCATACATGTGAATGGTTGTTTGTCTCTGTCTCTTTGATATGCTGGGGCTCCTGGCCTCACGCCCAATGTCAGCTGGGATCGGCTTGTTGGTAAAGAAACCCATTTGATTCACATCAGCAATCCCTTGTTGAGCATATCTATATCCTCATCATGTAGTGCATTGAGTTTTTCTCCCATGTGATGTGCTAATCAGTGTATTGAGTCAACCTCTCTGCCAGACTCATTACCCTTCCCCTCTCTATCACACAGCATTAAAAGAAGAATAGATCTGATCGAAGCTCTAGAAAATCATGTCAAACTTGGTCACATAGGTCTTTCATCTTTTGATGCTCAAAATAACTGATCCGGATGCAGTACCACAGGCTGACAGCGTTCTGAGCGAGTGGCTCTGACATGTCGTCTCTCCTGTTTCTTCTCGTGCAGATCCTAGTGACCGGGTGCACAGCATGAGGCTGTTGTGGAAATCTGTGGACAAGATGAGGTGTCTGAGGAAACGCTCCACTATTCCCTTCCTCGGCTTCCTCATCACCTTCCTCCTCTTCCTGAACCTCTACATCGAGGATGGCTACGTTCTGGTTAGTAACTTTTGTCCAGGTTTAAATGTCTAAACTGTTAGTAGCCAGCATTTTTCAAAATTACTTTGGAAATTGAGTTTAATCACTTAGTACTTGTAGACCATCTTGATGTCTGTTAAAACAAATATGACTTTAGAACCAAACAAATTATTTTATTTGTTGACTCCAACCATGTTGTTCTTTTCTATAATTGCTTGTTTTTTAAAGGAAACATGTTAACATTTTCATAACATGGACCCAAGTTGAAATGATCCAGATGATAAATGTTTTATTCATGAGGCCATCAGAACTTGGTGAACGCAGTGCATTATCTATGTTTGTTATTTAATTATTAAGGGGGAGTCCACATTTGCAGCTCTCTGGTGCTCTTCTCAAGTCCATTTACTCGACTGTGCAAACTGCCTGGAGGGGTTTTAGGATTCCTTTGTCTCCAAACGATGGGGGTTAGCTCAGCCACATCAAAACACAAATTATCTCAAGTTTGTACAATATTTAAATGACAACTTTAAAACGACAAAAATTTGGTTTTCCCCTCTTCTGATTTACTCACAGTATAAGTAAACATTTTCAAGATGACTTTCTTGTTCCTTTTCTGCAGTGGTTATGACAACTTGTACCCATTTTCCGCCCCCTGCTGTTGTTTATACTCTGCAGTAATGTTGTGTTTCTCTTGTTGTGTTCCAGGAAGAGGATAAGCGGCAGCTCAGGGAAGCATTAGTCCACCCACCAAGCTCAGAACGATACGTTCACACTCTCAGAGACCTTAGTAATTTCTCTGGAGCCATTAATGTCACGTATCGTTATCTTGCTGGAACCCCGCTGAACCGCAAGAGTAAGTTTAGTGTTTCTTTAGGAGGAAATTACATTGACAAGTTTTTTTTCATCATGAGCTTTGGGGAGTCCCACTCAGTCATAGTTGTGCACTTGAGTGAGGATAGAACTAAAACAAAAAAAATCTGTGATGCTGGGATTCAAAGCACAACCATAAAATGTAACTCCTCCACAGAGATTTTGTACATCCGACTAAACAGCTCTTCTCCTGTGCACAGTGCTTCACAAAACGTTTATTTCTGTTTCAACTGCAACTACATTTCATATTTATATTGCTGATATACAAAGAGAAATTTAAACAATGCATTTATAATTTCTGGGCCAGAAGGGGGCAATGGCCCCAGCTGAAATCTGATATGCCCCGGATATGCCCCTGTCCTGTCAGTCACTTACGACCAATACTAACAATTAACCTGAGAATTGGGTAAGAATTTACAATATTAGGTTTTTTAACAACACAAATTTCTTGAACAAGGAACCATTTTCAAAATATATTCAATGATGTGTGGTTTTGAATCAAAATAAGTAACATGGAATGTCATAAATTTGCATAATAATAATTATTAATATTATTATACATTTTATTTATGGGCGCCTTTCATGAAACTCAAAGACACCTTAGGTGTACAAATAATAAAATAAAAACAGATACACAACAATAAAAACAATACAAACATGAATACAAACAATATACAACAGACTAATAAAAGAACAAGTAAATACTAAAAAGGTATACTGAGTACGCCAATAGGAAGAGGAGAGTTTTAAGCGGGATTTGAAGGTGGGGAGAGAGTCAATTTCACTGATGGCTTGTGGGAGAGAGTTCCAGAGACGGGGGCTGCCGGGCAGGAGGTGTGGTGAGGAGCATGAAGGAGGAAGCGCGGAGGGTGCGGGTGGGTGTGTAGTTGTGAAGGAGGTCAGTGAGGTAAGGAGGAGACATGTTTGGAGAGCCTTGAAAGTGAGGTGGAGAATCTTGAAGTCGGTGCAGTATTTGATAGGATGGAAGTTGAAAGCTTGAGAAAGGAAAGAAGGAGGGATCATAGGAGGAAGGATGAAGTGGACCAGAAGAGGTTTGTTTCACAGAGGACAGCTGCTGATGGATTGTTTCAATTTTAGCATTGAAAGAGTACATGAAGTTGTTGCAGTAATCAGTACATGTCAGGTGCAAGAGCGTCTAAGGCCGGAATGGTATTAACAGTAGAAAGTAGTGTTCTTGTGTTCACATCTCCAGACCGATTAGCATGGCATAAAAGTCTGACTTGGCTTTGGAGAGAGTATCTTTGTAGTTTTTATATGTGATCATTGTACAAGTTTTTACGGATATTGAGACCAGCTTTTCTACGAAGGCGCTCCAGATGACAACCTTTGGTTTTAAGGTGACGAAGTTCAGGGGTAAACCAGAGTAAGAGAAGCAAACAGTCCGAGTCTAGTATAGTGGGGGAAGTTTGACCAGAATACTGTGAAGTTTTTTGTTATACTGAGAAACCAGGTCATCCGGAGTAGATGGGTTAATATTTCTTGGGAGGCTGTCATGTCTATTTGAGAGAGCAGACAAATTGATGTTATTGATATTCCAGAGAGTGCTGGAAGGAGGTGGGTGAATTTTGGAAATTGGCCAATTGACATTAAAAGACACCAATTCATTGTCGGATATGGACAGATCGGATGCAGCACATTGAAGTGGGTTATACCAGAACAGCAGACGAGATTGAGAATATGGCCTTTGGTATGAGAAGTTAGTACAAAACTTTCAAGACATACTGTAAAATCCCTTGTGAGTTTGTTTATAGTGTTGTCCATATGTAGATTAAAATCACCTAATAGAATAACCTTAGGGGACTTGGAACATAGGAGGGTTAAAAAGGCAGAAAATTGATTTCAAAAGTCAGTGTTGGCCTTAGGTGGGCGATAGACAGCAGCTAAAATAATGTGGATTGGCCCATTTATCTGTAAGGCAATATACCCAAATGAAACATGCACAGGACCATTCACAGAGGATACTTTCCACTTTTCATTGTGAAGTATCAGGAGACCACCGCCTCGACCGGTAACACAGGGTTGACCGATGTAACCAAACCCAGGAGGAATCGTTTCATTAAGAAATCAAACGTATGATTGTTGAGAAGATTGTAGAGCAAATGTCCCTTGTTGGTGAGCGAGCGGGTGTTAGATAGTCCGAAGACGAGATTGTTTGTAGCGAGCTTGGCGCTAGCTGGCCTAAGCAGGCTGTGGTCCGTAGTCCATATAGATTTTACTGAAGAACATGGGTAGGCAGACCAGAAGGACCATATAGGCTTTGTGTCATCGTAGTCCGGGTGAAGATGAAGTGCTGATGGAGGCTCAGCGAAGCGGAGTGGCAGCTGGAGAAGTTCCACCGCTGTATATTGAAGTATCGGTGTCCCTTGGTAGAATATAATGGATAAGATGATCCAGATGAATGTAAGCCGTGTCAGCGGCTGGTTGACCAGAATTGTTGCTACACTGAGACTCCAGGGTAAGGGAGTAGTCCTGAGGGGTGAGGGGACAAAGCAATGAGACACCGAACAGCTAAATTGTTAGATTGACGATACTGAATTTATCAGCTCTCATCGAGTAGACCGAGTTTCAGACAAGTGACAGCAGAGTAAGCTGTTGTTCATTTCACTTGAAACAACAGAAATAACAACTGACAAACAAATATCCCCAGGAGCAGCGGCAGCTAGTTGCGGCAGCGTTCACTCCGGCCTCTTATTGGCCCCTCTACGAAATTTTGGCCCCAGATTTAAAAAAATTCTCAATCAGCCACTGACCTCTGTTACAATTTCTCAAATCGTACAGCGATGATTTGACCTAGCAATCCTTACTTTAGGTATTTTTCCTGAGCTACTGCCAAATCAAATGTTTTTCAGCAGCAGATAGACTTTGCTCAGTTGTCATGGTCAAACCTTCATTATGGAGGACACTTAGTCCATCTAAAATTGAGATTATTTGTATAAAACTGTTGATATGTTGATAAATGTCCAAATTTCACACCAAAATCACACATCTGATTTATTTAGGTTCATTTTATGCAGAACTTCCTTGAGCTTAAAATGATACAAAGCAATCATTGAATCTTAAGTTTATTAATATGAAATGTTCATATTTTGTCCACAGAGTATCTTACCATTGGACTGTCTTCAGTGAAAAGGAAAAGAGGGAACTACCTTCTCGAAACCATCAAATCCATCTTTGATCAGTCCAGTTACGAGGAACTGAAAGAGATAGTGGTTGTGGTCCACCTGGCCGACTTTGACCTGGCCTGGTGTGAGAACCTGGTGCAGGAAATCACCAGGAAGTTTGCTCACCACATCATATCCGGACGCCTCCTGGTGATCCAGGCACCAGAGGAGTATTACCCATCGCTGGATGGATTGAAAAGGAACTATAATGACCCGGAGGACCGTGTCCGTTTCCGCTCGAAGCAGAACGTCGACTACGCGTTCCTCCTCAACTTCTGCACGAACCTTTCTGACTTCTACATGATGTTAGAGGACGACGTGCGCTGCTCCAGGAACTTCCTGACAGTGCTGAAGAAGGTGATCACTTCCAGAGAAGGCTCCTACTGGGTGATGCTGGAGTTTTCCAAGCTGGGCTACATCGGGAAGCTGTACCACTCCAGAGACCTCCCACGTCTGGCTCATTTCCTGCTCATGTTCTATCAGGAGATGCCCTGTGACTGGCTCCTCATCCACTTCAGGGGTCTGCTGGCCCAGAAGGACGTGATCCGCTTCAAGCCCTCGCTTTTCCAGCACATGGGCTACTACTCATCTTACAAAGGAGCGGAGAACAAACTGAAGGACGATGACTTTGAGGAAGACTCCATAGATATTCCTGACAACCCCCCTGCCAGCCTTTACACAAACATCAACGTCTTTGAAAACTATGACGCCACCAAGGCATATAGCACAGTGGACGAATACTTTTGGGGGAAGCCTCCATCCACCGGAGACTTCTTTGTCATAGTCTTTAACAAATCTACCAAAATCAGTAAAATTAAGATTGCCACTGGTTCTGACGACCGGCAGAATGACTTTCTTCACCACGGAGCTCTGGAAGTGGGAGAGAAGCTGGTTGGGACTAAAAAAGGAAAACAGTGTTCATCTTATATCACATTAGGGGAGTTTAAAAATGGCAACATTGAGGTTCAAGATGTAGACCACAAGATTGCCTTTGAAATTGAGTGTGTACGCATTGTTGTGACGGCCAGTCAGAAAGAATGGCTTATTATTAGGAGTATAAGTTTATGGACTACACAACCTCCCAGCCAATGAGGACTATACACAAAGACTCTTAGTATGACGTTTAGACTAGGGTTTTTACTATGATTATGATTTGTCGATGTGTGGATTTTCAGGTTTATTTATTTTGTATGTATTTATTAATACTCATTTTGATTGCTTAATCAATCAATAGTTTTTATACCTGCAAGTTGTAACCTTAATGGGACATCTGCCCAGTCTTTAAGGACTGTTCAACTAACCTCAGTGTCCATCAGCATAGGTCTTTTAGATAGTCCATAGTCCTTTTCAGTTTAACATATATGTGGCTGATAAGTCAGTATTATGTTTTTTATGAACTATAATATTGTAATGACACAATCACATTATGTTATTGTTCTATATCCAAGATGAGGCTTACAACATTCTCTCTCTTTTTACCATCAACAAATCCTACAAATAGACCAAATCCATTTTTCATTTGATCATTTTAACATGAATCACCGTGTAGCCAAAGTCTCATAAACATCATTCTTCTATATTCTTTTGTGACATGTAGCCATACCCTGAAAACACGTCCCTCCTAAACCACGGACATACACACACTGTTATTTATTTTGAGTCATCCCCTGATGTACCTTTCATCTGCGTTAATCCACTTTTAAAAATGATGTTCAACTAATGTGGTAGCCTGCTTAAATTTATCTTAAGTAAAATTTCCTCAAAGTTCTGTATTTTTCTAATGAAACATATTATTTGTGACCCATTTTCCAACATTCATGTCTTTACTAGGAATGAATGGGCTCGGGGCTGATTGCCACAGACAGTGTGGGCAAGTCAGAATGTACTGAGCAATAGACTAATATATTATTCGTTTTATTCTTTTCATGGTATTAGTTGACAGTAACAAGTGTGTAGAATAATTCTATTAGCATTTGCCAAACAGAAAGTAACTGGAAGTTATTGAAGGTTTTGTTTTATGCATTTAATCAAATTTGAATCATTAAGCATAGTATGAAACAGTTTATTTTCATATGATTTGCATAATTTGTCATCACATAATGTATTTATATTTCAAAACATCATTGTCAAATGAAATGATTTATTATTCAGTATCATGGTTTTTCAACCACATCAGCTGACCCTGACTTGATAGTATATTATACTTTATTTCATAAGTGCTTGATTCGATTGATTTACTTTAAGAATGTTTTTGCAGGCACTTCAGAAAGCTGCGGCAAGTGTCACTATTACAGTTCTGTTGCTTTGTACAAATATTTTGAAGCACTCTGTGTTTATACATGAGCAGAGAACTGTTAGGAAATGTAATTAAGTATTTTTAAGAAACAGTTCTCATCCAATTATAACTATCGTGTCTCTTGCAATTTCTCATGACTGAAATTAAACCTGCAGCCCTGGGATTTCTCTCTGAGAATGTCCCCATTTGGCCCTTAATTATTTTTCTCCTTGAAACCCCACCAGGAAAGTTCCAGAGGTCATTGCTTCCTCCGATATTCATAATGTGACACCCAACTTTTTCCAGTTTCAAATGTTGCCCCCTGCTGTAATTGTCTCCTCCATTGTGGTGGAGGAGGGCGTGGAAGTAGGCCGAGCTCTCTTACTGGCACTGTATGTTCCGTCCAGGCTGCTGACAGGAGAACAATGTCTGTGTTCACCCGTCGTCTCAAAGAGATGAGATTAGATTGCACAGTGAAGAATGGTCAAGGTGTGCTCTTAGATCTCTATTTTTTTCCCACCACAGAACAATTTTCACCTAGTAAATTGGTCTGTGTTTTCCTCACTCTCTACACCAGCAAAACAACATCTCCCCCGGAGCTATAGGATCTCAATTCGTTCTTACCCCAATATTGCGCTCACACAACTCCAGTGTTTCCTCCCCTACACGGTTGCCTCTCTGTGAGCTTTCCTCTCGGCTCACGCTGTCTGCTGCTGCTTTGGGGGAAATCGGTGGGCTTTTCCCATGAAGATCTTTTCCTAAGTCCACATCTTACTCTATGTTACACAGTAGACATCTGCAAATTCTAACTCATCATCGACATGATCCTCAAAGCAATTCACAACTGTGCTTTACAAATAGCCTTGTCATTTTCCATGTTCACGTAATTATAATCTGTCGTTGAGCGATGTTCAGTGACAGATTGGTTTCCTCATTGAAATGGCGTCAAGGAATCACTCAACAATGCAATAAAGAGGTAAATGTTTACATAACACTGATGTTATTTAGGGACGTGACGTGCGAAACAGATCGTGTTCATAAAGCATGCTGCGACAGATTTGTTAAGTGTTGTGCTGCAGTTGCGATAGCCACCTGTTCTATGTTTTCTCTCAAGGTCTCGATCAGTGTCGAGACATTTCGCAGATTGGCTCGTAGCAGCGCCTCGAAATCCTTCCTCAGCAAATCCCCCCTGTGCTATCTGAGATGAAATTAGAATGGCCACCCCCTCAAAATACGGCTTATTGTTTTTCCCCACCATTTCCCTTGGAATGCAGCTATTCCTTTTGGTGAATGGTTCTGTGACCTGCATGTATCATCTCATCGGAGGGGAACCTATTTGAATGGATGACGCTCAGAATCTCCAATGTGCTGCTTGTGGTATTCTTTACGAGGCGCACCATGTTGCCAATTCAGCCTAGTATTACCTGCTTATGAGCTATAAACACATGATGTCATCACTGGGCTGCTTTACAAGTGTAATAGATGGCTTCGATACGCCTCCTGCCCAAGTTGAGCAATGGTGTTAATAGGCAAGATATATCTGTAGGGGAAATTATCTGGCTTTATTTAAAATAAGAAGCTGTCTTAAACAGGCTGCACGTTGCAGATTTATGGACGGATTTACATCCTGAAGATAACAACAAAAGCTGCATAAATTCTTTGCCATTGGCAGCAAGTTTGGACCAAGACCATTATCGAAATACTTAACTGTAATGTTCTCCGATTGGGTACTTACAACAATAAATGGCTATCTTAACTGTCCATTTATCAGGAATACGACACTAGCTGTATGGGCAAGCAGAGGTGTGTTGATCACTTGAATAAAGGTAACTGTGAGAGTTTGTTTTATTGTAATGGCTGCGAGGGTCCAAGCCCCGAAGTTCAAGTGACAAATGTGAATATGATGGGTCCTGACTTATTTGAAATGTGAGGTGTCTTCCGGTAGAGCATGTACAAAGTGCATGAACAAAAGCATCTTCAGTGGATAAAACGACTCCTTTTGTACACCAGGATCTATGAATTACTGTTCAGCTTCTGCTAATGAAATTGTACTGGGTTTGTACGTAGAAGTCGACGCTACCTTACTACAGGTTCACATGTGCTGTATATCGTTAAGTGGAGCAAGTGTGTTAAGATGTTGTTTCTGTGTCCGTTTTTCTTTCCATTGTTCTCTAAATGGTACTGTATTGTAAGATGACATATATTTTTTTACACGTATCGTTTCAAATGTTGTATTGTATATATTGTACTTTAAATGAAGTTAGATTAAACAAATGAATGCCAGACTTTGTGGTGCATTGTCTGCTGACATAGAGCTGTGTGCCAGAGAGCTCAAGTGCCCAGAGAATATTGAGTACGTGTTTGTAGTGTCAGTGCTTGAATGTTGGTTTGAAAGCCTTGAGGAAAACAAAACTCTGTTTACATCAGCCCCAAATTCCAATTGTACCACCTCTGTCTTTTTATTTCAGTGTTTAGAATAAAAGCAGAACATAGACTTATGGCCTGCATTTAAAATTGTAATAATGATAACAGACATTTGTAGTTCCCTGAGACTTGCAGGCCCCTTTGTCTCAGATCTTGCCGTAGCTAAAAGCAAAAACGTACATGCAATATTATTTTCAATATTCATATACTTTCAGCTTTTTTTTAGCTGCATGCTTAATGAAGCTGTGGGGGTCATGCTTAAGGGGATATTGTACTGTATGAAGCTTCATGCTCTTTGTGGATTTGAAAGAGAGGGTCATACATTTTCACATATAAAGTGAAACACTGTTAAGACGACTGGGAATATGGCTGACAAGGAAAACATGTAAAAAGACATTCTGGTTTATTTAATAGTTACTCTAGATGTTGTCATTGTTTGTGTAAAGACACATGAGGCTCAGTATCAAAACTGCTTGTGTAATCTCAGATGCCCGGAGCATTCTTACACAACTAAAAAAATCACACCATTTCTTATTCGTCTCATAAATTAGTGAACGCTCAGACTTTTTTCTTTTTTAACACAACTAAGGCACACACAAAAACATGGCATGTAGGCCTGTACAAAAAAACAGTCGGAAATTTAAAGTGCCTTGTTTTAGCTTTATAATGTTATTATATTATTATGTCAACATTTTATGGAAAGAAAGTAAAATTTCAATATTTTACCAAACGACATTTGGTTTTGAGCATTCGGTTTAGAGAAGGAGCATGTTATCTGTTAATTAAACAGACTGGGCATTCAAAGTGTCAAGCTAATTGTCATTGCCAATCAGGTTTTAAATAAAGAACATCTGGCCTGTTGCAAATTACAAAAATGTTAAAGCAGTGAATTGAAAAAGAAGAAATGTTGTATGTTCAATTCAATTAGAGGATAAATACCATCTTGTTTTTAAACATTAAACAAGGACGTTTAAGAATCTACTCTAAAATAATTTTATGAAAACATTGACTATAAAATCTTCTCAAATTACCAAGGTAGGATGAACACAAGTTTGAGTCTGCACCATATACTGTTTATAAAAATCTCTGCACACAACATCCACCACGCAAACGATAAAAAAGTGACTGTATGTAGAACTGTTTAAGCGGGAGTCAATAATGATGAGGTAAAATTATGAAGTTGCTCTGAAGCATTAACACAGACCAACACTATAACATCACAGGAAACACACTCAATGGCTCTAAGCAGAAATTTAAAAAGAAAACAGGTGAAAAAAACACATAAAATGGCAAAATACTGAGTCTACTTATAAACTAAAACAGAAGGTAAATATAATCCACAACAGGTAGATTTAAATTAGACAAGGAAAGAAGTAATCGATGTTGATGTGAGTTAAGCATGATTCCTGTCTGATGGTGCCTTACACCTAAAAGCACATCACAAATTCTTTGACAATTATTGGCACAATAAAGAAGCTGCTGAATGTGTCTGAGTGAATAAGATGACGTGAAAGAAATAAAAGCTGTTTTAGGTGTAAAGGATATAGTTAAAGTAGATGCATTTGAAAACAAAAAGGAACCAATGAAAATGCATCCTGGAGCAAAGAAGCAGCCAATCAAGTGGATAGATCTCTTACAAATAAAATAGCAAAAACCAATACTGTTATAGAATACATTTAAAAATTAAAGTGTTTCACATAATAATTACAATTCAGAGGTTTATAAGTGAAGGTGGTACAGGATCAATAAACTAAATTACAGTTATCACAGGTTTCATTACAGGTTTGATCGAGACTTCTTTTGAAAATGCAGTCGAGTTTCACCTTCAGGCTTTCACAGTACCTCCTCCATTTCAGAGACCTTGAGCATTTTTGTCACAGTCGTCCCTGCCTCTCTCCATATCCTGCCCTTCAAAGTCATCCAGAACCAAACGGAAGGAAAGCGTACATGACGACTGACTACCTGCAAAACCACAGCTAATGCACACCATGAAGGGGCCGGGGTAGCAAGTAAAAAGCCAATATCCCACATAACAAGAACTGCACTGTGCACAGTGGGAGACATCAGCCAATCAATTACTCTGGTTGCCATGGTGCTACCCACACAGGAGGGCAAACCCCACATGATACCAGGCTGGAATGGATAGTGCGGATTTTGCCTTTTGATCTGTCCTCCTCTCTCCCCTCTGGGAATCAGCCTCTGTGGAGGGATTTTTAATTCCACCTCACATTTCTCATCTGTCCATTAAGAAGGAGCAGGACTGAGCGCAGGAAATCAAAAGAACAATGCCAACCCAGTCTCATCAGGAAACGTTCAGTGGGAACGTTGGTCAACTTGGACAAACGTGTCCAATCTGATAGGCCAGATTGTGAGATGGGAACGTTTGGTCCGCCCAAACGTTACCATTTGGGCGGACCACACGTGATGTGAAAACACGCATTGGCGTGTTTTCACATCACGTGACTCCCGAGTTCCCGTCTACGGAAAGGAAAACATGGCGGACAGTCCTTGTTTTTTCAGATAAAAATATGATTTTGTAACTTAGTCTGGGCATAAAAATACACTCTGACACCATTTCTAGCGAGAAAGCCAGTTCGTGCTTATGATATATATTTTAATAGTTATCACGAATGTTTTTTTCGTTGCTATGATGGTTGCTATGACGCTGCCATGCCACAGCACGTCGTAGCGTGCTGTTTAAATCACCGTCCCTGCGTGGTGTCGTTCAGTGCTCGTGAATGTTATTAATGTTATATAATATTAATATTTGAGGCTAGATTACACCTCTAATGCGGAGGATCCTGCGAGTCTGTTCATACGGAGGCGGACATGAGTGCGCCCCCGGACCAAGTCCGCCAGCGGACCGGACCTGACGTGTGGCTGTCGTAAAAAAAAGTTTTTATAAACATCCGGTCCATTTAACTCAGCGCTGCGTCCTAAACACGGAGCATTTGGGAGACCACGATGTCATCTTCCTTCTGTCAGGTAAGTAGTTTATTGTTTTTAAAGATCGTTACGATCTAGGTTCACAGTCCGAGTGCTGAGACAGCGGATGCGGAGTCCGTCGATACCCACAATGGATGCTTTTCTTCAGCTAATATCAGTGGTGGAATGTAACGAAGTATTTTTACTTCGTTACTGTGCTTAAGTAAATTTTTACGTATCTGTACTTTACTTAAGTAAAAATAATAGTGCATACTTTTTACTTTTACTCCGTTACATTTTGCAGCTATTATCTATACTTTTACTCCGCTACATTTCTACAATATGAGTCGTTACTCGTTACATTTTATGAACACAGTTTCACCAAAATGTTGCTGTGACGGAGCGGCTGTGTGTGCGCCAGCGGTCCACACACGCACACACACACACAGTCACACACAGTGGCCGGTCAGCAGCCGTCCGGACCACTCCGTGAAGAAGGAGGAGGAGACGTTTCTTTAGTTTTAACGCCACCACTTTATTTATTGACTGTCCACCGGAGCAACACTCTCATCACCTCTAGGTGGTCGTTCACTTCTCGTATTCACACACTTCTTGCGCAAGTTACCCACGCTGTGCCTGAGGGGTAGAGTGGTCGTCCTCCAACCTGAAGGTCGGCGGTTCGATCCCCAGTCTGACCCATCTGCATGCCGAAGTGTCCTTGGGCAAGATGCTGAACCCTCAATAGCCCCCCCTAGGTACTTGTACTTTTACTTAAGTACTAAACTTCAGTACTTCCTCCACCACTGGCTAATATGCCATTGTTACCCACATGCTTCAGCCCTGGGTAGCATGTGCTTACCTGGGAGGTGAAAACATGGTTGTTGAAACCAGTTCAAGATGCTTAGCTCATCATTGAGGGACGCTACAATATAAATATAAACATGAATTTGATTTATGAATGCTTTAGATTAATAAGGAGCGTATTTCTCTACCAATACTCCACAATAACAGATCAATTTGGTTTAATGTATAGAATGTAATATGACAATAATGTTTTCATGTTATGGAGTTGCGATTCATTTTATAAAACAATTCCTATGTTCTGTTTTTTAATCAAGGAGGATCCAAGTGAAGCTACAGGAGTTTCATTAACGTCAAGGAAGGCAAGTAAATTTAAGGAATGCTTGTGCAAAGTTTTCCTCTGTTATGTATAATGATGACCCCCATCAGACATTATGTTAGCAATATTTACACCTTTTCATTTATACTGTTTATTTCTGTCTACATGTGTGAATTTGCCTTCATTAGTTTCAGAAAAGAGCGATCCTGTATCGGTCAGTGGGCGGCAGCACATGACGCCGCAAACTAGTCTTTAAGCAAAGTAGACGAAGGCATTGAGGTTGCGGCCTGCCATCATTATTATTTTGCTTAAGGGACTGAATATGTTTCATGCAGAAATATTAGCATTTCCCTTATATCTACCAAAACTGCTTGTTTCACAGACTGCAGTTTTGTTTTGATCCGATGTGGTGTGCAAATACCAACTGTATCTGCAATGGGTTGTTGGGCATTAACATTTGTAACTCTAATTTTGTTTTGACAGACTGTGCAAAGAATGTTGTGAACATCACCACTCTACAGGAATACACAGTCCAGTAATGTGTGTCAGAAGTTCAGTAGTGAACGACAGGTACTGTGGAAAAATGTGTGTCATTGTTGTACAATGTCCTTTGACTCTGTTTACACAAGGTCAACACAAAAAGGTTTGATTGTAAACTGATATTGGTATGAATTAATGTTATACTCCTCTTCACAAGAAACAAACAATTTACAAAAAAAAACACTAGAATTACCGCACTGCGTTGTATGACTCCGCTAACCAGTGCAGTGTCCGTCTACATATTTCTACATATTTTCTCTCATATAAATGTCACTGTAACCTCTTGACAACTGAAACCATAACATGAGGTCAGTGTGGCCTTGACCTTTTGACTTTAAGACAAATACACAGTTAGACAACCCGAAAACATGCAGTAATGCCTCCGGCGACTCGCTATTGCAGAGGCATTAAAATGTTAAGTGTAGTAGACTGGATTTTATTGGTGTTACATTGGACATCTTGTATTGGTACACAAAAAATATATTTGGTTTCACATTTTAGATGGCATAAGCAGAGACATCAACTCAGGAAATGGATTTCTGCAGAAAAGAAAGCCTTGTATGTGTGTATATATACATACAAACGCACTTTTAAAACGTTTTGTTTTTTATCATATATTCTCAGGTAGTACTGACGCATTTACGGAGATGGGACATGAGGGCCTTGTCTGCGTGCCCAAGAGAAGATTCCACAGAGTTCAAGCTGAGCAGGCTGCAGCAGGTTTGGATGAATCCTCCTCTGAAGAGGAAACATGGCGAGGTACTTCTCCACTGATGAAGAAATGTGAGTGCTGTGATTAGGTCAAATCTGCTGCAATGCTACTGTGGCTCCTGGGCCCTGCTATTAGCTTGGTGTTTGGTAGCTGTTAGCTTTAGCATATTTATTTTTTAGGGGCCTGTCTGACGTTTATGTTTTAAAAAAAAAAATCAGAGGGAACCATCTTCATAATTTAACACTATGGTTTGTTTGTGTCCTTCAGTTCTTATCAAGAGAAGCTGCCTCGGCTCCACGGTCCCTCCTGCAGCCTCCACTCCTGATGCTAACCCCCGGTCTCCATCACACCATCCGGGCAGACCTGGAGTCACAGAACTTTGTCCAGAGCTGCCGTCTGAGAATTGTTGATCATATAATTTTCAGCAGATGCCTTAATGTAATGTTTGTGCACAATAAATTACATTGATCATAACATATTGGTATTTCCTTGCAGTCATATACCATGATATTGGTAGATAAGATGTTGATTACATTAAAGCAGTGAATGCTCTGCTTTAAGCAACATAAACACACAATGATCCAATGGATTTGAAGTAGAATGGGCATGTTACATTCTGTAGAGCAGGGGTCTCAAACTCAAATTACCTGGGGGCCGCTGGAGGCAGTATCTGGGTGAGGCTGGGCCGCATCAGGTATTCCAAAAAAAAAAAAACTTTGCTAAAAAAATCCAAACTTCTCTAATGTCATTACTAACAGTTATTTAACTTCAATGGGTTCTTCTGAACATGAATAGAATATTGAAGAACACAAACAGTTCTTGTAAACATGGCTTCTCTTGCCTACTTCTTGCTGCCAGAGACCTGGCAGCGCTTCCTCTCACATAGCTGAGCCACATTTGGCTTGAGGGAGGAAGCAGTTGAGACTAATTTGTGGCCACGCAATAACAAGATAATCTAATAAATTATATATAAAGCTTTCTTAACAACAGCATCACAATTTCATAAAATAATAACAAATGCAGACTTCTAAGATGAACCAAAATAACTAGCACATCGTCATGTACAGTCCGTGGCTCGGTGCGTAAATGTCACCACCAGAGGATGAGGGAATTTAAATCATTAAAATTCATCCACACATATCAGGTGTAAATAATAATGTAAAACAGCCCAGACTGTAAAATGTAGATATTAGCTCAATGACGTGTTATAAACTGCTGCGGTTTAGAATAATCTGTCTGCGTAAAGAAGCTCCCAAAACCTCACAGCGCAGCGTGTGCGTAAAGGAGCCGTGGTGTCCCTTGAATTTGCCTTCAATTTCACAAATTGTGTGTGTGTATGTGTGTGTGTTCCGTTCCGCTGGACACAGAAGTCGCCTTTGCTCAAGACGCCACTTTATTAATCACTGACATAAAGACTGATACCGTCACTGCAGTATAGCCTAATAAGTCCAACTGCATTGTAAGTGGCATGTGTGTGCTGTTTTAAGCGGCGTTTTATGTGCGTTCCGGGACCTGTGCTCGTCGTACCTGCGCTGTGATATGTACTTAGCGTTCCGGCACCTTGTGATTTATAAATGAAGCACTGGATACATCATGACCTGCGCGAAAGAGGGCAGAAAACTATGAATTTCACCCTCCTGCACCGCACATCCAAAGCCACTCTTTTCTCTCCCGGCTCTCTCTCTCACTCACTCTCACACGTACACAAACACACACGACCCCGCCCCCCATGTCACTCACTTGCATGCTGCGTTCACTGGTCAGGCACACAGTAGGAAACCAGAACATCATAACATTGTCCCACACAGCAGCTAACAGCGGAGCTGCTACAATGTTTGTGCGGGCCGCACTAACATTAAACTTTCATATTAAGGTGGGGGCTACAAAATATCGTCCCGCGGGCCGCAATTGGCCCGCGGGCCGCGAGTTTGAGACCCCTGCTGTAGAGAGTACCTCAGTAACGGAAGTCAGAAAATAACTTTCTTTATCTGAGGTTCAGTCAGTTATAGTCACAGCAAAGCACACAGGTCTTGTTGTCTAAGTGGCAACCATATCATATTGTTTAAGATGTGTAACATCAAGCTTGTGTATCAGGGCTAAATACATCCAGTCATAAGTAAGTTCACCCTCTTGTTAACACTAAAAGTAGGTTACCCATATGTTTCACAATGCAATCTGATAAGGTCTTATGAGAAACATTCTTAACATTAAAGAAATTAACACAGAGGACAGCAATAGATGTTTCACTTTATATCAGTAGCTGGTAATCGGCAGACTGACTTATTCAAACACATTAATACTACAATGAATGAGGCAGGGGTTTGCTATCAGAAATTATTTCTGGGACATTAATTTAAAAGATCTCCAGTATAAGCAAATGTGTTCTAAAATTGGTTTACATCCAAGTGAGAGGCTGTCCCATCTCATGGATTTGAGATATATATATTGTTGTATTAGCTGTCCCTCAGTGAAGTACTTGCACTTCTTGAAAAGCTCTATATAAATAAGATGTATTATTGTTTATACATTGCCCTCTAGTATATGTTTCCCTAAGTCATTGTAGATACAGAAACAACAGTATGGTTCAGGTGACAGTAAGTGGAAGGTGAAGGTAATTTCCATGAGCTCAAGAGAAACCTAATGTGACGATATAGTTGATTTCTGATAGGAAGCACCTGCCTCATTCATTGTAGTATTAATGTGTTTGAATAAGTCAGTCTGCCGATTACCAGCTACTGATATAAAGTGAAACATCTATTGCTGTCCTCTGTGTTAATTTCTTTAATGTTAAGAATGTTTCTCATAAGACCTTATCAGATTGCATTGTGAAACATCTGGGTAACCTACTTTTAGTGTTAACAAGAGGGTGAACTTACTTATGACTGGATGTATTTAGCCCTGATACACAAGCTTGATGTTACACATCTTAAACAATATGATATGGTTGCCACTTAGACAACAAGACCTGTGTGCTTTGCTGTGACTATAACTGACTGAACCTCAGATAAAGAAAGTTATTTTCTGACTTCCGTTACTGAGGTACTCTCTACAGAATGTAACATGCCCATTCTACTTCAAATCCATTGGATCATTGTGTGTTTATGTTGCTTAAAGCAGAGCATTCACTGCTTTAATGTAATCAACATCTTATCTACCAATATCATGGTGTATGACTCCAAGGAAATACCAATATGTTATGTTCAATGTAATTTATTGTGCACAAACATTACATTAAGGCATCTGCTGAAAATTATATGATCAACAATTCTCAGACGGCAGCTCTGGACAAAGTTCTGTGACTCCAGGTCTGCCCGGATGGTGTGATGGAGACCGGGGGTTAGCATCAGGAGTGGAGGCTGCAGGAGGGACCGTGGAGCTGAGGCAGCTTCTCTTGATAAGAACTGAAGGACACAAACAAACCATAGTGTTAAATTATGAAGATGGTTCCCTCTGATTTTTTTTTTTAAAACATAAACGTCAGACAGGCCCCTAAAAAATAAATATGCTAAAGCTTACAGCTACCAAACACCAAGCTAATAGCAGGGCCCAGGAGCCACAGTAGCATTGCAGCAGATTTGACCTAATCACAGCACTCACATTTCTTCATCAGTGGAGAAGTACCTCGCCATGTTTCCTCTTCAGAGGAGGATTCATCCAAACCTGCTGCAGCCTGCTCAGCTTGAACTCTGTGGAATCTTCTCTTGGGCACGCAGACAAGGCCCTCATGTCCCATCTCCGTAAATGCGTCAGTACTACCTGAGAATATATGATAAAAAACAAAACGTTTTAAAAGTGCGTTTGTATGTATATATACACACATACAAGGCTTTCTTTTCTGCAGAAATCCATTTCCTGAGTTGATGTCTCTGCTTATGCCATCTAAAATGTGAAACCAAATATATTTTTTGTATACCAATACAAGATGTCCAATGTAACACCAATAAAATCCAGTCTACTACACTTAACATTTTAATGCCTCTGCAATAGCGAGTCGCCGGAGGCATTACTGCATGTTTTCGGGTTGTCTAACTGTGTATTTGTCTTAAAGTCAAAAGGTCAAGGCCACACTGACCTCATGTTATGGTTTCAGTTGTCAAGAGGTTACAGTGACATTTATATGAGAGAAAATATGTAGAAATATGTAGACGGACACTGCACTGGTTAGCAGAGTCATACAACGCAGTGCGGTAATTCTAGTGGTTTTTTTTGTAAATTGTTTGTTTCTTGTGAAGAGGAGTATAACATGAATTCATACCAATATCAGTTTACAATCAAACCTTTTTGTGTTGACCTTGTGTAAACAGCAGAGGTGTGGACTCGAGTCACATGACTTGGACTCGAGTCATGAATTTGATGACTTTAGACTCGACTTGACAAAATGTAAAGAGACTTGCAACTCGACTTGGACTTGAACATCAATGACTCGTGACTTCACTTGACTTGAGCCTTTTGACTTGATGAGACTTGCTCCATTCCCCAAAACCCAAAGATTAAAAAGTATGTTATTAAGGAACGCTCTGTATCTTTCATTGTGTATGTGTGCGTCAGGGGTGTAAAGTAACGAAACGCAAGGCAACTCTCACTGCAGTGGTAGATGCTGCAAATAGTGGATGACGTTCCCTAACGTGCACATTCAACATATGAAAACTGATCGTAAAGTTCACTGTTCGCGAAAAATATGCGCGACAGGCACAACACTGCACAGGGATCTACTGCGGAGGGGCTGCAGAGCCGCGGGCTGCAGACCCCTGGCTACGGCGAAAGAGCGATTTGTTTGTTTGCTTACTGCTCCGCCGTTAAAGAGTGCGGACGTCAAAACATTACTTCGGCTATAATATTAGATCCGCCTCTATTTCCTCCTCCCGGTTGCGCGCCTGTTATGCCTCCGCGCCGCACCGGCGGGGCACACCATACAGAGAATCACTGCACTACACAGGGGCGGTCCTAGCATATTTTGCGCTCTATGCAAGAGCCCCCCCCCTCAACAAAAAAAAGTTGAAAAACGGAATTGCAACTTTCAGACGGTATTTTTGCCCTTTAAGACTGCATTTCATTTAAAAAAAACACAACAACGATCACAACAACATGGTGCAAGCATTCGTTTTAGACAGAGTCTCTCCTCAGGAGAAGGAAAACATTACGTAACGTTTCAGCTTGACCTCAGATAATATGAACGTGTTTACCGTTCAAATTCATTATTTGTCATTAAGTTGCGTTTAGTTCAATGTTCTCATAAAAATTAACGTGTTAAATGAACGCGTTCTTTTGAACTCGTTCATGCACAACATTGCCTGAAACTCAATAGCCTACTGGCCTACCTGCCTCGGCCGCCTGCGGGTGACTCTTCAGCTGTGCTGGATTGCTGTTCAATGCAAAGTGAGCCCAGATGAGCTCTACTCACCTTGAAAATCAGCTGCTGCTCAAACTCAACAAGATGTTTGTAGACTAGTGCTCGAAAGGTGGACCAAAGATTAACCAAAAGTTTAAATATACAGTGGGACAGCGGCATTTTAACTTTTTATTTTAGCTGTCATGTGGTTCATCTTGAGATGTCCTCCCAAAAGTTCTTAAATGTTGTGTTGACATGTTTAATGTCATTGCACTTAAATTTGTAAAGATCTCCTTTAATTAAAAAATAACTGTTTTTGGATTGGATTTATGAGCCGTTGTCCTTTTTTGCACTGCATAGGAGCGGCCCCCGCACTTGTTTTAATAAATAAATACAGATTTTAAAAGCATATATGATCTGTGTAAATATATTATTACTCTGTGATCAAAAGGACTTGAAAGGACTCGAAACTCAAACTGCAGGACTTGGACTTGACTTGAGACTTGTCAGTCTTGACTTTGGACTTGACTCGGGACTTGCCTGTCTTGACTTGGGACTTGACTCGGGACTTGAGGGCAAAGACTTGAGACTTTTTTTACATTACATTTCATTTAGCTGACGCTTTTATCCAAAGCGACTTACAATAAGTGCATTCAACCCTGAGGGTACAAACCAAGAACAACAAGAATCAAGACAGTAAAATTTCTTCGAAATAAAGCAAAACTACAGAGTGCTATAAGTAAGTGCCATTTTAGTGCTACCAAAGTGTTAGTTTTCAAAAGTGGTTAGTTTTTTTATTTTTATTCAAGGTACAGTCAGAAGAGGTGTGTTTTTAGTTTTCGGCGAAAGATGTGTAAACTTTCAGATGTCCGGATGTCGAGTGGGAGCTCATTCCACCATTTAGGAGCTAGGACAGCAAACAGTCGTGATTTTGATGAGTGTTTAGCTCGCAGTGAAGGAGGAACGAGTCGTTTAGCTGAAGCAGAGCGGAGAGAACGTGCTGGTGTGTAGTGTTTGACCATGTCCTGGATGTAAACTGGACCTGATCTGTTTACAGCATGGTATGCGAGTACTAGTGTTTTGAACCGGATGCGGGCAGCCACTGGTAGCCAGTGTAGGGAGCGGAGGAGCGGAGTAGTGCGAGTGAATTTAGGTTGGTTAAAAACCAGTCGAGCTGCTGCATTCTGGATGAGCTGCAAAGGTCGGATGGCAGTAGCAGGTAAACCTGCCAGGAGGGAGTTACAGTAGTCGAGGCGTGAGATGACCAGGGCCTGGACCAGAACCTGCACCGCCTTCTGAGTGAGAAGGGGGCGTATTCTCCGGATGTTGTAAAGCATGAATCTACAGGACCGCGTTGTTGCAGTAATGTTGGCAGAAAGGGAGAGTTGGCAGTCGAGTGTCACACCCAGGTTCCTAGCAGTCTGAGTGGGGGTCAGCACGGAGTTGTCAAAGTTAATAGTCAGGTCATGGGTGGGAGAGTTTGTCCCTGGAAGGAAAAGTATTTCAGTCTTGTCAAGATTAATCTTCAGGTGGTGAGCGGTCATCCACTGAGAGATGTCAGTCAGACAGGCAGAGATTCGTGCTGCTACCTGTGTTTCTGATCGGGTAAAAAACAGGATTAGTTGGGTGTCATCAGCATAGCTATGGTAGGAAAAGCCATGTGAGTGAATGACAGAGCCGAGAGTGTTGGTGTACAAAGAAAAGAGGAGAGGACCCAGGACCGAACCTTGAGGGACCCCAGTAGTGAGAGGACAAGGTTCAGAAACAGATCCTCTCCAAGTTACCCGATAAGTGCGTTCGTTGAGGTAGGAAGAGAGCAGGGAGAGGGCAGAGCCTGAGATACCCAGGTCCTGAAGGGATGAGATCAGGATCTGGTGGTTCACTGTGTCAAATGCAGCAGAGAGGTCTAGAAGGATAAGGACAGAGGAGAGAGAATCTGCTCTAGCAGTGTGAAGCTGCTCAGAGACAGCAAGGAGGGCAGTCTCAGTTGAGTGACCTGCCTTGAAACCAGACTGGTGAGGGTCAAGAAGATTATTGTGGTTCAGATAGGAGGAGAGTTGATTAAAGATTGCACGCTCGAGAGTTTTGGAAACAAAGGGAAGAAGAGAGACAGGTCTGTAGTTATTTACTGCAGACGGGTCGAGGGTGGGTTTCTTCAGGAGAGGATTTACTCTTGCCTCCTTCAGAGAATTAGGGAAACAGCCATTTGAGAGGGAAGTGTTGATAAGATGAGTAAGAAAAGGAAGAAGGTCAGGAGCAATAGACTGGAGAATGTGAGAAGGGATGGGGTCAAGGGGGCAGGTGGTCGGGCGGGCAGAGGTTACCAAGGTCAGAACTTGATTGGGAGACAGAGGGGTGAAAGAGGAGAGCGAAGGGGATGAAGATGAAGTTGATGGAAGTGTGGTTCTAGAAGGAGGATCAGAAAAAGAAGATCGTATGTCATCAATCTTTTTTGTAAAGTAGTTGACAAAGTGGCTTGGTAGAAGGGAGGAGGGAGGAGGGGGACTGGGCGGGTCGAGGAGGTTTGAAAAGATGGAGAAGAGTTTTTTGGGGTTAGAAAATGAGGATTGAATAGTAGTTTGGTAAAAAGTGCTTTTGGCTGTGGAGATAGAGGCAGAAAAAGAGGAGAGAAGAGACTGATAGGCGAGCAGGTCGTCCAGGTGTTTAGATTTCCGCCATTTCCTTTCTGATGCTCGCATAGTGGCTCTGTCGGCACGCACCGAGTCAGTCAACCACGGAGCTGGGGAGGACTGGCGGACCTGTCGTGACATAAGAGGGCAGAGAGAGTCAAGAGAGGAGGACAGAGTAGAAAGGAGAATGTCTGTGGCAGAGTTAGGATGCATGAGTGAGAAGGAGTCAGTGGAAGGGAGAGCTGACAAAACACAGGATGCTAGAGAGGCAGGAGAGAGGGAACGAATGTTGCGACGGACAAGTACAGACTCTGTTGATGTGGTAGGGTTGTTGTTTTGAGACAGTGGGAGAGAGTAGGAGATAAAGAAGTGGTCGGAGACATGAAGTGGAGTTACAGTGAGGTTAGATGTTGAGCATTTCCTGGTGAAAATATAGTCAAGGTGGTTACCGGCTTTGTGAGTAGGAGGGGAAGGACTGAGTGAGAGAGCAAAAGAAGACATTAAAAGTAAAAGATCAGATGACTTGTCTGTCTGGATGTTAAAGTCACCCAGGAGGATGAGTGCAGGGCCGTTTTCTGGGAAGTTTGAAAGGAGAATGTCTAATTCCTCCAAGAAATCTCCCAAAGAACCTGGTGGACGGTAGAGAACAACAATAGTTAATTGTACCGGATGAGAAACTGTCACAGCATGAAATTCAAAAGACGTTGGGGTAAAAAGTGGAAGCGAGTAGAGAGAAGAGGACCATTTGCGGGAAATTAGTAAACCTGTGCCACCACCCCTACCAGTGGGTCTGGGTGTGTGGGTGAAGGAGAAGGCCGAGGATAGAGCAGCTGGGGTGGAGGTGTTGTCCGGTGTGATCCAAGTCTCAGTGAGAGCAAGGAAGTCAAGCGATTGCTGTGTAGCAAAGCCCGAGATGAAGTCTGCCTTGCGGGTAGCTGACTGGCAGTTCCATAGGCCCCCTGTGACAAGGTGTTGGGTATGTGTGGAACGGGTGGGATAGATAAGAGAGGAAAGGTTACGGTGTCTGTGTGACCGAGTGCAAGGCCTATAGTATCTACGAGTAGAAATTCGCACGGAAAGTTTACACATATTCAAATAAAATGCAGTTTTTATACTCAGCCTCCCCCTCAGCCTCCCCCGAAGACTACGATGAGTCTTTACACAGACGCTGAAGCTGACGCTCCAAACATTTGCTGGTTTTAACCAGAGTTGACGATGAGTGGCTACAGCTGTGCTGACCACTCCCCCTGCTCAGGAGGGAATCTCAGACACCTGGTGCTAATAGGGCAATCTCAAACACAATAGGAACCTGTGCCTTTAATCAGTGACAGTTTTGCCAGAAACTGTTTCTGGACCAAGTGTGTTTACAACTAAAGTTTAAAGGTCACAGAACTTCCTCTAACAGAATAGGAATAAAAAATCTAAATCACTTACTCTTTAACAGAATAGGAATAAGAATCAAGCACTTTACCCTTAGCTGGTGTTGTTTTAGCTCTCAGTCACTTGAGTGAAACTGAAAACAATAAGCAAAAAAATCAATAGACAAACACTCAATAAACAAACAAGCTCCAATCTCATACCATTCAAGGTAAGGCCAAAACAGTTCAAACTATCAATCTAAAACAGCAGATTCAATAGTAATCTAGCAGAGAAGCTTATTAAAGAAGATACTTTGCCTGAATCCAAGTGGTCCAGTAGAATGAAACCCCAGAAGTTAAAGTGCACACTTGCCTGTCTTGACTTGGGACTTGACTCGGGACTTGAGGGCAAAGACTTGAGACTTACTTGGGACTTGCAAACAAATGACTTGGTCCCACCTCTGGTAAACAGAGTCAAAGGCCATTGTACAACAATGACACACATTTTTCCACAGTACCTGTCGTTCACTACTGAACTTCTGACACACATTACTGGACTGTGTATTCCTGTAGAGTGGTGATGTTCTCAACATTCTTTGCACAGTCTGTCAAAACAAAATTAGAGTTACAAATGTTAATGCCCAACAACCCATTGCAGATACAGTTGGTATTTGCACACCACATCGGATCAAAACAAAACTGCAGTCTGTGAAATGTTGACAATACACCACTGTTCACACACATACACACACTTTAACGTGTAGTCAGATACACATAGCGTAAACACACAAACATAACACATAGTTCTTCTCCTGCTTCTCAACCTCAGAATGTTTCATACTCCTTAAAAAGGGAGTCTGGCATAGCGGACAGATAACAGGTTTTCAAACCTCTGGCTTCATGAATCACTTCATTATATTAGTTCTGAGACTCCCTCACACACACACAGCGGACAGATTAGACTACAGGTTTTCATGCCTTTCTCACAGTTTTCTATGACCTCACTTCACTTCACACACACATAAAATAAGCGCACACACGAGGCAATATACTCATGAACTTTAGTAACCGCGACACGGCTTGCACGTCATCACGCAACGCCAGGAGGAGGACCAAACGACGCCAGGAGGACGACCCGACGAGATCCGACCAATCCCAATCCAAGAAGAACCTCTGTCAAGCCCAGTATCGATATATAAGCTTTGTACGCACTCTGACTAAACGCCATTTTTCCTGAACAGGATCAGTGGACCATGCATGCTCATTTTCTAGACACCGCAGTTTCCTGACCTGTGACCTCTGAATAAACTTGCTTAATTTTAACTTGAGAACGACGCCTCCTGCCTTTGATTTCCACCCGCAACAAAATGGTAGCAGAGGATGGTTTAAGACGATTGGAAGAGCGGAGTGGAAACAACAGGTCGGGGAGGAGGCCGTCTCTCGGACGGGAAAGAACCGTCCTGAAGTGACTTGTATCGCCTTGGGAAACTGATCAAACAGCGCTGTACTATTAAAAGGTGAGCAGAGCCTATTTAATTGAAATCTGCATATTGTCGTGATAGAGAAAACCCAAATTTTTGATCAGTAGTACTGAGGTGTATACAAGTACATATGATAAATTTAACAAAGTAATTAAAATGGTCTGAAAATGCTGTGTATTATGCAATGGTGAACACAAACACTGTAAATAACTGTGCCTGATCTCCAGGTCTGTGTTTGAGTAGTAGTTTCAATTTTCACACCAATAAGGTCTCTCACTCTAAAATAAAATTTTACACAAACACTGTAAATAACTGTGCCTGATCTCCAGGTCTGTGTTTGAGTAGTAGTTTCAATTTTCACACCAATAAGGTCTCTCACTCTAAAATAAAATAGAATACAAACACTGTAAATAACTGTGCCTGATCTCCAGGTCTGTGTTTGAGTAGTAGTTCAAATTTTACACAAACACTGTAAATAACTGTGCCTGATCTCCAGGTCTGTGTTTGAGTAGTAGTTTCAATTTTCACACCAATAAGGTCTCTCACTCTAAAATAAAATAGAATACAAACACTGTAAATACATATGCCTGCTGTCCAGGTTTGTGTTTGAGTAGTAGTTCAAATTTTACACACACACTGTAAATAACTATGCCTGATCTGCAGGTTTGTTGTGTGAGCAGTAGCTAACTCAAATTCGGTATCCCACTTAAAAAAGACAATATATATGACAATCAGTGTTGGAGCCCTGACACAACCCAGGGATGGAGGTCACGTGCCACCTGTGGATGTTTTGAGATTGAAATGTCAAGTTATATGAAGAATTTAACTGCTCTTACTGCAGCTCTCTCCAATCAGGTCACCAGGGCCCTGGCGACTGATCCGGAGGAAGCTGCAGAACCGAAGGTAAAAGTTGGTGACTGGGTCAGAGTCAAGGTTCACAAGAGAAAGTGGCCAGAACCCAGGTGGACTGGACCGTACGAAGTGAAGGAGGTTACTTCACACTCGGCCCAGGTCAAAGGTAAATCAGGCGCACCTTGGCACCACCTGACACATTGTACCCCAGCACCTTCACCTTCCCGCCCATTGGCTGAAATAAGAACTGATTTGAATAATGCAACAGGAGCTTTACAAACCAGACACACCATTGTTTCAATTGGGCACAAATAACGGAAGGCTGTTACGAATAAGGATTTGAAAGAGGAAATTACTTATATAAAAATTATTATACTACTATTGATTATATAATATAGAGAGGATGTGAAGTAACTAGTATGAATGGAAGTGTGTGGCTGTTGGACTGAGTGACTGGTAGAAAACGTTGGGTCGCGGCCCTTTGAATCTCAAAAGAGGGAGTCCGGTCTCTGCCCGAAATGTAAAAAAAAACGTGGCAGAGCGCGCTTGGGCTGTGAATGTTCGTGTGCTTGTGTGCAGGGAGATAACTCCAAGATGTGTGTGGGAGTAGGAGTGTTTGTGTGGAAACGAGAGAAAATATGTGTCAAGGTCAGCTGGCTGACTGAAGACACAGAAAAAACTGACGGAGCGACAAACTGACTGGAAAACTACTTTTTTCCTAAAAAAGAGGTGGTATATGCGCTTGCCATCTGATATATGTTGTATGTATGGGTGGGAGGGGTAAATGTGTTAAGGACTTGCTAAAGAAAGATTAAGGATATTGACTGAAGGTTTGAGAGATGAAGTAAGACAAGAAAGTTTTTTTGTGATCAACTTTTTATTTTACTGAGAAATGTAGCAAGGTACAGATCAATGTTACAGGTATCAATAACAAAATATATATTCACATGTACTCATACCTGTCAATGTATATAGACACACAAAGGTAAACAATAAAGGAAAAATAATAACTAGGATTAAGTCAAATAATAAAATAGAAAAAAAAAATATATATGAAAATATTAAATAAACAAACACAAATATACAATAGGTCATTAATACAAAAACAATAACATATGTATGTAATAAAATCACAGGGAAATAAAATAAAATAACATAAATGAATAAAATAAAATAAAACTACCCCAAACACAAACCACCCACATCCCGGATCCAGCTTCCTAAAGAAACCTTAATCACATATTACAGTTGAAGCGCACGGAGGACAGTTAGGAGCGATTCCCAGGCCTTTATAGCGGATTCTTTGGCTCCATGTACTCGAGCTGTTGACAGTTCTAAATAGACAATGTCCAAGTATGTTAAAATCCATGCTCGGAAAGAAAGTGAGTGTGGAGGCTTCCAGCGTGTAGCAACAAGTTTTTTTGCAGCAGTGAATCCCGCCAACAACGCTTTCCTCTCGTCCAGGAGATCATTTTCCAAAATTCTGCCACTGGTGTACACTCCCAAAACATATGAAAAAAGCTGCCGATCGCTTTGGAGGAACATAACGTACATGTAGAATCATTTATAACTTTCATCAGATGAAGCCTTCTAGGAGTAAAATATACTCTTTTAGTATTATAGTGAATTTGTTGATGGTCAGGATTTCTGGATGCTAACCTCACATCAACCCATATTCTATCCCAATCAAATGTAGTCTTCAGATTTGGAATATCTTTTCTCCATATTTTATCTAATGCCAGAGGTCTGTAAGAGTGTTGCAGAACAAACCAATAAAGTCTTGAAACAAAACCACTCGTGCCTCCAGCAGAGTCAAATAACTTGCGGATTGGGTGTGTTTCAAGAGGGCTCTGCAGAGAAATACCACTGCTTTGTAAGGTAGATCGCAGTTGCAAATAAAAGAAAAAAGAGGTACGCATTACACCATATTTAATACAAATGTCCTGAAAGGAAAGTAACCCTTCTTTCCCAAAGATATCCTTAAGTGTGTAAATGTTTTTCCTTTCCCAGTCAGGAAAACGAATGTGTTGGCCTCCAATCAACAATCTATCGTTGCTAAATATCGGGGAATGTGGGCCCCATCCAGAAGAGCAACCAGCTATCTTCTCCACCCTCCTCCAAACAAATAACAAATAAGAAATCATAGGGCCAAATTTTAAACGACATTGTTGGACTGAGATGTTAGAATGCAAAAAGGTAGCAAACGAATATGGTGCTAGTATCTGCTCCTCCAGAGCACGCCATGATACCTGAGCGTTAGGTCAGAACCACGTTAATAAAGGTCAAAGTGTAAAGGCCCACTTATAAAATTTAAAGTTCGGGAGAGACAAACCACCAGCCTGTCTCTCCCGCTGCATTGTAGTGAGATTAATGCGGGATCGTTTACCTCGCCAAATAAATTTTGTTATAGCCGATTGTAATTTGCACCAGTATTGCGGGGGCGGAGGAAGGGGGAGCATCGAACTCACAAAGTTAACTCTGGGCAGAACATTCATTTTAACTATAGCTACCCTGCCACGAAGTGAATTTGGCAGACCAGACCACCTGCCCAGATCTGCAACGATTTTATTAAGCGTATTACCAAAATTGTTTTTAGCTATTGTCTGTACAGAAGAATAGATATCTATCCCCAGATAAATAAAGTTTTTAGAGACTGGAATGGATGCAGGGATAGAAACATTACACATGGCCTGATTCAAAGGGAATAACGCTGATTTCTGCCAATTTATTTTAAAACCGGAAAGCTTGCCATAATCTTCAAAGGTTGACAGAACATGTGGGATACATTGCTCCGGGTTGTTTAAATACAATAAGACATCATCAGCATAAAGCGAAATGTGATGGTGTGTTCCTTTAATGGTAATCGGAGAGATTGTGGGAGACCTACGGATGGCCTGTGCCAGTGGCTCAAGAGAAAGAGCGAATAACAAAGGGCTAAGAGGACAGCCCTGCCTTGATCCTCTCGATACAGCAAAGGGAGGAGAGCTGGTCTTGCCTGTAAGCACCACAGCTGTTGGGTTTTTATACAGCACCTTAATCATATTAATGAATGACATGCCAAACCCCATGACCTCAAGCACCGACCATAAAAAGGGCCATTCCAGGCGATCAAAAGCCTTCATCGCATCGAGTGAGAGGACAGCAGCAGGGGAACCCAGGCTCTGAGCACCATCTATAACATGCAATAACCTTCTAACATTATCTGTTGCCAATCTAGACTTTATAAACCCTGTTTGGTCACTGTGAACCAACTCAGTCATATGGCCTTGAAGCCGCCTGGCCAGTAATTTGGCATAAATCTTCAAATCTGCGTTTAAAAGTGAAAGCGGCCTGTAACTGGAGCACTCGCTCGGGTCCTTTCCCTTTTTAAGAAGGAGCGAAATTAACGCCGAGTTAACATCCCTCGAAAATGAGCCCACTTCGATCGAATATTGGATCATGTCCACTAGCAGCGGGCCGATCAAAGGCCAAAAAGTAAGATAAAATTCCGTTGGGATTCCGTCCGGCCCTGGAGATCTACCTTTACGCATGTCTCTGACCGCCGCCTCGCACTCCTGTAATGTAACAGAGGCATCCAGTTTTACAGAGTCACCTTCGCTGAGACGAGATAATTTAATGTCATTTAAGAAATTATTGCAAACATGTTTATCAAAAAGGCTTTCCGAACTATACAGCTCCTGATAAAAGGAGGCAAGAGAAGCATTTACTTTTTTTGGATCAGATTGTATAATGCCATCTTTATCTTTTACGCAAAAAATATCAGCAAAATGTTCATCTGTTTGGAGCCTCATTGCTAGTAGATGACTGGGTTTAGAGGAGTTAAAATAGTAAGTTTGTCTCGTTTTGTGCATGAGAAATTCTGAGCGGCGTTTCAAAAGAGAGTTAATCTCCTTTTTAATCAGTTCCTTCTGTAGGGCTGCGTGGTCGTTAAAATTATGTTGCAAGGCGGCATCAAGTGTTGCATATTTTAATTCTAATGCTTCCAATTTGGCCGAGCGTTCCTTATTTCGCATTGAGGCATATAAGGTGGTGTTGCTTCTTATAAAGCCCTTCACTGCCTCCCAAAGTATCCTGGGGTCAGAAACAGAGCCGACATTAAACTCCAAAAATTCACTAAAATTGCTTCCAAACTGAGTTTTAAATTTTTCATCTTGAAGTAAGGATGAGTTAAAGCGCCACCTAGGGGCTTTAGTAGAAGATGGGCGAACAGTAACCGAACAGTGTACTGGTTTATGGTCAGACCAAGTTACCGGAATATAATGCGCATTTTGAATGTTCTGAAATAAGTCTTTGGAGGCAAAGATAAAATCTAGCCTCGAAAAGGACTTATGTCTCCCTGAGTAAAATGAGAAGTCCTTTAGAGAAGGGTTTAACATACGCCAAATATCAACCATGCCTGTATCGGCTGCCCACTGGCGCAGTGCCTCAGATGCGAGACGTTGGTCTCTGGTCTCAATGCCGCCCGTTTTGTCCATACTGCTGTCCCACACCGTGTTGAAATCTGCCCCTAGAACTAAATGAAATCCTGTGAGATTAAGCAAAGCTGTGGTTAATAGTCCGTAAAAAGCGGCATCAAACGTATTAGGGGCATAAGCAGAAATAAGTGCAATGTTTTTCCCATCCATACGGATTTTGGCAATGGCCATCCGTCCCGCATCGTCTGCCCAAGAGTCAATCATATCAAATTTCAATTTTCGTTTACACAGTACCATTACTCCTCTGCATTTAGTGGGTGCAGAAGAGGTTGCAATGGGGTGATAAAATTTGTTGGCTAATCGACCTGCATCTTTGGATAATAAATGTGATTCCTGAATCATGGCAAAGTCTATATTTTTCTTACGGAGAAAATCTAATACAGTGGTTCTTTTATGTGGGATGTTAAGACCCCTGGCATTGACTGAAATTAAATTGAGAGCTGTCATATGTTGAAAAACGTTGGAAAATAAAAAATGAAGATACCTCCATGGCAGTAAGAAAGAAGTCTGGATCCAAAAAAGAAAAACACCCCAAAACAAGAGACAAAAAACATCAAAAACACCAAAAAGAACAGAGGAAGGTGAAGGAGAAAAAACCTTTCAAACCCTCCTGATAGATCCGCAACCGGACGACTAACTCAGAGAACTATGAGTTTCTGGCCACCCAAGTAGGGCAGCAGCACCACCCATTCATCAAATATCAAAAATAGCAGCAGTGTGAACTTTTCTCTCTTCCTCTTATACGATAAAACATCTGCCTTGTAACAGTTAGGTGACACCTTTAACAGCCCATGACATCTTTTGGTCACCCTCCCCACCCCACATACACCCCCCCGGATCCACATCACTAGTAGCATAGGCACCAATATTAAAGCACACCTGTTGATAATACCCCTATGGCCGGTAGATTATAGAAAAATAAATAAAATAATTGTATGGTTACAGTGACGGCAATAGCAAACATAAGGACAAGGTGTTAGACCTACACTATGAGGACTGTTACAGGTGATAACATGGACCCATGGCCGGGGCGAAAAAGCAAAACATTCCCCTCCTCAACTTTATGAAACTAAAATGTCCAACTAAATGTCCATCATAAATCACGTTGTCTTACCCGTGGCACTCTGACGGAGGAGGGGGGGGGGGGGGAGAGAGTCAATAACAGTTTGTGTCACTTACAAGTTTTTGATGCATTTCAGGGCCTTCTTAGGGTCATCAAAACGATGCTTCATCCCGCTTGCTGTTGTGAATGAAAGCACAGCAGGATAGCCGATGCCAAACGGGATTTTAGCTGAATGAAGCAGGCGTTTACACTCCAGAAAGGAGTGTCGTCGCTCCTGCGTGGCCTTGGAGAAGTCTTGATAGAAGCTTATCTTGTGATTCTGCCAACGGACGTCTCTGATTTCCCTCGACAGTTGTCTCACCCGCTCCTTCTGTTGAAACCTCAGGAAGCGCACGATGAAAGGCCTCGGTGGAGCACCGGGTCTAGCCGGCATTAGCGATCGATGAGCCCGCTCCAGATCCAGTCCCCCCTGGAAGTCAGCTTGGAGGATCTCGGGGAGAGTAACTCTCAAAAACGATATGGCATCTTTATCTTCAACCCGTTCTGGGAAACCATAAATGCGTAGATTTACTCGCCTTTCCCGGTCCTCGTATTCAGTTAGCTTGGCGTTCAGTCTTTCAACCTCAGAAGCCGCAGCCGGGGGCGATTCGCACCGCTGCCTCTCCGCTTCCTCCAGCATATCCAGACGGGCCTCCACGCTAGTCATCCTGGTTAGCATGTCCGCTAATTTCGCTTCGACCGCCTCGACAGCTCTTCTCGTGTCTGACACGTCTTTGCGGACGTCTGCAAAGTATTTGGCTTGGTCGTTGAGGATTTTTGTTTGGGCTTCTGATAGTTTCTGAAGAAGCTCATGTATTTTAGCGATGGAAATCGAGTCATCCGCGACCTCCGGGGCCGGCGCTGCAGGAGATGCCTGGTTAGCTCTGAAGCTAGTAGCCCTGGAGCTCTGCTGTTGTTGAGGTGCATTTGCATCATTTTTCCGGTTATTCGGCATTTCGGTGGTGAGAAAAGGTTTCAATCGGCAGTTTGTGAGAGGAAAAAGTATGAAAAAAATTGCAAGGAGATATATTCACACAAAGTGTAAGCGGGTGGTACCGCAGCCCTCCGCCTAAGCAGCCATCTTACTCGGCGTCATCACGTGACTCCCGTAAGACAAGAAAGTTAAAGTTTAGGAGGAAGAAAGATCTTTAGGAGTGAGATGAATCTGGCCAGTGATATCTTGCTCTGAGATGGATAATAGAATGTAAAGCTTGAGTGGTTAAGAAAGTAGGGAAGAGAAGTGGGAATAGAAAGATTTAGTACGTGCACAGCAGAGGATGAAAAGGGGGAGAAAAGAATGTTTGGGAGTCGGGTAAACCATCTGTGGAAGGCCAGCAGCCTTACAGCTTACAACTGGCCTTAAGATCACAAAGAGGCTTGGTTGTTTGTTTCTATGTTGTTTGTTTGTTTGTTTGTTTTTTATTCTATTGCTTCATTCAGAAGTAAAGAATTCCAGAGGGAATTGTAAAAATTACACTTTTTGGCACAAATTTGTTCTTTCAGATATTTCCAATATATCTATAAGAGGAAAGGAGAAAGGTTTTGGCCTCTAAAGTTCTACATAAAATCCAATCATTTAAATATCTTATTTAGTTTCTACCTGACACAGGTAGTTGGTTGTTGAAATGCTGTTTCATTGACTTTTATTTTCTTAGAGCTGAATAATGTGCTTTCTATATGAGCTGAATCAATCATATTAGGATGAGAAATTCTAACTTAACTTTAAACTAAATTTTGTGCTGCCTAGAATTAGATATTTCTTTGTTTTCACCTGTAGTTGCTTTAATTCCATATTCAAATCATTCATTAAGAATTCAATAGTCAAGACATGTCAAATCTATTTACAGTTGGAATTTAAACTAGAAGTTTGATTCAACCCCCATGTAACTCTGGAGAGTCCTAAAATAAATATGTTTCACCATTGAAGAAGAATAAATTAAAATCCAGTTAAAGGTCAAATACACTTTAACTCATAGCCGGTTTCATCTTAAATGAAATGCAGAAACCATAATACAAGGCCCTCTGGTTACACACTTATTTGAATGTCATATCTATAATTAGATTTAAATTTATTTTGGACCCTTTAACTTTCAAACTCTGGAAAGAAGGTTTTTATTTTGTTGTTTTGTTTCACCAGTTATCTTAACATCTAAGGCTCTTAATTTGAAAGGTGACGTTAAGCTCCAATTATTGTTTTTATTTCATCATGAAGGAAACTGTGGCAGAATAACTTTTAAATTGTTTTGAATTGTTTCAGCTGTCAACTCTGAGACGTTTGATTGAATCTAATCTCTCACACATTTGTATTTTGTATGTGATTCCTGTTTTATCACAGGACAGTTTGACGTCAAAGCTTCTGAATTATCGTGTTATGGAGCAGTCAATGAATTTTGGAAAATGGTTTGAACTCAAATTCTCAAACACTGTCATATATGCTGCATATTGAAATTCAACTTGTTTAACCTTTTATTTTTAATGTCCACTGATTTGGCCGACCACACCTCAAAAGTTTTATGAAATTGTTGAATACCAAAAGAGGGTATGTATGTTTTGATTCGATTATTTTGTTTGTTTCTTTTAATTATAAATTTATATAATCTACTTTAATCTCAATTACGCATCGCAGTAAATTAATAATTTTTCTGTTTGTCTTCCTTTCAAACTCTGGGAACTGGGCTTCATGAATTCCACAACTCACTCCCATCCGGTGTTAACTCCACCTCCTCCACCACGACCGACAATACGCCCTGCGCCTGGCTTGGTACAGTGCAAGCTCAAACACATGGCCTGTTGGCAAGTATTAATTCCACGAAAGGATCTTTACAAGGCTAAGATCCAGATCATTGACTCTTAAAGACTGAAAAAGCCTCACTGACAATTCTTGATAATTTTGTTCTTGGAGCAGATCTGAAAAAAAAAAGCTGAAATCTGCACAGCTCGCTCCTGTACCCTGTATGGTCACACAGAAACGAATGGCCCTGGATCTGCTGCTTGCAGAAGAGGGTTATGTGTGTGTACTATGATGGGAAGTTCTTGAAAAACATTTTTCCAAACTGCTCCTGGTGGCTGGGTGACCAGTGCCCTCTCCACCTCTACGCACCATGACATGACATGGCTGTAGACTCTGCTCTGATGAAGGAAAACGTGCCTCATCCCCAGCTGTTCTGTGGATGCTGAACTGGGGATGGATGCTGTGGTTGCTGTGGATGCTGAAGGGGAAACTGATGCTGTGAAGCTGAAGCTGAGGAAGATGGAGATGACAACGCGACGATGATGATGAGGAGGGGGACGGGTTTGCACTGGATGGGATAAAGGTTGAGGGGTACATGAACTCCCCAGTAAGTGGTCACACCCTAAAGGGGGATTAAGAGAGAGTCTGGAGGGATTTCAACTTTTTAACTATAGTCTGTGTCTGATTGAACTCTTAAGCAATAAAGATAGAAACAGTTTTAGCTAGATATTATACTTCATACAAATGATTTCAATCACTGTTGCTGCTTAGTGATAATAATGAATCTTTCACCTGTTCTCACTTCTCGTTCTGTATTAAAGCATAATTTCCTTGGCTACATTAGACATCAAACAGAGTTACAGGAGCTGCCTCTCCTGGGGCAAAGTCAGTCTGACATTGTTTGGGTTCAGTTTGTTCCGAATGTTTACAGTCAGGTTTGTTTTGAGATTTTTTGTTTGCTGGCTGTGATTCTTTGAATCACAGCTATGTTTTGACGTTTTTGTGTTTTACTGAGTATTAAGTTGGGTTTGTTTTTCTGCCTTGCCCTTTTCTGCCCTTTGCCTTCCCAGTGTTGTCCGCACCTATCAGGTGCGGAAAGGGGGATTTGTTGACAATACACCACTGTTCACACACATACACACACTTTAACGTGTAGTCAGATACACATAGCGTAAACACACAAACATAACACATAGTTCTTCTCCTGCTTCTCAACCTCAGAATGTTTCATACTCCTTAAAAAGGGAGTCTGGCATAGCGGACAGATAACAGGTTTTCAAACCTCTGGCTTCATGAATCACTTCATTATATTAGTTCTGAGACTCCCTCACACACACACAGCGGACAGATTAGACTAGAGGTTTTCATGCCTTTCTCACAGTTTTCTATGACCTCACTTCACTTCACACACACATAAAATAAGCGCACACACGAGGCAATATGCTCATGAACTTCAGTATCCGCGACACGGCTTGCACGTCATCACGCAACGCCAGGAGGAGGACCAAACGACGCCAGGAGGACAACCCGACGAGATCCGACCAATCCCAATCCAAGAAGAACCTCTGTCAAGCCCAGTATCGATATATAAGCTTTGTACGCACTCTGACTAAACGCCATTTTTCCTGAACAGGATCAGTGGACCATGCATGCTCATTTGCTAGACACCGCAGTTTCCTGACCTGTGACCTCTGAATAAACTTGCTTAATTTTAACTTGAGAACGACGCCTCCTGCCTTTGATTTCCACCTGCAACAGAAACAAGCAGTTTTGGTAGATATAAGGGAAATGCTAATATTTCTGCATGAAACATATTCAGTCCCTTAAGCAAAATAATAATGATGGCAGGCCGCAACCTCAATGCCTTCGTCTACTTTGCTTAAAGACTAGTTTGCCGAGTCATGTGCTGCCGCCCACTGACCGATACAGGATCGCTCTTTTCTGAAACTAATGAAGGCAAATTCACACATGTAGACAGAAATAAACAGTATAAATGAAAAGGTGTAAATATTGCTAACATAATGTCTGATGGGGGTCATCATTATACATAACAGAGGAAAACTTTGCCAAGCATTCCTTAAATTTACTTGCCTTCCTTGACGTTAATGAAACTCCTGTAGCTTCACTTGGATCCTCCTTGATTAAAAAACAGAACATAGGAATTGTTTTATAAAATGAATCGCAACTCCATAACATGAAAACATTATTGTCATATTACATTCTATACATTAAACCAAATTGATCTGTTATTGTGGAGTATTGGTAGAGAAATACGCTCCTTATTAATCTAAAGCATTCATAAATCAAATTCATGTTTATATTTATATTGTAGCGTCCCTCAATGATGAGCTAAGCATCTTGAACTGGTTTCAACAACCATGTTTTCACCTCCCAGGTAAGCACATGCTACCCAGGGTGAAGCATGTGGATAACAATGGCATATTAGCCAGTGGTGGAGGAAGTACTGAAGTTTAGTACTTAAGTAAAAGTACAAGTACCCAGGAAAATATATACTTAAGTAAAAGTAAAAGTACTACATCAACAATCCTACTTAAGTAAAAGTAAAAAGTACTTACTTTTAAATTTACTTTAAGTATTAAAAGTAAAAGTACTCACGCAATGGGTTGTCTCTCAATGTCTAGGCTGTGCCATTTTGATAAAGAATGCAGATATAGCTACTGGTAATACTCATGCCTCTACATATGTCACTACTAATAATAATTATAAGCAACAACATTTGCAGGTATCCCCTGTCCCTTTAAGAAACGGGCCCAGAGAGTGACGTAGTGCACCTGGGTAACTTGCGCAAGTGTGTGAATACGAGAAGTGAACGACCACCTAGAGGTGATGAGAGTGTTGCTCCGGTGGACAGTCAATAAATAAAGTGGCGGCGTTAAAACTAAAGAAACGTCTCCTCCTCCTTCTTCACGGAGTGGTCCGGACGGCTGCTGACCTGCCACTGTGTGTGACTGTGTGTGTGTGTGCGTATGTGTGCGTGTGTGGACCGCTGGCGCACACACAGCCGCTCCGTCACAGCAACATTTTGGTGAAACTGTGTTCATAAAATGTAACGAGTAACGACTCATATTGTAGAAATGTAGCGGAGTAAAAGTATAGATAATAGCTGCAAAATGTAACGGAGTAAAAGTAAAAAGTATGCACTATTATTTTTACTTAAGTAAAGTACAGATACGTAAAAATTTACTTAAGTACAGTAACGAAGTAAAAATACTTCGTTACAGTCCACCACTGATATTAGCTGAAGAAAAGCATCCATTGTGGGTATCGACGGACTCCGCATCCGCTGTCTCAGCACTCGGACTGTGAACCTAGATCGTAACGATCTTTAAAAACAATAAACTACTTACCTGACAGAAGGAAGATGACATCGTGGTCTCCCAAATGCTCCGTGTTTAGGACGCAGCGCTGAGTTAAATGGACCGGATGTTTATAAAAACTTTTTTTTACGACAGCCACACGTCAGGTCCGGTCCGCTGGCGGACTTGGTCCGGGGGCGCACTCATGTCCGCCTCCGTATGAACAGACTCGCAGGATCCTCCGCATTAGAGGTGTAATCTAGCCTCAAATATTAATATTATATAACATGAATAACATTCACGAGCACTGAACGACACCACGCAGGGACGGTGATTTAAACAGCACGCTACGACGTGCTGTGGCATGGCAGCGTCATAGCAACCATCATAGCAACGAAAAAAACATTCGTGATAACTATTAAAATATATATCATAAGCACGAACTGGCTGAAGACTGTGGAAGCAAAGACCACATTTCTCGCTAGAAATGGTGTCAGAATGTATTTTTATGCCCAGACTAAGTTACAAAATCATATTTTTATCTGAAAAAACAAGGACTGTCCGCCATGTTTTCCTTTCCGTAGACGGGAACTCGGGAGTCACGTGACGTGAAAACACGCCAATGCAAAACAATGGGCGGACCAAACGTTAGGCCAGATTGTAAAAACGATTGTAAAAAATTGTGAAACGTTTGTCCAAGTGGACCAACGTTCCCACTGAACGTTTCCTGATGAGACTGGGTTGACAATGCACACGGCTCATTTGATTTATTCTTTCTTTGCAGCTTCTTCTCTTAAGGTGCAGGCGCAATATGTTTTCAAGCACACACCAGTGCAGCATCAAACCTTCTCACCAGCATTTGAGTAAAACATTTAAAACAGTGTGCGTTTATTAAGCGTTTTCAACACATGCCCATATGAGGCAGGTTCACAGGCTGATAATGAAAGAAATGGAGGAGGGGAGCTGCAAAGAAGTGCAATGAGCAAACGAATGGTTAACTACAAAGCTATTGAAGTGAAGCTGAAGGCTGGGAAACACGAAGCAGGTGCAGGTGATGAATGATTTGTAATAACCCAGGTAGGAACTCGTGATTGTGTGTCTACCTGTGATTGAGAGGTCCCCTCAGTGTTCAGGGGCTCTCAGGCTGATGAGTAGCCAGTTGCAGTGGAAACCAGGAGGCCTGAGCCCGTCTGCACCACAGGGTATTGAACCAGTTTCATGATGGAAAAGTAATAGGCTATATTCTAACCTGCCAAATCTAGGATTGTAGGAATCTAGGCGAGGCTTAGCAACTTAGAAGCTCGGCTCCTCAGCTTAGAACCCCCGTTAGCTGTAGTTAGCCGGCCCGTGCTAGCCGCAGCGAAGCCACCTAGCTTGGCTTCAGCTAGCAGTCCCTCGACTTGCCCCGGGCAGCCGGGAGCCCAGGGTGGCTGGGTGACGGTCCGGAGGGGGCATAGTACCACCCATAGAAAGGCCACGATTAAAGACCCACCAGCTCACGTCTCAAATAGATTTTCTCCACTCAGCGACGCACCCGCTGAGAATCAAACTCTGGTTATTGGCGACTCGGTTCTCAGAAACGTGAGATTAGTGACACCAGCGGCCATAGTCAATTGTATCCCGGGGGCCAGAGCCGGCGACATCCAATCCAAATTGAAGCTGCTGGCTAAAACTAAACGTAAATACAGTAAAATCGTAATTCACGTCGGCAGCAACGACTCCCGGCTTCGTATGTCGGAGGTCACTAAAGTTAATGTTGAGTCTGTGTGTGCTTTTGCTAAAACGATGTCGGACACAGTAGTTTTCTCTGGCCCTCTCCCTAACACAACAGGTGATGACATGTTTAGTCGCATGTTGTCTTTTAACCGCTGGCTGTCGAGGTGGTGTCCTGTAAACGGTGTGGGCTTTATAGATAATTGGCAAACTTTTTGGAGGAAACCTGGTCTTGTTAGGAGAGACGGCGTTCATCCCACTTGGGATGGAGCAGCTCTCTTATCTAAGAATATTACTAAGTCTATCACATGACAACCCAGAGTTGGGACCAGGAAGCAGAGCTGCAGTGCTAAACACTTCTCTGCGCTCCCTCTGGATCAGTCACCCAGCCGCATAGAGACTGTCTCTGTCTACCGTCCGATTAAATTATTTAAATTAAACAATAACAGAGCGAGAACTCCACACAATAATCTTATACTTATTAACACAACCTCTGGAACAACACAGGAAACAAAGATTTTCAAATGTGGTATTTTAAACATTAGATCACTGTCCTCAAAGGCTATTTTAGTTAATGAACTAGTCTCAGACTACAATATAGATTTATTGTCCCTTACTGAGACGTGGCTGCATCCTGATGAATATGTCAGTTTAAATGAATCTACTCCCCCCAGTCATATAAATTCACACTCGCCCCAGGGAACTCGGGCGAGGAGGTGGAGTTGCTGCTATTTTTAACTCCAGTCTATCAATTAATCCTAAACCTAAACTTAGCTACAACTCATTTGAATGTCTTGTTCTTAGTCTTCCACGTCAATCCAGGAAACACCAACAGCCAATCGTATTTGCTGTAGTTTATCGTGCTCCTGGGGCTTATACTGAATTTCTAACAGAATTCCCTGAGTTTTTATCAAACCTAGTCCTAAAGACCGATAAAATTATTATTGTTGGTGACTTTAATATTCCTGTTGACAATAATAAAGATAGCCTGAGCGTAGCATTTATTTCAATACTAGACTCAATTGGTTTCAGTCAGTGTGTACATCAACCTACTCATTGTTGTAACCACACACTTGACCTTGTGTTATCATACGGTGTCAAAATTGAACATTTAACAGTACTTCCGCGCAATCCAGTACTATCAGACCATAATTTAATAACCTTCGATTTTTCACTATCTGAATATATGCCCCTAATAAAAAACTAATTTTGTAGATGTCTACCTGATAGTGCTGTATCTAAATTTAAGGAAATAATTCCGATTACATTTAAACCCGTATTATCCGTCGACATAAACAACAAATTCTTTAAAAACCCGAGCTCTATTGAGATTGACCACCTCGTAGATAGCTCTGCAGACTCGTTACGATTAACATTAGACTCAATAGCGCCTCTAAAAAAGAAATGTGTAAAACATAGTAAATTAGCTCCGTGGTATAATTCCAAGACACATGAGTTGAAACAAATATCAAGAAAACTAGAAAGGAAGTGGCGCTCCAGCAACAATGTTGAAAATCTCCTAGACTGGAAGAGTAGTGTTAAAGAATATTGTTGTAGCCAATCAGCTGTGTGAGTTTCTCCAGGAAAATAATATATATGAAGACTTTCAGTCTGGGTTTAGAACCAATCACAGCACAGAGACAGCCCTGGCAAAAGTCACTAATGACCTTCTAATAGCTTCAGATCAGGGACTTGTGTCTGTCCTCGTTCTGTTAGATCTCAGTGCAGCATTCGACACAATTGACCATCAAATTTTATTAGAGAGACTAAAACAGTTAATTAACATTAAAGGAACGGCCTTAAACTGGTTCAAATCTTATTTTGCTGATCGCTCCCAATTCGTTCAAATCAATGATGAGTCATCGGTGCGCACCAAAGTTAACCATGGTGTCCCACAGGGGTCTGTGCTCGGCCCAATTTTATTCTCATTATATATGCTTCCACTAGGAAACATTATCAGGACACACTCGGTAAATTTCCACTGCTATGCGGATGACACCCAGTTATATTTGTCAATAAAACCTGATCAAAGTAATCAATTAACTAAACTTCGAGCATGTCTCAAGGACATAAAAACCTGGATGACCCGCAATTTTCTCTTATTAAACTCAGATAAAACAGAGGTTATAATACTCGGCCCTAAACACCTTAGAGATACATTATCTAATGATATAGCTGCGCTAGATGACATTGCCCTTGCTTCCAATGACACAGTCAGGAACTTGGGAGTGATCTTCGATCCTGATTTGTCCTTTAATAGTCACTTAAAAGTAATTTCTAGGACCGCGTTTTTCCACTTGCGTAATATCTCAAAAATCAGACATGTCCTTTCGCAAAAAGATGCAGAAAAACTAGTCCACGCCTTTGTTACATCGAGACTGGACTACTGTAATTCACTATTATCAGGCTCCAGCAGCAAGTCGTTAAAGACTCTGCAGCTGGTCCAAAATGCCGCAGCACGTGTCCTGACGAGAACTAAGAAAAGAGAGCACATTTCTCCAGTATTAGCATCGCTACACTGGCTTCCTGTTAAATCTAGAATAGAATTTAAAATTCTCCTCCTCACCTTCAAGGCCCTTAATGATATGGCACCTCTTTACCTTAAAGAGATGTTAGTTCCATATCAACCTACTAGAGCACTCCGATCCCAGAACTCAGGTTTACTTGTTGTCCCTAAAGTCTCTAAAAGTAGAGTAGGAGCCAGAGCTTTTAGCCATCAAGCCCCACTCCTGTGGAATAATCTCTCACTTTCAGTTAGGGAAGCAGACACGCTCTGTTCGTTTAAAAGTAGACTCAAAACCTTCCTTTTTGATAAAGCTTTTATAGTTAGAGCTAATTAGTGCGATGTTCCAAAATTGATTAAATGGCAAAAACCCCTGATGATGCTAAGACGCACAGGGAATTTATGACACAAGACACACGGAGCTTCTCTTTCCTGCTTCTCCTTCCTTTTCTCCATATTTATCACATCAAGATAATTCTTATCTGATCAGTACATGTTACTAACCTGACCCCTTTCCCGGAGTTTCTGTGCCTTAGCGCCCGCGGATGCAGGGCCACAGCTGTGGCCGCACCATGGATTATGATTGTGGATCGCGTGTCGGAGGTCGCAATGGTGGATCCAGTTCGGTGGATTCTGTATCGTGCCAGCTGATCGTCGTTGTAATGGAGGATCCTTTGTCGCGTTGGCATCGGATGATGAGGGACCACGACCGAGGCGGCAGCTGATAATGGATTCTAACTGGCGGCGGTGGACAATGACTGTGGATTATAGTGGATCCCATCCTGATGCTGGATCGTGGTCTTGCTGGCTGCTGGCCAGAGACTGTGATTGCAGCGGGACTGCCTGACACATAGTATTGAAAAATGTTTACCCTCATCGATGCTGCTAAAAATCCTGATGATGTTTTCTTACACCTGACATCTATTGCACTTCTGTCCGTCCTGAGAGAGGGATCCCTCACATGTGGCTCTCTCTGAGGTTTCTACATATTTTTACCTGTGAAAAGGGTTTTTAGTAGTTTTTCCTTACTCTTGTTGAGGGTTAAGGACAGAGGATGTCACACAATGTTAAAGCCCTATGAGACGAATTGTTATTTGTGAATGTGGGCTATACAAATAAACTTGATTGATTGATTGATTGAAACAACTGAGGTTAAAAATGCATTATCCTTTATTTTCACACCGGGACAAATCAAAGCTATGTAGAGAGGAGCCTGGACATGTGCAGTATGGTGGTTTCATGTGGTAAAAAGGGAAAAGGCATAACTGTGTAGGTCACAAGTTGTAATTACACGGCTTAAACTGTAGATGATCCGTTGCACTAGTGCAGACGAGTTAAAGAATTCTTTTCATTTGCTGTCATGATGTTCAACATTAACAGCGGAGCAGCCCAGCAGAACGCTGCGTGCCTCGCTTTAACTACTCCCATGGCATTTAAAGGGTCTTCATGAGAAGTGGAGATAAAAGCGGTGGTGCTGGAGGCGCTGCTGGAGCCAGCTCCAGTTCCTACGGCGAATGAGAGTTTAATCGCTCCCAATTGCTTTGCCTCACAAAGGTGTGACCCCACCCCCCTCACCAACTCCTGCTACCACCACCACCCTCCCATCTGTCTCACATTGTTGCCAGTGAACACATCTCGCCGCAGGGAACTGTGCAGCTACTTCTTCTTCAGTCCCTTCTTCCCTAAACCCTCCAGTTTCAGCTTTGTAATTCCTTTACCCAACTGGGAACAGGGAGAGGAGTAATCAAAACAATTACACAAGACCATTTTTTGTTTCATAGGAGACTGGAGTCTTTTTTCATGTGAATCTTCAGCCAGAATGAAACAGGTTGTGTCTTTTTTTTTTTTTTGCAGAACATCACACATGCAGCAGCTGTCACAACACAAGAGAAGCTTCAGGGGCACACTGGTTGTACCAGCAGGTTTATCACATGGCTCTTTCAACAAGAGATCCACAAGCAATTACCCAAAACTAAGAAGGAGAAAAAGCAGAAGAGAAGTGAGAAAACATCGAGTGAAGGAAAAGCAGCCACTTTGATCTGTTCACACGATCACAATCCCGATCATCGTGTTGAAGACAAGACAGTCATAGTGCCTGTTTCACAACCATGACAGTACTTCAATTTTTAGGTATATATTTTTCATAAAAGGATAAAATAAATACAATTCCTTTGTCCGTGCTCACCTGACAGTCTGTCTGATGATCAGCCTAACAGCTGAGAAGAGGCGCCAGGCAATGTGTTAGCAGATCAACTGAGCCTTGACTCTGATGAGACAGAATGAGCTCACCACAACATATTGCCTGACCCTCCTCACTGCTCACTTTTCATATCTATACAGTAGCTCTCAGACTCCCGGGCATTTCATCCAAAATTCTAAAGGCCTTAATTAAAGATTACTGTCAGGATTCTTGCATGCACTGCTTAGATAACTCATTTCCCAGGGCGCATTGCTCATAACCACATAGGCTGGACACCAGATTTTTCAGCTTTCAGGACAAAAGCCCTCGGCTCTCTGGCCAACGGGATCCTTCCAGCTGAAGGGCAGGCAATAACAGCTCTGCTGCTGCCATATCAATGCCACCGCTGTGACTGGGAACTGGGGGAGGTTGAGTCTTTTTAATTATCACAGGCAGGTAAAGAGGCACAATGTTATGGCTGGTGGAGAAGCCAGACACACAGGTAGGCAGGTGCAGTAGAGGAAGTGTAATCGATATGCTGGAGAGGACAAAGCTCACAGACAGATGGATGGATTAGTAAGGAGGCGGACACACAGGCAGCATTGCAGAAAACAGGTCAGTGCATGCAGGTAGCATAAGACATGCTTGAATATCAGCGTGTGTCCTATATATGTCAGCAGTTGTGCGATTGTAAAATGCAGAGTCTTATTAGACGACAGCTGTTAACAAAGACAACCTGGACAACAGCGCTTGTAATGGAATATCGATAGTTTTCCTCTGGAAGGGTCATGTGATAGGAGCCTGATAAATAAGCAAAGCTATGTTGTGACCGAAACAACTCGGCAAGCGGTTGTGAGTGTGAGTTTCTGCCCGTACAGACTCACACACAGCCCCTGAGTTTTCAAACCAACACAAGGCCAGCAGTGTTTCCAAATCTTAAAATTTAAAATCTAAATTTCTGGAGTTGTAGGCAGAGTTGATGTACTTTTATACAAAACGTATAGCGTGGCTGTAGAATAAGAGGGCAAGGAAGCTTAGGGGTTCAGCAGCTGAAAAAAGCCTGAGACAAGAATCTTGATGGTAGGTCTAGTTCGACAAATGGAGAGATCCCAAAGAAGAATCTTGACATACAATCAACCGTTCCAACAATAACTGAGACGCTTTACCTTCATGAAGTCTGTTTATAATATCATCGCATAAAGAGCAGAGGGAAACAGCCATCTTTACACAACAATGCATGACGTGTACTGTATGCAAGCAGCACTGTATCCACAGGCCGAGACATATTCTGTATGTTTACATCAGACAAAGCCTTTCAGGGGTGTAAAGGAAGATGGTCTACTCTAAAAGGTCTGTAACGATGCTCTTTCTGTACACATCCAATATGGGATTCTCAATGTAAGAACACTGAAAGAACGTCACATAGATGGAAACAACTGCAATATCCAGCAAGATGTCTAGGCCAGTAGAAAATCCAATGCAGTGCTTCACATGCAGTATATTCACTATGTGGCAAGATAGGATGTATCGGATCATTGCCCTATTCGCTTTGCATTTCAGAGGCCAAAATTACTGTATAGTATCAAGGTCTGCTCATCTCTGGTATAGAGTTGAGGCAGTTTCAATCATTGATTCAGCCTGATGTTGCTCTCTTGTTAGCTCCTGTCAGGAGAGGATTGACTTTCTTTAATAGTGATAGAAATGTCAGAGTTAAAGTTATTTTGAGTCAACAACGAGGCTACGTCAGCCAGCGTACAGCATGCCAGTGTACATGGGATGGCAGTGAGTGTATATACAGCGACAGTTTGCATGTGTAATGAGTAATAACACATGACAAGGTTTCATGATGTTGAGATGTACGAGATGAGGCGAAGATCTCAATAATGCAAAATGAATATCTCCAGCCGGGTCAAGTGTTTTCCTGTAACAGGATGACTTAGAGGGCATTACCACTGTTATAACATCAGGACTTAACAGAGAAGCAAAGGAGTGGCTGTGTTTAATTAACTTAGGACAAATAATCAAGAGGATTTATTGAAGACTTTACCTGCCTGACCCTGGTTGTGTGTTATCCTTAGAGCAAATGAGTTGGGCTGGATTATCAACTGGGCAACAACTGCCCTCGGGGCTCCACAAAAGTGAAGCGCAAGAAAAAAAATTGTTCTTACTTTACGAGAATCTCAACTTTAAAGGGACACAGTGTCTGGCTATGATCTGCCCCCCCCACTGGTGGGATGCATAATTCACTATCATAAATACGAGTTTTGGTCTAAACCTGACTATCCTATCCCAGCCCTCATGTGTAACAAATCACATTGAAATGTTTGATCAATAAGAGTTTACCACGAGTTTGGGCGGCTGTGGCTGAGAGGTAGAGTGGTCGTCCTCCAACCTGAAGGTCGGTAGTTCGATCCCCTGTCTGAACCATCTGCATGCCGAAATGTGCTTGGGCAAGATGCTGAGCCCTGAATTGCCCCCCCATAGAAAAACAAAGTGCTGCGAATAGATGCACTGTATGAATGTGTGTGTGAATGGGTGAATGTAAAACTGTACTGTAAAGCGCTTTGAGTGGTCTTCTAGACTAGAAAAACCCTATATAAATACAAAACCATTTACCATTTACCATGATAAACTAACAAGCATGTACATGTGGTTCTGTCAAAATATGTTTGGATATAATGGATGTGCTAATCCCCCCAAAATTTGCACTTATAGCAATAGCTGCTGGCTTCAACTCAGATTGGTGTGTGACGTAAATCGTAAGGCAAGTTGTAATGTTCCAGCAAGCTTTACCAGAGTTACATAGTGCAGTTCCAGTCCTCTGGGGGGCCCTGTGGCAATGACAGACACGTCACTCTCCCTATTGTAGATTTGTGTATCATTATAATTTGGTTTAAGCTGTTATAAAAACTACCTAGTATTCCCGAGGGTCAAGTTGTAAGATCTTCATGATTTTAGTTTTGTGCCATATAGTGCATATAGGCTAACACATAATCAAACGAGCACACAGCAATTCTTAGGTCAGACAGCATTTCACTCCAGAAACACATCTTTATCTCACAATCCAATTGATATGTAGTAGCTTGTGTGGTAATATTATCAGCAGTCATAAAAAACAGTAATAAGCAGACTATTCAAAATGCTTTTTTAACTTCATGAGTATAATCTAAGTATAACACTCAGATGTTGTACATGTTGTTATCTTTGAAAAGATTTTTGGTGAAACATTTGCATGTCCACTTCAAACCTGACAGAAATTGTAATGACCCGAAGAGGCTGTTAGAGGATCTGTGTGACATGTTGACATGTTGGAGGTTACTTATAGGACCCTTCTCTGTGTTGATGTTGACATTGAAAGCTGACATCACCGGGCATCACATAGTTTTGATGTGATTTTGGAATTGAAACAATTTGAATGTTGAGCCCTGAGGTTTTCCTTTTTGGTGCTGTTTGTCTATATCTGTCTATGTCTGTCTTTAAGTAACCAGGGGCCATTATTCACAGCTGACAATACCAGGCTTACCTGTGTGACAATAAACAGCTCAGACGTAGCTTGTCCCTGCATTGCCACTTCTGAGCTCCTCAGAAATGCTGCCCATATGTGAGGCCTAATTACTTTCTCGGCTGGGCCCTGCAACAAGGTCGCATTTGTTATGCCACTGTCCCATCCACACAATCAGATTTCTCACAAAGGGAGCTAATCTCATTCCTTCACAAGCCATTATCTTGATCGGACTGGCTTTTTACGCAATTCACGCTGTCTAAATGAGAGAATGACTTTCCTTGAGCAGGAGTGAAGACGCTCATCAGCATCCCACGGAGAAGTTTCAAACTGTCAGCCAACATCCACCAACTCCAAATTGGAGTTTAATTTAAGAGGCGTCCGGCTGGAGAAAGGCCAAGAGAAGCAGACTGAAGCAACATTGCAGCGGCAGATGTCGATGAAGGTTTTTAATGGAGTTGAATTAATTCAAGCAGGGTGTAATTTGTCCTGTGGATGTGGGAGGCGTACTAAGCATGAACTTTTCAGGGTCACAGGAGTTGTTATATCGATAGACATCTGCTGAGGCGGCCCACAAATTTGCAAAAACTGACAGATCTGCTCTGATGTAGAGATCATGATAGATTGCTTTCCTCCAACGTGACTGTTGTGAAGCCAGAGTTGTGTTCTCACACAGGGAAGGGTATTAAAGCTATCAATGTGGGAATAACTTCTGATACGCTGGGATTTTCTGCCTCGTTTTCTAATTTGATCGAGTTATCTTTAGTCCATGTAGATGTATGTTCAAATAAATTTACGTTAACAATAACATTTTGAATAGTCTGCCATGGAATGTGTGATAAAGGTGCAGGGGTGGATCTAGGGGGCCACAGGCAGAAATGTGATTGTGATTGGACGATTTGTTGAGAATTTAAATTGTCTAAGCTTTTTTGAAGTTCACAATGTGTTTGAACAAGAAACAATGTTGATATTCAATGATGTGGGGCTTTGCTCAAAGCTAAAGAGTTTAAGAGTTTAAGAGTTAAAGTTTCTCAGCTAATCATAGTTCAAAATAGGTTTGCTCCCATGCAGCTTTTACAACCAGTATTTTACTTAATGTTCCGGTTGGTTTGTCTGATAATATGATTGAAATGCAGTTTTCATAATACAGTAGTGACATATTTGTTCCTTTAGGATGTTTCCAATGATAGTTGTTTCTTCTGGAGGTTGGCTTACAACAACCTCTTCAGCTGCTTCACTCTGCAGTTCATCTGTCGCTGTTTTTCTGCCTTTGACACTGAAAGTTTACGTCACAGTCCCAGGTTATGGCAGATTCAAAACCCTGCTTGGCTTGGTTGTTTTTCCAAGCAGGGAAGCAATGAGCACAACATCTATTGGAATCATTGGAAAGTTTGTTGTGGATACACACCTTGTGCCGGTAAAAAAGCTAAAATCCTCCTGCGAACATGGGTTTCCAACATATTAAAGAACCCTCCTTTTAAAGTCTGAGGAGCCCACTTTGGATTTTATTTTTCTTTGCTTTTCTGCCAGTGCATTTAAGTGTCTGCAGTTCTATTTAATATGCTCAATGTGTTACTGTAGTTCTTTCTGATTAATCTGAAATAGAATGATACCTCAAACAGTCACTTTTAATATGAATTTAAATAGGAATTCTTAATATATGAAATTGCAGAGTGTGATTAAAAGTAGTAATGGAAGACATTGGAATAGTCAGTTATGACTGCAGTGCATTTAGTACGGGAACAATTGTATTTTTTATATGTTTAAGCTGAAAAAAGAAAGATGTTTCTGATTCATTGTGGTGGAGGAAAACTCAAAGGCTATTCATGGAAGATTGGAAGATAGTGTTTGGTGTTAGGGTCAGAGCGGTTTTCACTCCTCAAAGTCAAGGTTAGTTTAGTATTATACTGCCACCTGCTGGTATTTAACAGATACCGAAGGGTTTGATTTACAGACTTGTTGAAAGGACTCCCATTTCTAATGTTAACATTTTATTAAAAGAAAACTTCACTGCATAGCCAGATATCATTTGTTTGTCCACAAACACAAACACACATGTGTTTAAGTATACTTCTGACATTCGCCCTGTGGGGTCTTTTAGATTTAAATTTGCAACTCTCAGATGTTTTTATGGTTTAGGTATTCACTTTTTCAAATAATTCAACCAACCAATCAATACATTTTAATTAAATGTTCGCACTAAAATTAAAATTAAATTTAATAATATTTTATACAAGTTATATACGACTTATCTTTTGGTGCAGTGCAGCCAGAGGACAAAGGAGGACATACCTTATACCTTTTAACAACAAAGCTATAATATATATATATATATATATATATATATATATATATATATATATATATGAACAAAGGAAATTAGTCTAAAGGTCTCACTCAGTTATTATATTATCTGACAAATAGAAAATTTGAGCTGCAGATTAGATTTTCAGTGGCATCATTTCTGTTAAACATTCATTTGAAATGCTGAAATATGTCGAACAAATGCTGAGACTCATCAACAAATGTCAGTGGATGAGTCTTCAAAGTGTTGATAATGTTAACACTAACACTAACTAAGGTACATTAACTCTAAACTGTCGCAGTAACAAACATTATATAGGACTGTTGCTGCGCTTCACTTCTTCTAGAAGTTTGAAGCCTTTGCAAAAAGAAAATATATCTATTTTTAATTAACTGTTAGAATAGACACTGCATCAAAGAAACCCCAAAATAAAATATTATTTGTCTTTACTATCTGTTATTATTCGAGGTTTTCCCTGGAATTGATTTCTTCTGACTCAGTTGCCTGTTTTGTTCCTTCAATAAGCTCTTATTTTGCTTGCAGGGACACAGGTACTGTACTGCTCCACTCTGCAGCCATTCACAATGACATCAGGCCAAGGGACTAGTTAAACAACACTGCCATCCGCTGCCTGTGATGGGTACATACACCACTGGTAGTCACATTTTCAGACTGTATAGTGACACAGTTTAGCCTCTTCATTGCACGCATGAAGCTTCCTGGAGCTGTTAGTTACGAAAATGTCCACAGGCCCCTGCAAAATGAAGCTGAGGGAAAGTTTCAACAGCAGCGCTACAGATAATGTTAATCCTATCAAAGTATTGAAGGTTGATCTGAAGAGGTTGAGTTAAATGAGATTGTGTGCCGACACTCACCGACCTGAATATTGCTTGAACCACAAACTCTCTGAGCTCATCTTTGTTTTTTGCTTCATATTCACAAGAAAACAGATAAGATTGATTTTCTACAAGAACAAGAAAAAAGCCTTTTCATTTTAAAGGCTGGATTCTCCTCAAATCTAACAGTGTCTTCAAAGGCACTTAGATTGAGTTCCCCCTGCTGATGTTTCAAGCTATCTGTCTCTGAGCTGTCTGCCGTCACCCCAGTGCATTGGGGGTGAATGTCATTTTCATTTCTGCTGCTCAAAGAATTGAAAAGTTTTCATTTTAACCTTCTCCAACCAAAGAAATAGCACCAGTGTAATATGTTCGCAGTCAGCTCTGTGGTTATTAACAATAAAGAGAATATTGTTTCTGGAGACAACAAACCCAAAGCATTGGTCCAGCCCTTTTTTTGTTTGGAGTATATAAATGTACAGGTATATACTTGACGTCTGGGATGAAAGATGGTAACTAATTTTTTTGAAAACCTCACCACGTCACTAAATGCCTCATACTGTCGTGTCTCAGTCTGCTCCTGCACTATAATTAAGCGGTTTTACCAAAACTCGAAGCAGAGAGTCTTGCAAAATAAAACTCTGATTCAAGTGAGTTATATTTGTTCAGCTTTGTAGTGGTGTGTTCATGTTCACATTGTTTTATATCTGTGTAGAAGATATATATAGAAACAATTATGTTAGCCTATATAAATATGAGTAAATTACTAAATCAAACTATAACATGTTACCAATAAAAAAACTGAAATAAAAGTAAACTGGACAAATCCTTTATCGATAATATATAATGAAAATAACCTTATTATTATGCAACTTCACACGAAACAGATAAACTAAATGAACTGCAAACTCAATCCTGACCTTTCTAGTCGGAAGGTGAAATTAGACCTGTCTCCTATAGTAGCAGCATCTCTGGTCATGGAATACTAGAAATGGATTTGGTTGAGACCACCACCGACACTCCAGTGGCATCCTCTGCCGCATTTATTTTTCATATGACAGAGACTGTTTTGTATTAAACAAAATATGCAGTCAGCACAGGTAATGATGTAGTAAAATGTCGGAAAGACAATAGGCTACACTCTACACCAAGATGGTAGTGGTAGTTATGTTTGGTTTTAAAACATGTAGAATACTTGAATATTGAACATTTGATTATCACCTCAGATAACCACTGTTATATCTGGTTTTGAAGGTCCGATCAAAGTGTGAGTCAGATCCAGCTTTTCATGCCTATTGATTCATCACTTCACACATTTTGATGAGTGTTACCAAAGCTTTATATGTAGAGAAAAGGTTGCGATCAATAGTAAACCCTGTGGCACCATTTAGCCTCCTCCTTTTTCTAACCCTGTTCAACCGCACCTGCTCACCTGTTTAACCTGGGCATGTACCAGTGAATGTGTGAAGTCAAACCCACAATGAAGCAGAACTCTGTTGGGCAGGAATGGCCATAGATATGGTTCTGTGGAGCAGCAGAATGAGACAGTTTTGAATTAAGCGTTAATCTCTCTGTGTGCTGCACTTCATCCAGGATCTTTGGTTGTCAGGGTTAAGATGCGAGTTTCAAAGGAGGAAACCAGCGCACTTTGATTTGCAGATAAAAACTGCTATTTATTAAGGCCAAGACTCTCGTTCCTTGCGGTCAAAGTCTGTTTTATCGGCTGAGGTTGAAATGCCTCATGCGCCCTTTTGAAAAATGTTCAACACGGCTCATACTAATAAGACTGAAACTGAGGGTGCTATGTGCTGAATGTTAACACCGAGGAATCAGTATTGCATCAATTTCCAGACGCGACTGTAGTGTTGAACATCGCTGTCACGCTGACAGCAACTGCAGGTCTATTCTCCTGTTATTTTTCTGCTTCTATTTTCAGCTTTTGCAAGTAGATTTGCTGGAAAGATTTTTAACATCACACGACTGCTGTACAGCAACTATAATTCTTTGATGAATAGGGTTATCTTACATTTTATATTTCTTCTATTGTCAACAAATCCCATGAAAAGACAAAAAACAATCAATGTACTTTTTCCCCTGTTGTCTGTACTTGTTAGTGGGATGAGCTTCGTGTTGCTTTTGGTCTTATCAGGGGTTTTACTACAAGACGGTCTTTGAAACTCTTGAAGCTTTAGTATACACCAAGTAGATTATATTTTCATTGACGTTTGTCTGTCTGTCTTATGTGAAAAGGATTACACAAAACCACTGAACCGATTATATTTAAACTTGGTGGCATGAGGAGTGGTGAATGGGCCAGGAAGGAACCTGTTACCATTTGGGGATGATACAGGGGCAGACACACTTTCTTCACTTTCTTAAATTGGGAGATAGGACGCTCTATGAATGCCCTTCTAGATTGTGAGTGTTATCTCCTCTGAAATGTGATTTTGGGGTAAAAGGACCCAGTGCTCTCTAACTGGAAATCTAAGTGTCATAAACAACATTTATTGAAAGCTCAGGTTGTTTGTCCAAATTCCCCAAGGCAAACCCCCACATTTCCAGAACTACGGTAAATGTGTTGGAGATCAAATTAATGCATTTTTAACTTGTTTTTTCACCTCACTTTATAAAAACAGAAAAAAACACCAGCTTGTATAATGTTTATTCCTCATGTGTGTAAAGTAAACCCTTCGCATTCTCACAAACAACAACAAGGACCTGTACCCGATGTCCTCAATAATAGCTCCAGACCCGAGGTCAGCATTAAGTGCATGAGAAGCAGCTGGTTGACCCGCAACACGAAAGAAAAGATAAGTCAAATTCATTGTATCATGAATCCTTTAATCATATCCTGCATGAAATAGGCGTTGTGTGCAGCGAAGACATATAGAGTAAATAAATATAGTTTCTCAAAGATGCACTTTTTGTGTGATGCTCAGGGTTTTATTTTCAGGACCTATATTTGAAAGGAGCAGAATACAGGCAGGCCTCAATGCTGGACAGACAATCAAAGGGTCTGACTGAATCAAAACAGATAAATAAACGTAGCAGTTACAAGAAAGGAGATATAGTAAACACAATCACATCTCCACAGACAGTACAGTATATGGTCTGGTCCCTTTACCCATCACCTCGGTCTCTGGGATGGCTGTCAGTAAACCGTACTCCGTTTTAAGATGTATGGCCTCCGGGACTTGGTGGTGTGCGCCGCTTGCCTCTTTAGGATGTAGGGAGATTTTCGCTTCAGCAGAGTGTTACTGTTCTCCTCTAAATATTCTAGAGAGTCGTGAAGTAGCTGTGAGGGGCAGAGAGAGGGGGCGGCGGGTGAGTGTCACACAATGCGGAGGAAATGGCAGACAAACACATGTTTTGTCACTGAGTGGCAGGGTAATGGGAGGCCACGCCGGTGTTGCTGTGATTACACGAGCTCTGTGCTCCCATGCATGGCAAAACAGGTGCTGATCTGCAGTCACTGCGTTCGGATCAAAAGAGCAACCAGAAAAAAAGAGAGAAAAGCTGCTGTAGAAAAAGCAGAGAGTGAAAGGAAAAGGATGGAGAGGAGAGGGGACGATAGACGGAGGAGGGGTGAGAGAGAGGAGATTTAATGAGGTGTGTTTACAGCTAATGAAGATGGATGGGGCCCTGTGTGTGTGTGTGTGAGTGTGTGTGTGTGTGTGTATGTGTGTGTGTGTGTGTGTGTGTGTGTGTGTGTGTGTGTGTGTGTGTTTGTGTGTGTAAGCAGACACTGTAAGTATAAGTGTGTGTACTACCTTTACATTACTGACTTTAATTTGTTTTTGTTTGGTTTTATTTCATTTTATTTTATCAGAAAGTTGTAACTTTGGACGCTACAGTTTACTGGTGACATGTTTAATTTCTTAATTTGTTTGTCCTCATTTGAAAACTCATGTGGAGACAATTCATTTCCATTTTTTAGTTAGTTATATGGCAGCAAGTCCGAAAAAAAATATTTAACTCATTACAGTAAAGGGTGTGTGTGTGTGTGTGTGTGTGTGTGTGTGTGTGTGTGTGTGTGTGTGTGTGTGTGTGTGTGTGTGTGTGTGTGTGTGTGTGTGTGTGTGTGTGTGTGTGTGTGTGTGTGTGTGTGTTTGTGTCTCACCCTCTCTTCTCGGCTCTGCAGTGCTCTGCAGATGTGCTGCAGGCTGTACAGCTCCTCCAGCATCTGGAGGCTCTCTCCCCTCAGCTCGGCCTCCTCACCGCTCCACGTCTCCTGCCTCAGGCTGCTCACCATCCTGCACAGGTTGGACAGGGACATACGCCAGTAGGGGGCACTCTGCTTGTTCTGTCTCATCTGCAAAGAAAGGGAACAAGAGGAGGAAGGCGAGGTGTTGATTTGAAGAGGGTGTCCAAAATTGAGTCAGGTAGTGACAGTTTTTTCCAAACTCAGAGGATGGCGATGAATGGCGGTGGATGCTTGTTGGAAGGAGGGGATTTAATTGGAGTCTTAACTGAGATGATGTGAAAATTGGTTTGAGACCCAGAGAGGGGGAGGGAGCACAGAGTATTTAAACACAGCCGGTGAACATCACTGTGATCTTCGGAGCATGAAAAGTGATTCATTTATTTTTCTTTTCTCTTTTTCAATATTTATGAAAATGCCACGAAAGTGATGCACTGACGGTTTGATTCAGACAAAAACACAAATATGGAAACTGTAACACAATAAAATACATTTTAAACCAACAGCCATGCCACAGCATGTGTAGCTTCTCATCCTCATGTTTGGTTGCGACTGTGATAGAAATAATATAAAGGAATTAATGATTTAAAAAAAACATGTGATGTTGTAGTTAGCCGGTATCTCTGAGTTTCTGTTGTTACTCAGTCAAACATACAGAATGTGGGGGGACAGTTTTTTTTCAAATGACCAGTGATGTTTCTGCCGTAAATTCAGAATCCTTAAAACGTTGTGTTTGTTTTGACAGTTGTGCTTGTCTCAAGTCTGAATCCCAAAAATCAACGTTGCGGAACCTCATGTTTCCTGTGTTAAGTTTTGACATTTAGATTTCATTAAAACATAACACTGATATTAATAAGCTGCTTATCAGTCCGATTGCTGTTTGTAGGTTTCCCCCACTCACTGTGTTTTTTCTGTTGCAGCAGGAAAGCTTGGGGACGACTCCGTTTAAAAAGGCACCGATGATGCTGTGGTACGATGAAAGCACGGATGCAGGCTGCCACGTGTTAGGGCAGCAGTTAAGATCTATGTGTGCTATTTGTTAGCCATTGTGAGGCACTACAGACCCAGGGTGATACTTGTGCCACGTCTAACCTCATCTAGCTGCAGCCGGCTGTGTTATAATCCAGTTTGTGCGCTTTAAGATGGAGAAGGTCCCCTGTGGGCCGACGCCACAAAGACCTCTGGGTGTCACTGAGGATGATGGAAGCATTCAGACGCTGAGGAGAAATTGTTGTCGTCGAAGTTATTGTAAAAGGCCACGAGCCCTGCAAGACTCGGCCTGCAAGCATCAATTATGAGCAGCTGAGGTAAACTGTCTCCTCTGATGTTGTGAAGACTGTTGCCACTTCGAATATGAGACCCTTTTGTTTCACGCGGGGAAACATCTAATAAAGGTTCTGGAGACATCAAACGAACGACCCTCCGGGGACCAAACATAAGCAGCCACTGGCATTTGGAAATTATTCATGCGTTGACGATTTCAGTGGTTTTCATTTAGTTTTAAATGAAGTGTGCGAGTAGGGTTTTAAATGTGAAGAAAGATCAGATGAAGGATTGTTTTGTTACGTCGCTTGATTGGAATAAGTTCTCTTAGTGTCAATAAAGGGCTTTGGTGAGTGGGATTAAGACTTAATGCAGGGCTTTAGTATTGTCACAGTTGTCGCCAGGCCCAATATTGTCTGTCTAAGTAACAGTTGAACTTTCTGTCATTGATAAACTGCTAGAGCTAAATCAAACTTCCGATTCATACTTAATTGTATGTTTTGCATTGTTCTTTTAATAATTAAAATATCTAACTTGATATCTTTGCAATTATCAACTTTAAATGACTGATAAGCTCAGACTAGACATAAACAAAACACAGTCATCGCTGATAGTGCTCAAAGATCAGCACAGCCCAGAGTGACAGATGAGACCTGCTTGTCGAATAATGTAATCATACTCAATAGAGAAATACGAACTAAGTGAACTCTACCGCCTGCATCTGATCTGATGAGAAGAAACCTTGTCAAGCAGGTTAATGAATATAGTTGTCACGGGAAAAAAAGAATCACGCACAGTTAATTGTTGAGAAAAGGCCACAAGTATCTTCTCTGCTGCACTTGACAGCCTCTCAAGCACTCTATCAGCCATCCAGGGAGATATTATTACAATCATTGCCCCTGAGCAGCCTCAGAGCATCCGCAGCGATGAATCACATAGTTGATTTGTCACCGTCACGTCTCCGTACGGGCACCACAGTTATTTATCATTTACCGAGAGGGAGGGAGGAGGGAGGTGTCTCGTGGCCAAGCTGTCAGGTCCATCTGAATCATATTAGGTTCGACAATCTGTCTCCTCACGTCTCCAGTCCCTCTCTCACCTTTGCTTCCTCAGCTCCGTCCGACCTTTTAGCGCAGAGCGCCACACAGATGTGATAAAGATCTTGAAGTACAGCTGAATAACTTCTCTCAGCCCCAGCTCTCATTTTCCCTCTCATCTCAGAGGACCTGACTGCAGATACTGGGCTGTGTTGATGAAATCTACTTTTCTATCTCTTACTGAATAAAAGTGAGACTGTATTCAATTTCAAGGCAAACACCATGTCAATCCAAAAATAAATAATAGATAAATATGAGGCCCTGAGTGACCCTCGTCCATTAAGGAATTTATGTCTTCATTGATGTCTGCTTGTTTGTCGGTTTGCAGGATTGCTCAAATGTGAACAGATTGACTTGAAACTTGGTGGAAGGGTGGAGTACGTGCCAAGGAAGAACCACTAACTTCTGGAGCAGATTACATTTTTTCCACCTTTTGTTCTGAACCATTTTTTTGAATTTCTAAATAAATAATGCAGAGATCTTGAGCAAACAATGTCAGGAATATGAAGAGTACCAATACTTGTGAACAGGTGAAATGTGGTGCAGATATAGATAATGGACTAGATTTATCTGATCTCAACACATTTTAATGCAATATAGTGATAAAGTGACCAGGCTATGCAGAGGTTTACGGTCTCTTAGAGTCCTTCTATTCCAGGGGTTATCAAATGGGGCCCTGTACACCCCTATAGGATCAAGGTGAGGTCCCTGAATACCTTCCTGGTTCATAAAAATATCATATATTGGGTGTTCTGTGTCAACATGGGGAAAATATTTTAACATGTCTTAACTCTTTCTAGTACCTCTTGCATTATTTTATTATTTCACATGACTAAGTATAAGTGTAAAAAACAATAGACTATGTCAAATTATTCTAATATGAGGAGGTCCCTTGTATATTCTTCCATAGCTGGTCCATGTGACTCATGGACCCAGACTTCATGAATGAACACCTGCGTGTGGAGTCAAATGGAGATATGACCAGTGTCACTAACTGACCCTGGTGTGTTGAAGCTGTTTGAACACCCTGTCTCTGATGTAACAGGCGCAAAAAGAGAAGAGTTCATACCTTAGAAGTGAAGAGACTGCTGAGCAGCTCCTCCTCCAGTGCTCGCTGCTCCTGGTCCACATCTGTGAGTGAGAGGTAAAAACAGACATATAACCTTCAGCCAGATCTAATCAGGAGTTCAGTCCATCCTCCCTGCTTCTGCTTGCTACAGGAGAAATGTCAAATAGATGTGGAAGTCCAGAATGATCAATTTGTCTGGTTTCTGACTTTCTCATCATCTGCTAAGTTGACATTGCGATGTAAACTCCTCTCTCAGCGTACAGTGTTATTTATTACAGGCAACTTCAAGCATTCAACAGGTGACATGCTTTTGATTTATGGAACTCTCTCTACTGAGAGTGAAACAGAATGTAATGAAACCAATGAAGCTTTATCCAAAATCCGTTATTTATTCTTTTGGTAATATTTTTTCTGCATGAACAGGGCTTCAAATTATTTTTCCCCATCTCACACGCCGACTGCTCCATGCCTCATTAGACCCAAGTGGCATTGCACTAAGGATTTAGATACTTAAGCAGTTTAGTGCAGTCTGCATTTAACTGTAAAATAAATGTTCTTTTCATTTGGAATCGATGAAAGGGGATAATAAGATGTATGGTTTGAATATGGTTTGTTTCTCTCTGGCATATTTAGAGACTCATCCAAATTCAGTTTAAAATAGTTTAAATGGATTTTAGAACATTAAAATAAGAAATTATTTTACAGGATCAATGAGGGAAAGGAGCTTAGAGGAGCTTGGAAGGGGGGGAGACTTGTTGAATCAACTATCACCCTGGAGAGAAAATAAGAAGAATAAGTGTCTTAAATTGAGGATATACTATATGTGTTTATATTCAAAGTAATTCAGTGTGGGGTTATAACGTTATCGGTCTCCTGTCACACAAAGTCACACATCATTAATGAAAGCAGTAATCATCTTGAGACACAGTTATTTCGGCAGTCAGGGTATTCATTTGGAAAAACAATGTTAGAAAACCACAATGGTGAAGACAATCTTCGAACTGCACGTTTGTGTTTTAACTACAAACATATTTCCATCATTAAAAATCATATTCCAAAAAGATACACCTGTTGCACACAGACAGTTCTATACTGTGAATAACACTCATTCCCTTTTATCTAATTTTGTTGCTATGAATGAAGTCTCTGAGTAAAGATAAATCCTAAAATGATGCAAACATGTACACTCTGTTGTAAGAGCGGCACTGCCTACCTGTACAAAGTCCCCCACATGTGAAAAAGAGAAGGAGCATACACGCCAGCTGTGCCTGCATCTTGATGAAAGTACGAACAAAATCAAAGAAAGAAAAATAATGGATCCCAATCTGAAGAATTCACTTGGGAAGAATCTAGTCCATAAGGTTAAGGGTCAGCCCCAGGCAGCTAAAAGAGACTGGAGGTGGACTGTGTAGTTGTGATCCTGCTGCTACTGCCTCTTCTTCTTCTTCCTCCTCCTCTTCGTCTTCTTCTCTCCCAGCTCTGAACAGCGCTGCCCCTTCCTCACAGTTTTCTGGTTGGACGTGAAGTGAGGTGGGCTCCATTCCCTCAGTTTATAAGAGGCAACGTGATGTCAGAGGATCCCCCACCGCCACCAGCTCCTCTTCTCCACACCCACCTTCCAAGCCATTAACTCAGCCCCCTCCACACATCCACCCATTCCTCCCTTCATAACTCCTCCTGTCACTGTGTCATTGTTTCATCAGACGTCACTTTAGCATCACAAGGCGAAAGGTTTTGCGTCAGGGTTTTGGAGATGCGGTTATTTCACCTCGTAAATGCACACAGTCTGAGGTTTGGTTCCTCTCTCAGGTCCTGGGGAGGGGGGGGGGGGTGCAGGGCTGATGTGGGAGGATGCACGACAAAGATTCACTCTGTCTTTGTCTGTATTTTCAAATCAACAAGTGATTGTCAAGACTAACCAAATGCCTGAAAACGACATACGTCAGCAGTCAGTTATTGTCACTAAATATTTCTATTCCAAAGTAAAATTATACCACTTACTTCATGGCTGTTTGTTTTTGTATAAAAATCTATAATTATTTGTATCATACAATTTAACTACTTATACAGTTAATTGTCTCCATTTGAGAATCTCTAACCACAAGGTCCATTTTTTTTTTGTTCCTGAACATTTAACATCATGATCAAATTTCTATTTTCATTTCCATGTCTGATAAAAAGCGGATGTTCGAGGTTTAACCATTCAGTCAATCCTTGGAATTTGAAATTACTAAATTCTGTACTAGCATAACTGAAATAGACACAACTGCTCTGTCCACCTCTGATTTGTCTCAGCCTCAACAGAAAAAAATGAGCAAATGTGTAACAAAGGAAAATAATTAATAAAAGAAAAAAGCAATAAAAAGTCATCCAGCTTACACTAAAGTGCTTCAATAATCAAGGCTATTCACTTGTCACTTTCCTGATGATTTAGAGATCATTAAGACAACATGATATCATTGTTTGGATTCTACAAATGAAGGTGTTGCAGGTGGTGCGTCATCACTCTGATGATAATGCTGCAGTGAATGAGATAGAAATTCAGAAGTGCTCTTTCCTAAGGAATGAGAAACAAAGGGAGAAGATCTTAAAAGCAACAGCAGATATCCAGCACATCCCCAGGGTCTACTGCACTGGGGATGGGAGCATTAAAACTATAAATCATGTGACAGAGTTTATGGACAATGTCAAATTAACAAATACGTGAGGCTCATTGTTTTATGTCTACAATATCTGTATGCTCTAGATATGATTAAACAAGCTAATAAAAACAAAACATGAAAGTTTATCTCAAGATTATCATGTAAACACTCAAAGTGTTGTCCCCCTCTTGGGTACAAGAACTGTAATATTCATAAAGACTGATTCTCTCTTGGCTTTGCAACTCTCAATAATCAAGGCATGTTACGTGTTTATTTTTCCTCTTTAACTTTTAAAGTTCCTTGGTGCACTAACATAAGTGGGTTGAATGTGATTAGGGACAGCACAGCAAGAGGAGTATTGCATAACCTTTGTTAACATGTCATGTTAGAAGCAGAGTTTGGACAGAGACTGATTGAACTTAATATGACTAAATGTTGTTTTATATGTATCATGGCGCCCACCATGGCAGATGTGTTGGCTTGATCCGCTCCTGAACACCGTGTCTTTAGCAGCTTATAGAAATGAGGTGGCAAGCCCAAGAACTCATGGCCACTGTTCCTCCGTGGGCTTGAGGTTGAGCGGCTTCAAATTCCTGAGCGTCTGCATCAGTGATGACCTCACCTGGTCACTAAACACCACCGTCAAGAAAGCACAACAGCAGCTGTACTTTGTGAGGAGGCTCGCATGTCACCAGAGATCCTCAGAAACTTCTACAGCTGCATCACTGAGAGCATCTTGACCAACTGCATCACAGTGTGGTATGGGAGCTCCACTGCAGTGGACTGCAAGCGCCTGCAGAGAGTGGTACAGACTGAGAGGATCACAAGGACATCAGTACCTTCTCTGCAGGACATCTACCACCGCAGAGTCCACAGAAGAGCCTGCTCCATCGTCAAGGGCCCCCATCACCGACTGTTCACACCTCTGAGGTGTGAAAAGCAGGTTGTTCAGACTGGGGAGCAGCTTCTGTCCAACTGCCATCAGACTGTTCAACACTCAAATAACAAATTAAAAATTGACAAATAAAACTTTGAACTTTAAACTTTAAGTTAATCTCTACACCAGATAACTGATTAACTCAACTTTAGGTTTAGTTTTAATTTGATCATGAACATGAACTGATGTCCAATAGCTGCAAAAACCGGGAACGACAAGTAATGCCAGCGCTGAGTCATCCCCCCCACAGCTCTGTCAAGTTCATGCCAACCGCAACGATGCTTAGGCTAATGCTATTAGTTATGAGACGACAGGAGAGGATTACTCAGTAAGAAATGGGTAGAGTAGGGTATAAGGGTAGGTAGCGTGGGGAAGGTAGGGTAGGGTGGGGTATGTAGGTAGGTAGGGTAAGGGGTATTCAATAGAGTAGGGTATAGGTTAGGTCCTTGATTAATTTACAGCAAGGTATTTGCCTGTTAAATGCAGTGTAGGTGCAAGTCTTCTTCTCCCAGATTGGATGATCTTACTTTTGATTCGGTCTGATTGGACAGTCAAACGACAATGAGCCAATGGGCTGGTCCGCTCAGGAGAAAATACAGCTTTCCATGTTGTGTGCTCAGGTAGGAGATGTGTGTATCCATCTCTCCAACTTTGTAGAACCTCAGTTTGGAAAATATCCCTTTACAATTATTTTATTTTGAATGCACAAAATATTTCTGCAGCTCTAAAACTGAAAAACACATTCATAATCTTGAATTTAGACATTCATATTCATGATGCAATTTTTGCATCCAGACATAAGGTGATATACAACTGCAGAGTGTGAGATCATCTCTCTCCAACAAAAATCCCTAATGGCATTTCTGCACTCTTTTATTCAGATGACCTGACCTGGTCTTTTTTAGTTCCAGACTCAGTGTTTTCTCTTTCACTGAATTGCCAAAAGTATTTACCCCTGTGTCTGAAGTTTCGCAAGTTGTACTTGGAGTAGGAAGGGGGCAGAGTTTCACTAAAAAAGCTCTCAGTAGCTGTCGTGTGGTGAAGCACCTCCCTCCCCGGTTGGGATGGGGCGGCGGACGGAGTTGCAGTCGGGACACCCTCAACTTTCCTGAAACACACAAAGTCCGACGCCCTGTCATGCAGGGACTGTAACTGGCTCCGGACTGTGGCCTGTTTCCTCGCGCTCCTGAGTCATGGCTCCGTTTGGGAAAAACTTCCTGAAAGCTCGTCTGAAAAACAGGTAACTTCATGAAAGTTATCATTCTTGACGGGAAACCTGTTCTACGTGTGTGTGTGTCTATGTGCGTGTGAAGCGTGCATGCGCACGCCTCTGTGAGTGTGCGCGCGCGCCTCTCTTTCTCCGTTGAGGAGTGAGAATTACGCACAACACTTGATTTATGGTTTAACTGCGCAACGGTCAAAGTAAACTAAACTGTGTGAATGCAGTTTTGCGACATCATCTACAATGATACCATGAATACATTTACCGTGGTGTGATATGAGACAAAGAGGTGCAACATTAAATGAAACAGAATAACCTTTCAAGCTGTATAACGTGTTGGGAACAGGCTGATCACTCATCCATTATGACAGATATACCTCGGTAATGGCAGTATAAATATGTATGTTGCATATGTGTGTCTAGAGGACGAAGAACCCTTTTATAGTAGGAAGTTATTTCTTTCCACGTTATGCAAGGTTTGAGCAAAATACACTGAATATCAACCTGTGGAGCTTTGACCTCCTCCTGCTCTGTAATTACTACAGAGAGATTTTCTATTTAATACTCGTTTCATCTGGAACTCTGGGAGTCAGAGAAAAGTCTCACTTCATGTTGAGAGAGATCCTGTCATCAGCACCTGTATCATTTTCTCCAGCAATTTCCTTAAGTGAAGCTCAGCCTTTTGATGTGCTTCTGGCTACAGCTGCCGTTGGCCTCTGCTTTAAAAAAAGTTGGTATAATTCGATTTACCGAGGCTCAAGCCATCCTCAAGCCATCCTCGTGAAGAAATTCTATAGGTGCTATCGACTTCAGATTTTGTTGTTGTGCAGAGTTGGTAAACAGAGGTGTTCTTTTGGAGTTATCTAGGTCATGATCCAATCCCTTACAGTGTGCAGGCAGGTTTCCTGTTGCCAAGACCGGGATCAGGGAGGTTCTTAATGTGGCTAATGAAGTGTTTTCATTAGATTTACCTTTTAACAATCTAATTTACCCTCAAACTCTGTGGGAAAGCGTTTGGATGAAGTTCAGACGTAAAAGAGGTTTTGTTTTACAGCTCCTGCTGGTGACAACTTTCTCCAGTGGCCCCAGCAGCACAACAAATATATTTTGACATGAGATATGTTATCTGTGGTTACTTCAAACAGACTGAAGCTGTCTCCATGAGCATGTCTTATGCTTTTTTTTATGTTGTGTAATAATTACTGCTGCAGCACCTATAATTACCTCAAGTGTTTAGAACTGTAGATATGTCAAACGCTTGATTCCAGAGTTGGGCTTTTACTCATGCTGAGGCATTGAGGTGGTTATTTGCTGAAGAATGACAAGTTGAAGCCCATGCGGTCTGTTCAAACGTCAAAACCGTTTGCAAACTGACACAATAAAACTAAAATGCGATGATGATTGGAGCTGCCATTTGCTGGAATATCATCAGACAGTCGTAGTGTGTAGTCACAGAGTTGTGCACATCGAACCGGCATCATCTAAACAGCATACAACAGGCCTGAGAGGGTTTGAAATGACAGTAAACGGTTTGCAGTCAGTGACATATGTGACCAGAGCGATTAAGTGACCACTTCCACCATATCTTGCTCTGAGTCACAGTTACCACAGTTGCACATGTCGGGGTGGATCGGGATCGTGGTGGCAGCTGATGGTGGATCCCAACGGTGGATCCTGACAGTGGCACTGGATCATGACGATGGATTTTAGGTTATGGTGGCATCTGACCATGGTGGTGGGTCCTGTATCGTGATGGCTGCTGATCATGGAGCATGATTTTCAACAAGACTGCTTGATATACAATCTGTCTACTCAGATACCAATATCGTAGCTGACAATAACCCCTCAATTAATTTACCTTCCATTATCTCACAAATTTCTAATCAATGATGTTAATACCCCTATTTGGCTGAAGGTTAAGGGCAGATGATGTCACATCTTGTTAAGCCCAATGAGGCAAATTGGGATTTGTGAATATGGGCTATACAAATATAATTAGATTGATTTGTTTGACCTATTAGAATATTATAATAGAAATGTTAAGATAACACACATTAACAGGCCACGTCAAACAATATGAAAGAAATCTATTATTTGTGTTTACAGAGAGTGAGTTAGTCACTTATTTTCACTGGGCAAAAGCCTGTTTGGTTTGGGGGTGGGTAGGTACTGTAAGAGGAGTGGTTGGTTTCACAGAGGAAAGGAAGAGAGGGGAAGGGGTGTGTTGTGTCTCTGCTCACAGATGCCTATCGGGGGAGTCATCGTTCCAGAGATCAACACATCCAGAGAGAAAAGTGATGTTATTTCCTCACCCATCCCTCATCCTCTCTCTCAGATAAGAGCGGAGAGGAAGTGTCTCCTGTCCAGCACTGGGAAGTTTCTCCACTACCTCTTTCCTCCCATATACAATCCAGACATAGAAAGAACTTTAGATACATGTCTGATGTTCAATGATTTAACTTTACCTGAATGGTTTGATGGCTTTCTAGGGTTTCATACTCGGAATGGGCACATCAAATCCTTTCTTAACACGAGGGGCAAAATTAATAATTGCGTGGTGGTCTGTCTCGAAATAGAGCTGCTTTAATTCATTTAGGAAATGCTAATACAAAGTTTTCATCTTAGGCAGCCTGATGATATAGACCTTTACTGTGTGGAAAACTGCATGTGTCTGTAATGTGATGTATCATGAGTGATGTTAGTGGTGTGTACATCAGGCATTTTAATAATAATAATAATAATAACCTTATTTGAATAGTACTAAATGAGGTTACAAAGTGCTTAACACAAATTAAGAGCCAAATCATAACATAATAAGGCCAAGATCTTAAGTAACCAAACAGTTTCCACAATGATCAGGCACTTTTGGAGACTGCGCTCTTAAAAAGTATCAAATTAAATCATCTGAATTTTAGGCCTTAAAAGGTCTTAAATATGTTGCAATATCACATGTGGTCTAAAAAATATGAAGGTAATCTTAATTTTGTCAAACCTTATTCACATTACCATGCTTACAAATTAGCTTATTGTAAGATAAAACTTTTGGCAGCATACATAGTTTGTAATGTCTCCTTACTTGTAGTTTTTTCTTAATGACCAACAAGGAACTGATAATTGAGTTTTTCTTTACTCGGGCACTTCACTTTATCTTGAGTCATGGGGGAGTGTACAGTAAGTCTCTTAAAAACTCTTAATTGTTCTTGTTGAAACCTGAGACCATAAAGAAAGATTTTGTAAAGTTTTTCTGTGGATCCACCTCTTTTCTCAGCAACTGTTAAATGGACTGTTGTGGATTTGGAAGCTAACCATGGTGCCTAGAGGACGAATCGTAATGACCTTTGTGATCCTCTGACTTTTCCTTTAGTGGCTGACATTCGTGAAATTGGAATGTGGATGGATTTTGATGCAATTGCTTATAAGTTAATGCCCCTCAGGATGAACTGAACCAAACCTTTCCATATAAAGCCATCCAAACTAATGAATCCATCCATCAGCAGGTACCGTGTTAAGTTAAGTGTCACTGGGGACCAGAATTATCCGAATTGCTGGATAACAGTGTAGGTGAAGAAGAAAAACATTTGGTTGAACCAACCCTTGAGAAGTCTTATCGGGAATGATTCATAGTATAATAAACAGGTTTTACTTCACTTATCTGCTGATTTTCAACCAGCCAATGTACTGTTTCTCAGTTTCAGCAATCCTATGATTTCAATACCAGCACAAATCTAAACAGGAGAAAATCTTACCTGTTGACAGCAGAGGCTACAGGATATATTTAATGATGTGCTATCACAGCTGAGTTCCTGTTGGAAATATCTGCAGCACCTTATCACATCACTATTGATCTGGGAACACATGGCGGAGAGCTATAATTTGTTATGACTCGCTCCAGCCGCCAGCGTGTGGTCCTCTGTGGTAACTTGTAGCTTGCAAATTTATGACACAGGAGGGAATTGTCAATGTCTACAAGGTTGTCATTAAGAGTATTACAATGGAAGAGAGCCGAGCCACCACTGTGCAGCTGCAACATGATAGTCCTACGCAGAAACTTGTTTTAAAATTCCTGTGAATTAAATGTGGTTTACTAACTCTTGGCTGACGTCTCACTGGGTATTTAGAGATTTAAGTTCAAGCTGAGGTCAAGAGCATCTGCTCAGGTCTCTTGTCTTTCACTTCTGTTTTACAGTAATTTGCTTTTTTCCTTTCTGTTAAGCGTTTTTTAACTGTTGAGAAAAGTGCATGAGTAAAGTTCATTGTTGTTATTTTTCATTACTGTGGCTCACTCAGGTCGGGCTCCACCACAGAGATCATATGTTTTTGTTTACAGAACATCAACACTAGCGTGTCAACTCTTGTTAGCACTTCTACGTGTGTGGCAGCGCTTTTTCATCCTTGCATATTCTTTTAGTTTTTTCAGTTTTGTTGTGTCGTGTTAGAAATGTAATCAACACGCCCACTCTCTCCCATGCAGAGGATCTCTTGTTGTGTTCTCACATTGGCTCATTCGGATATTATCCATTTTTTTCCAGGGGCTGGAGAAACTGTGTAGAAAATCCAGAGCCACAGAACAACTTTTATGTTATCCAGTGCACAGCATCCATCCTCATTAGGACAACATTTTAAAGTTGACTGTTGATCATCATACATCTTAATTGCATTCCATCCACTCTAATGACCAGGTTTGACTTCATCACAACAACAGAGTCAACAACAGACAGCTGTGAACACTGAGGGCACCCTCAGTCGTTGATTCTGCCAACGCAGCTTCATCCTGAGCCATGAATTTCAAATGGCACCCAAAGCGACAGCCCTCATGAGTGTATTAGCTACGATGTAATCAGCCCGACGGTGCGTGCAGCGCAGGCTAGTGGTTTTGGCTCTTGCAAAGACTGATACCACCATTATCATCCCAATGGTCGTCATCAGAATATAACAACAATGTCTCCCTTTCCATCTTTGTGAGTTTCCTGTAATGCAGATTTATTTAATCTGAAAGACATTTTCCCATATTTTAATGTTTTTAAGTGGCATTTATATTATTTTATGAATTAATATTCCATAAGGGAAGTGTCGAGGCTTAGAATAAAGTATATTCCGGCGTATACACCTAGGCCCAAATATAGTTTATATAGAAATACTTTTACATTTACAGAAATCTATCGCGACCTCACAGGTACATGTGTTTCTCTACTTCATGTCATAAAAACTGAGGAAGAATAGCCACTGGCTAACAGCTCCATGTAAAATCCACACTGACATTGATATAGTAAGCATACTGTAAGTAGCTGCCTTGTCAAGTCAAATTACCCAATTTAGTCTATATAGTAGCCTCAGTGCCTGTTGCCCTGTCTTACTTGTTTTCTATGCTTTTTGAGTCAATTTTTTATCATTTAATAGTGGCTGTTCAGATTTCTTCTTCATCCCTTTGAAGATTAATGGAAATGATGTAATTTCTATCTCTGGCCCGACCTCTCGGGACATGTTTTTTTTAACACGGCCTCCCATTAAAGGTTAGATTCCAAACTCTTGACATATGGCTAACACACTCGCAGCCATGCACTTGTCAACACTTTGTTCACATTAGTGAGTGAAGTTGAAAACATGCCATAGTGAAAGGTTTGGAATCCATTTTCCCTTCCTCCCTCTGTCCATTGAACTGTGTTGGCAGGATGTTGTCTGAACATTGGTGAGTTTTTTTTTGCCCTGAACAAATGCAGGTGTTTCCCGGCCGTGCTGTACCCTCTTCCTGTACAGCTGAGGGCTTGGGTCACCCTCTCTGAATTACCCAATTGTCTGAGAGCGTGTTTATTCACCTGCATTTGCAGATATAATGATGGACACATGTTTCTCACATGCTTCTTGTTAGTGTTTGTTGGAAATGTTCAGTCCACAGGCAATTTAAAGTATTTAGCACAGTTGGGATTGAATGATCCTGTTTTCCCTTCTTACCTGATCTTTTTTGGCCTCTTCTGTTCTTTCAACCCTCCCATCTTTGCTTTGTCATGCATCATAACACTGCTACCTGAGCTGTTGTGCTCGTGACAGCTTAAAAACAAAAAAAATGTTCTGATCCCTCAAAGCTCTTCAGTGGAGGGAGAAGATTGTTTAAAGCAGCCTTTAAAGTGATCAGTTATGTGTCGTAACTAATAACTACAGCTGTTAAATAAATGTAGTAGTACCATATGTATGAGTAATTTAAATTGACTTGAAGTATAAAGTAACGTAAAATGATGATAATGATGTACAGTACCTCAAACACCACAAACTGTAAATGTCCAGAATGCATTTCACCTATCCTACGAATATAGCAGCGTATCACAATGTATTTCATCAGTCACATGTCTTGAAAATGATGACAATGAGACATGTGGGTCTAAAATTATTAACATGTAGATGTCCCACCTGGTCTAAAAGATATACACACATATTTTGCATCTGGTCTTAATGGGACGTACTTTGTGAACAGTTCCGTTTCCCGTTCCTCCATTTTACCACATAAACCTTTCAGAATGTTAGAATTTGACTTATTTATAGAAATAAAGTTATCCAAGAAATATTGATTATAACACTGAAAGCTGTACAAACATGAGTTGCATCAGACTGAGATATATTACACAGGCCTTTTCTGCGTCCACCATCTCTTTCCTTACACTTGCATCAGTAGTGTTTGTGGGATTTCCTGAGCCGGTTAGAAACTCTTGAGGTCAAAGTCGTCATAGCTGTCCTCTATGAATGCCAGAGATGGCTGGATTTGTTTGGCCTGTGCATAGCTCCAGTGTTTGCTCTGCCCCGCTGGTCGCCAAGGGTCTCCATAACCATTAACCAGCCTCCTCCATTGTTGCATACGTATCACATTCCTTAGACCTTATTCACCAGCAGTTTACACAATGCATGGGCTATGTTCGTTTCTCCTGCCATGTGGGAACCAAAACACGCCGGTATCAGTGTGTAAAATCAGCAAACACTGAGATAATTCATTTAAGTTCTCCACTTTGAATAAAACCTAACATGCCACTTGCTTGTGTCAGCCTGCAGGTAGTATCTGAATCATCCTCGTGATGATGTGTGCTGACTGCGGGCTGCAGCCAGCCAAGGTTATCTTCACAGATAAATACACAGCAGCTACAAGATGCAAGGTTCAGTTCTGAAGCCACTGCTGTGCACCAAGACTAAAAACAACATCCAACTTTTGTTTCATTAGGGTAAATATACTGTAGAATCTGCTTGTGTGATCCAAGCTCTGGCTGCGGCTCTTTATTATATACTGAAATAAAATGATACTCATGAGTTATTTTGATGTATTACTGTTAACATTATAATGACATATTGCCTGTTTGGTTGCAAAAGCACACAAAGACAGTCCTTCCACTCATAAAATCAGTCTGAAGTTCAGTGTTGGAGGAGTGTACATGATAATCCTCCTCTGGTTTCCTTGAGAGTGAAGTGTCTGTAATTGCACCAGTATTTTATAATGTATGTCACTTTCTTTGTGACAGTAAATCAGCATTAATCTGATCAACTGAATGAATTGCAGAATATGCCTAATTTGTTATCTTTCATATGATAATATGATACATCATTATTTATCTTGAAGTCAAATTGAAATGTCTGGCAATGCTATCTACTTATTTGATTACTTGTGCTTGTTGTGGATGTCTGTATTGCCAGTGCCTATCATTTGACGACTGGATATTAGGTCCTGGATATTACCGGTGGTCCATTAAGCATGTAAAAAATTAATATCATCAGCCCATCAGAGGTCAATTTTGGAACAAGTTGTACGGTCCAGACGAAAAGGTAATGAGGGCCTTAGGGTTAAATAGCTCAAAACCGAACCATTAAGTGATCATCTCTGATGAGTAAGATGATGACTAACAGTCTAATATATAATAGGATCTAGCTAGAGAGCACAAAATGAGTCACCGTAGTTTTCTGCTTGTTGAACTAATGAACTACTACCAAAGTAGGATCCGTTTAAGAAAGAAATATGACTTGGTAGCCTGTGGAGTGTTTGAACAGAACTGGTTGTAAACAAGGTAATTCACAAGGAATCATCCTTTCATTAATTTACTTTCATTAACTACATCAGCCTGACATCTCAATCGGTTTACTGTGAGATCTCATCGCCCCTGGTTTAAGAGTGACATGTGACCTCTGTTGTACATTAACCCTTGTTTCCTGTCACCTCTCTGCTGTACTGCTCACAGTAAATGCTTCAGTGAAATCTTAGACCCTGTCCACACTAATGCAGAGTTTCTTCTCTGCGTTCGGGCCTCTCGTCCAATTTTTTCACATTTTTACAAACACCTTCCAAAGTGCAGATTTTCAAAAAGTCTTATTCCTATGTACCAATGTTTATATTTTATATTTAGCTTTTGGGAAATGATGACGACACATAAATTATCTTTTTGACAAATCACAAAACATGTTTAAATTTTTCTGTTATTGCTGATGTCCTTGTCTCTCGCTGTCCCCCCTAAACAACCACTTGAGGGAAAACAGAGGGGAGAAGTAATGTGTCATTTTCAATCCACAATTGTAAGCTTTTTCTTTCCGTCTCTTCTCCAGGACAAAAGATGCCGAGCCTGTGATAGGAAAGGAGATTCAGGTTACTGTCTGCAAAGAGGAAAAGGTCGTCTGTGGAGTAACAAAGCACACAACCTGTGTAGATATGATTCAGGCGTTACTGGAGGATCACAAGTCAGTCCCCGAGAGCAAGTGTCTCCTGCATGGGGAACCCAAAGATTTCTGTCTGGTTGAGCGCTGGAAGGGTTTTGAGAGAGCGTTGCCTCCTCTCACGAGAATCCTGAGGCTGTGGTATGCCTGGGGTGACCAGAGACCCTCCATCCAGTTTATTCTTGTCAAATCCAGTGATTTTGTTCCTCAACCTGCTAAGAAGGCTGTAACGTCCAAGGGGGCCAAGCCAAAGCGGTTGGAGCACGGTCGTGTGCAGTACCCCCAGTCTCTGCCAGTGGAGAAGCAGAAGCGTATGGTGAAGAAAGCTTTCAGGAAGCTGGAGAAGCTTCACAATGAGAGCAGGAGCTCCCCGGGCGCAGAGGAGATTGAGCACATGGTGCAGCTTATTCTCAACCAGGACCACACCATTCGGGAGCAGATCCAACACATGAGGGAGCTGGACGTGGACATCGAGGAGTTTGAGCTTCTTGCACAAAGAGAAGCTGAGTGCGAGAGTGCATTGGCTCAAGCTTGTGCTCATAGTTTGGAGGTGCACAGCGAGGAGCAGCTGCAGGAGTACCTGTACACCAGCGATGGAATTGAACATCTTGAGCTGCAGGTTCAGAGACACCAGGCGCTCATCCTTCAGCTGTCCCGGGATATAGACACTGAGCTGAGGGGTACTACCTTCCCACTGGGCCAAGGTGACGAGGATGAACAGGAAGGAGCAGCAGCTGCTTCTCTGATTCCCTCCGAGATAGACAAATCATTCTACACTGCTGATCTCGAGAGGTTGCAGGATGAACTGAAGCACAGCCTCTTCGCAGGTGTGGCCCTTCACAACCAAGCTGCAGAAATGGAAAAGCAGCTGAGGTACTTTGACACTGCGCTGGTCTCCAAGGACCAGGAGTGCTGGCAGCTGGCTGCCCAGTTGAGCTCGCTGCAGATCGGGGACAGCACGGAGGATAAGCCCAATCTTTCCCCACTGAAAAGTGAGACTCAGTGCAGCGTCTCACAGACAGTGAAACTCAAACACAGCCTGTCCCCTCTAGACATTACAGACACAGACTCAGACACCGGGATTAGCTCTACACACAGTCAGGACTCGCTGTCACCATGTCTGGACTTCCCTCCCCCACTGGATACAGACGTTTAAAGAACCCAGCTGACCCTGCAGTTTAATGCTCAGTGTGCACCAGCCCCAGTATGTGTCTCTCAGGTGTTACAGTTACAGCTGAGCATGTGTTTGTCCTTCATATGTCTCTCTGCTCATCCCTCATCAAACAATAAGGCTATTATTTAGATCTGAAGCAATTCGATGACCCATTTACTGTCTACAAGTTTTGTCATAATCAATTCAATATTTCAGTAATTTTTCAAGTAAAAATGGTTTGCCTTGTTTGTCAACAATCATGCAACTTGAGTATTTCACTATGTGTTTGTTTGTCCACATTCTCTAGTGTTTCAGGTATCGGATTACTCTTTTTAATGCAGAACTTAAGTCGTTAAATGACATGCTGTGTTTTTGAATGGCAAAATGATGCTTAAGACTGCAACTCGGATGTCATGATAAAACATGGAAGGCACAAACTGGAGCCATGAATGCATCAACTACTCTCAGTGTCACTATCAATGTTTAATGCTCAGTAATTGTCGTTTTTTTAATCATACATTTTGCCTCCAGCGAAGAACATGACAGACATTTTTAATGTTTGCCAGCCGTAGTAACTTAAAATATTTTTTATTATTATTAGAATGTACTTTTATTGCCCCTCATAAAGTTCTTAAGCTTTTTATGAAGCTGCACTTCTTTGTACACACTAATGATTATCTATTAACAATGTTTTATATTAAAACAAATAGCCCACTGGTTTGGATGTAGAATTGGTTATGTATCATTGACTACACTGTAAATACACTGCTGTATCTATAAGGACCAAATTTGATAAAAGAACTGAGAAGATATTTATTCACCTTGTAATTGTATTTCACACATGATTGTTTCCCCTCTCAGGCAATGATCTCTATCTTATCTCAATCTGATTCAGCTCCAAAATATTACTAATTTAATAATATTTCCAAAATAAACAGTTTAAATATCTCTGTAACATGCTTAAAAACACAAACTATGATAAAGTAGATTGTACATTTCAACTTTCATAATAAACGCTAATGCTGTAAATGTCAACAAGAGTTATTCTTGAGTTTGTTGAATATGGTTCATTGCAACAGAGTTAAGGTCTTTTCACACAAAGTGTGTATTTTTTGACCGAATATTCGGCACGTTTGAAAATACAAACAACCTTAGGTTGTGTCAGTAACATGAATACACTGACTCTAGTGCGTCTTTACAGTTTTCGAAAACAGGATTGATTTGCTGTGTTTTTCACATCAGTCAAAGATGATCCAGAGAGTTGAAGCTCAAACTCAATTCTCCAAATGCTAAAATTTTAGTTTCATAGCTCTCTCAAACCTCTGAATCACCCCAGAGAAATGACACAGCTACCTGAGAGCCCCTCTCCGATCGCCGCACCATATAATCAGACAAGATGGTCGCCGCGCAGGCACAAACAGCGAGTGCTCTCCTGCAGTCAAGGTACTGCTGACAGACTAACACTTTGTGCTCGGGGCAGAGCAGGCTGGCCGCTGGAACAGCAGGGTATCTGTTTCACACACTAATTGCTCATCTGCCGCTCCCACCTCCCACCTCCTCCCTCTGCGCTTCAAGCCACTGAGTAGCTCCACCAAGCATGAAAGGCCAAGAGATCTTACAATGTGAACAATGCTTGTTGATGGAGCAGGGGTTTATTACGGCACTTTTAACATGTTCTGACTCACTGACAGGCACACACACAACGAGCTGGAAACAAAGGGCTTTTCATGGAAGTTATATTCTAATGCTAATTTGACCTGTCTTGAGTTAGTGGCAGGTTTAAGGAAAGAATTGTTGAAAGACTGAGTCACTCAACCAGATGCCATGTGGACCCTATAGGGGCTGACGCTTGGGTCTTTCTTCTAAATGAAGAATTACTTCTCGTGCAGCAAGAAGAGGTAAAGTCCAATATTTTAAAAAGGCAGACGCCAAGATTTTGTGCTCTTCTTAAAACATTTAAGAAATGTTCTTAAGGCAATATCAGGACATATGATGGAATGAATCGGTTTTTACTATTTGCACCATTACGAAGAACATTCATCATTTCTGTGACCAGTTTTTCATCAGAGAGTCCCCTTCACGTTCAGCCTGTAAAACACACTGAGAAACTGGTTTGTTTAGAGAAACAGTCGAATTTTTATTCTAAATGAGCTTGAGGAGAAGCCAACAAAATATACTAATTTCACCTAATTTTTTTATTGACAGACATGTTGACATACCTTCTGTTCTTAACTGAAGAAATTAACCGATTTTGGGACCTTTTTTCAAGAGAAAGGACTTTAGTCTATGTATCATCTTAGATACTTTTAAGAGGACGAGCTGTTTCAAGGGCTGAAGCTTCCAAAACTAAGTAAATAAATGACTCGACAATACATACATTAATAGACACATTTGTTTATTCACATTTATTCATATTTATTCATTCAGTCATGTAAGCACCATCCTCATCTGCTTCCTGCTGACACCTTGGAAGAGTTTTTTGCTTTGTAGATCTGTGTGGGGAGTATTGAATGTCGATCTGTTCAATCTGATGTGGATCAACCAACCCAATGACATACAGTACTTTGAATGACTTGCAGCTGTAACCATTAGTTCCGCCAACGTTATTAACATATAAATAAATACAGAAATAAATAAATGTGGAAAGGTAAAAATACATCCAAAATAAATATATAAATGAATATATAAATAAATACATTTAGAAATACATTAAGAAGTAATTGAATGTATAAATGAATACATATTTTTGTTTTAACTTAAATAGCCTATTTCATCACCAAACGCTATTTATTCTATGTTGTACCTACCTATCTACCTTTAATGTATTTTTAAGGTTTAAGCATTTACTCACAATAATTATTTTACATATTATCTAGTTGTTTATTCATTTTTTTTTCATTTTGCCAGTTTCGCGCCTCCATAGTGTTTAAGTGCTTAAAGTAATTTAACAAAGCACAGGGTATAAGCTGCACAGAACATTAGAGCTCACCACCATTCAGTGCTGGAGACTCTTGGGCGTAGTGTGGAAGATTTGTGAAGCCGTCTTATAACTGAATCAGCTAAGAAGCTGGTGTTCCCTTGCTGCAGTTCCCGGTTCCAGCGAGGCTGCAGATGTTTGTCTCCTCTCTCTGCCACAGATCAGCAATTCAAAGACTAGGCAGCTCGCAACTGCGTTTGCCAACAACAATAATTACATTGACCCAAATGACAATTAGACTGACTGCAACGTGTCGTCGCTCAGCCCTACTACTCATCACCACTGGCCGGTTTGAGAAAACCATAATTTGTCGTCAACTATGAGTCATGTGCTGAATATGAACAATGTAGAGATTTTAAATAAAATTTATTATTTTAACCAAAATATATAAGAAATAAACATAATACATAAGGAGTACTCTTGTTTGACTGTAGCGCATTGACAAATCTACCAAATAGAGGCCTTTCATCATTATATGTGACCTTATTCTGGCCCGACGTTTTATCTTTTTGCACAGAAGGAAGCAGTGACATAACACCTTTTGATCTGGTTGGGTAACCTTCACCATCAGTTAAGGAAACACTAAACTGTAAATGAAGCCATTTCAATGGCCTCTACTTAAAAGCAAACTGGATTCCTCGCATATTCGTTTATTGGCTGACCTTATTGGTGTCCTCATAGAGAATCTAAAGCACATGTGTCAAACTCAAGGCCCGCGGGCCACATGTGGCCCGCGAATGAATTATATGTGGCCCGCATGATAAAATCTATTTACTATTAGAGCTGGCCCGCCGGCAGTGTTTTGCAAGTTCTCAATACAAAATAAGTACTGAGAATTCCTGAGGGTCAGTGAACACGTCGGGATGGGGCACGTGACAGTTCTAGACCAATGGCAGGCTCTCATTGGCTGACGAGTGGGCGGGTCAATGGTGAATGACAGATCCCAAAATGCACTGCCCGTGTGTCGGCACGTCAGTCACGGTCGCGCGAACGCGCGCCTCACAGTCTGTATCACATATCACCTGTGACAACTTTCAACTATCCCGCTCCCAAAAAAGTCTAAACGAAAGGTGCCATTTGAAAACAGGAACTTTCAAGACAGGTGGGAGGAAGAGTATACGTTCGCGGATGTAAAGGGTGGATCCGAGAAAAGATGAAGGAGGGAAAAAGTGAGTTGACAGCTTATCACGGCATCATACACCAGGAGTCGTTGTGTGGCAAAGCCTTGAAAATGAACATGTGATGAGCATCATAACATTAGCGGTTAACTTTATCAGAGCCAAAGGTTTAAATCACCGCCAGTTTTCTGGAGGAGTTAGGTTAAGATTTTTCCAGTTGCGTGAGGAGATCTATGAGTATATTGAAAGCAAAGGGAAAGGCACAACATAGCTCCGAAATAAAACGTGTCTGTGTGACATCACAAGCCACCTGAATGCGATCAACCTGCAGCTTCGGGGGGGGCCGTGTCATCACTGACATGTACGCTACAGTGAGGGCTTTAAAACCAAGCTGCACCTGTGGGAGACGCAGATGCTGCAGGGAAACTTGTTTTTCTCTTGCTACTACCGGACATTTGATTTTTCTTTGAAGTCAATTATTTTTGGCTGTTGTTTGCCTGTAGAAAATGTTTTCACTGGAAATTACTCTGGAAATACTGCAGATAGAGCCAGAAAGCAATTAATGAAACTGATTTTATTACTTTTATATTTATTTATGTATTATTTATTATTTGTATTTCATTTATTTCATAATTAATGTTGTTTTATCGGCAATACTCTATAGGCCTTGTTAGTTCCAGGTTCAATATGTGCACTAAGGTTCTTTCAATAAGTTTTCAATAATCGTTGAACCCATGTGGCCCTCGAATAAAATGGATTAAAGATATAATTACCCATATCTAGAGCTACTTATCTGTCACTCCATGTGTCTGTCTAAAGGGATAAATGTATTATTAAAAGCTTTAAGTGATTGAAGAGATTAAGATGCTTGATTTACTTCTGTACCCCAGAGGCACTTTTCTACTCTCATGTGAAATATGTACATCTGGCTCCAATATTTGAATCCTATACCTGGACTGACAACATCAAGAGGTGGAGCAGCCACAATGCCAGAAATGCAAGAGAGGTAGAAAAAGGTCAAAGATGGGGGCTCTGAAAGACACATGACAATTGTGATTTGAATACTAAAAAACTGTCACATTTAAAGGTTTAAACACATTTTAAAGAAAGAAAGCACTTTGCAAGCTTTGACTAGTGATGAAAGAACCAATATATATTTGATACTGAATTCTCAAACTTATTTGTCATTTGTTGTTTCAGTCTTCCATTTGTAAAACGATGAATGAGACACATTGAGGCTGCACAAACCCTGAAGGACATTTGGATAAAAACGATTAAGTTACTGATTGTTAAAATCAACAGATTCTGTACTGTCATTGTGCTTTATGTCCAATAATCTCAGAGACCGTTGCCTATCAATTGACGATGAATTAGCCTCTATGGACACGGACAATATTTAGGGCACAGTGGATATCCAGGCCAATAAGGCATCGTCTGTTCATCGTACACTGTTTACAGTCCAGTTGAATGTTTCTCCACACACAACACACACACACACTGATACTTTGTGTAGGTCTTTTAAGCCCAGACAACATTTTGGCTCATCTCTATTAAAGGGACTCTTACCTTTGTTGCATTTTTACACTTTTTTTGGATAAGGTTAAATTGGTATTAATAGGGTAATGACACTCTAAAATGCAAGACAGACCCACCAGGAGTAAAAACAAACAATTATTTCACTCTCATAATATTTAGTGAAAACTTCAACCAATAAAATTCTTCGGACCGAAGGACCTTATTGGACATGCAGGTTTTCCGTCTGCTTCTTGTGGCGCATTCGGGCCCGTCATCATATGTGAATGTAAATGTATATAACTTACCGGTGCTTCTGAATCCGAATCCATTGCTTTGGTAAACAAAAACTCACGTGCGTGCGCGGAGGCAGTATTGTAAGTCTGCTTGTAAATAAAGTTTCTTCAAAAAAACACCGCGGATGGGAACGAGGGGGTGGGGCATTAGAGGAAGGCGGGATGATTTGAATGTGCTGTAATTCTCAAATGCAACAAAGGTAAGAGTCCCTTTAACAGCTATCTGCAAACAAACAAAACCTGCTCAAACCTGATTGGTCAAATTAAAAACTGAAACTAAAAGACTTCTAGCCCCAAATTGTGTCCCCTACTGACAAATTCTGCATATTCACCTGTAGAATCTGTTTATGGAGAGAATATGTTCAGCTGCTTGTAGGACGTCAGATGGTTCCCACGTGCTGGTGCCAAAAAACCTGCAGTGCATCTTTGTTTGGTGGGAACCCAACAACACGCCCCAACACTCAACTTTACGATTCATAAGAAAAATACATTCGCTTTACTCCTCACCACATTTAACGAACCCAGAATCAAAATGTATAATTGGGATATGGGCTGGGATGACAGTTATGTGAAACCCATCCAAATTATCCAGCATATTTACTGATGTTTACGCAGTGGCCCTGCTAAAGCGTAAAGTCCCATCAGCCAATCCCAGTCACAGTCGGGTTCAAGCGGGATGAGTTGGGACTTGTCAAAGTAGTTCAAGGGCCTTGGGCTTAATTGCCACAATCAAAGCAAATGTTGGAGTGCCATCCCATCCAAGAGCATGAATCATTTGATAAAAGAACAGAGAGCAATAAACTGTCCCTGCTGCCAGGGAAGAAACCAGAGAGCAAACAGGGGAACGTGGAGAGTCGTGTGTGGGGAAACCTGCTGGCTGCTGCTTTAAAGATGGGAAATTCTTTTTAAATGATCTGGGTTTTGTGGGTGTTTACATTTCTGAACATAATATAGTTTGTTCTCAAATTCAATTTAAATGTAGTGATTAAAGTAACGCTTCAAGCGTAAACCCTAACACGTGACTTTAGGGGACATAACATTGACAAACAATCAAATTTATGGAGATTTACCTATACCTTAATAATAAAAACTTGCCTAACCCTGACCTCAAGCTAAACCTACACCTAAACTTTACCTAAACCTTCCCTAAAAATATCTCTTCACCTTGAAATGTAATGATATGTGAATTTGCTGTTTCCTCATTATGTGTTTATGTAAACAGATTGATGTTCCCACAACATGAGTGATCCCGAGACCACCCACACGCACCCACACCCACCCACACAGTCTTCCATTGCTCTCTTTTATCCTCCCTTCACCTCCCCTCTCTTTAAGCTCCAGTAAACACATATTTTATTTTGGCATGAGTGTTAATTTTCCTCTTTATTAGCGCTGCTGTCCTGGACGAGGCTGTTTGTGTTTCTACAGGTGTTCTCTGATGCACCTCGCTCCACTGTCACGCAGCCTTTCATTAGGTGGAGACGCTTTTTCGCTCCTCAAACCAACAGACAGCCAGGCAGAGACAGATGATCACACAGAGAAAGAGAAAGGAAAAAGCAAGTAAAGACACTGATACACAGAGTGAGGTTTTACTTTATTGTAACTTTGAATTAATTTGATTTAAGAGGAAAACCGACAAAAAGATTACAATGTTTTTTCTTTTTATGATGACAGATTGAGAACACACTATGCCTGGTGTTGTTTTACCTTGGGAGATTGTCATTATCTGTAACTAAAATTATTGTTTCAAAGTCAAGTTCAAAGTTGTAAGGTTGTAAGGCTAAGACACTATCCCACTTCTATATGCTGCTTTACCCTGCCAGTTCATAGGTTAGCTCTTTTTCCTTGTTGATGTATAAAGGTCACTATCTGTGCTATAACTATTTAGATAAGACATTTATCCAGCGTATATGCATTACATTACATTTAAATACCAAAACCATCAATGCAAAAAAAGATCTGGGTAGGTCATAAGAATTGTTTTCCCTCAGCAGAGTGCACACCTCGGCCGAAGCCCAACAGTATCTCTAAATTCAACAACAAATCTGTAATGTTAGTTTGAACAAAGTTCTAAAACTATTAAAAATAAATCCAGTATAAACTTTTATTTCTTGATTGAAACGAAATCATGGAATGTGTGTAGCCATACAGCAGCTGAAAAAAGCCTACTCACTTAAGAAACCACCATTAAATCAGCTAGATCCATGTATATTTGGATACCAAATCATGCACACTCATAAAAAATCTGTCCCCTTAAAAGATTTTGGTAAAATTACTAGACCCACCACTTTGTTCTGATACTCAGGAGAATGTAATGGGTTCTTTATTAGCTCATGTTCCATCCTTCCACCAAGTTTTGTGGAAATCCGTTTTGTAGTTAAGCGTAATCCTGCTGCAAAACAAAAAACAAACCAACAGAAACTCAGCGGTGAAAAAAAAAATTCCTTGGTGGAAGCAAAAAATCAATTACTGTTTTTGTCCCCAAAGACCAATTAGCTGTGCAGCAGTGACAAAACAAATGAAGACATTAAAAATACAAATTAAGAAATGGGAACCAAGAGTAAAAACAAGTGTAAACTATTTAAAAGTAATTTAAAACAAGCTAAAGGTATTTGTAATTAAGTCACTATTTCCTGGCTGAGTTTAGTGGAGAGATGGCACAGAGTTGGTTTGGCTAATGGACCTCTAAATAGGCAAGCAGAGGGTGGGAACTGAAGCTGCGGATGTAAAGGATGGCAGCTGTCATACTGAAAGGACTGCTCTTCTATTCAGTGCCACTGGTGTTGCTGCAGACATTTACCAGCCTATCTTTAAACTTTGAACCTATGTAAGACAAGGAATCCAACTTATAAATGAAATGCTGTAAGTGGTGATTTAATATAAAAAAGCAATGATATTAATTTTTGTTTACTCTGTGCTATTTTTTTAATATTTTGGGGCCATTCAAATATATAATTTATCCCATTTGTCCCACTTAAAGATGGTTACTGGGTTCTGATATGTCTACAGCCACACAGACATTAAACTTGCATGACAAATTGCACCACAAACACAAAAATACAATGATAAACCTGTATTCTGACTCTGAGATTATGTTGTTTGTTCTTAAAAACAGATTTTCATCACTTAATATTGATCAAATTATTTTTATGAGATTACGCTTGATGGCATGTCTCCAAGCCTCTTTACCAAATTATACTTCATTCAGAAATTGCTGATGTGAACCACAGATTTTTAAACATATAAAAATCAGTTCATTAATTGAAAATTGTCTTTTTCGAGTCTATGGTTTGAAAGACAGGAATTTATAAGGCAAGAGGAGGGTTTTTGTGTTTTTGCAGCTTGACCTATATTTTGGACCAAATCTTTGATATCCTCAGCCAAGGATGTTATGTTTTCATTGCCGTTTGTCTGTCTGTCTGTTTATTACAAATTATCGAGGTAACATAACCATGCAATTTGACAATGTTATATTGTTGATCAGGCTGCAATGAAACCTTGAAAAACTGATTTGTCCATAGGCAGGGAAATAGGGGGTTAAATGCTGTTGGGGTAGAGTCCTGAGTGATCTGAGTTTTCAACAATGGGTCGTAAAACTTGAGACCAGGCTCGGGAAACCCCTTACATTAGAAATCCAGCATGGAGCGCTTATCTCCATGTGGCAGCAGGTCACTTCCTGGGTCCCCACTGTAAGCCCGCCCCTGGGGGCCAAATCCTGACAACTCAATTGGCCGCAGGCCACACTGACCCCTGACCCCTCCTCCAAGGAGGCTGGCCTCCTCCCAGGGATACAAAACCCCTGGAATCAGAGAAATCACTCTTTTTCCTCCAATGCTGACGTCGCCACTAGACCCCCCCGGGGGTCTTCATAGTCGACCCAGTAAGCTAATGGAGGCGATAAGACGTTTGTTTTATTCATTTCAATTCATTTCATTCATTTCTTCTTTCATCTTAGTCAACGTTTTATTTTGGAAAGGACTTTTCCTGTTTTAACTTGGAAAGATCAAACAGGAAATTGCTCGCTGGACGATCTCAGACTGTTTAATTTTTCCCCACGGACTTTACTTTTATTCTTTCTCCACACGATCTACAACGGCTACAAACCCGCACGTCCCTGTGAGGCAGCACGATCTCCGCTGCTGCAGAAGAAGACGAAACCTCATCTCGCCACGGAGCACGACGGATCGGCTCCGGCCCAGCTGCGGTGCTCACGACAGCCCGCCTGAGAGACTTCAAGCGATTCACTGAACCTCCGGGGATTCGCGCCAATGCGCATGCAACCCACGAAATCACGGTCACAGTAAGAGGCTTATGTTGTCTGGGCAGATGTTAGTTTGATACGTAGCATATTGTTTAATATTTGATTGTATCTGTTGCGAGACCGCTGAGTCTCATTGTTTTAGCCGGCTACGACGAGCCGCTACTTCCGGTTCATTTCCGGGTTTCGTGTTAGTGGTTGAGCGCTGCGAAGAAAGCCTCCAGCCACGCTGTTAACGTCTGTGTTAGTCTGCAGTGAGTTTACCGATCAGAACCTCAGCCCACAACGTCCGCTTTGGGCTGAGTGGTTAAATCACTGTTAATCTATCTCTGGCGTGTTTTTAAGAGCTTCTTTGAACTCTCCTTACATGTCTTCTCTCTCTCTCTCTCTCCTTCTAAACCGACCTATACACACTTCTGACCTGTATTTATAATACAGGTCATGTCACATAGTTAAATCTATGCTTAGAGAGGCTGAACACATCTGGAAACCATTCGGCCCCCAAAGCCAAGCAGAGATAAGAATTCTCTTTGTCTAAAATTTCCTTTGTGTAATTCATGTGACGACCACCAGTGTGCGCTCCGGCCACATGGTGTCATTAACATAGACTCCATCTTGAATAACGCAAGTTAACCCACCATTTTGAGTCTATTATTGCCACGCCTCCGCTCTCTCTCTCCTCCCATCCTGGCTCTAAATTCATAACGGCTCCGCCATCTTGTTTTGTAGTCAATCCGCCATTTTGAGAGTTTTTAGGCCTTGATTCCACGAATCATGATCGGCCTCCATCTTAGATGTGATGTCACTACGCGTCATCGCCACGCCCCTTCTTTTTCTCTCTCTCTCGCACACACACACACACACACACACACACACACAAACACACATTGATAGACACAGACAGATACACACACACAGAGACACATAGATGGACCAGAGGTTACATGCGTGTTCTAAATTGTGATAAGCTGCTGTTGTTATCTTTGAAATATGGGAGTTTGTTAAAATGATAAATCATTAAATAACACTAACTTTATTTCACATACACACACATAGACACACCCACACAGACACTTTGATAGACACAGACAGATGCATACACACGCAGATACACATAGGTGGATACATGTGTCTTCTAAATCGTGATAAATGCTGCTGCTGTTGTGATCTTTGAAATATGGGAGTTTGTTAAGATGATGAATCATTAAATAACACTAACTTTATTTCACACACACACACACAGAGAGACACTTTGACACAGACACACACACACAGACAGACATACATAGGTAGACCGCGGGTTGTCCATGTATTTTCTGAATTGTGATAAGTGCTGCTGGTGTGTTTATCTTTGAAATATCGGAGCTTGTTAAAATGATAAATCATTGAATAACATTATAACTTTATTTCCCCTCTTTAATAAATACTTTTGTAATTAAAGTATCTGTAGTCTGTGATTATTTGTGCATATGTATGTGATTGCAGCTGGATTATGATTGCCTGTGCTCGAACTTAGAAGCCTTCACTGTTTATTAAGTAATCGTTAATATTAAAATATTGACATTATTAATTTGACATTTATCATTATGAGACTGATAATTATAGCTTGACATCGTTGGTCCCTGGAAACCAGGGTGGTGCCCCCCTTTCTCAATTATTAATATAGATAGTATTATTCTTAAATTGATAATGTTATTGTTTTTGACTAATTATTTTCATTATTCTTGGTTGATAACCTTATCATTGTTAATTGATAGCTTGTACTTTCTAATTGATAATTCCTATTTTCTCATTAGTGGTTTTATTGTTATTTGATTACTGATCATCTTCAATTAATAATTTAATTATTTTTGATAGATAATTTTTATTATTTTAATAATCATATTTCATGATTATTAATAATTAGCCAACGTCAAGTCTACTCCTATTGCACAACAATGCCTTGCTTGAGGGCCTCAATGACCTTGGAGACACCGTTCTGGAACATGCTCAAAAACGATATTCTGAGCTGCATTTTTTAACTCTTTTTTGGTCTGTCTGTTGTGAATACTCCAGCTTTACTCAGTTAGATTAGTCCTAACTAATCGCATGCTTCATCACATTAAACAGGATTCTGTTTTACTTTGCTTCAGCCCGAATGGCAGCATTAACAGGGCGGAAAAATCTTGTCAGATAGATCAGGACAATGAATTCTCAACAGTGCAGGAAATAAAATGATTCACATAGCAGTCGACCTCATCATACTTTTTTTTTACATTCCCACGAAACACACAGGTACTCCATTCAAATTAATTTTATTCACAGCAGGCTACATGAAGATAATGGTGATGATGATGATGGTGTTTGAGCTTCGCTGTTTCTGAGGAGGACGAGAGGCCAGGCCGGTGACTCTCACGTCTGATTGCCTGTGGCACTCTGTTAGCTACTTTAGTAAACATGGAATTCATTTATTTTGCTTCACCTTTACACTCAACCCCCTGCGCCTGTCACTCTCTTACTCTCACCGTCATTCTCTTGTATAGGATTCCTGATAAGGCTGGTTTTCCTGTGGTTTACAGCTTTTCACATTCCATGTGTATTTCACTGGTGAGTCGTGACCGTGACTATAAAGATTTATAATAGATATAATCACTTGGGGTCAAAATTCACCACCTGTCGAAAGATAAACTGCAACATTTTTGTCACTGATATGTATGTCTGTTATAAATTGGAAATTGATCTCCACAGGGAATGTATGTATATATATGTGGGTCTTTTGTTTCACTCTAATGTAAGACTGGTATCAAACCTAAACCAATTTTTCCTCAAACTAAAACCTGTCCATTGCACCTTGTATTGAAAGGTTGTCAAGTACAGAAAGACACCATTGAATGCTGGCTCAGGCCTATTCTTCGATCATTTCCTGATGTAAATCGTAATTTGGTCATTTCAAAACCATATTCTACAGAGAAAAATATTGTACACTGGTTTATGTTAGACAGCATTTTACCGTATCTCTCTTTTCATCTCAGAAGACCATTCTGCATTTATTAAAGAAAATAAAGACAAGCTTGCTGATTGGTCTGGTTCCCAGGCTACTTAAAAACAACTTGGTAATAGAAATGCAAGCATTCTTGCCTCGTGCATAGCGACAGATGTATCTCTCACAGCATCCCTCAGGAGAAAGGAGACTTTGAAGACAAACCCTGGCTCATCGAGGGTTTGAAGAGTCAGACTACTCAGGGCCTACGTTAGATCTGTTTTACCTTTGATGGTGGGCAAGAGGCTCTCTTGTTTCCTGTGTCATGCGAGATGACAGCACTAATCTAGACACACTTCCCCTCAAGAGCTGGAACTTTGAAGACCCTGCTCTGTGTGCAAGATAAATATAATTTGGGGCTAATTTCCTGAGAGGGGTCCTGTCATTGTCACAAACACACTCAATGAGCCTTTGTATAAATAATGTATTGTACTCAGACTCATGTTAACACACAAACACACGCATACACACACACACACAGAAACTAACGTACACATACTTACAGTTGGTTCCAAAAGTACACTTTTGGATAACTTGTCTCAAACTAAATGTCAAGTGCATGAGCAGAGCAAACGCAAAATCAGAAAACACACATATACCTCCTTTTACAAGCCTCATTCCTCAGCCAATGTCTTTCAATGCTCATTGTCATGGTAACTGAAAGCAAACTCAGCTCCTTGGCAGTCAATTCTTGCATTTTAAAAGGGGGGAAATGTCCCAATAGAAAAAGGTCAGCAAACTTCCTGGGATATTCCTGAAGCAAAGTTTCTCCAGGCTGCTCTCTCTCTCAATCTACAGATGAAAATGTAGTTTGTCCTTTTAAAATATACTTCTGTTTATCATAAAGATGCAATACTTTCAGAGAGATTCTGAGAAATGAGATGAGCTGGTGCTGGAATTCATTTCAGTTTAAATAAAAAGTTCTCTTTAGGCAGGTTTTCTGTCTCCTTTGACAGATGCAGAGGGTGTATTGGATTTACAGCAGAGATTGACGTGTTGACTCTGGCACTAACAGAGCTGCATTCCTCCGACTCTGATTGTGACAGAGCAGAGCAGGGTCCGGCCTGTTCTGATGGGCTGGGGTCTCTTTCCAGTTGCTCCTGTGCACTCATGGGCAGTGGTTTCCTTTGATGTTTCCTGTCAAAAAGGACTTTCAGGGGAGCCATTTTAACCCTGTGGGAGAAATGCGAAAGATACCAAATGACCTGGTCTGACAAGTGCTTGCACCTAGTCATAATTACGTTTTTTTTGTCTCGAGTAGTTCACAGTCTGTGGGAAAATTCAATCAATGTCAGAATGAAGTAAAGTGTAATCCAATAATTGAAATGAGTTCAAACAGTTTCACCATTTGACCAATGTAGCTTGAAGATGCTTAGGTCAGCTATTAATTAATGATCTGAATTTCAGCTATTTCAGAAATTAATAACCTCCATCAAGCAGATTATGTTTCTGTCTGTGTTTGTTTGTCAGTTAGCAGGATTACATAAAAAGTACGGATATGGTATGAGTCATGGAGGAACCCATTAAATTTCACATTCGTTAAAATTGTGAGATGTTTTACAACATTTTCTGTAATTTCTCAGAGAAGAATTTATGGAGCTTGATGAAAAGAAAATCTTAAATATTAATTGTATTTGCATATTGGTGCAGATTCAAATGAAAAGCAGGATCCAGAGAGTTTGAATGTGCTTTTATAAGGGGGCTGTTATAGGCCTTAGTTACATTTACTGAGACCAAGAAAGTGACAAAACAGCAGTGCTGGGTTCAATGTCATTCTCCGTTCACATTCTCAACTGAATAGACAATCATGGCGCAACAGGAAGAAGAAAACAAAGACTTGTGACACTTACTAATCATAGTCATTTTGTGTCCTATTAGATAGATATTGTGTCCCACAGCAGTAATCTTCACTTCTTGCATTGTGTTCTACTTTAGTGCCTGTCTCTGTCAGTATGCTGCATATACTTCACCCTGAGAAACAAATTCATGCAGGTGGATAAAAGTGTGAAGGGTCAATGTGCAGCACTATTGAGTAAATGGAGAATCATTTTGAATATAACTCTGTGTGCCTCCAAGAACATAAGTTCTCCTCTGATTGAGCTCTAACTTTGTGACTGAGCCTCACAGGTGGGGGCTAATTCACAAGTAGCAGCTTCAGGCCAGCCATTACATTTTTGAAAATCCACATGAGTCACAATCATTTTACAGCCCTTCACTTAACAAAACATTTCTGAAAAATTATACAAATAATTGTGGCTCTTTTCTTCAGGGACTGGAGCAATATGAGTGTATAGGCTAACTTGAGAATCTAGTTTAATTTATAAAAACAAGTCCACCAACAATAACAATCATTTAGGTCAATTGTCCCTATACGACCCATAGAAGCACCAGTAGTGGACAAACAGGCTACTTCACCTTCATGGAAACACCACCCTACCCTCCACCTTTAACTTGCTCTAGGTTAAAGAACCTTTGCCGTCATGGAGACGATGATGACCATTTCACAAGGGAACAATCATGCCTTTCCTATTTGACGGCCCCTGTTAACCAGACCACAATGGGCATTGCAATAGGGGAGGCCCAGTTCTACTTCACTATTATTTATGTGAATGCAGAGTATGACCTTTCCTTTTTCATTTTGATAATAAAATAATCAAAGAGTTAAATGATCTGGTTTGGTTTCATGTTTTTATTATTTTATTTTATTAATTTTATTTGGTCAGGTATTTCTGACTGCAGAGCTATAAGATTCAGACAACAACAACAATTTTCATTATTATCAGTATTATTATTGGTATTATTGTTGTATTTGTACTGCTATCATTTATAACATCTTTACATCCATATTTATCACTCTAATTGTTTTCATTATTACAACTTTCAGTCAGAGCTGAAACCTGATGCAGAACAGTTCCTGTCTCTCTTTCATCTCTCTTGAAGCACTCGTACAATCGACCCTGTGACCCCTCTAAAGCAGGGTCTGCTACGGTGTACAAATACAAAATGTTACAAAGGTACTGGCTATTCCAACAATATTATTGAAATAGTTTCTACAATAAAAAAGTCATGTTTCAGAAATGTTAATATTCAGATTTTAAAATGAAACTGTCCTTGTTCATTGTGTTTTCAGATTTGCGTGGCTGAGCAGAAGAATAGGATCTGAAAAGCAGAGGCAGATGGCTTTTTGTTTCACTAAAACAAAGTCTGGCTGGTGAAGTTACGAAATTAATAACAAGATGTATCCAACTTTTCAAACTTTCTGTGCACAACTTTTTGGGAACACGAATTGAAACAAATCACAGTTCAGACTTTCATTGAGGCTGGTAGCAGGTGGTACAGGAAGTGAGGGAAGTGGCTTGTTTATGCAGTGCGAGAAGTCAGCATTCACAATAGAAACTATGTTATCTGAAGGGGGGTCATTGTAAATCAGCCATTTCAAGAGGCAGAGACATGTACGCACAAACTGAACATAGGACAGAGTCGCCTGTTCACAGTCTTCTCTTATTAAATTGTTTCCCACAGAAAATTAGATATATAGTCAAATACATATATAAAGTGGCCATGTGTTTCACTTAAAACATCGTTAAAGTTTATGTCGAAGACTGATAGGTCTCTCTCTCTCTCTCTCTCTCTCTCTCTCTCTCTCTCTCTCTCTCTGTCTCTCTCGCTCTCTCTCTCTATCTCTCTCTCACACACACATGCTGAGCCTCATTCCACCATTGTATTATATCATGAGAGCACTGTCTCTGTAATGTACAGAATGTTCACATTCTGTAATTGAGGCAATGAGTTCTTGAGCAATTCTACTACAGTATGTAAAACAAAATATTCAATGAAAAAAAATCAAAAGTGAATCATTGTTTCTGTCATTTGACAATCACTAAAATAAAGAGTTGCTCTGCCCTTGGTAGAGATGAACTGTGTAACAAATGTTTTGGGGTTTTGTTAGTCATGGTTACCCATTAGTTGTTTGTTTTTGTCTCTGGTGCTCATTTGATTGTCTCTGTAATGTAATTAGTATTGGGGGAAAAAAATTACAAATTTAAAAAAATTAAAAACACGTAGAAATAACCAAAAGTAAATGAATGAATACTGAAGTGGTGAATATATATATATATATATATATATATATATATATATATATATATATATATATATATATATGGTTAGGGTTATTTTTAATTTTTTTGGCACCAAATAGACAATAGCACAAATTAGAGTAGATGTTCAGTGTCTGTAAAGTCCATGCAGTCTTTGCCTTCCAGATTTATATCCTCTGTCTCTCATTGTAAATTGTTCATTTCAGCTGTTTGCAGTTTAAACTCTAACTCTGTTGTCATGACTGTTATGGGGGATTCACAGTAGCTGTAGAAGTTATGGAGGAAATGGAACAGTGTAAATCCCCCACATCTACAGTTGTATGGTCAACTCTTCAGTCAGGCATTTCCTGCAACAGGCATGCAACATTTGTCTTTGGTACAATAAGCTTGACTGCACATTACCTCAGAACAACAGGGAATTAAATTACCTCAGAGGAACAAGAAGTGCAACTTTGAAAGGCTAAAATTGTATATGAGAGATAAGCAGCTAAGGGTGTAAATAAAGCTAAAATTTTTGAAACAACGTGCAGACCATATTGTGGCATGTGCCCTTTTTTCCAATTCTGATGTTGCCTCTCGTTGGCTTTATATATCACTGTATATACATATCACTTATATATATAATATATATATATATATATCACTTTATAAATATAATATATAAAGTGGTGAAATAACTGTCAAACCAACAAACCGACCATACAACGACCAAATGACCAACCACCAAGTGAGCAACCAAACAACCAACTGACTGACAAACTGATCGACCGACCAATCAACCAACTAACCAAGTGACCGACCAACCAACCAAGTGACAAACTAACCAGCGAACTAATAAACCGACTGACTGTCCAAGCAACCAAACCAATGAACAAACAAACTAACTAACCACCAGACAGACCAACACTACTATTCTACAAAGGCACATAGCATGACTAAAAATCAGCAGTGTAACTGTAACTGCTGTTAGGGATAAGACTTGAATTAGATTGATCTGTAGAGGATTTTCAAAATGCGACATACTGATGTCACAGTACAACCCACATTCTTTAAATGACAATTGACATCAAAGAATTTAGATTTTAATATAGCCCTTAATATTGATGCAACTCTGTCACAGCAGCAATACCATATACAAATTTCTGCTGATAATCTCACTTTAAATGTAGTTGTGTTCTCAGTGTTTCCATTAGCTCTGACCGTCGTATTAGCTCTCTCCGGGGAGACATGGTATGTTGTAAACATCACCCCCTGCAGGGCCGATGACGTCACCATCCCTTGTCTGAGCGCCTCCTCCCTTGGACTTTAGTCAAAACCTCTCGTCTTAATTATCACTTTGCCAGAGCCATTTCACAGCGGAGAAGGAAACCCCCTGCAGACAGTAAACAAACAACTGAAGCATCATTACAAAAGTTGATTGCTCCATGGAAATGGCTGCTGCCAACCATAAACAGCAATTACTGCACGCATGTTTTTTTAACGCTTTCTTACATATGATAATTTAAGAGCTTGGTCATCCCAAAATCTTAATTTGTATTAATGTACCTGCAAATATGAGTCAGTGGCCTTTTTGTTATTGATTTGATGTAATTTTAGAAACACAGAACAGATTCGTGTCAGAGGGTAAAAGAAGCTGGATAAACTGACCCAGAAAAGTGAGAAAAACCATGGACAGTAGACAAAGCCAACTGTCCAGGAGACGTAAACACTTCCTCTGCCGGCCCCGGACAGAACACAAAGGAGGAATTTAAACACCGGAGTGACAATGTCAAACTCCCCTGACAGTAGAACAATACGAGCCAGCTGCCTGCTGGTGAACAATAGGTATAAAACATAACCCAGTCCTGTTGCCAGAAAATCTCATTACAGTCACATGAAACCAGGTTTTTTTCATCCAGAGAGAGGAATTCAAACTGGAATGTAATCGACGGTTCTGATAACGTGACTAGTAAACAAATAATCTTAAAAGGACGTTTCTGGTAGGTGTTCAGACAGGAGGCTAAATTCTGGTATGCTTAACATCGATAGAAATTTGGTGAGCAGTAACAGAAAAACAGAGGGGCTCAATGAAAACTGCCCCATAATGTGAAAATATATAAAAACTTTTTTAATTCAAATGAATGGAACATGTGTTTACAAGGTATATACTAAGATTCATCTCATGAATCAAAATTATAGTTTTTTTCTCCCATTATCCAGAAATGAAGCTAAATTCTCGCGTGACCGAATGCTTCGGACTTGCATCAAACAGTCTGCCCAGGAGCTACAGAAGTCAGGTATCATTGATATACAAGATTGACCAATCACGAGTCAGTCTCATTTGTCAATCATGACTTTTCATCCCATTGTTATAACATCAAGTAACTCGTTAAACTAATTTAAAACCATCAGTGAGATAGAACTATTTAAAATGCCCAAAACCATCTTTGAGAATCTGAACTTTGACTTTTTAGTTTGGCCCATGTCATTAACATGGAGAAGGCTGGGTTTATCTATACTGCTGCCAGCAACCAGGGGGCCAGTTGGCTTCACCTTTGGGTAGCTGTCATGTCATACAGTCTTACCGTCTATCACTTTCTCGTATGGCCACATGGCGATGCTGTGAGATCCAGATCTACACAACAAAGAAATCGCATTTCCATGACAAAACAAAATTCTTTAAGTCTGTAAAAAGTGTAAAATTACATTTATAATAACACTGTCCTTTTTGGATAGTAAGGAGCATGAATTCCTATTATCTTCGATGTGTGCTAGTGGATTTGTCATTTCTCTGAGTGTAATTTCCATAAGCAATCAATCAGTGGAATAGTATGAAAAACTCTACTGCAGTGCGAACTAATAATTTCATGGGTGTCTTGAAGCATTAACTACGTGAAAAAAAAAAATTTACATCATCTCCATCAATCAAGCAAAAAATGTCTTGAGACTAATAAATAAAAAGGAGGTGCCCACATTCTGTCCAGAGTAAATAAAAGAACATTTTGGCTCTTTGCCTGCAAATTCAAAGCGCTAATATTGTACCACGCGTGTGTTCACCTCTGACTCTGACATTGTCTTTGCTCTGCTTTCTTTGGCTGGAGTGCAGCCTGCTGCTGCTGCGCTTTGGGACATGATGTCAGGACGCACGTAGGGAGCACCTGTTGATGTGCGCACGAAGGCAGGGAGGGAGCGGATTGGTTCACGACCCTAAACAGCCCTTATGTGTACGCAGCTGAGACGGTGCCACTGCCTCTTATACACCCACTGTATGTTATCACTATGGCAGAGTGAGGCACCCTCGGCAGCTTTAGACAATATCTGTGACAACGACAGCGCTCCTTCATACGATTCACACACACACACACACACACAACCACACAGACACACTCGCTCAGTAATCAGAGGAAGCTGAAGGCAGAGGTCCTTTGACTCCAACAGGAAACCCCCTCCATTGTTTTTCAATGGTAGCTAACCAACACCCACAGGCTGGCCTCACATTAAAATGTCAGTTTTTCCTTTTCCTGTGAGCTTCTGTATTTTAATATAGCCCTTAATGCCACATTTTGCATTCCATTCCCATTTTAGGCACTTTGCTGTCACTACAAGGAGAGATACAATAAATGTATTTGCACAGTTAATGACAATTTCGCTGTAATGGGATTCAAATGTGAGTTTTTTAGTCTGGTTTTATCATCCACAATTACTTTATTTTATTTGATATGGAATAAAAAATTAAACAGCAACCATACGCACACGTTCCTGTAAAGGTTAATGGTAAGCGTGCCGCTTGGTACTGGCATGATTTTCATATTGTCAACAATCAATCACATTTTCATGCTCGGTGAACACAACTAATCAGCTGTATTGATAAACCATGCCACCTGTCCATGCAAAAGGGAAAATTCATGTTAAGTAAATGTCAAACCAGATGAACAAATACCTGGTGCACTCTCTTCAGGTTTATTTGGATGTTTAATATCAAGCAGTATTATGATTTGATCGGCTGGTACCTGCGCTGCCGCTCAAAAAGTTGAGCTTTTCTCAACTTCTACTACACGCATTGCAAGCAAAGTAACAAAACCACAATTCAGTTTTGCAACGCCCGACCTCACCCCAAGTGAATGAGCAGTATTTACGTTCTAGGAACCATTTGTCACTTGCAAGAACTTCATTAGTGTTTTGCTTGTGTTTTTTTTTGTGCTTTTCTTTATGGTTTTATTTCTCTTGGAAAATTATGCATTTGATGTTGTGTTGACAGAAGAACATGTCACTGAAAAATACAATGTTAAACGAGGGTGCTAAATTCTTGACGACCAGCGACTAGTTGGTCAACTGTAACCTGTTAACAAAATGGAACCGTGCTATAGAAGCTGCAATATCCTGCCAAGGTATGTGGCCTAACATTTTGCCAGTGTAGGCTACTACATGCACAAGTTGATAAAAAAAACAGAGTGTATCATTGGCTCGTGTATCACAACTGTCTGCAAACCGTGTCTGTTTTGGGGTGGATGTTTATTATCATAATGAACTGTAATGGTGCAACAGAGATTAACATAACTTTAATTAATATTTGAAATTTGTCAAAAGTCCTCCCTAGAAAGTTTAGGGGTTAGAGATATGTTTCATTTAAAATGAGCCATTTATTGAGCTGTACAGCTCCTAATGCAAACATATGCTTTATGTTCAAATATGTGATATCACATGTGCAATATGAAATGACACTGCGCGCCAAATGCCACTTGCATCACTCCATGTCTTCCCTTTGTAAATTCAGATATGTGCTCAAACCAGATTTGCAATTTTTCACACATCAATATGGGCAACTGAAAATGCATGTAGTCATGTGAACACATCTGTTTTAATTCGACAGCTTCATCCTCGACACATCCTTCAGCATGTTGGCCAATCAGCAACTTCATTCAACACATTAAGACTGTAAGAGAGAGTGCCCACGCAAGGCATCACTTCCCACACAACAGAATTACCTCCACAATACCTCTACGCATTAAGTAAGTGGGTGAAAAAGCTTCATAAAAATTCTGTTCGTATCAAATGTTAATGAGCAAGAGGCACTGTAGATTTTGAGGAATAGACATGACTAAAATGTGGCTGGTTAACTCTAGTTAAGATATCATACAACCTCTTTAAATGTCTTAATGTTTGGTCAGCTTTGAAAATAAATATTTATTCCATTTGGGCAATATTACACACATACTTCAGATCTGCAGGTTCAGTGTGTGAGATTCAGTGGTGAAGTGTCATGTTGCAGCTGAATAAAGGCCCATTCTAGGTTAAAGAAGACAACAATTTGCACAATTAAGATGAGAAACACTAGTGAGAACATCAGTAGGATTATTTTATATTCAATTTCTGCCAATAGATCTGTTTCACCTAAATATTACACATTGGATCTTTAGGTAATTCATTGTTAATTTCCAAGACTGTAAATGTTTAAATCAACAATGTTTTACAAATCTTTCACCAGAATCATCATTTGTGAAGTGTCATATTTTCTTCCATCAACATATGTTCAAATGTTTATTGCAGCAGTAGAACAGGTTAAGTGGTTGGCATCTAGGCTCCAACTTAATCACTCCAGCTGATATGATTACACAGATATGATGGGAGGGAAGAGCAAATACTTGTCACCCCCCATCGGAGCCTACAGGTGGATGCTCAGGTGTTGGAGGGGCTGAAGCAACTGGTAGCAATACTGCAGCAGCAGTGCGATCATAGGGGATGAATGGGAATTTTTCTCTGCTTAAATAGACAGTCTGATAAGGTGGGTGTGTATTATAGATGGTTGTGGAGAGTGAGGTATGTCACATGATGTATGTCACATGATTGGAGCAGCGCAGCTCGAGTTGGCTGCCTGAACTAGCTCACAGGCGTCGCTCCATGTATAAAGCTTTGCTTGAACCCTTTTACTTTTGCCATTGAATTCAAGCATGAGCTGTGGCCATGATAATTCAGCTGTATCCCAATTCACGCCCTCCCACCTGAATTGAAATGGTTAAATGATGTGTACAGTTAGCTGTTGGGTTGAGTTGAAGCATGATACTTAAGCATCCGACGTCTCATCGCTTGCCGGCGCCATTATCTCTTTGAAAAACAGTTCATCACCAAAGTGCAACGAATACTGGGATAGTTTTCACCTGGAAGGATCGACCCATCAGAGCTTTGGTTTCTCAGGGATGAAAGTTTACATTTAAGGAGCCTTCAAAAAGAGAAACCCTTGTTACGCAATCAATCTTCATATGTAGCCTGCCAAGGATGCGGCCCCTGAATTAAGACACAACTTCCTTTATACCTCTCATCACCGATTGGCTAAGCAACAACTCGCGCTTAAACCTCTGGACTGAACTTAAACCTCCTCATTGGCTGAAGGGAAGATGTAGGGGGAGTAAATCAGCAGAAAATGAAAAACACAGCCAAAAGCCTGGAGTCTAAAAGAAAGTGGAGAGATAGCATGCAAACAATTTTTAAAAGCCCTTTTATATTAGGTAGTTCAACCAAAACACTATCACACCTTCATTTCACGTTTTACCGCAGCTGATTGCTGTGATTTGTCAACGCTACTTGGTTTTCCAATATGAAGAGCAGCATGTGGTTGATGCCTAAATGTTGCTGACAGATGTGTGGTTAAATGGGTGCAGACGGGTGTTGATAGAAATACAAGAGCTGAATGTTTGTAGCTATGATCACTGTAGGACTGAGAGATTGAAAGAAGAAATTATGATAATTTTCTCCATTGTCTCTAACATCGTCCTGGTTGGTTGTGCTGTTTTGTTGTTTTAACAGTAAATTGCATTGTGCTTAAGATTTTTTAGACATGACAAGTGAAGAAAACACTTATATTTATATTTTTATTTTATACTTACACGTATTGACAGAGAATGGTGAGTGAAAATGATTCTGGCCTCATAGCCACACCCAAAGTTGAAAGAACAAACCGGTTCCATTACAGATAGATCATATTGAGAATAGATTATCTACAAATGAAATAACCTCAAAAAGAAAACTAACTTGTATTTTAGTAGTTCTAACTGATCATGTTCATTATCATGCCAATGGCATCACACTTGTGTTAAATGACCTAAACTTGTGTTCAACCTAATTTCCAGAAGTCACAGGCTGGCCCAAATATTAACCAAGATCAAAGAAAACACATCCCCAGCATGGCTGAAGGCCTTGGCTGGTGTCCAATCAGGTCGTGTGATAGTTTTGTCTGAAGACGTCTCTGTTCCTAATCTCACAGAAGCCGAAAAGTGTCTAGTATCTGGTTCAAGGCCACAGCTTCTATAGGGGTGAAATGGGAGGTCTTGTTTTGACACCATGGGACAGCTCACTTTGTTCTTACTTATCTCTTCCTCCTGTGGCTAACCCCTACATGCTGTTTCCCTGTTATGTCTGGATCGAACATAGTGGACTGTAAAAAACACTCTCAGTACATCTGAGAGGGTTCCCTTGTAAATACATGCTGCTCTGTGCTTGTACCTGTTGAATAACTCTAAGCTTTTTGACAGTTTATGATAAAGAGTCACAAATACATTGTTTGCGCCAACAGGTTTGATTTAAATCGAAGTAGTATTTAGTCAAACCTAGTTCACAGTTATTATTGTGAATTATTAGAATTAAATGTGAACCCATTTAAGACGGGGTAAGGGATTTTAATGCAATAAACCTTTTGACAAAATCTGCTCTTAGTGCTGTGTGCGCTGGTGAGAAAAATCTGGTTTAAACACACAGACCTGGCTCTGTATTTGGGAAACTTCTTTGGACGACCTGAACAGCACAGCACTGTTCTAGCCAATCAGCAAAATGAATGTGACACAGTGTCACAGTCAAAAACTGTTTGTGCTAACAATAAGCTAATCCTTTTTCTTGGAGAAATTTATAAATAACAAGTGTAACAAGTTACATCTCAAACGACATAATTTAATTGGTCATCTTGCATCTATTATCAAGGAATGGGAGGGCAACCTGAAAAAGTGTCCTAGGGTGATTCTGAAGCAGCATTGGATGGAAGGGTGTATTTATTTTGGTCTTGAGTTAAAAAAACAACAGTTGTCCCCAATAATCGCTTACCCCACCTTTGCAAAGTGTGTCAATAGAAAAGCTGGATTTGTGAAACGTTACTTGTTTGATAATGAACAAGTTCCACTTGATCAATGAGTATACAATCCATCCCCCCATTTCAAAGTCGACACAGGTGATATATTGTTTCAGTCCAAGAGTTCTCAAAACCTTGTGCATGTATCCGTTACAATCCATACCATCCACTTCAGGTTTATAAGTATTCACCCCTCCACCCCTTCCTGCAATGCAGTACCTGGGTGTATTGTTTCCTGGAGAGACTATGTAATTTACTGTGCAGAGCCCAAGATTATATTTCAGCCCGAGGCTCTGGCGTGGCCGTACGTCTTGAGAAAGCGAGAATTGGCTCCATGGGGGGAGCGGCCAAACAACTAACCACCTGCCCGGTTCGCCTTCTAATCCTACTGTACGGCAATAAGAGGTGAGACACTCTTTCACACATAAAATGAGAAGGGCCTTGTTTTACACTCTCAGAGCCCAGCTTCCCACAGTCCATATCCAACAAGAATTAATAGATTTGTAGCATTCTGCAGCAATGTTCAGCTTTGTACCCAATTTCCCTTGGCTGCACTAAGCAAAGGATTACTGCACAACCAACTTTTCTACAAAGGTGTCTGACACACTTTGCTTGACTCACAACAACCACAACAATGATCAGACTAAAGCCGCGTGTTGGTTCAGCACTACACTGCATAAACAGGGTTTTTGAGGATGTGTTGTGGTTACACTGAAGTGATTAAATTAAACAATTAAAAAGTTAACGGTCTGCTGTTGTAATCCATTTTTATATCCACATAGCAAAAGGTATCTATACATGTATACAGATTTGATGTGGTGACAAAGCTGCAGAACAAAACGCATTGTAACTTAAAAGAGAAGTTTACCCCTAGACAATTCAAAGCAGCTTCTGTTCTCTTTATTGAGTTAATGCATTTAATCATTTCCAGGTCAATAGTTGTCCAGATGTGGATTTTAAAGTAAAAGATTTATTTGACGCCTAGTTTAAAATGAACCATTGTATGTCATTGACAATTTAGCATATAGTCAGGAAAGGATTTTATAGCAAATTAAAACAACACAATACAATATTTTCTCTTGACTAAACATTGTTAAACCATGCTGAGGTCTGAGCCTCCCCATGCACTTTATACATTATACACACTTGAAGGAAAGAAACCAGCAGCTGGCAGCCTCAGAAGCCAAAGGACCATTTAGAACAGTAGCATACAGTAGCATAACAAGCTAACACAGTATCTGAGGCAGTTATCTATGTGCATGATGTGAGTCAAATCCCATCATATTGTTTGGTTAACTTGCTAAACCTATATCAAAATGGATTAAACTGACTCTGCATTGACCATCAAATGGATTTTGAAGCTGTTGTTTGAAGGTATAAAAACTACCTTGTGATGCTTTAAACGCATGTAATAATATGTATACAGTAAGTAACCTACACTTGAGCTAATTTAACCATGGTTTAACCCAGACATCCATCGACCTATGAATTACCACACCAGTCTATACTAAATAAGCACTAATACTCCAAACTTGCAGTGTGATTGAGAAGCCATAAAAGTAGTTTGCAGAAATTTAACTGCTCAAAGAAAAAGAAAAAAAGTAAATATCTAAATCACAGTGATATTTACCTGCTAATGACGATCATGTGATGTGGTCTGAAGCCCCAGAACAGCTACTGGATTGACATTGTGGCGAGACGTTTTTTTTTCAACTGCTGCTTTCCCAGGCCCACAAAATTTTAGATTCAGATTTAAAGCCAAAATGAACCAAGTGGTGGGATTCAGTTCTGTAAGGTTGGTTTGATATCAGTATATGTGTCATCATCACAGGAATGACAGTATTAGTACTGGGTATATTGATCTCTATTTAAATCTGTCTGTGGCATTTTATTTCAGATCCATTAAGTAGTTTTGAATCTGGATGGGAGATTTCACCAGGAATGAACATCTACTGCAATGCTCACATCCCATTATGGCTCAGCATCTCTTACTGTGAGAACTATCTTCCTCCTATATTTTTGTTCATGCTCAGGGAACAGTGCATCCCTCTAATTAGTCGACTGTGCGATATAAGTTTTAAAAATTGCCTCTGCGAGTGGATTCCTCGACTGTGATGACTCTCTGTTTGTGCTACTCAGGGATATGAAAGCTTGTTGCATTGTCTTCATAACGCACGACTGGCACGCTAAGACGGTATCCAGGAGTTTATTACTTCCAGCTTATTAGCAACCTGATAAAGCGCATGCCGCTCTCAGACGGGTAAATTGATACTAAGTGGTGGGATTAACTCGGTGTTACAGTGACAAATTAGTTTTGGCTTTGTCTTTTCTTCAACTCCATCATCTCCAAATGATAAAGCCTGAAAAGCAGAAAATATGTTAGAATCCCTTGAGTGTGTGAATTGGGCATTGCCGAGGAAGCACATGGAACACAGTGTGCTTTACCCTATGAACATGCGTTGTGTATTAGATGGAAATCGGCCCAAGTAGATCACACAAATATGTATATTACAGGTCCAGACATATCCAAGCTTTCGGATTTGCCTTCGGGGAGTTTATCCCCAATGGCAGCCAAGAGAGAGCTTATTCACACGGTGGCTTCCAGGTCTCTAACAGTTTACCTCACTGGCTGAAATGTGGTTTGTCAACTTTCTCCAGGTACCTGGCGTTTGATTGCACCAGAAGGTTTCCAGGGAACTGGCAGACAACTGTCAGGAACTGCCAAAACCAGTTTCTGTGCTTGCATCACTGTGGATATCTGATCAATGCATCATAACCACATCAGTGGGTCAGTGGGTTTCGGTTTAATAGTAATTTGTTGATGAGTAGGACTGTGACTAAAAGAGCAGCCTTGGGAGAGCTGAGCAAAAAAAGGTGATGTAATATGATATATATGCATGCACTTTACATTGTCCTGGGCCTTTAGCCAAGCTAATTAAGCAGCATATTATTATTCTGTATTTAATTTTTCTTAATGATCAGTATTTCATTGTGTCAGTCATTTGGCTTTAGGGCAGATGCAGATTCTTTTCATTCACACATGTTTTTTTCCCCCAAATGTTGTATTTATTTTATTATGAACACTTTGGGTCTTTGTACAAGAAAAGCATATTAATAATATCTGCTTCATTGAAAGGGGTTTGTTGAGGTAGGCGGGGCATCTTATCAGGATACCTCCATGGGCACCTTCCATTGGAGGTGTACTGGGTACAACCAACTGGGAGCAGACCCAGGGATAGACCCAGAACTCCCTGGAGGGACTACATGTCCCTTCACATATCTGCCAGAATGAAATGAAAAGCATGACTGTGGGCTTGCTTTAAGACCCGATCTCAGACAAGATGAAAAGATGAACAGATGAATAACTGTTGTACGTGTTGATCAACTGAGATGTACATCAAATGTAATAAGTTACACTGTTTTTCTTGCTACGTTTCTGTAGAACACAGATTCTTCACCTTCACAAGCTGACTCAAAACATGTTGATAATAGCTATATCATGTCTGCAATATTCATTGTACATTATAATGTAATATACATACATATGATAATGTACATTAAATACATACAAGAATATGGAATCATCCACATGTGGTTTTGCCAGATAACTTTGCTTAATAAATAAAATCATGTGTATGAATGTGATGTCTTGGATTGTGTGCATCATTCCCTATTCATCATGGATACAGAGATTTTCTATCCTAGACTACAAATTTAATAATGATTCATTGAAAATATTGAAAAGACAATGGAATGGATAAATGTAAAATATTTTATACAGACAGTCCCATCTAGCCTGGGTGACAGACGAACTTAGCCCCGCCCACAACATTTGTTGTTCGGGAAGTTCGGTCTGGAGTCGCTCCGTTGGGGAGAAACTATGCCCGATCAGGAGCTGATCGGACCAATCAAATCGTCAGGGCGGGCTTTATACGATGATTGACAGATGATCTACAGTGACGTAATCAACCACGTCACCAGAGAGCGCTGCCTGCAGAGCTGAGATGTGTCAATGCTGCCATCGAGTCTGTTTCAGCAGACATCGACAGCGCATTCATTTTGAAAGAGGAACAGAGGAACGTGATCAAGGCATTTGTAGATCGAACAGATGTTTTTGCCGTCCTCCTAAGGGATTCATAAAAAGTTAAATTTATCAGCTGGCCCCTATGCTGCAGCCACACAAGCAGTCATATAAATAAAAAGAGAGTGGGGGGGGGCGCTACGCTCCTCAGCACATATGAGACAAAAAAGACACAAGTTGGGACGCTGTTGTAGTTAATGTTGGAGCAACAAGGAAGTGTAAAACGATTAGCTGCCGTTTCTCCTCCTCGCTGGCTCCTGCAGAGCCATGACAGCGGAGCTCTGCAGCGCAGTGTGCGGATCAGCAGCTCCGTGGATTTCTGGTAGGGACGGATCTCTCTCAGAGCCTCTGTCCCGGGCCGGTCCCGGGCCGGTCGCGGTCCCGGGCCGGTAGCGAGGCTCTGAGAGAGATCCGTAGCGGGCTCCTTCACGCCGCCGCCGGCCGGGGCTCTCACAAGCAGCCCTGGCCTCCAGCTGCTTCCTGGGGGCTTTGCCTCCGGTGGAGATACGAGCGGCATTTGCAGCATTTCCATTGATTTATTTAGAGAGTGAATAAACTCGTGAAACAGACAACTGACAACAACTATGCGTCGCTTGACATACGTCACATACTACGTTGCTCTGATTGGTTGTAGGTCTATCCAATTGAGCGAAGAGGCATTTTGTTTCCTGGTTCTGTTGAAACACGCCCCATAATCACAGCCCAATGGAGCGGTCTCAGACTCATATTCTGACTAGAATAATGAGTATGACAACGTCAGGCTAAGTCTCATCAGTAATATTAACATATTTCAGGGATCATATCTAAAGTGGAAAATGTGACATTATTTTTCTCTTCATTCCCATACCTCTCCAGCCCTGCAGTAATTGTCCATGACATTCCGTCTCAGGTGAAACAATCTGGCTTCAGGCAAAGTCCCACTCTGCCGCAATCATGTGCAAATCACTGAGAGGAACAATTCCCTGTAAAAACCCTCTGACACTTAAAAGCAGCTCTCAGGGATCCACCTCGGGCTCCTGGGTCGATCTGAACTCATGCAGGAGTTTCAACACTATCATAAAGACTTCCTCCCCCTGCATTTTATCATTTCTGTGTTTATATTCAGCTGTTTACCTCTGTCATATTAGAAGGTTAGCCATAAATTGTGAGCACTAGCTTTGGTCTCAGTACTATAAACTACATTCTCTTGTGTTGACACATAAAACATTGCATTTCATTGCATGCTTACCTTCACGCACACTTAATTCCATCAAATGCCATTCGTAAATAAAAGGCTAATCGTCACTTCAAACAACACTCACTCTTTTCTTAAGTGTTGTTTGTCATTCAAAAAGGAAGCATTGCATGTGATGGAAAGGGTTGTAAAATAAACAGCGAGTGATGAGATAAGTCGATGAAGCCCAATGAGTGGGGTAAATGCCTGGTCCAAGAAAACAGTGGGTTATGAATAATCAACTATAGAATGTTTTAATCATGCAGCCCTCATTGGAGCAATTTGGACTCAAAACCAAATTCTGCAGGGTTATATTTTTTCCATTGAATTTTATTATATTTTCTTTTAAGTTTTTGATGAAATAGTCACTTTCTAAAAAATCAATGTGAAGATGTAGACGTATATGTTTTTAGGGGAAGAAGAAGTTATTGACTTGGTGTCAGAGCTCAGCGAAGGATGTGTCTCTAATCAAATGTGAGTTTTTGGGTTCAACAGAATGGAGGTTTGCCAAATTGTGGTTTTCTGTCCATGCTCATAAATGCTGTGGGTAAATCAGACAAGCAATCAGGCAATGTGATTTGGTAGATATTAAGTTGATTAAAGCCCACAGATGTGTGTTATGCAAAGTGTTTTTTGCTAATTCATTTAATTGTTTGCTGAGTGGTAAAGGCAGGGAAGGAAACACTTAATGTGATTATGTAGTAATTTTCAGTGTGTGTCAAGACAGAAAGGGCTCTAATTCACAGTTTGGTTACCGTCATCGCTTTTTCTGCTCTGCAAGAGCTGTGTGTCATACATGTTGAGTTTAGACACGTCCACTTAAACACAGTTTACACTTTAAGGGCCGTCCAGGTATGAACACACTGAGTCAACCAACAATAGAAGTGTCGATGGCAAACTAAAACTGACTACTGCAGTGCCCGTTGTCAACCTGCCTGCACCTGTGTGGTTTATGTATAAGTTTGAATGATTTATTTAACCTGTGTTATTTTATTCAAAAGTTGCATGTCGGCTATTTCAAAGGGTTGTTAAGTAACTGACACAATGTTTTGACCCAAGTTCACAGCTTTTCAAAATGAGAGCGCTGTAATTCAGCTCAATGTAAAGCATTACAGCAAAATCCAAATGTGCTTGTACAAATTGTAATAGGAAAATACAAGACACATTTCTGATTAGGAAGTGGGAACGTTGAAGACGGCACGTTCAAGTCGGTTTGCAGGTTGTATCACAAATTCAAAATCGCATCAACTTTGGCACTGCTCATCTTCAGGCAATCTACAATGGACATGCCAAGTATGAAGTTGACTAGATGAACGGTTTGTGAGATATGCTTTCCACAAACAGACAGATAAACATTGGAATTAGTAGGTAGGACACATCCAGACATGTGCCTTTGTTGAGTCGACCTCCCATGAATACAGTTGAAAATGTTATTACCATGGCTACGGGTCAGACTGAAATATTTCAACAAGTATTGAACTGCAACTGAACTATGATTGTAATAAAATTTTGATTTGTACTTTGATTTACGGCCAAATACATACAAAATGATTCCATCAGCCGCAGCTGTGTTCAGTTAGTAAGATAATTAGCAAGTCCACACAAATCATTCGGCTCTAATCGGCTTCATCAAGCAGATAATAATGTGACGTAGATGAGAAGATTGTGGATGTCAACATTCCCTGTGATTTATGACACAACTTCAGAATGTTTCAACATGACCTGTATGGAGCAGCAAAAATGCAAAATGTAAAGTAAAGTTCCCAAAACAGAAATAACACTTGCAAAACACATCTATGTCCTGTCAGGACTGTAAGTGGTTTATTTCATGTTAAACTTCATTCAGTATCACAGTTAGTTTTTATCTGACTTTGGTCACATTCTGTAGGTATTTCAGTGCAACTGCAACTGCTTGTCTTCTGCTGCCTCCAGTTTCGAGTCTTTAAGATGCAAATGTAGTGAAAACAATGAGGTTGGCCAGAGATATAGAGCTATAAACCACATAACCCTGCCTCTCTCCCTCTCTCAGTCACACACACACACACACACACACACACACACACACACACACACACACACACACACACACACACACACACACACACACTCTGTCTCTCTCGCTCTTGTCACATTTCTAAAGCTGCTCCTGAGTGATTTCCAAGACGTTTATAAAGGAGCTCTATAAATCTGTTGCAGAGTGAAAGTGCCGTTAAAGTATCTTTGCCACAATGGCCACGTTTATATTTTACTTTTCGTGCTGGCATACATTCTAGGGTGTCTGTTTCAGAGGGAAGGGAACCTCTAAATCTGGATTTTATCCAAGCACTATTATCCATCAGCCTAACAGCTTTGCATTGGGGATTGGGAGTGCATTTTAACAATACAATCAAAGCTCAATAAACTAAAGCGTATGATTTTAACAGATTAAGGTAATTTGCATTTGAGGGATGAGGATGGCTTTGGCATATTATCTGTCTTATAGTCTGTCTATGAAAATACCTATACCAAAACAGTCAACCTGTAGAACTAAGCCACGATATAGATGTTTAAAAACAAGAAAATACAGTTTAATTTTTACAAATAATTTCCTACAGTAGTTGTGCACAGTATTTTCTTAGCAAACGTGACCCATGAATAAAATAATCTATGTGTTGTGGTATACTTTCTCATGTGGATTAATGCATTTTGTCTGGCCAGGATGATGTATGTTGGTTTGGTTGAACCCATATTGACCATAATAACCATAAATCCGTGCAACTGTGTGGCTGTTTTAAAACCATAGAGCTCTGTTTTATTTTTGTGGCTTTTTGACTATATAAACTATAGAATAACAAGTTCATCCTTTGAATGAATTCTTTCATTTCCTCATTCCAGATGCTGACTGTCTTTGAGGATATGGAGGTGGCATCATAAATCTGCTGCTTGATATGTAAACATATTCAGATATTCAGTTGCCACTATCAGCCTCTAAGGGCCCAAATTATGTTAAAGTGTGTATGTGGCTGAGGATGAGGAGATATATCAGAAACATATATGTATGTATCATCCCAAGGTGACAGTTCACCCACGATTCATTATAGCTGAGATTTTCAGGAAAGTGCACTGCGTCATGGAGCTCTCAGAAAGGTGATCACCACCGGCTGTCATCAACAGCCCCCGACGAGTCAAGAGCAGACAACAGAGAAATAGAACCGTTGTGTTCATTTGACACTGAAACAGCAGCGAACTGAGACTCGTCTTCATTTTACCCTGAAAAAAAAAACATGGAACAGATGGACAGCACAAAACAAAAATAATGTTCACCTCATAGCTGTCAGTAAAAATCACTCAGATGTGCTGGTGAGCACTGGATGGGTTATATTACACAGTGAGGGCTGTAAACCTGCGGTGATGGAATCATTGGTCACAAAGAAAGAACAATTAGTTTTTTGACTCATTTTACCAACTCGTAAAAACTGTATTTGTTACAATTTCAAAGTTTAAAAAGTGATTAAATTAAAATACTGAATAATAATAACTCATTAAGTCATATTTGTAGGTATAGCTAAATGATTCAGATTGGACTGTTTGTAGTTTTGTGCTGAGCAGGTTGAAGACAGTCGGCTTTTTTAAAACAAACATTAGGTAGGGTCTAAATCTACTTTTGCTAGTTAAACAGTGGAAAAGGGGAGTAACATACAACATAAAAGTCAGAGTGCCATCCCCTTTAAAAGCCAGGTACACTTTGCATCTTGTTGTATTTGCTGAGTAGTGAGAGAGAACACTTCTCTACATCGGTAATGACATTATATAGTGATATATACTGCGCCACTGATCAGGTTTTTGTTGGTCAGTATACAAAGTAAGACCACATGTCTGCTCTCCAAAAGTGTATCCAAAGCTGTTCAATCACCTTGTGGGACCAGGCTACAATATTGTTCATAAACCCCACCTAATTCATGTAAGTAGATGGGACATGGATCAGACAAAAAAATCAAGGACATGTGAAATATTTCTCAAGGATGGTCTCCGTCTTTTAGGTGACGTGTCATTTGCTTTATATACAGTCTATGCACTGTGCCAACAACATGCCTGACCTAAATGTCCATAGATGCTCAGATCGGAATGCATGTGTTTTGTATATAAACTACATGGGTGCTGGACAAGTTAAAGATGATTATTTATTTTAAATAGTCTTTCAGTGGGAAGGCAGGGTTGGTGAAACCCTGTTGCCTCACAGCTCCAAGGTTTGCCTATAGGTGTTAATGTGATATCCTTTTTAAGTTAATCAGTGACCAATAATAGCCCATAGGTCTGACTGTGAGCCCTGTGATAGACTGGTGTATATACCACACTTCACCAAGTGTCTGCTGAGATTGGTCTCAAATTAGACTCCTTTACAGGTCCAAAATTTTGTTGCCAAACCTGAAAAGATCCAGATATTTTCTACCAGAACCCTATATCATTTGAAGGCAGGGGATCTGGACCCCTCCGAACCCTAGGAACAAGTTAATGTTAATTCACAAACTTTATGCCTCACCTCACTAACAGATAGTTTGTAAAATACATCCAGGTTTTCTGTTATTCCTCTCTTGCCAGTTGAAATAGCAACTTGGCTAACTTAATCCACTCAAGAATTCTGATTAGAAGTCGATTTATTAACATGGTGACGGATGAAATGTGACTCAGTTACAATGAACTTTACAGTTTTGTTGCAGTATAATAAAGCTAGCTTGTGGTTTTTGCCCTTTTCATAATTACACATTTGTTGTCCTGGCTTCTAACATCGCTAATAAACTCGTAAAGCTAAGGGATCAATAGATGGTAACTTAATCAATTGTTCATATAAAGATTTTAATAAGTGCTGTTTTAATATAGTAAATAACTTCAATGTCCCACTTTCAGTGAGTGGATAAGGTCGACTTGTTTGACGCAGAAGTTCATTTGTTTTACCAGGCCTTTCTCTGCACCTTCAGACGGCTAATAAGAGGATATAATGAGAATCTTCTTAGAGTTGGAACAAAGCGACACTAGTGCAGCAAAAACAGACTAACGACTGTGAGACTTCTCTTCTCTGCTGTACTCGTGACGGTGACCACAACTGTGAATCATGTTCCCTGTGATTCCTCAAAGAAGGTTGTGAATCCTCAGAAATGGAGGCTCATCCACTCCATCCAAAGGTTCTCCATGAAAGATTATGACCATAAAATTACAGATCATCTGCACCAGAAAGCACATTGTCATCGTCATTACTTTCTATTTGTACAGTTAAGTATATATTAAGCAGAACCAACAGATGTGCATGGATAGCTACACATTTGAGAAAAAAGATCACCTGCTAAGATCTGATGCATATTAAGGATTTTGTATACTACATATGCTATAGATTACTGTTTACAATTATATAGCCAATCATTCTTACTGCTTTTAATATACTGCAAACATTATTCCATAGACAGTGTTTCTGAATGTAAAAAGTAAGTGTAATATTTGTAGAAATAGATATTATTTCCTATTACACTTGTATGTTTTTTCAATTTCTTCATTGGACAGGTTGATTTAGACAACAGGTGACATGGACGGTGTCATTTTATTCAAAACAGCACATCATGTGGCCAAGGTAATAATGTCATGAATAAAATGTGACTCAGGGCTCTTTGCATCTTCTTCGTACTGATTGATTTAAAAAAAAAAAAAGCATTACATCAGAGTCACATGCGCAGGGGAAAGTTTACAAATTGGACGCATCACGCTGTTGTGTGAAGAGACTGCAGTCTTTGTACAGTTGTATAAAACTCGTTCCCATTCCACTCACACAAGACCACAAGCAGCAACTCATTACCTGAGGGGTCGTCCTCAGACAAGAAAGGGGCTTTTCAAGGATCACTGCAAAGCCACTCAAATCAAGAAAGGCAACACACCCGTGGTAATTGTTGAATGTTTCCAGTGCAGCCGACACTGCTCCCTTAAGTAGCCTGGGAGATTTCTTTTAACACGCTGTTTGGGCTTTGAGTCTTTGACTCCCATTACGGATCGCACAAAGGCGAACTCAGATGAGCCTGCAGTGTTGCAGCGACAGGTTGAGCTCCCGACTCACAGCATTTTGATACATTTTGTATACTAGTTTGCAATGAAATTAATTTTTTAATATTTAGCTCTTTAATTCCTAACATGTTGCAGCACATTATGTGTCTTCCCTGTTTGGCATGCGACAGGCCATCTGTCTCCACTGTGATAAATCCATTCTCTGGATGTTATCTTTGGATTGATCTCAACTTGCCGCAGAATCTTAATAAGTCTTAAGATTCTTTTGTTTTCTCTTTTCAAAGATTTTTTTTTCTTCCTTCTGGACTTTCCCCTTGTTATTTTTCATTCACTGTGATTTAAATCTTATTTATCCTCCTGGTTTTGACTTTGAGATAAACTCTATCAGGTTGGTAAGGTTGTCCAAATGAATATCTCAAAACAATCATGTGTATCTCAGCTATACTCTCTGTTTGAGTAACACATTCTGCGCATGCAGTCAATTACGTTTGACGAACTGGGAACAATAAACTCCAAAGAAGGACATCTAATCTCTACTTCAGGTTTCTGGTGACACATTCAGTACCAGTTCCTGCATACCTCAGATTCCACAGACCCGACATATTTACCTCTGAGCACTTTCCTGGCTGAATATTATCTCATCTGGTTATCTTAACTGTGTGACAAAAATGTAAATAGGCACCTCCAGACACCTTTATTTGCTCCAGTCAGACCTCCTCTGCAATGGAACGTTCTGGTTTGGTGCATAAAGAGAATATCTTTAGCTCTGAGACGACATCAACAGTAGCCTGACCTTGTGCTGTGGACCTAGGTGCAGTACATGTGTGTTTTTTTCCTTCTTTTCTTTAGAGTGAGAGCATTTAGTGGGTTTTGAAGAGCCCATTCATTCCTTCCTGCGCGGACTAAGCTCATTCCTTACAGTCTGAAAAGAAGCACTAAATGCGGTGGGGGACTGTTCAAGTGTTTATACCCATACATCCTCCCGTGGGCCTGCTTACAGCTAAATCTGGTTTCAAAAGCTCCACCTCAAAGCTGTGGCCACTGTGCCAAGTTCTATCAAACCCACGGGGGGGGGTGTCCAGTATGTGAATACAATTTCAGAGAAGAGACGGTGAATTTGTTTGACGTTTTGGTAGGCACGCGGTGCGGGGCACTGCCTCCCTGGCTCTCCGGGGCATTAACCCCAGATCAGAGGCACATAATAGCCTGTTGACTGCTGCCCGTATCTGTCATGTGGCTCCAGGTTCAATGAATGCTGATTTATTTTCTCTCGAAGGACTTTTTGGTTCATCCTGTCACCAACAGCAGGACGAGGGGTTCATTTCTAACTGAGGGTCACAATTTATTCATTATTACCGTGCAAGAATGCACCCAATTCAGAATTTTTATACTAATAAATGTGTTTATCAGCATTTTTAACTTAACTTTTATACACTCTATAATAGTAGTTGCCTGAAGGGAAATGCTTTTTGTAAGCAGGTGATTTTAGCTGCAATATCACAAGTGGCCACTTGAGAAAACTGACAAAAAAAGATCTACCTAATAGTTCCACATAAATCTGTCTTTCCATCTGTCTGTCTGTCTGTCTGTCTTTCTTTCTGTCCATTTGAAGAACGTATATCTCTCGAACCATTCAACATATCGGCTTCACACTTGCCTTGTGTATTCTTCATGGCCAAGGGAAGGGCAAAGTATTAAATATCAAGGCAGCAGGCAACCAGCACTCTGTAGCAGTCATTGAGTGCAGGGCAGGATAATCTTCAGTTTGTGGAACGAGTGCAACATGTCTTCTTCTACGACCTCTGATAAACTATAGAATATATATGTTTTTATATGTTTTTTGAATCAACTTTTCTTTCAACATTTGCCCAGCTGCTTCTTTTGTAACATTATGCCAACTGTAACTTCAGCACTTTAGTATAAAATTATGTGTATATCATCTATTGTGTTTCAAAGGAATATAAATCCCAAAACTGGGTTGAGCCATTTCAACTTGCCTCAGGGCTACAGAACATTTTAACCCATAAACGCTCCACAATCGGCTCATCTTGCCCAAAGGCTCAACTTCACTTAAAGATGACTGGGATTAAAGCCTCATTTGGGGTTTAACTGTATAAACTGTATCATTTCTTGGGTGTGGGCACATCCCATTCAGTAACCTATACATCAAAGTTCAACTGTTGCAACGTGAAGAGCTCATCATCATCATCATCGCCTACTACCCCTTCTGGGGCTTAGGCCGCAAACAAGAGTTCTCCATGCATCCCGGTCCTGGGCCAACATCTCAAGCTGTCCCCAGGTGTAGCCCATTTTCTTGGCGTCTGCCTCCAGGTCTCTACGCCAGGTGTTTCGCGGCCGACCTCTCTTTCTTTTCCCTTGGGGATTCCACTTGAGGGACTGTCTTGTGGTGTTTGTGGCTGGTTTACGGAGAGTATGGCCTATCCATCTCCAACGTCGTTGGAGGATCTCTTCGTCCGCTGGCTTTTGGCTGGTACGTTCCCACAGTTCTTTGTTGCTGATGGTGTTAGGCCAGTGGATCTGGAGGATTCGTCGCAGACAGGTATTGATAAATGACTGGATTTTATTTGTTGTATTCACCGTAGTCCTCCATGTTTCAGCACCGTAGAGTAGGACTGACTTCACATTGCTGTTAAAGATCTTGATCTTTGTTGTGATGGCCAGGTCTTTTGCGCTCCAGATGTTTTTTAGTTGGAGGTACGCAACTCTGGCCTTGCCAATCCTGACTCTCACATCTGCATCTGTTCCACCCTGCTTGTTGACAATGCTGCCAAGGTAGGTGAACTCCTCAATCTCCTCCAGAGCTTTGCCTTCCAGCATGATGGGTGCAGTGTTGCGTGAAGAGCTACTGTCAGTCAATGCATACAACAATTCACTGCAGCCATAGTTATCGTGTTTTGCATTACACTGCTTATTGTCACAGATTGAAATGCAATTCAACCAATTAATCCAGCCTGGTTTCACCAACAACACATGAGACACACTCAAGTTTCTCACATGTTATTACAATACGCATTTTATCTTTAGATTTTTTTCAAATGAATAACTCATAACCGTAATTAAATTACTGTTACATGACATGCAGGTATTAAATTGCATGAATGCTTGTACATTTAGATATCATCTCAGCTATCATCCCAGCGGTGTAAATCTCTCCAGCTCTGTACTGCATTAAATGTTTAATCATGTTTATCACTGTCCTGCAAGGGCTGCAGACCCCGGCTTTTTATTTCTTTTTTTCAGACAACTTTATATATTGGCAACTATCAGTTTGTAAAGATTTCAACAAATAAGAAAAGCCTTTCAGTCTAAAAGTCAGCAAAATGAAAGGCTCGCTGGCACAGACCATTAGAAAGAAACAAGTCCATTTTGTTCCTGATCCACTCATTACATTGACTTGTCACCATTTTGGCATTGGCCCACTTCAATTCCTACCTGCAAATGATTGACTTTGTGAGGAATGTTGTGTTTTAATAGATTACAAAACATGCAAAGTCCAGGCAATTTAATCCTGAGGGAGGATGTCTTTCTTTGCCATAACCGTGAATCTCAAACCGACCCCATCCACATGCTTTTTTCCCCAAATGCTTTATATTAGCTCTCGGCTAATGATCAGTAATGTGTCAAAATTATTAGGACCTGACCGGTCGTCTGTGGATCTCATGTAGAATCTTAATGTGTTGCTTTCTCCTGGTGTGTGTCCATGCAGAGGACAGTCCTCTGGAGACCGGCCCTGCAGCTGAGGCCCAGCAGGGCTGGCACCGGTCGCTGCTTAGAAACCTGCTTCAAGAAACGGTCTGTGTCAAACAGCAGCCTGTGAGTCCATCACAACATTTTCTTCTTTTATGATTCACCAGTGTCAGTGCAGCCAAATAAATATGATCTAAAAGGAGAACAAAATAAAGTGTGTGCAGTATGAAACTATACATTTTTCTTCCCTTAACCCTTTTGTTGAGGGTTAAGGGAAGATGATGTGACACCTAGTTAAAGCCCTATAAGACAATTGTGATTTGTGAATATGGGCTATAGAAATACAATTTGATTGATAAACCTTTTCTGTTCATGACAAACTTGAATTGCAGTTGATGTCTTCACCATGTCTCCCATGTATTTCCTAGGACACACTGTCCAATCTGGCACATTTAAACTGATTAGTCTGGAATAATTGTGTGCTGAGTTGATAAAATAAATAAAGTTTAAAAAAGAATAAAAATGCCCTAATGCAGTGCAGATACAATAGAAAATATTCTCAGGGTTTTTTTAATTGTTATTTATGAACTTTTAACCACAGTTGTTGTGATCGGGGTTTTAAATGTCATAATCAGCAAAGACTTTAAAACAACAAAACAAATGCCTAAAGATCCTCGGAATTAAGAAACAATATTAAACACAAGATTATTTATTTAAAGTCCAATTTAAGAAATATTTCTACCTCCGTCATCGAGGTTTTGTTTTCACCCCAGACAAACTCACTCACTGTAGCTGCCAGACACAGCTTGACTTAGAAAACTGATCCTTTCTACTTGGCCTTGAAACAGAATATGATACAAAGAGAGCTCCAACAGAAGGCAGACTAATTTCAGGAGAAATGACAATTGTCATGCTGCACATCTCAAGCTCCTGTTTTACATTTCACGTGTGTTCCTGAATCATCAAACTGCCTGACTGTCCCTGTGCGTACTGTCAGTCTGCTTTGATCCGACTGTTATTGAGTGCGTCTCCTCAGTCTGGGTGGCAGGCAGGTTTTGTTTCACTCAACAGAAGCAAAGCCTTGGTATCGTGAGCAACTTGATATAAAGAAATGCCCACTAGCGCTGCACAAACCTGATCCTACTGTGTGAAGCGTTTTGTTCTGCAACAGGAGAGGCAGCAGATGTAGGCTACGTGTTGTAAATCAGCGTTCCAGGTAAATATAATAAGGAACGCAGACTATTGTTGACTGACATAAGATACAGCCCTGAGGAAGAATCCTTTACTTCCTATTGCTGGAACATAGAATCCATAAGTACCACAGCCATGTTAGCCCATGGTACCATGAGGTGACACTAGCTACACCACTGTTGTGGAACACTAAGCCCACAGGGAGGGTTTTACAGATAAAGGAAATGTTGGGCTGTGCACTTACAATGTCTCTCTACAATGTCATCCACATGTGACCTTAAACCTCAATGACAAAACAGATAATTTGTCCTATTTGTCATATGGTCACCACGGTCCTCTTCATTAGTTTCTGAAGAGGCCTCATCTAATCCAAGCCTATCAGAGGCCGGCGCCAGAGTGAGAGAAGTAGTACAAAGAAGATTATTGGGTAAATTAAGAAGCCGATGACTTCTCATGGTGAGACAGTCATGCAAAAATGGCAGTAATTTAACATGTTAAATAAGGAATATAATTTAAAGTGAGATACACTGTGGGCTTATAGATTGCGTTAGGGTACACTGAATGTGGGTATTACTATTTGCATGTGTGCGTAGGGGTCTGTAGCGAGTTTGCGTCCAGGACCCATGTTCATGATAACCTGTCCAAAGAGATTGTGATGGAGAAATCAGTGGATTAACCCTCATCTGTCCATCCTCACTAAATGCTTGGGACACTCAGACACACCTGTGTTTGGTTATTTCAGAATCAGAATCTGTTTTAACTGACAGCTACACTGAAAGGAAAGAGACCTTGTCTATGTTATATATATGTTGTCTGTAACCAGTGTTAACACACTGCTGCAGCCTGCAGAGAAAAACATTTCCCCTTGTTTCACATTGTAACTTTTCATCTATGACGGATAACTGTTGTGTCTTCATCACCTCGTTTTACTCAAGTTATTTTTATTCCTCCTCTGTGCTCGGTAATGTCTTCCTCCCTCTTTGTTCATCTGGGCTGAAGACGCATTACGAAGGAGCCGCTCATCCAAGAAATGTACATCGATGATTCATCTTAACCTATTTTGTTGTACATCGCAGCCATGAGCATGAAAACCAAATTCTTCAAGAGAACAGAAGTGATATAAGACGCCAAAGTGATTCAGTCAAATAAGTCACACCACAAGTAATCTCCTGCTACACAGCTCTGTTTGTCATGTTCCTAGATGTTTTGTCTTATACAATCGTTTGACATTCGACTGTTGGCTGTTTGCGCCCTGGAATTCTAGGAAATGTAACTTTTGTGGTCTATTTTATCAGTGTTTGTAGAAATTAATCAGCCTTTATACCTTTCCCATTCAGGAGAGAAGATGGGCCACATGCACAATGATTTATTCATCCAACACTGGACCTAATTCCCAAATCCACTTCATTACTGAAATGGCTAAATAGGCTTCAGAAACAACTCATCCAGGCTATTATTATTATTAAAATAATACTTATTGTTACCATTATTATTATATGAACTGTCGCTGCTGTCATTAATAACATCTTTACACTCTTATTGTTTTCATTATAACTACTCGGAGTTGAAACCTTATGGTGCACAGGTGTTCCTGGTCTTTCTCTCTCCCCCTCTCCTCCCCCTCCCCCCTATCTCTCTCCATTCTCTCCCCTCTTTACCACCCATCTCTCCTCTCTTCCTCATTTTTCCCTGCTCACCCCGACCGGTCGAGGCAGATGGCCGCCCACATTGAGTCTGGTTCTGCTCGAGATTTCTCCCAGGTAATTAGGGAGGTTCTCCTCTCTACAGTCGCCAAATGCTGCTCATTGTGGGAACTGTTGGGTTTCTCTATAATCCCTAATGTCTTGAACTTCTATGTAAAGTGCCTTGAGATAATGTATAATATGATTTGGCGCTGTACAAAGAAAATTGAATTGAATTGTTCAAATAGTTTTTAACATTGGTTAATACTTTACTGCATGGCTTAACTGGAGAGGTAAGCATTGGCTGAGTCACTGATTTGTTTGTTTTTTCTTCCTAAACCACTTACTCGCTCTCTCTCTCTCTCTGTCACTGCTGGAAACTCAGAAGGCTGAAGGTGCTAGTTTGCTTTAGAAGAGTGTGTCACACCCCTGCTGCAACATCTGTGTCATACGCAGGTCCACTGTCTGTATTGCCACCAAGGAAGCTCTAGGAATTCATCTTAACCACTTTAAAATACTCAAGGAAACTGAATCATTGTTTTGCTTTTGTTTTTCTGACAAACTATGAATATATTTTTCAGCTGTATAATAACCTTTTTCCAGCTTTTCGACTACACATAAGAAACAGCACAAGCCGTGTGTGTGTGTGTGTGTGTGTGTGTGTGTGTGTGTTAGTTGACATGATGCTCCTTTACTCATGATGATTGAACCAATGCTTCTGTTTATTAATGATTGATCAGTTAATTTCAACCTTACACCAGTCTGCACAAGACAGTCTCGGCTGAAGACTCACATGATCTGAACCACTGCAGACTGACACTACACAGCTTCAGACTGTGACTGGATGGATTTTCACACGTTTACCAAGGCACCATGATGATGATGAGGAAATGGAAGAACTGGTTTTCTCTCCTCTGAATGTGACGGAAGCATCACCTCCCTTAAAGCTCAGTCACTTCTCGAAAAAGGATATACCTTACAGCTCTGGGTTTCCTGTCGTTGCTTTTGCTAGTTTTATACCTGATTATACAGTAGTTTTACCACACCTCTCTATTCAAAATCAAGCTAATGGAATTGCAATCTACCCTCTTCTTTTGCTTTGTATCACTGCTTGATCATTTTTGTCTCCTGCAGGTATGTTTTTTTACATAACCATAAATAAAATATTAAATATAATGTATTATTTCTGTGACCCAGTATTTTGTGTGTTAGCACTGTCTGAAATCCTGTGAACAGCTCCCCATTATAAAATATTGCACTTACAGCTGAATCATGAATTTATAAAAGCATATATTACTCCCGGTTACATGTTGTGTCATCAGACACCTACTGTACATGTGCCATTTAAAGACAAATAACCTGTCATTGTGAATTGTGTGCACTATGCAGTAAGAATTACCAAATTTCAAGCCCAGGCATATAGTAATGTTTGTAATCTATATCAAATAAGTAAAACTGATTCTTTCCCTCATAAATGTATTTATTTGAAACTATAATAATCTAAAATGTTTGCTGTATGGTCGCTGGGTGAGTAGTAGATCCTCCAAACCAACACACACATATAATCACCCTGTTGTTGAGGTGGTGGTTAACATCCAACCTTCACACCCAGTACACAACATGTTTCTCAAGTGCCCAGTCATGCTAATTGTCAATTATCACCCTTGTAATTCAGGCGTCCCACACACGTGCACAGACACACACACACGTGCAAGGCAAACCACAGTCAGACATGTGCAGGCTTTGTTTTTTTTAAGGATTTAATTGTGTTTCTGCTCAGCTGATGAGTGACGACAGGTTGAATGACCAGATCAATGCCAAAACAATAACTTATATGAATTAATTCTTTACCGCCATTCCCACTAGAAGCATGCCTGTCAATGTTGTCTCTACTGTGTACGTTGTGTTATTCATCATCATATTTATTGGGCTCACATCAACTCAGATTGTATCAGGTAAAGTGCAGGGTGTCACATGTGGACAAGCTTTCACGAATAAATATCATCAATTTAAAGGTAAAAAAAGAGGTGAAGAGACAATTTCTCCTGATTCTCTGAACGAACCACTTTAATACCATGAAGGGAAAAACCTTTGCACAAAGTCACATATTGTTTTAAAGGTAGTGTGGGACGTTCAGCAGTGTTAAACACACAGAACCCAGCTGATCAGTAGCACGTCTGCCTTGTAAACCGCCACTGCCTCTCTCTCCTCTCTCAGTTCTGAAGTGCATTCATCTCTCTTTTCATGTTTCAGATCCGACGAAGTGCTCCATCATGATGGCAGCGCTGTGTCACCTTCCATCTTCGTTGATGAAAAAGGTGTGCGAGTGCGGTCCCACCTGGGGCCCCCCTCCTCATACCCCCGCCCCTACGCCCCTTCCCCATTGTCTTTGAGTGGTTTAGTGCCACTTGCGCTGAGCCTTCAGAGAAATATCACTCTGACAGACCCTGACGTGTCCATCCTCAGACTCGCCTGACGCATGTCACACGGCAGTTCAGTGCTGTTATTTCAGGCCCTGCTTTTACCCTAGGAAAAAATGGATCGGTTTGACCAATGGTATGTGTTATGTGTCTGATTTGTCACTCCTGCTGTACTTTGTATATTGCAAAAAATTTGGACAAATTGCACAAATTCAATATCTTTACATTGTAAATCCAGGAAAATGGCCTTGTATATCATAGTTCTAATTGTATATTTTTTGAATAGATTCTGCTTCTATTCCTATTTTTCTTTCTCACAATATTTGTGTCTTGGTGCTACTTCCTTCTGCTGCTGTGCTCAATTTTGAATTTCCTGTAGGAGGATCATTAACATCTTATCTTAGCTTCTGGTTTTCCTCCCACAAATCTGTCTTGGGTCCAGCATTTAAGATCGTTATAAACATGAGCATCTTCTCCCGAGAGTTTAGTGTTGAAGAGAATAAACACACTATTTGTCTATGTATGTTTTGGTTGTTGTTTTAGGTTTGGGCTTTTCGTTCTACAGAAATCTGAACGCGGTTCTTTGTGGAAGAGCTTGAGTGTCCTGCACAGACTTTGACTCAGCTTTGAACGTCACATATACTCAGACGTGCTGGTTCACTCACACAACAAACCAGCTATTAAACATACCACAGACACACATTCGCAGGCTGTGGTTTTAAAATGACTGGATTGTGTGAACGTGAGAGAAGCTGTGATTAACTACTGAGTTTGACGGAAAATCAGCTTTCCCCAGATCTGTCCCACATATGAACCAGTAGATGGCGCAATGACATAAATATCTTGACATTTTTTTGTAGAAATCTGTCCTGAGCACAGTGCAAAAAGCATTCATGTTCTCAAATATTACACTTTCAGGTGGTTCTTGTGTCATGGTATTAAAGTGCTGTTCTAACATCATACACTCTTCAGGTCTCAGATTTAGAAAGCAACTGCAGGATTTGTATCCCATTAAGCTGCAAGAGCCTCAGTGAGGTCAGTGCGGAGGCCTGGATCTTCCAGTTCACGTCAAAGGTCGAGGGCGGGCTCTGTGCAAGTTGCTCAGTGGGATTTTGTTTTTATTGACAATGTGAGGACAGTTTCGTTTTCAAATGATCATGTTGTATTTTTACCGGCTTCTTATCATTTGGAGAAAAAATTGAGAAAGCAGGGCTCTGTTTTACCAAATGCTTTTCAGAATTTTTTAACCTTTAACTTTTAAAATTGTTGTTTATTTATTTGATAGGGACCAGAAGAAATACAATAGGGACTTAGCTGTAAAAGGACATTTTCATCTGTTGTCCCTCGCTTGTTTTTGAAAGGTAACTTCAAATAAAATAAAATGGCCTGTCTTATATAATATGAATGTACTTACCATTCAAGAATAAAATAAAGCCTAACTAAATCACATTCGATAAAATGGAATGATTACACATAATCACAAGTTTTGTTGTCAGCTGCTCCTAATTGTTTCCTCCAAACGTATGCGTGCGTGCGTGCGTGCGTGCGTGTGCGTGTGTGTTTGTGTGTGTGTGTGTGTGTGTGTGTGTGTGTGTGGGAGTGGGTATGTATTGCTGAAGCAAATGGTACTGATCATGTGCTGCCATCTAGTGGGCTCGTGCAGAGCTCCTTAATTTTCATATTTCTACTCTAATTTTAGTGACTGTAACCCTATACACCAAATACTGTAGCATATATGTATGTAATGTATGTTTTTTTTACCATATTTGAAGGCAGACATGATTTACACAAACATTTTCTGTACATGTAAGACATCAGATTATAGCTTTATCCAAGTATCCTGCCCTTGTGGTTGTGTGTGTGTGTGTGTGTGTGTGTGTGTGTGTGTGTGTGTGTGTGTGTGTGTGTGTGTGTGTGTGTGTGTGTGTGTGTGTGTGTGTGTCTGTGCTCCCCCTGCTTAATTTATAAAGCAAATTAACTATATGCACTACCTGGAGGTGTAAGCCAAACACATTCATGTCAGATATACGAGGCACCGTGGGGCTGCCTGGGAGCTGAGCTGCAGTTTGGTTTGGCAGCTGCACAGCAGGAGCCATCTCTCCCTGTCAGCCGTCATGTGGAGGAGACGTTCATTTCTGAGGAGGCAACAAGATTACAGCCTCTCTCTGTGGTCTTCTGCGGAAAATGTGACCTATCATATCCCACACTGCTTTTATGAAGTATATACATCTTTTCTTATCGCCTTACTTTCCTCCCACAAATCTCTCTTGTGTCGAGCATTAAGGATCATTATTAACAGGAGTATCTTCTCCAGAGTTTTTATTGTTGAAGAGAATTAATACACTATATGGTATAAAGCATTTCTCTTTAAAAAAAGGAACCGTAACTGATTTAATGAGCCATTCACAGTTTCACTGTACCGGCCTTGTGAGAAATGTTTGTTCCAATACTGTTTTAAGTTGTGAAGTAATTGTGACACCTATGAAAAACATTTCTTTTCAATTTAGGATGAGAGCGATTTCTGAAATATTTTGATGTAAATAGCAAAAAAAAAAAGCTGCATTATTGTTTTTTGTATACAGATACAGCTTCAGAGTTTGTCAAGATTATTTAAATTACAAACTCGATTGAAGTTGTTGATGACATCTCAATTCGTGTCACTCATCACAGCAGGAAATGAGAAAATGTGAGAATTGTTGAATACCTGAATAAGATATTTAGTTTGATGTTGGAAATTCAGGCGATTAACAAAACTAAAAATTTGAATGTTAACCATTGGTACTGATCAGTGAGTATAAGAAGCCCTGATGAATTTGTAAGATCTCAAATCCAGCAATCATTATATTTTTGGATGGAAAGAGAAAACAAAGAATCCAAAAGAAATTATAGCAGTACTTGAGATTTTCCCTTTTGATTAAATCTCAAGTAAAAAATAGGGTCTTTCTTCGGGATCTATAAATGTCTTTTTAAGTTCAAATGATCTTGAATGAAGTCGAAGTAATAAGGTGAAATATTGATCATTCTTTACCAGGGGCGAATCCAGGGACGGGGCAAGGGGGGCACTGGTCCCAACTGAAATCAGATTGGCCCCCTGAAGAGCCCCTGTGATGTCAATCATGTTTTTTTAATCGACAGGCTAAACTACTTACTAACAATAAATATATCAATTTGTTAAGAATTTTTATTAAAAATTTTTTTTAAACATTTTCAAAGTATTGTAATGAACTGGGTTTACTATTGTGACGTGCTCTGTGTTAAGATGTTGAGTTACTTTAACCCTTTGATACACAAGCTATGCAAACCCCCTCTAAGGCACAACATGGGTCAAAAATGACCCGTATTGACTTTCAATGTTATTTCATGCACGGCTGAGTGTTTCTTTGCTATATTTTTGGAAATCTAATTATTTCATCATTTAATATTCAAAGTATTCATTAAATATCTTGTTTTTGATTACCACAAATCATTATTTTCATTTTATCTTTCATAATTTATTAACTAAAATAGTTTTTGTATTTTTAAATCAAGTTTACACACATGGGTCAAAAATGACCCAAATGGAGTTTAAATTGTAAATATCTTTGCAATAAATTTATTTCATCATTCAGAATTTCAGGAATTCCTCAATTAACTTGTTTTTGATCATCACAAATTCTTATTTTCATTTGTCCTTATTTATTTTTTTAATAAAAAACATTTTTGTATCACTACCCTTCCATGGGTCAAAAATGACCCGTATTAATTTCACATGTTATTTCATGCATGGCTGTGCTTCTTTGCTATATCTTTTAAAATATATTCATTTAATCATTTAATATTTCAAAGTATTCATTAAAATATCTTGTTGATTACCACAAATCATTATTTTCATTTTCTCTGTCTTAATTTTTGAACTAAAATAGTTTTTGTATTACTTCATCAAGTTTACACACATGGGTCAAAAATGACCCATGTATGCAAGTGTGAATTTGATAGGAACCTTTGATTTGTAAATGTTTGTAGTTAGGAACATGTTTACTGTGGACATCTTTTCACATGCCACACTTGTCAGAACTACTTGTCAGAACTAAATCATGTTGACCTAGCTATCGTTAGCTAGAATTGACCTAGCTTACATAAGCTAACATTAGCTAGCTAAAAGAGATGTTAACAGCTAGCTAATAATATTGGACATATCTATCTTTCCCACCAGTAGAGGGAAGTAATGTTCAACTGTTATGTGCAGTTATATTTTCACAAGAAATATTTTCTTAGGTAAACAATTGTAAAATAAGACATGAATCAGATGTGCAAACGCAGCCCGTTTAGTTCTGACAAGTAGTTCTGACAAGTGTGGCATGTGAAAAGTTGTCCACACTAAACATGTTCCTAACTACAAACATTTACAAATCAAAGGTTAGAGAAAATGAAAATAATGATTTGTAGTAATCAAAAACAAGATATTTTAATTAATACTTTGTAATATTAAATGATTAAATAAATAGATTTTAAAAGATATAGCAAAAAGGCACAGCCATGCATGAAATAAAATGTGAAATGAATACGGGTCATTTTTGACCCATGTTGTGCCTTAGAGGGGTAGTGATACAAAAATGATTTTTATTAAAAAAGTAAATAAGGACAAATAAAAATAAGAATTTGTAATGATCAAAAACAAGTTAATTGAGGAATTCCTGGAATTCTGAATGATGAAATAAATTTATTGCAAAGATATTTCCATCGGGTCACTTTTGACCCATGTTGTGTATCAAAGGGTTAAGAAAAGGGGCTGTTACTGCTGTTAGAAGTTTATGGTAATGACTGAAGGTGACACAAGATGATAGGCTGTAAAGAATGTTACCAAAGGAAGGGATCTGAATCAAGGAAGGATCGGGTATTGGCTGAGAGTCAAGAAATGTTCTGTTGTTGTGGCTCCAGTGTGTGGTTGGAAATAGCGGATGTGGAGAATCCGTACAGAGAAATCAGAGCCACAGTAGCCTGTGTTACCTGGATTATAGATAAACGCTTGATGAACCAATTCAAGTTTTGCAGCTCATTATTAAAGGACACTGCAATGTGTTCAATGATATGCAGCTTTACTCAAAGCTATAGAGCTGAGAGTAAACGAGGAATGACTTAAACATGCACCTTACTCATTCAGAAATTGTGCATCGATGTTGGACATAAAATTGCACCTCTATGTAAATTGTGGCCCATTAATGGCCCTTGATTTAGAAAAATCCTAGATCCACTACTGTCCTGTACTTTCGGTAATGAGTCTGCTTTGAGGGCCGCAAGACGCTGATTCCCACTGTAGTCTCCAAGTAAATAGACTGCACATAGTAAACTCAGGAAGAAGAGCGTTAACCCACTAAACCAACTTACCTTAAATGTTTTGTATCGGCCTCAACTTTTTGTTAACAGGCAAAATATTTGAAGAAAGGATCTGGACAGTTAAACTCTTTCAAAACTTTTGTCACATTGAAGGAATCTGAGACACTAAAGAAGGTGATAAGTTAAAAAGCCTTGAACATCTCACAGCTTTTAAATATTAAACAATAAAAACATGGCTTCTCATTTTTTCAGCCATTTTGGTCTAAATCAAACACGACATGGTCTTAAGGCTGTTCAATACCTATAGTGGTCATGTGATCAGTATGGAGAGGTGAGCAGTCACATGATAAGCGCAGACAGTCTAAAAGCAACATGACAGATCATATGCAAACAAATCAAAACATGCATAACATCCTAGAAATATTAGGATACCCCATACATACACGTATTTCAACGCACATATTTTTTACATTTTAGATCAGATTAGATTAGATTTGTACAACGAAATGGACTTTTACATCTAATGTGTGCAAATAGTAGGGAGGAAAGTATATATCATTTTTTGTACATTAACATGGCACAAAACACAGATGATAACAGAGCATGATGCTTTTTACTGATAGATGACTGACTGTAAGTGTGTGTGTGTTTGCATGCATGTGTGTGTCCATTTGGTTTTAATATCACATATTATAGACATGTTGTAAAACGTATTGCCCGTGCAGAGATTCTTTTTTGTGATGTGTTGAATTCTAACAGTATTAGTTTATTCACCTCAGCTATTAGTCTGAAGAGATTTTCTCTGGTTTATTGTGAACATTCACTTCTAACATGTAGCCTCTATTATATATTAATATATTATATTGTAACATTAAGTCTATCCCAGTACACTTTTTACAATCAATGTACATTCACACTTCCTGACACTGGTATTGATAATGGCACAGCAAATAGTGATGACCTTAGTCTTGCTAAAATAACAACCACTGGTAACTAGAGAATGTCTGATTATAAACACTTAGAACGCATCTATTAAGTTATATACAGTTAATTCTTATATGTATTATTGTACTCAATTAATGGCTGGGGATGGGGCATAACATAAAGAAAATCTGAATTCAGAATGGAGGAAGAATAATAAATCAATTAGCAGTTTGCCAGCATTCGCCGAATGATCAATGACAGTTGAAAACTAAATGAACCTCATCCTCATTTTTTGCCACTGTCCAATGTCCTGGCAGTGTTCCTGATCTTTTGTTTTATGTCGCATAAAGTGCTAGATTATAACTTTTCTTTATGAGACAAGAGTTCCATGTCAAGTCTCACTTTCCTTTTGTGAACAGTTCCTATGTGCTTCATGTAAAGAGCACTACTTTTAAGGGAATGAGAGGAACCATTGAGATTCTCGCTATCATCTATACCCGTTATTAAAGTCTAATAATAGATCTTTCAACATTTGCTGCTTTGTTTCCAATATAAACCTGAAAGTCTAGAGCCCCTGCAACCACAAAGAAAGGCTCTTGTCACTCCTCAGCACAGCAGGGGGCACTTAACCTTACCTCGCACCCTGTGAATACATACCAAATATGTTTGGCTCTGGCGTCTGTTAGACTCTGTCCATCCATCCATTAGCTGTATTCCTTCTTCTTTGAGGGCAGCGGAGGGAAGGGGCCAGAGCAAATCCCAGCTGGCGTCTACTAGATGGTTCTATACTTAAATAAATCGTTTTTTCTTTTGTTTTTGTTTTTACCTAAGAAATTTGTAGTAATAGCCAAAGTGTCGTACTTGGCAAATAAGAACAGGAAGAATATATGTTGGATGTGATGACAGTCAAAGGCCATGTTGAGCAGGGACATGACATCATTGATTAGCCAATACTCAGTTAGATTCTCAATCCGTCACGCTGGATTGGAAGACATTTACCAGGGGAGCAAGTCTGCAGTTTTCCCATAGTAACACTTGATCTGATTATGGGTGTGGGTATACACATACACACACACACACAAACCTGGATTGACTGAAAATATTTTGTGATGGAACTAGTAATTGCTTACTTGAGAAATCCCACGGTGGCCTTTTAGCTGTGTTTCATTTGTTTAAATGTGTATTTAGTACACTTTTAAAAAAATATTCTTTTTATTTCTCATTTCCTTGCTTGGGTTTGAAAGTCAAACATAGGCTCTTACAGTTAAAAGAAATGTCCTGGACTGACGGTGGAACAATTCCAAAATTCAAAACCACCATCAGTTGGCAGTGGCTCTGGCTTTTTATGCTACAACCTTGCACCCATTTACCCCCCCCCCCCCCTTCCACACATCCTGTTGTTCTGACATTGTTGTCAAAGCTCCTCAAAATCTACAAGTGCCTAATAGCTCTGAGGAATCATGGTGTGCAGCCAAAAATGCCTTTCAGGAGGTCCCTTATTCTCAACGCGGAGAGGAAGTGGTTCACAACGGGCCCGAGGCGGCTTTACAAGGGGCTATTAGAGGCCTGTAGCAGGATGCCTCACAAATCCAATTAGGAAGAGCAGGGACTGGACCTGGACTGTCTGCTGCTGCCTGTCAGTCAGAGCAGAGAGAGCAGGTGTCCAGTTACCAGAGGTTTCAGGGTGTGTGTGTGTGTGTGTGTGTGTGTGTGTGTGTGTGTGTGTGTGTGTGTGTGTGTGTGTGTGTGTGTGTGTGTGTGTGTGTGTGTGTGTGTGTGTGTGTGTGTGTCTGATGGAGCTCAGCTTCAGTGAGTCTTTTATCTGGAGCGTATTTATGTGCATCATGTAAGCTATGTTTTTGTCTACAGTATATAAAATTATACTATTATTTGTCTATACATAGATCTGTGTGTGTGGGTTCCTGTACCTACATCCTTGTGGGGACCATTTTAAGCATAGATCCTAGTACATAGTGAGGACATGTGTGGAAAGTGAGGACATTTTGGCTGCACCTCACTTTTTCAAAGGGCTGTTTAAGGGTTGAGACGTGGTTTTAGGGTTATGTTTAGAATTAGTGTTGGGTTGGGTTTTAAAGGTTAGGGTAAGGGGCCTGGGAATGTATTATGTCAATGAGGGTCCCCACTAACATAGAGGTACAAACATGTGTGTGTGTGTGTGTGTGGGGGGGGGTGCGTGCGTGCGTGCGTGCATGTGTTTGAAGTCCAGCTAAATCTGTTTACAGCCTTCCATTATGGACATAATGGACAAAGAAGCCATGTAGACCACATAACATAAATCATAAGATTTTAAGGCGGAGACAGGTTTAAAGGTTAGGGTAAGGTTAGGTTAAGGGTTAGGGTTAGTCAAGTAGTAAATATGGTTAGGGTTAGAATAGTGTATTAGCCGATTGGCTGATTCACAACTGTGCAGCAAGTGTAACATGGTGAATATTGCAGGCATTATAACCTGACACTTCTTAAGTGTTACATGATATTGCTTTGTGCTAATTATTTAACTAACATAACAAAAGTAAATCGTCCATCTCATACCAACATACACACAAGTGTACAAAGAGTAGAAAAAGAGTTAGAAAAAGTATTGTGTTACTATTGAAGTAAGGGCAGTACAATGTCCTTTAGACAGTTTATTTTAACCAGAGTGGTAAGAGGTGTCCTGAGGAAGGCCCAGCTCAAGTCTGAAGATTTCAAAGGGAAGCTGCAAATTCAGATAAAGTGCTGTCTGAGAGCATGTAGCAGCTCCAGTGAAGGTGAAACCTGTGTTTCAAAGAGCAGCTGTGTTCAGAGGAGAGCGGGTCGTCCTCTATTCAAAGGTCATTGGTTCAATGCCGAAGTGTCCTTGGGCAAGATACTGAACCGCAAAATGCTGTTCTCATAGAGAATGAGTTCCACATATGTGCATTGTATGAATATGTGTGTGAATGGCAATAAACTGTACTGTAAAGAGCTTTGAGTGGTCATCAAGACTAGAAAAGCTCAATATAAATACAAAGCACTTTCCTGTTAAAAATACTGTAACATTTATGGTTTTACCCAATAGATTTTTTATAAAAAGAAGTACTTTTGTTAAATTAAAAAAGTTGAGCAACTTGCCTCTTGGTACAATATGATCTGCAAATATCAATATTCAAATACAATAAAAAACAAAGAATTATAATAACCCAGAAACTTTCATGTGAGTACAATCAAGTAGGCCAAGAAGTGTGGTCTTTAAGTTTGTTTTATATGATTCAATATAATACAAAATATTATGATATAAAAAAGACACTGAATGAAAAAAGAGATAAATGGTTTCATATTTATATTGCAACACTTATCTAGTCTTGATGACCCTCAAAGTTCTTTACAGTACAGTTTTACATTCACCCATACAGTGCATCTATTCGAAGCACTTAGTTATTCTATGGGGGGCAATTCAGGGTTCAGGATCTTGCCCAAGGACACTTCGGCATGCAGATGGGTCAGACTGGGGATCGAACCGCCGACCTTCAGGTTGGAGGACGACCACTCTACCCCTCAGCCACAGCCGCCCTAAAATTATGAAGTTTTTTGATATATCACATTGATTCATTTTCTTAATGTGAGTTTTGTGTGTTATAGTTTAACACTAATTTTGCCTGCTATACATTATAGTATTTATAATATATTTTTGTAGGATTTTATGATGTTTTTCTTTTTTAAGTCTTAACACAGTACAAATCTCAACTCTCATTTCTGACATGTATTGCTGATTTTTGTGTTTAAAGATATTTGAGCTGCAAGGCTTTGCACTCTACATTAATACAACATGCTCAGCTCCATGAAGTTTGCCTTTGCCACAGTCTAATATATATTATTAAATATATTTAGTGACCTCTGAAGAAACTCAACTATCACAGTGAGCCAGGGAGAGGTCTTAAGACAAATATCTGTGCTCATAGGGAAAAAAAGAGGTGATGGACTGTTGGTGAGCTGGTCTATCTGTTCCAGAGCAGGAGAAGAAGAAGTAGAACATCAGTGTTGAGTGATTAGAACAACAACAGTGGGCAGGCAGCAAATGTAGATCTCTGCTGTGGAACATACGTGGCCCATAACTCAGTGTTTCAGCCGCCAGAACTTTTGATCTAGCTCTATTTCTTCATGTCAACAGCTGTGTGTGTGTGTGGGTGTGGGTGTGTGTGTGCATGTATGTGTGAGAGTGCGTTATACAGAGGCCTGTCCTCCCCTGCGTGAGGTAGTGCGGGAAGTAGGGAGGCAGGGGAGGGAAGCTCTTATATTAATGGCTGTGGTTAACCTGGAAGGGTCAAACCCATTGGAGCTGTTGATGGATCTGGTCTGCAGGAGCCCTCTCTCTCTCTCTCTCTCTCTCTCTCTCTCTCTCTCTCTCTCTCTCTCTCTCTCTCTCTCTCTCTCTCTCTCTCTCTCTCTCTCTCTCTCTCTCTGTATCGCACGCACAAACACACACACACTCTTGTCCGCATGCTCCCAGGCCTGGCTGTATGACCATCAGTCCGTGGTCGTCCGGTCACAGATGGCGATGACGTAATTTTCCTTCGGGAAAAAAGATGACTATAAAGAAGCAACGTGGACTTTTAGTTAAGGGCATGTTTATAAAGACAGAGGAAGACGAAAGCATGTCATTTGATGAGGTAAAGCTCAGTGGAACCACATAACAACAGAGTCTTAAGATAGTGAAAAAAGATGACCTCCCGAAACACAATCTGGGAGGTCATCGGCTTTCCCTTGACGATGAATGACTCTGATGGCAACGGCCAGCACAGATATCCACTGTCTTGGCCCTGGTCCCACTAGCGTCTTTTATTACACAAGTCAAATGTTTCTTCTAGGGATGCACCGATATGGAAATTCTTGGCCGATACCGATGTTTAGAACAATAATCTAGCTAGATTCTAGATACTGATATTTGTTTATTTTGTTTTTGTTGTTATTCATTCACCCTTTTGTGCCAGGAAAATAATTAAATCATTATTTAAAAAGTACTATTTTAAATTATTTCAGCCCTTTATCACTCTTAGCTTTTAATGAGCACAAATTCAATCAGATTTATGAAACAATCTTTAGTTTAACTAAACTTTATTTAATGGAGACATATTATGCCCAAGTTGATATGTTTCCTTGGGGTCTTAATGAAATGTCTGTAACATATTTTGGTCAAAATACCACAAGGATAATTTAAAGCAGCACCCTTTTTACCCTGTCTAAAACAGCCCTCCTCAGATTGACCTGTTTTGAGTGTGTGAGTGTACCACCACCAAGGGATATAATCTGAATGCCAGATTGGCAGGCTGCAGAAAGCATAGTGTAACGGTCTGGGTTTATGCTTATGTTTTGTTATGACTTATGTTCAGCTAAGACACTGTGTTAAAGGAGTATTGAGATGTCCTCAGGGTCAGTGAACAGGTCGGGGTGGGGCATGTGACAGTTCTAGACCAATGGGGTGGAGTTGTGTGGGATGACAGGTTCTCATTGGCTGGTTTGTTGGGGGTCAGGGGTGAATGAGGAAGGAAGTGTCGAAGATGGTTGTTGATGTGAGGAGTGTTGGAGAAGGAACAAGGAGTGTGACATGTTCGCGTTGACTTTAATAAAGTTACAAATAAGAGAAGAAGTTCTGTGTCGTCTGTGAGGCGGGGACGTTACAATACCAATGAACGGTCGGCCAATGCCATCGGTGAAAGTCAAGTTTATTATCGATGCGCCGATGGCAGTTAACAAGGCGAATATCGGCGGTTACCGATGTACGGCCGATACATGGTTGCACCAGTAGTTTCTACACACAAAAACACAACTGTGACCATTTTTCTAGGTGTTTTAGGTCCAGCGATCTACATTTGAATGGCTTTTCGGCCATTGTGTTCTGCCTCTTGCTCTCAACACAGCCTGTTTACCTGCAAGCAACCAAAGCCTGTACGTGATTGTTCAAAGAAGAAATGGAGACCAGAAGATTTCCAGACCCAAAATCTTGTTCCTCACCTACAAAACAGATTGTGAATGTAAATATGTTGATTCTTTTTTTTTACAGATAACATTTCCAATATAAAATTCTAAAATTGTGTGTTTTGCCAGCACTCAAGTGCAGTTAAGTCAGGCAAACTAGAACCACTCTGTTGGGGAGAGATCATGGTTGTGGTTAAACAATCCTGTTGACTGCTAGAATGAAAAAGTCAAGACAATGTGTTCACCCAACCACACACACTGAGCATCTGAGGAGCTGGAAAGTGTCACACTCGTCCTGACAGATCTTATTCACAAAAAGCCACAAGAGGTGAGGATCCAAACATACAGTAGGCTGAATGAATGACAGATGCTGACGAGATCCAGTGAGGAATGTTTCCTCAGAAAGGTCGACAGAAATCCACAATAACATTGTGCAATCTTACTGACATTCACTCCATTCACTGACCTAGTTTCAATGGTTGGTTAGGAGGCTGCGGGATTTACTGAAAACTCTTACATGAGTTTCCTCCATTGCCAGTGTTCACTGACCTGCTGACCCCATGCAAGATGTTAGCTTACAATGTGGTATGACAACAAGGTAGTGCAAACTACAGGTACAGTTTGTCACACATTGCATTGCATAATAGTAATGATCACGGTAGTTTTACTACATTGCGAGATCATCAAGAGAGGGACAACAACTAAATCTGTACTTGCAAGCACATGGTTTAATCATGAATAATATCAGGCTTTCAGAGTTGTATTGTACATAATGCCACTGGAGTGAACAAGAGACACACACCAAACATGTATATGGTCTCAAATAAATCCCTGTCTGGCTTGAGTTATCACTTTTTTGAGGAAAATAGTTCCTTTGAGATATGAAAATACTGCTGAATGTACTAATGCTTGTGATGTAGTCAATCTCTATATACTGGAAGTATCTTGTAATTATTACTTATATTATAATATTAAGGCTCTGCAATATACTAGTGACCTGTCCCAGCCTCATGCCCAATGTCAGCTGGCATCGGTTCCAACTCCCTCATGACCCTCAAAGGAAGAAGTAGTGTAGACGATGGCTGGATGGATGGATGGATGGATGGTGCAGACCTAGTCCGAGGCCCAAAAGTCCCCTTATGAAAGCACATTTGAATTCACCAGACCTGGACTTTTATTTTAATCTACAACAAATTGCTCATAAACATCAGTTTGCTTGAAATGCTCGAAATTTCTTTCTGGGAAAATGGTGAAAATGGTGAAAAAAGCCCTATCTCGCAAAGTTCAAGAAAGTCAAAAATAATCCTGGATCTACCCCCTGATCCACATCAGCACCTAAATGTAATGCGCTATTCCCTGACCCATATCACGTCCTTCCACCAAGTTTCATGGTATTCTGTCAGATATTTTTGCATAATCTTGCTTACAAATAAACAAAGACACAAACAAACAGCGAGGAGTGAAAATATGACCTCCTTGGCAGAGTTCAGCCTACAGGATACAGCACATGATAGTAAAAAAATGGACTGGTAAAGTGAAAAAGATGGCGGGGGGAATAAGAGCAAGGAACACCTCCCTGCAACATCGGGGAACACGTCCAACACTGTTTCCATGGACACCTCATGATCAAAGCCTCTCTGTTATGATGCGTGCAGATAACATACTCTGGTTTGTACTTTTGAATAGCAGCAACCAGGAAGTACCCCAAGGAAACAAACTGGTTTCCAAACCAAAGCATCTGACACAAGTTACAGTCGAAATTGAATCAAGCCCACCCTTGGGTTTCCCTGAGATGCTATCCACTGCTGACTCTGATCTCAGAGCAAAACAAAAAGATGACATCAGAGAGGAAACAGGAGAGAAAGAAGAAGACATGCTCCCAATTACAGGACAGTGTCATAGATTAAAGAACAGGGACTGTGTGCCTTTGCAGAGACATGTAGTGGTGGGGCCACATGGAAAAAGCTACCACTGACGAATGAAGAGATTAACTGTGTTTAATGAGATGAGGTGGCCGTTTCCAGGCTATGAGGGTCAGGACTCTTTTTGGACGGATAAGTTTTGTTATACCTTTGTCTCTGTAGTATTCTTATGGTGCGTAACATATAATCAGAACATATCTATATTCATCTGTGTCATTTAGTGATCCATTGATGTGAGCTACACTGTTGCACTAGCTGACACGTTACCTCATGAACATTAGGACTGAATTTGTCTATTAGTCTTCCCCTGCCAATTCATTATTTAGTCCTGTTTATAACCCTTGCTAAAGACTACAGAGGCCTGCCGTGTAATGAGTCTGAGATTGTTTCTTGCAAGGTCTTCAGTAGGTACCAGCGGGTTAGAGCTGTAGACAATGTAGACAGGTCAAACAATTGAAAGACCAGTGAGAATGTTTTTTTTTGGTTGATTCATGGGACTAGCTCACATTAAGAAAAGTAAATGGAAGGAGAGGAATAAGAAATAAACTGATAAACTAATTAACTATTGATCGAAACAAAGAAAAATGTCTCCCTGAGTTGAAGAAGTGAGTCACTGATGTTGTTGATTGATTTTGGGCGTGGTTCATTGGAGGAAGATTCCTCAGGCTCGTTAGAAGGTTGAATCCATTGACAATGTTTAAAAGGAAAATAATATTCCAATTATTGACCTTAGTTAGAGTAAGACATAATTTTGATTATGAAGTTTATAGGACTTGCAAATAGAATTTTCCATTGAGATTCCTGTTTATGTGTTAAAGAGCATAGTGTGATTATGACTCACGTCAACGTTCTTTCTAGTTATTTACACTCCAATAGGACATTAAAATTTGATTACAACATATACATGTCTACGTAATGCCACAACTCAAAATATATTCATTCCATTATTGCTTTTTCCGACATATGACCTTATAATCAGGAAATGCTGTTTAGGTGGCACTGTCTTATTCAGACTATTGGCTTAATTAGGTCAATCTAAATATTGGTGTCCATGTTAGCATTGCTATTGTTGATTTGTTGACACTCAGGAACAAAATGGAATCTCACCGGCCTTACCCTTTAATGTAAACTTCAAAAAATGTGCAGTCATACTGGATTCATTAACAATCATTTATTATGCATTCACCAGATAAATTTATAACACAAAACACTATATTAAAATCTGCCTCCACTGCCTGCGTCTTGTACCTGTGATACAGCACAGAGGCAGACGACAGAGATTACAGAGCTTTGCTGCAAAGCACACAGACACGTTAGTACGTCAATCAGTCTGTCTCATCCTCAGTCCTGAGCTGGAGCGAGGGGGAGAAGGGTGAAGGGCGCAGGGAAAGGAACCTCTTCACAGTGCTATAGAAATCAGGTAGTGGTTCAGGCCCCCTTGCTCTGGATCCACTTTTGCCCACGATGGGAGTGAATCCCACTGGAGCCTTGAGTTTCTCTGTCTTCTCCTGCCTTTCACTTCTTTCTGTCTGAATAAAGAGGAAGCACTGCTGAACAACAGAGAAAGCTTTTTCTTCACAGCTCTCACCTCCTCACATCACCATGGTTCATCGACCGTCTGGTCTGACCAGAGAGTACAACAGTTTTTGCACAGGGCTGTAAAACACTGAAAGAGCATCACCCTGAATGTCTGAAGGATATGAGCCTTGCTTTAGTTAAGCTACATGAAGGTCTAGATTGGAAACTTGATTTGGTATTTTAAGGATAATACCAGTGGGTCGCACTGCAGATCTGCATCACACCAGAAACGCAGCTGATTATCTGTCATATAACATTATGGCTGCATAAATTCCTATCTTGAGATTAGTTCCTGCAGCTTTAAGACTATGCAAATAAAGCATTTTCCACTTGAGGTTTGGATCCAGGTCCTGTTCTGGGTCTATTTCTTGATTCAATGGATAGATTTTGGTTATGCCTTATATAAGATGCAGACCTAATAGTAGGGCAGTATGGTTGTTAAATTGGCCGTATCACTCGCAGTGACATCTAATCTTTAGATGACAAAGGGTCGGTGAGTTGTGGGATTTGTGAGTCACTGAGCTTTTTATATGATTTCAGACTCTGAGCATTTTCAAAAAACTCTCCAGGCACAGAAACCCACAATCACATGGCCCAGGAGATGTTAGCCGTGTGCTCCTTGGCCTTCATGCGAAGCACAGCGATGCTGGACGAGCGCCTCTCGAACTCTGGCTTGGTCTCGAAGGTGTGGTGGCCGTTGGCCGCCGGCGTGAGGAGAGAGTCTGCACTGAAGAAGTTGTTGAGGGATACGTGACCGAACTGGTTCTGCTGATTGGGGAAACCCATGTAGCCATGGTCGGCAGCGCCAGCGGCCGAGCGGGGAGAGTGTGAGTAGGGAGTGACGCAGGGCGGGGAGCCTCGGGGCAGCACGCAGGAGGAGACCACGGAGCCGCCGGAGGCCGGGTTCGGCCACAGGTTGTTGGAGATCTGTTGGGTAAAGAGGGTGTTAGATACGGAGCAGAATGAGTTTCATAGCATGGAGATCTAACACACACTACCATGACTGCTGAAGATCATGAAATACAGTCAAAAGCTCTGGAAAACCCTGTAAACAGATGCTAGTCACACAATATAGATGTAGTTATAAGAACATTTTAGTTCTGCAAAGTTCGCTGAAAATAAAAAACTAAATAAATCTAAATATATCTTATTATTCGTCTCTATTGCAATGTATCGCATTTTAAAGGGGCTACAAACGACACAAATGGAGTAAAATAATTAACATAACATTTACATTATACTGCTCTGGTTATTCAATGTAGTTCCAGCATGCATCTGTTAAAATACAGGAATATTTTGTAAAATGCTTAATTAACAGAAAAAATGTAAATAGGTTGTTCCACCCACAGCATATTTTCTAAACTCTAGTGGTGTCTGTGTGAGCTTTCACTAAGTTTTGGTTTTATTTGCCCAGGTTTTGAGATATGAGTCGATCCATAAACAGTGTCCGGTTACAGAAGAATTGGTCCCAATGAAAACTTCTGACAAATATATGGAATATGTTGTCAAACAGTGACACTTCTTATGAAAAATAAATGTTGCCGTTAAATTATTTTTAATGTTATATGTTTTTAATGCTGCGAGCGCCATATGGAGGCCGAGACTTGAGAGACAAATGAAAGCACAACTGTATTTATGAGTCTACTAATATAGAGGTCAGCGAGGAAATATGTTTTGTTCATATTTAGTTAATGGTTAATATGTTTACATGCACATGCATTTCAATGAATCCAAAGGAATGTCATTCATGTCTCATATTCCTCATTGGAGGCCCATGCAGAGAGCAGACAGGACAGTGAGTACAGAGAGCAGATATAAACCCATCTGGTCAGCACAGTAAACACCACATGGCAGGAGCGTCTCCGCAGAACAGAACAGCATATAAGGTAAAATACACCGATTACTCGGTCACATAATAAATGACCTAATTTCCTCCAATTTCAAGATTTCAATCAAACCGAGAAGACAAGCCCATGTACAGTTAGTGGATGTGATAAGCATGGCAATTAATCTGTTCTTTAAAACTGCATTTGGTCCAATTTAAACCACTGAATCCAGACTTCTTTATTATAATGACTACGTAAAAACCTGCAGCATGTTCAGAGAATACAGAACATGCAAAGGGATATAGACTGAACCAACTGTCCTATGTTGCTATTGTGCAACATAGGACAACACCTTAGTTTACAGAAAAGACCACAAGCCAATTGTGGTTGGATGAAGAGTTTTCTTTTGACAGTGAGATAAACTGACTCCAGCTCAGAAATGTGGCTGTAGCATGAGAAGCAGCTTGGGCCGGTGGAACGTTTCCTATGTGTGCCTTCCTGACAACATGTGTCATTGATCAACTTCAATCTCTACCCAGAGCAACAACAATGGCCAAAACCCTTATAGTAAACAAAAGAAAAAAACAAACTCTTTCAAACTCACAAGAATGCGATCCATGCCCGCTGAGTTAGGGGACACACAAAGACACCCACTCCCCCCACTCAGTTACTCTTAGGGTGCATTCAGTGACAGTAATCTGGATCAGCTGCAGGACAGGGCATGGCTGGTATCCAGGGCCATCTATCAGAAACATGTGTGAGGACAATGAGACAGTCCAGCAGATTCTTTGACCTGCTCTTGGACCAGGCCAAGCACAGGCTCCAACATCCTGTGCATTTCAATTTATGATTCTACTTTTTCTTTTTTCTTCTAAATCAACTCACAAACTGTTTTCTTTAAGCTTGAAATATGAACACACACTGCTGTGAGAAGAGGCTGTCTGCATATTTCCATCCGTGAAAAAAAAAGAAATCAGCACGGGCCTTGACAACACCACAGAGGCCTAATCTCAGTTTGTGATAGACCCAGAGGACGAGCTGACACTCTGCGTCTGGTCTCACCTCATCTTGTACATGACCTTTGTCCAAAGTGCAAGATAAATGTTCAGCCAACATGAAATGTGATATTAGGCCATTCATTCCGCCATGACACCTCGCAGCCTCTCTAATCAGCGTCCAGGCTCTTTTCTGAAGATACGTTTCATAATAAGTGATTAATTGCGCCGCAGTGACAGTTTGGCTGCTTTGTGCAATTTGTTGTGACTCGCACGGGGGGGGGGGGGGGGGGGGGGGGGGGTATCTTAGAGGGGAAAGATCAGTGCAGGCCGCTGTGCGCATTACGCACCACCGGCGTCCCGTCGGCTGCATGTATATATGCTTTTGATGAATGGCTTTCAACTCCATCAGATTTTATTTTTTTTTGAACAGGCTGTAAAAAGTTAACTCCTTGAGAAACGTGGGCTCAAACTCGCCTGTGTGTAGCTGTCGGTCCTCGGTAAAACGGCTAAATCGTAGGTGGCTGCGAAGTGCGTCTTGGCCTGTTGGATCTGCCCGTAGCGCTCCCTCTTCCTCCACTTCGCTCTTCTGTTCTGAAACCACACCTGGTAGGAGAGAGGAAGGAAACATGGAAAATAAAATAAAACAATATCATTTTAAATAATGTGACTTTCCTGCCTAAAATACCTGGTATATTTCTCGAAAAGAAAAAAAAAACATGTTAAATAATGTGTTGAAAAATAAGTGCCGTGGCAATTATTGGAAAATAAATATTTCTGTAATGATGCAGATAAAAAGCAAGTCTTTGGTTAATCTACATATGTGTTTTATCTAATAAAATATGATGAGGTGTTTTCATATCATCTACACCGGGGGATTTATATTTTTACGCACTGCTCCTCATTCCTGTTTTATCTTCTTAAACCTTCCCCTCCTTATCTCACGCTTTGTCGTGTCCAGCAGTGAGACTGAGAGAAAACACTGAGCCCGCTGATGGATGGTACCTGCACTCTGGCCTCCGTTAACTCCGTCCTCATGGCCAGCTGTTCCCTCACGTACACGTCTGGATAGTGCGTTTTCTGGAACACCTTCTCCAGCTCCTCCAGCTGCGCGCTGGTGAACGTGGTCCGGTGTCTCCTCTTCTTGCTGCTGGACACGTTACTGTCGCACTTGTCCGCCATGTCGTCCAAGTCCGTCTTCTCCTGCCCGCTGGTCACCGGGGACGCGCGCAGGGTGCAACAACTGTCCATGGACCTGCCGAGGTCCGAGTGCAAAGTGTCCTCGTCCGTTTTTGGCACACCGTAACTGGCTGGAGAGAACAGGTGACAAATAAGTCAGAAATATTTCTTATATTTTATTTCAGCATTTGTTAACTACAGTTTAGTGCAAAACAATGATTCAAGGATCCGAGTAAATAAAGTGTGGACTGCACGAATACATTTCTATCCCTCCCCAATACACTCTAAGTCCATTTTCATAATTTTAAGTATACACAAAATTCAATAAGACATAAGACAAATGCATAAAATAATTTCAAGAATAATGACATCTAAGGAGTATATCTGAATTTGAATTACGCATTTGAAAGGTTTTGGACAAAACCAAAATAGAAAGATGATAAATGTTATCAAATGTAACTTATTTTTTCCAGCTCTGGTACTGATGGAGATCCTCTCAAAGCACAGGGATGATGCACAGAAAGTCAGTCACACAACACAAAGTTGTTACGCACCGTTTTGGTCTCCGCAGGGCGATGAGCGGTGTTCGCCGCTCTGGAGCCCGAAGGCCTGCGCGCACTTCGCGGAGGACTTGGTGAAGTACTGCGCGCTGTCCAGGCTCTCCATGACCTGGTCCATGTAGTAATCGCTGGCCTTCATCCCTTGACTTTTCAAGGCAAACTTATCCTCCATGTACTCCATCATCTCAACCGGGATCCACTCTGCTTGAATCTGATGTCACCATTAAAGAAGACGCTCTAATCGCGCGAAGATTAGCGGAGCGGTGCTTTGTGATGCAATAATTTGCCAATGGAGTTGATTTGCTGTGTGTTGAAGGCAGAACGTTTTTATAGCCCCGAAGAGAATGAGAGTCTTAAAGGAGAACCCTGTCCTCCTCCTCCTCCTCCTCCTCCGTGGATGTGAACCAGCAGCCAACTCCTCCCACGACCCCAATCCAAACCAGATACAAGTTAGAAGTGAATCTATAGACCCACAACGACTCTGAGAGGAAACAATCACAAGTCACTATAATGTACAACATGTTTACACATCCAGAATGAGCCCATCATTTATCTACAGCTTGGACCTGGGTCTGAGAAAACCTGCCCACTTCATCCCTGTGTCTGAAGTAAAGGTCGCTGCTCTCTCCACACACACACGTCCATTTAAGACTATTTAACCTGGCTGCTTTCAAAATAACTGAACAGCAATATTTTCTAAAATTCACGTAAAGTTAGGCGCAAAATCACATTTTACTTTAATGATTAATATGTTATATCTACGTTGAGACTCTTTTCTGAATCTGAGTGATTTGCTCAACTTTGTACTTCGAACGCCCAAAGGCGTCATGTCACTATATAACCATTTATATTTCTTCTAGAAAATAAAATAAATCTGAACTTTTCATAGAAAAAAACGGACAAAAAAGGAATTTTGTTTTTTTATTAATTAACAGCACAAGTGCGTAAAAGCTAATCCGTTCACATTAGCTACATAACAGCTTACATAAAAAAAGTATGGCTGCCCAATTTTATTTTAATTTTTTTAAGAAATTGTAGAAATGACACCAATTCTAACTTACTCCCTAATACAATTCAATCGATATTAACGGTTACACGCTTGCTTCATTCCGAGTTAAATAACGGGATTATTAATTCCTGACTATTTTTTAAAAAATTACATATTTAAAATCCAGCTTTACACGTTATTTTTGCTGTAAGGTTCAGTGTGTCACTAACTATTTATTACTTACTGCTGGGTTGAGTTGCGACAGATTAAAAAAGTGAATGATTGAATGTAAATCTAATGTCGGCGCAGTTCGATACTTGCTCTCATGTCAGCCACCATCTGCAGATTATTATGCTTTATATGAAATTAACGTTTTGAGTCAAATGTTTGCCGAATCATCGATATGTTTTTTCAAAGAGAACCAGACATGATTGTAAATTTATTTTATTTTTAAACGAGGACAAACTTAAACATACAGTAAAAACCAGGCTCTGCCTGTTGGTCAATAAAAGCCTCGATGCATCTTCCTGAACTCTGTCGCTTTATTCTTTAAAATGTGAAATACATGAAATCAAATGAGGATTTAATATTTGACATTCATGGTTCCTGTAGAAGACGTGTTGACCTTTTCTTGCTTTTCAAGTAAAGAGCAAACATTCCTCTGGTGCAGGGAAGTTGAGTTTCATTGAACCCATGCAGACTCCCCGGAGCAGACCGGACTCAACAGGGAGGTTTTTCTTCTAAAAAAGGACAGGAAGTGGGCTTCTTCTATTTCTTCTTATTGGTGGAATTATGTTACCACTAACCAAAGCCCATCTCCACATCTCCACCCTGGGCCACCCCACCTGCCACGCACACCATGCGTTGCTTTGGTTCGCTCTGGGGTCAGTGGCAGTTACCTGGGGCTGCACACTGCCACGGGAGAAAATATAAAAATAAATAGAGGTGCTCTTAGTAGCAGGGGGGGGGGGTCCTGTTGGGCTTCTAAGATGACCTCGCGCACCGGCTCACGCTGAGGAGAAAATGTGAAAAGTTCACTGTGGTCTGGTGGACGTTTGGCGGCAGACTCCTGCCACAATAGATGCTGGGACCGGTTTGTAGAGCTGGATGGATCGGTCACCTCCAGGCCATGAAGTCTTTCAGTGCTGCAGCCAAAATGTCAGGTGAGCCACCTGGAAAGACCTACGGATTCATTTCTAATGAAAAAACATCCACTGCCAGTTTGTTATTATATTGTGTATGTGTAGCACTCATCGTGGTCAAAATAAATATGATTGAACTGAACTAATTATCATTCATTTTAGTCTTGATGTGACTGAACAGAGTCCAACGCGACCAAACCAGGGCTGAGAGGCCAAAATGTGCCACTTCAGAAGGCAAGAGCATGACATCATGATGCCTGAAGCTCTCCAGGGTCTAATTTAATCCGTCAAAATGTCTTCCAAGTTGGGCCAGCTATGAAACACAAAATCGAACCGAGTTTATATTCCCCAAAAGCACAACATTCTGAGAAGGTTGTGAATGTCATCAGAATCTGCACATTAGGCTCAGGAAGCTGAACATCAAAATATCAAAAAAAGTTAAAGCTGCAGTTTGGGCTTCCAGAGATTGTTTGTTTGTCCTTTGTTATTTTTCAATGGAGTTGGACATTCCTGATCATCAGGATTATGAAACTAGTTAAATTAATCCAGACTACAGACTAAAGCAACATTATGATTAAAATACAATGAGTTTGAAGATTTTTTTCATAAAACCACTTAAAAAGTTTAAAAAGGTTTTACAGGTACAACATCAACAGAGCACCTAGCAACAATCAAGACAGGCACACATGATCTATTTGCATATTTAAGCAATTTTAAATACAATCAAATCATCACCACTAAAAACATCTAAAAGCTTATTTAAGTGGATTTTAATATTTATTCAATCTAAAGGTGAAAATGGTTCAGATGACAATCATCAAAAGAAGCATGTTTACACAAAGAACAACAGCGAACAACTGTAACAAGCTGCTCAAGCACAAACAATATAATATAATGTTTATTGAGTCCAGTAACAAAAAGAAAATGATTAGCATTTAAAAAAAGAAAATTAGACAAACCTGGAGATATTTTTGCTCCTGACAATAGAAGCTAAAATAAATCATGCCACTGATAAATTATTTTGAATGAATAAAAAGATGACTGTATTATGAAAAAGTTAGAGATCAATGTGTGTTTAGATTTACAATTGCTAATGTACATTTTAGATGATTATGTTATATATGTACAATGTATTAAATATGTGTGTACATAAATGTCCTCTGTATATTGTCTTACTAGTGATTTTTTTCCACCTTCACCTCTGTCAAATATAATAAAAATCTGATTCCCTGAAGTTGAAGCTTCAGGGAAGCTTCAACTTTTACCAGAATCCTGTTAAAAACTGTTTCTGATTAGTTTATTCCAAATTTCTTTTTCAATTGGTTAACAATTTTCAGGAAAAATTTGGAATTTTTCTATGAGTTAGGTTTATTTTACATCCTTGGATATTTACAGTGCTGAGACTAAGGAAAGCTTTACACAATACTTCCATATTCCAAACCTAATAACTTTGTAACTCTCTTTATGATTTACCCTTCATATGAATGATAAATACACCATCACTAGAACTTCAGACCAGCTTCAGTACCACAGCCACATTTCCTTCAGTATATCAGTCAGCCTGCACAGAAGCTCTGCAGTGTGTTGATTATATATAGTACTATAAGTCTTTTTTGCACATAAGTGTGAACGAGAGGAAATCCTACAAAATTTAAATATATTTGTCCCATTTTTAGTCCATTTAAGGCAAAAAAATTATACATATTATTAAACATATATATATTTCATGCAAGACATGTTGCTTTGTGTTTTAGGAATGTTGTTTTCCCCCCCAAGGTAGCTCACAGTTTCCATTAATTTACACAGGATATAAAAAAGAATTATAACATCATTGAAACATGCCTGTGTTCATTTTTCCATAGCTACATTATTGTTGTAATGTAATGTTAATATAACGTTGACAAACATTAACGCCACTTTCACTGGGATTTATTACACAACTCAAGAAAGTCCCATGGGTCTGCTGATTCATTTTCAAACACATTGAACTGAATTGAAACTAAAACTTGTCTACAAAAAACCATGTCCCAAAAAATAAAACCGTACATTATCCATTCCAAACTGTTCAGGTGAAGTAAACAGAAGTCTATAGGACACATGAAGCTGAAACTTGCAAAGACACTGTTAAAGTCCTTTAATGCATTTGAAGACATCACATGGAGCGATGTGGATACTGAACCTCTCTCTGCCAGACTCCATTTGACAACGTTAGCTGACTTGAGGTCAGGCTGGCAGCGCAGTCTGAGCTGAGAGCAACATTCTTCATCTTATCTAAATGTGTGGTGCAGCACTCATTTCACCAGGCAACGCATTTTGGATGTCTTAGGTTACATATAATTTACCCATAATCCAAAACTTTAATGATGGCTGGTGGATGACGTTGATGTTTAACAATATCATTTCAGAAGCAGTAGTCGAAGAAGAGGAGTCGGAGTCTGGTAGATCTGAACCTTGTGACACGATGTGTTTTAATGTCACCTGTCTGATCATGTTTTATATGCAAAAACAATCTGAATTTTCCAGTTGTACGTTGTACAGCTGTATAATGACAGTCTGAAGACAGACACCCCCACTCACTCACTGTCCCCCGCGGGGGTTGACGAATCAGTCTCCGCCTGAGGGAAGACCGTCCTCTTGGGTTTCACAACAGCCTCCAAGTGGGAAAGACCACCACATCTCTGGCATACGCCACTCTCCGAGACACAAATCCCCATCAGCTCGAGTACAGTCATAACACACCCTCCAGACATGTGTAAGTGAAAGATAGAAGAAAAATAAATACAGAGACATGCTGGAGAGATATGCATTTCCTGCCAGGGAGCCACTCCGCAGCTCAGACTATTTGTTTTGACATTAATTAAGTTATCATTTCTAGGCAGCCGACCAGCGAGGAACCTCTGAGCCTGAGGTTCACCACCTCCGGTGGGGCAGTGTTTGTGAACCGACGCCTTAATTCAAATACACAGAAAAGGTCGTTATAATCAACGGTTGAAAATAAAGAAAACAGTCTTCTAATTCCAACACCAATGTTTGTGTTTGGCTCATAAAAGCAGTAATTTCATGGCTGCTGTTGGTAAGCAGGAGCTAAACATATCCACAGAATGGAGAAATTGCACAGATTTCTGGCCTTTATTAAAGTTTGCTCTTAAGGGAGAGGAGAAGTAGAAAAGGCACATCTCTTCCCATGGTTACAAACTATATTTACCGTCGAGAGAGAATATCAGTGCAGAGACAACAGTTCAGAAACAGGAATCCACAGGTACTTCACGTCCTGGTTCTTATTTCCTGCCATCATTTGCATATGGAGCGTGTCATTCGTTGAAGGTTTATGACTTTGCTCCATGTGTTTCGGTGCTGGTTGGCTGCAGTCACATTCAGGTCCTGATACTTGAGCAGAATCACCGTAAGAAAAGGGCCTGAGGATATTTGGGCTGTTCTGGCTCCTATTGGTCTTAATTAATATCCAGGAGAGGGAGCCCATGTTTTCAGCTGAGTTTAAAAGAACCAGCTGCAGAGGGGATTCAGCACAGGTGATAAAATAACATCATACATCAAACTAAAGAAATTTGTCTTCATGGAAGAAAGAAATAACCATTTAACGCTCCTAATAAAGTCCTAACAAAGATTTATTTAATAACTTAAGACATCAAATTTGTATCAAAGGCAGCACGGCCCTGAGCAATTCTGATGCACATAGATTTTGCTTTTGAAAATGCTGCAAGATGTACAAGATGCACATCTACATATATGCACATCCTTGCTGTATAGGAGTTATAGTTAAATCTACTTTAAATGGTGCTGTGTCGGGGCAGGAACACAAATAGATGTCGTTGTCGTGGAGTTGGTGTTCTACTTGTACACTCTGTCCCTTTTCTTCCCTCCTCCCCAGCCGCCGCTCAGCTGCACTGGATTGTCTCGGAAGGAGATGCGTTCCTTTCTTGATGGAGCAGACTGGACGCGCTGTGGAGATGGAACCTCTTTTCCTAGACACAAATATCGAAGTGGGACACATCAATATTTCACATGTACAATGAGCAGTGTGAAATCAACCTATCAGTCTTCAAATAGAAATCGATGATATTCTTTAGTTGAAGGCACTGCTTAGCTTCCTAGCACTGCACTTAAAAAATGTAATAAAGGTTGAATAAAATAAAATAGGTTTCTATGGTAACTTCTGTTTGTCAGAATGGTAGTGTAACAATTTTGTATTATACACCTGAGAATTTCTTCCAAGAACCAACTCACAAGGAGGAGCGAATAGAATTCAAGAAATTCTTACTATCTCCTGGGAAACTAGGAGTCCGCTTCAAGTCTCAAATTCCAAGAACAGAATGATAAAAGGCGCTGTCGATACTACACATATACAAAGAAGTTTGGTGACTAAAATGTAAAAGTTCAAAACAAACAGCCGGAATGAGATTTTGAAGAAACGACTTTTCTTTCTATAATATAACTATAATGCAGAAACGTCTTCCTTCAGGACACAACTGTAGCTTTAGTCAGTCGATAAAGTGTGTGCCTGTGGTCTCTGGCTCAGCGGACAGTAAAGACTTAAGCGTGAGCAGATAGGTTTTGTGTTTGTGTGCGCCGGCTCCCCGGGGCACTGGTGCGATGTATCACAGCCCCGTCCATTTCACCTGGGGATCAGTACAAAGCTTTTCAAACACACAGAACAAAGGCGGTGCTTCTACCGGGCATGATGCATTCCACGTGTAGAGCCCAGGCCTTCAGTCTCCATGGCCAAACCACACAGGGAGCCAAACAGTGGGGAGAGCTCTGGGGGAGGCGGGGGGCCCGGGACGCTTCTCAGGTACTGGCCCAGCTCTAAATATCTTCACAGCTGGCACACTGTATAGAATATGCCTCCACTCATGAGTCAGACCTAATCGCTGCTCTCTCGTTTTTGATTTAACTCACGTTCCATGGTGTGACGCTGTGATTTTCCCTCTCTCGTAGTTTGCGTAATATAGTTCCAAGATAGCCCACCACAGTCCTCCGTGTTTATTTTCAGAAATTTCTCTCCAGCTGTGGAGGCTGAATTTAGTTTATTAAAGACTTTTGTCCAATTATCTGTTCTAAATCAGAAACAGAACCCCAAACCCCCGATGCACATGTTGCTAATTTTACTGCGAGCTCTGCAGCCATGTTATTAAACGTACAGAGATAAAGAAATGGCCACACGTTTGAATCAACCGCTGTGACCAAACAAATTGTTTTTCGATCATTTTACTCCTATTATCATTGAGCGTTGCACACAATTGAGGGAGCAGATATGCAACTTAAGCGGTTTCCTCTGCACACGTAATGAAAATATTTTGTGAGCCTGGAAACGCATTTTATGGCACCGTCCCAGCAAGTGGTGAGTATCGTATTGCAACAGGTTATAGAGTATTTATGAAGTCTTTACTGCAATGGCGAATGAAGTGAACCCTCCAACTTTAAACCTGCACTTTGATGTGCGTGTCCCTTCCACTCTTTTACTGTCTCATACAGACTGAGTATAAAGATGCCACACTCTTTTTTTCCTGATTTAACCCAAGTTAATTAAATTAGGTTCCTGGGAGTTGAACTGGAGCACCACATAGATCATTAGATGTCGTTTCCATGTTTATGAAATATCTAATTGGCTTTTTGAAAAATGCTCCGGCCTTACACATACATTCATATTTCAATTTGCCCTATGCAATTGGTGATTTTATGGGTTCAGACAAAGCGGCTTTCTCTCTCCAGCACTGAGCTCCTGAGCAGAACAACAGTCTGTCTGCGTAGCACGACGACGTTCGCTCAAGCTTCCACCTCGTGGATATCATTTTGGAAATTATCATCGGAATCCAATTTGGCTTCGTTAACGGGGACAGGGCTCCCCCTTCACTCGGATTCCTGGGCTTGTTTAATGTGATCATCTGCTGTCAGCCCGTCAGTAGCATCTTTGTCACTCAAACTCCTGAGCACTGCTTCTCCTGACAGAAGGGCCAGTCATTCTTCACTGAAAGGACGGATTTTTTTTTTCTTCCTGCCCGTTTCCTGTCAGAAGAGAAATTCACGGCACCCTGTCCCCGGCCCGACCTTGTTGCACCCCACGCCCTCTTCCCTCCCGTCCCACAGCAGCCGACCAGTGGACTCAGTCTAGGCTGAATAAGCAGCCGTCTTTATCCCTGGCTATGTGCACTCAGGTCTGTGTGACCTGAGACCTGCCTGTGCGAGTGTGCAAACACTGAAACATCTGTACACACGTGTACTAAATGTAAATGTACTGCATACGCACATGTATGCTTCTCTTACGTTGTGGAAGATGGAGCAAGAAACTGCTCAGAAAGTGTAACTGCATCTACACCTCTTTATGTAGCAGTAACTAGAAATTGTGCATTTGCTTTACCAACGACTGGCTGATGACATATATATAAATAGACACATATTATATACACACAGTATTTATATTTTAAATATATACTGATACATTTATAAATGTGTATGCACTAGGTACAGTTGTTTTCCTTTAGAGTTGGCTTAGAAAGAAATCATCTTTTATGTTACTCTTTGTAGTATGAAAGAGTTCCACATATATATACATGCATGTATGTATGTTTAAATTTTTTTTTCCTAATTTCTTGAAAAATCTATAAAACCTGACCTGCCCTTTAATGACATAAAATGTCTCTATAATCCTTTCTATTTGTACAATAAGTGACAGAAGTGATTTACTATGAAGGCATGATTGTCCTGACTTTCAGAACATTCTAGGAAAATACATGTGTTCTTTGGATTCTGTTCAATGTTTGGTGTAAAATTGCCAGTAACACATTGATCTCTGGTAGAAAATGGCTATGAAATTTACAAGACTTACTTGCATGACCCAAAGAGTTGCTGCAAGGATAATTTCTCTCTTTGCAGGGTTGGGCAAGTAAACTGCTGCTGGCCCACACTCCACTGGCGTGATGTAGACGTTCAGCGCGTGCTAGGTCAGCCTGCGCACACAACACGCAGAGACACACACACACACACATTAAAGAGGCCCAAAATGACACGTCTCACGCAAGCAGTCCAGTATTTTGAAAAACATTCAACAGGCAGCGGCTCTGCAGTTTGAACATATCTAAGAAACAGGAGGAAGAGGGCGGCTCCTCCAGCCAGTGATCATAACTCAAAGTGCTGTATAGCGGCACAGGGAGACCTGCGGCTTCTGACTTCAAAGGCCTTACGAGCATCAGGATCGTTCTCGGGTTCAGACAAACTGCTCCACAGTGACACTAGGATTTCGGCGAGTGAAATAAAGAAATTGCAGCCAGTTGATCCAATTGAAGGTGTCACTGTGGAGCTAAACCTCCGACTCACCCCCCCCCCCCGTCCCCACATTTCCTCCTTTAAATCGAAGCTGATGAGACAGGCTCCAGGAGAGGGAACCTACAACGCGTTTGATGACTGTGACTGGCAAAAGTAAATACTGCATACCTTCACATGCATGCAACTGCCCCCCCCCTACACAGAAATTATTCAAATAAAGATTCAAAGCACAGGGGTAAAGGGGGGGGGGGGTCTGTACTCACCACCAGCTGCACTCTGCCTCCACTCAGAACGACTGAGCTGATCTCTGGTAGGAAATGTTCACTGAGAATAAGGCACAAAATGTGTTCAGGGCTATTAGTGCTCTGTGAATTTAGAAATAAGTTCCCCCATCTTAAAGTCTAAGCATCAAAATATCATACAACTAGGGTGGAACTCAGGAGACTGCATATCTATTCCAAGGCCCCAAAATGAAGACACATTTTAATTCACTAGATCCAGATTTTAATTTGGATCGCCACCAAATTACACTCACTCATGAATATACCTAAACTATGCCTGATTATTTCATCAAGATGAAATCATATTGTTGGGAGAGAAAAAAGAAAATGTAACATCCTTGGCAGAAGTTGAGAAACAGTGAATTCATGAATGATAATGTTAATATTTTAAGTATTTAAGGGCAGTGGGCAGCACATGCCTCAATGCTCAGTGCCTCAGAGATAGAAAGTTAGATTGATTCAATACACAGTGATTATACTCAAGTGTCATTATCTATTTTATTATTTCATTAATTTGCCCCTGGACATTTAAAGAAATGCCCAGGCGCAAAAAAGCTAAACGAAATCCACGAGCTCTTAAAAAATACCTCACTTGGATGTTTGACCTTCACTGTGAAGACTCATGTAAGTTAAAGACTTCAATGTTTTGCATGTTTAACTTTGTTTTGTGTTGTGTACATCACAACATGTCTGGTAGCCAATCACGGCCCGATATTTAACGTATACAAGTGTGATGAATGCGTGTCAAGATCTGCACTTTAAATGAAGTAGTGAGTATGAACACTATGCATTGTCATGACTTCTGGATTATTAAGTGAGGGAAAAGTTTTTTTTTTTTTTTTTTTTAAAGAGGTATCTGAACTTTATTGTGGAGAAATCCAATCATCTTTGTAGTTTAACAGTGATGGAATCTCATTAAAAGATCAATTACAGAAATAAAAAGCTAACTACCCCCACTGGTATCAAGCCATGGAAATGTTTTGGATTTCTGAGATATCTCACGTCTTTGATATTTCTTGTTGCTGGATTAGATTATACTGGATAATCCACTGACCTTGCTCCAAATCACAGACATATCAGAACTTGGTCAGATTAAGCCAAAGCTACGTGCATGGCTCGATCCAAAAGAAGAAAACGAAATTTGGTCAAGTTACCTTTTAAAGAAACATATGTAGACATTGACCTGACATTGAGCAGCTCACCTCTCTGTGTCCCTGTTAGACTGGGTGTGCAGCCACTGCTGAGCTCGTTCCTGCTTCACTTGCTCCGTCTCCTCCGTCTGCTGAAGCTCCAGCTTTGCTCTGCACACTGCACTCGACAGAAAACATCAAATAAATGTCACAGGCAATTTTCTTCCCCCTCCAATGTTTTTTGTGTCAGTTACGTAACATTCTTGATGACAATCGTGGCAAAGAATGAACATGTTGCTTAATCTGTAAAAACTGGGGTGAAGATGGCACCTTTCTAAATGACAGGGAGCGTAATCAATACCGCAGTGAAAGACTTGTGTTAACAGATGTTCACCGAAGTACGAGCTCAACAAATAAACAGCTCGTGGGCCTGATCTTCAGCAACACTTGACGTGTTTCACTGTAATTACAGCCGTCAGAGCTCCCAGTCCTGGCAGACAACAGTGGTCAAACCTCCAAGTATGTTTTGGGGTAATGTGGTATACTTGTTTGGAGGACTATGTAATACGGGATCATTTAAAGTTGCTGAGAGATGAAATGAGTTGTGTATCAATATTTGTTGGGTCTTGTGGTTCATTGTAAAAATGGAACCCAAGCAACAACCCAACAGTTTGTTAAAGACAGAAATCAGACAGGCATCTGATTGATGAGTTATGCCGGAATTCCATAATAAGGTCGTATTTCAAAATAAACATTTATGTTGCTGAGACAGTAATGCTGCTGTGGTTGGTGTACACTGATAATGACTTTTGACAGCCCAATGCTGGAATTAATGATGCATTTACTTAAGACACTGACTTGCTTCTGCTGATCTGTAAAAAAGGAGGGGAAAGCTATACAGTTTTCATGGGTTAATTGAGAAGCGCCACTAAAAACGTCAAGTGATAGATGCGTTCCCCTCAGGGCAGCAAAGGCCAGGAAATGGCTACTTGCACTTCCCAAAGCTGATAATACACAGAGAGACGAGGGGTAGGTGATTCAGAAGAAAAAAACTAAACCCACAGAAGAATTGAGTTTTTAAATAAAAACTTATACTGTATACCTAAATTTGCTATAAAGGCTGAGAGAAGTTTGAAATCCCTGCATGTATCACACAATTACACTGTGTGTATTTGTACATAAATATACAAGCTCAATTATTTATTTTTTTTAAGTTTGCATTTATGTTGCAATCCACTGGAATAAAGAGACTCTCTTCTCGTTTCCCCTCTGAACCCTCCACGGAAAAAAACCCTCCTGACCCCCTCCAACCTCCTGAATCCCCCTCTCGTTCTCCTCCAGGACATCAGAAGGGGGCCTGTAGGAGTCACGCCTGTTAAGAGGGGCTCTTAAGCACATTAAGCGATCTCATCTCCACTGAGGTGGGGAGAACTCTGACTTAATATCAGAGAGTTGGAGAGGAGGAGGGTAGAGGCTTTGGCCCACAGCAAACAAGAGGTGATACACAGAGCTGGGACTTTGGAGCCTCCTCCCCTCCAACGCCACTGCAGAGACACACACACAGAGTCGGACCAGGACCTGTGATCTCTATTAAGAAATTAGATGGTGGCCTGAATGAGCTGATGACTTTGTGTTGTAGTGAGCGAGCATCCAGAGAAGTTTGAATAATACGTCTCAAATGTAGATAAATTAGTTTCCGTTTCTGTCAATATGTTCCTTCTATTTTGCTCCTCACAGCCTGTTTAACTGCAGGCAACCAAAGCCTGCTTAGTGCTCAGATGTGATTTGTTTAAACTTGTGTATAGAGAATATGGTAAAACAATAAGTAAACAGTCATTAGGTTGTAAAAAAGATTATCGAAACCACTTTATCTGTATGTGAATCGGAATAATAAAAAAAACAATTTAAGACAACCGCACATAATCTCTCTTCTCTAGAAAGCAGTCATAGTTGTGCAAACAAAAAGTGACTGAGGTTGTTGTGTGAAGCTTGAGATAACACATGGGCGTAGAGAGGATTGTCAGATTTTCTGTCTTGAAATCCTCCTCATACACTGTTAGATGACTATTATATCGATACTACTATAAACTGATGTACAAACAGCCAGTCTAATTTGTTGAATAAAGAAGCATTTACCATTAATTACATTTTTCTTCCAAAGAGGCTAAGCTTCTTATTTGTTAAAGCTACTAAAAAGCTAGGTTTTTTACCAACTATTTCATCAACTATGTGAAATCCTTTCAAATATGTCTGTGAAAAAAACATTTCAGATGATGTTAATTGTTGAAACTGACAGAATCAACACTTTTTCTAATAAAGACTTACTTGTACCCATCCTGCTCTAGATACTGTGAAACTTTAGATGTACTAAGAAAAAACATCTATGTCTCAGCCCCTTACATTCTTTGCTTTTGGTTTGAAAGCCATTTTGATGGAAAACATGGCACAAACCCTGTCTTCATGGACCTTGCAAAGTGGAAGAAGAATCAGAGCGTGTCTGAAACTTGACTAACTCAGTGTTTTCAGTTGGACGTCTGTCTCTGTGAGTGACTCAGACTGCTGCACCTCAGCACAACATTGGCTCAGCGAGTTTCTTCTTGGAGTGTGCCAGTGCACCTCAAACATATACGACGAGAAGAGAGCTCCAGCCTGAGATAAAAGTAAGCCCGGAGATTACGGGGGTGAAATTGAATGCATATGAATGGTGGTAAATAGTCTGACACTAAGTTATTTTGGATGATGGATGATAAACAAGATGATTGTGTTTCAGTCGAGCTTTGTAGCGGAATTGAAGTGTGAAATCGAGTTAAGTGCTCGGGAGGTAGAGGTTCCAGGCTGAAGTAAAAATATATACTCTCGTGTCCCTCTGACACGAGGACGGATGTTTGGTGGAGCCTGATCTCAGTTTGGATGGAAGAGGAAGGTTGGAGCAGTGTGTTTGTGTGTGTGTGTTTGGTCTTGTTTCACTATATTTGTGGGGTCTACTTGTGGAGACTGACAGCTTTGAGGCAATTCATGACACCAATGACAGTTCCCAATAAATGCAGTAAGACAATGATGCATGTGTGTGTGTGTGTGTGTGTGTGTGTGTGTGTGTGTGTGTGTGTGTGTGTGTGTGTGTGTGTGTGTGTGTGTGTGTGTGTGTGTGTGTGTGTGTGTGTGTGTGTGTGTGTGCGTGCGTGCGTGCGTGCGTGCGTGCGTGCGTGTGTCTGGGTGGGTGAGTGAGTGGAAGGAGCTGGTAGAAAGTAAGAAGAGAAACAAGGAGGAGTGCTTTGAATCCTACAACATCTTCAGCATCTGCACTACCCAGACACTTGACAATACAAATCATCTAGAAAAAGGGAAGTGCATTTCTCTTCTTTTTTTTTTTTTTGCCTTTAAAAGAAAATGTCTTGCGGCTCTGCTCCACTCTCTCCCTCCTGTCTCTCTCTCTGGGTATGTAAGCCGATACCCATTTCAAGTGGGTTACTCATGTCCAGCACATCCACACAAAGAGCCCGGATAAAATAAACACGCCGCATCGGATATCTTGGAAAGAATCTGTCATGGGTTTGAGGCTAATCACCTCCAGAAGGGGCTTGACTCAAAGCTTGAAATGTTAGCCCCTGTCGGGGAGCGCTGGCTGGGCCGGGCTGGCTAGGCCCCGGGCGCTGGGGATGGATCCGGAGGAGGGGGTGCTTTCCACAGGTCAGGACCAGGGAAGCGAGAGGGGAGGCTGGCCTGGACCCATTTACACAGGACCACCGCACCGAGAGCCAGTTTCCGACACAACACCGCCGATGCCACTGTTGACACCGCCTTCAGGATACTCTGTTAAAACGGCAGCAAGAGTCCTCTCCTCTAGAAGCAAGCTAGTTAACGGTTTCAGCTTCAGATCAGAAAACCGGCTGGATCAAGGAGTATTGAGCAGAGGGAAGGGTACCGTCCGGACCCCCGTTACTTTATCAGTTAATGTAGCTGCTTCGCTTCATTCCTTTAGAACATCGGTCCTGTTTGATGAATTATCAAGGCAGCAGTGGAGGGGAGAGATAAGGATACTGAAAAGAAACAGAACTGGGAATATTGTTGTAACTCAATAGGTGAATTGGATGGAGCCGATCCTGAACCGCCAGCTGGCTGAGAGCTTATCGATAGCTGTGTTGTGCTCATTCATACATGATTCCAGTTGCAGGAAACACAGTGTTGGAGGGTTGGACGGTTGGTTCAAGATAAACTCTTGATAATATAATTCTTCTGCCATAGATAGCCTCAAATTATCTGCTGAATAATTCCAAGCAAAAAAAATCCACTGCAATCAACCAAATTATTGGTTTATGGTGTAACTTTAGATATGGACTGACGTGTACTGAAAACAATAAAAAGTTTATCAGTCTCTTTAAAAACATGGAGCATTTGCTTGATCTATAGCTACACAGCGATGAATCAGCTGTGAGAGAAACAAGAGGACAACTTCGCAACTATTCCAGAAACAAATGACCTAAGTGGACTGAAAAATATCCCAGAGTTGAAGGTACAATTTGTTCCATTTCTTTACTTTAAAACTGTAAAATGAAATGAAATGAAAAATAAACATACTCTATTTATCCAGAGCTAATCAGGGAGTATTTCATGCTTATGGCAGCGTGGGACTTGGCCCAGCGTTAGACCAGTCACTTCACTGCCTGTTGGCAAACACTGTTAGTGCAGCGTCCCTCTGACTGCTGGATGACTGCAAGCATCATGCTCTCTGGACGTGAGGCCTTGGTCCTGATGGAATGGTGTTGGGTGGGGTGCAGAGGAAAGATGGCGACAGGCCCTCCTGATAAAAAGCGACTTCCCCCGTCCTCCCTCCTGCATTGCCCAAAGCTCTTCAACTCCCTTTTTAACTGACTGTGGATGTCACAACTCCAAAACGTCTCTGCACTTCAGGGCAGGATGGGAGGCAACAGCAGAAAGAGATGGAGAGACACGTTTCTATCAGTGTACTTCACATTACAGTCAACCTATAGACTGATTTGAAGCCTCTGATTCCATAACAAGAGGAAGAAAGTCTGCAGGAAACAAATCATCGTAACTTAAAATCAGTTGGTAGCTGGTTGTTCCCAAAGTTCCATGTCCGTCTGTCATTTCCACTGTTCCTAATATCAGCTTCACACTTCCAACAAATGTGTCTTCAGGAGGAAATGCAGTGTCAATTATTGAGGTTTGGACATGAGATACGTTCAATATCAATACAATTTAATATACAGGCGACCAGTGCTCTGCATTGATTGGGGGTTGGGCAGTGTGCCTTCAGTCTGTGGTCCAGGTTGAAAATGTCTTCTATGTCCTCTGATAACCACAACAGCAACTGGGTCAAACAGTGGGATTATTACTTATGTTGAAAAGTTGTGAACTTGGGTCTGAAGATTGTGTCGATTGCTTAACAGACCTCTGAAATATGTGACATGTTATGTATAAAACAAGTTCAGTTTCATTTTGAGAAACACTTTGACTTTAAACTTTCATTGCAGATGAAAATACAGAACACAAAGTTTTCTAACTTCTCTCTTCACCACAGACTGTTAATAAAAAGCTCTGAACACAGCATCCAGCACAGACAATAAAATGTGACAATAGAACTGTTTGAGGAGAACTCACTAAAGATCATTCAGACAAAAGTCTGCGGTCTTCACAGATCTCACCATCTATGGTGAATATAGTCTTATTATGACCAATGAAGACATTTCCAAAACTTCGAAGAGAAATTAAATGATCCGTTACTCATAGTCCTGCTGGGCCCTCACATTCTTCTGCTTGGACAACAAGTATGTTGTGTGCTTTGATTAGTTCAATATGTCAAAGTTAGTAGTCAGGAAATTATCTATTGCCACTTGCTCTTTGCATGTTGCATGATTTGTGAAATGCGGCTCTAATCTCTACAGATGGTTCAATAAATGCGGTATTTACCGGTGTTGCTAAACGGTTACCAAATGTGTAGCATGTCCTGAATCCTACCTTTCACATGATTTCTGTTGTGTGGGGCAGGCCTGTTTCGTGCCTCCACTGGAGCCTGCTGGTATTTGCAGTTTCTGAACAATGCAAGGCAGACGGAGGGATCTAGGAGAGAGGGAGAGAGAGAGAGAGAGAAAAGGAGGGTCAAAGAAGGACAAGGCAGGCCTAAAACCAGAAGCAGAAAACCAGGACCCAACATTCGGAAAATATTAGAACAGCGCTCTGGTTCCACTGAGACAGACGCCATTAAGAGTTACAGCTGACATAGACCTGTGTGTCGGTGGAGCAAGATGACAAGAGCCCTGCTATTGGAATCATACATTCGCAATTGTGATCAAAGCGCAGCCGCTGTCTACACGACCATGGCATGATAACCATGGCAGGACTACTGTTTCTTGGAGCAGAGCAGAGGTGAGGTCACCTTTCAATGCAGCTGCAGTCAACCACTACAATGAGTGAAAGTCATCATGGGATGAATTGTCAAGAGGTTTCTTGGCAATCGTTATTTCCTCTGCAGGCTCTCAAATAAGGCCCAATAAGAGGTGACAGGCCCTGGCTTCTGCTGTCTGTTATGGCTCATTAACATACATGGGGTGGAAAGGTTCGCTGCTGTTGAAGCACAGTTGAAGGAAAAAGAATGATATGGACAAGGGGCAAAAATTAGTGTGGATTTTCTTTTAGAAAATGGGTTTATGTCATAACAGCAGTACCTTCTATACTGTGTGTGCTGGGGATATTTGGTGATTAAAGCTTAGGATTGAGGAGACTGACAGAAAAGAGCTTCTGATCTGCCTTCATAATATTACAATTTCAAAACCAGAAATATGACACACACTCACCTCTATATTTATTCTGATGTTGCTTCTTGGACCCCATCTTCTGAGCTCTCTTGAGCATCAGAAGAGCTGTGTTGCTGTCTTGGAACCCCCTTTGAGACAAAGTGAACAGAAATTACACATATAATCCCATTCATGGAATTACAATGCATATACACACACACACACACAGGCGCGCGCACACACACACGTAGGTGATTTACCATTCTTGCACAATCTTTTCTGATCTTGCAGAGAGACCACTGAGCGCTGCAGTCGAAGCAGGAGATTTGCTTCTGAAAACAAAGAGATAATTGTGTTTGAATATCCCCACACATTTTATTCATTTATCATATATGTAAAATCAGTGGTCATAGTATCAGTATGCTATTGATAAACAAGCATTTTTGTTTGATCTTTTTACAACAGTCTTTACCAACTTACTGAGGTTCACTTGTACCTGGTTTGATTTTTGCTTAAATGCTACATATACTAAGTTGTGGCCAATGTTGCGGAAGATGGATACAATTTTGACATAAATCATTATGCTTTTTTAAATCAATGTATATCTAATTTTACTAAAATAATCACCTGTTGGATTTACAAAAATGTCTGTTCAGCTAGGGACAGGAATCTGTTCATTCTATTCCCTTTTCTTCCTCTGGTTTTGAGCATTAATGATTATTAGTAACTGTTCAATAATGTGTTTCACATGTTGATTTATTGCTCTGTAACACATGCACCTGTATGTCACCTGCACTGTGGCACTAGAGAAAATTGCAGAAGTATACCGAGGAATTAGAGTAAAAAATCTTGAATCAAATGCTGTTCTTAGTAATTTGCTTTAAATTCAATGCAAATTACATTACAAAGTCAGTGCGTCATATGGAAGTCGGGCAAAGCTAAATTGAGAACAAGTGGAATCTAGGTAACACCTACAGTTTGTCCAGGAGCTTAATGTGACTTGCATTATTTGTATTTTGGGTCTCTACTATGTGCAGACTCACAGCATTATTTGGAAATCCATATAGGCGTACCAATAAACACTGTTCACACTCCACGTGAAGATGAATTATCTCTCTGCTTCAAATATTGTAGAAATTGTATAAAAACAGTGTGAAATAGAGATCATGTGGTGAATGACTAACACTTGTAGTTCTTACTAGTCAATGACAGTGAATAATCAGGCCATTGGTTGACTTACCTGATAGAACTCTCTGGTGAAACCTTCATCCCTGTGGAGTCCACTTGTTCTCCTGCCACCCAGGCTTGCTTCGGCCTCCATGAAGGTGCTGGTGGGAGTGTGTACTGTGAGGGTTCAGGAAAGGGCCCAGGAGGCTGAAACACACACCGATCACTGTCAACAACTACAACACAACAACTACTGAATTAGTTGAATGAGTATTACATTTTGGTGAGCATCTGGGGGTGGATCCAGACTTTTTTCCCACTTTCCTTATTCATCGGACATGTTAAGGGGATTGATATTTATGAGTGTGTGAAATTTGGTGCAGGTACAAATAAAAATCTGGATATCGTGAATTTACATGTGGTTTCATAAGGCTGTTGGGCCTTGGTGGAGATATGTGCTCTATTGAGTACAATTCTCGTTTGTTTCTTTAATTTATTTGAAAGGGAGATTAGACAGTTGAAAACATAAACGTAACCAGTTGATGAACTATAACATATTATAGCTTCAAGCTAATTTACATCTGTTGTCCCTTAATCATAGTCTCCTTAACATCTTACATTTTACAAAAAAAAGTGTGTACAGCAGACAATCTTCATACAAGTTTCAAAAAGTGTTTTAATCATATAAAAGTGGTTCTATATTAAAATTATTATTTTTAACAGAGGGAACTTTGCAGCTGCCTGTCTGAGTGAAAAGTGAATCCTAATCTGAGGTGTGTAAAGCTGCCATGCTGATACTCTACAAGGGAAAATAGACGTTTAACTCTGTTTAGACAACATTACGTCTTTAGTATACCTATCAAAAATGAAATACAATGTATAAAATAATGTTCAGTGCCATTTAAACGAAAGTGCATGTTTTCATTTGAGGTATTTTGCTGACAATTTTAACCAAGGCAGGTTTACACACGCACAGAAGGCTCATATGTTAGTCAAACCAACTAAATTAATTACTCTTTAGGTCCCATTTCTCTTTCTCTAAGCGATGAATTGTTCATCCCCTTCTTTGATGTGTACCTCACTGTCAATGCATTGAAACTGGCCATGACAACAGCTGCACCACAGGCCTAAACCAGCTACCATGATGTACAGCGCTGAGCCTGCTCCAAAGAAAAGATCCAACAAGAGGTAAAGCGAGGAGGAAAAAAAAACATGACAGCCAGTCGTGTGAAAAATGACATCTGCTGGTGCTGAGCAGTGTTGGGAAGGATACTTTGAAAACGTATTCCGTTACAGAATACAGAATACATGCACAAAAATGTAATCTGTAACGTATTCCATTACATTAACTTATCTGAGTAACGTATTCTGAATACTTGGAATACTTCCGGTTTGTATTGCATTTTTTAAGTGTATGATTGCGGCGTTTTTATAGTCAGGGGAGCAGCAGCAGTTTAAACTCTCTCTCCACCGATGCTGCGGGCCGCTGGATGTCCGGCTCCCATCCACTCCCACCTCTGTGCCGGTCCCACCAGAGGCTGAAGGACCCCCCCTGTGCCAAGGCTGCCTCGCGCCGTGCTACGATCGTTTCGGCGTCGAGTCTATTTTAGTTTGAGCTTGACGCGAGCGTATCGCTCCAGGAAACACACTGAAAAATGATTTTAAACGATATTGATGACATATTTTATATGATTTATAAGCATGCATCCCATAGTTTGTATTCCCCTTCTGTTGTCCTGGAGTTTTAAATTTACCAATTTGACCGATCACATTATTAAATGCCCCCCTCTGCCCCTCCATACAGACACACAAGCAGTCATAAAGATAAAAAGAGAGGGGGGGGGCGGAGAATACGTAATTTACCCTCCACACCCGACATTGAATGGAGCAAACAGCGGAGAAGTTCTTGAAGATGGATGACATTAAATTGGGACGCTGTTGCAGTTAATGTTGGAGCAAGAAGTGACTATATGCTTTTATACTACTGGGTCAACGGGTGATATTATTTTAGCGTCGCTTCAGCGTCCGGTGTGAACCCGGCGTGCCTCGCTGGCCTCCTGCAGAGCCATGACAGCAGAGCTCTGGGAGCGCAGGTCGGTCTTCTCTCATCAGGCGCAGGAAGGGCAGCTTGCGGATCAGCAGCTCCGTAGATTTCTGGTAGCGACGGAACTCTCTCAGAGCCTCGGTCCCGAGCCGGTCGCGGTGAGGCTTCTTCACGCCGCCGGGGTCCCGGGCGCTCATACGGCAGCCCTGGTCTCCAGCTGCTTCCTGGGGGCTTTGCCTCCGGTGGATTTACGAGACAGTGATTAAACTCGTGAAACAGAGAAGTACCGTCATGTAACCCACTGATTTCAACAATGTAACTGTATTCTGAATACCATCTATTTAATTTGTAACTGTAACGGAATACAGTTACTCATAATTTGTATTCTAAATACGTAACGCCGTTACATGTATTCCGTTACTCCCCAACACTGGTGCTGAGCAACCGTCCTCAAGGAAATAATCTTGTTTTTCAAGAGAATAAATTTAAAGAACAATCAGGGAGAGTGAGACAAATTCTGGAAGTGAAGTTAGATGAGAAAGGGGCCGGGTGAGTAGGGTTGCAAAGGGGAAGTTTAGCTCGGGAATTTTGGGAATTTTGAAAAAAAAAAACTAAGCAAATTAAACGCTGAGCAGTAAAAACATCATTCAAAACACTATTTTAAAGATGTATGGAATGCAGCACAAGCTGCATGTTGAATTTCAACCCTCCACTGTGCATTCTTCCATCACATGCACAGATAATTCCCAGCATCCTGCACACTACAGCAGGGCTGTTGAGGCCTGGTGTAGTGTGCAGGACGAGTCAGGTAAGATTCGATGATATTACTGGGGAAAATATATTAGCATGCTGATTTAGTATTGTTAATCTGTTCATCTAGCCTATTTCCATTCATTTATCCATCAATTGAAAAATATGTTTACAGACGATTGCAATTGTTTGGCTAACTATTTATATCTCTGGCTTTGCATTAGGGTTTTTTTACAAACTTTTTTCTCATCTTATTCTACAGAACAATGCCACGTGCACTATCTCATGTGTGGAGGCATTTCACCCCATCCAATGTAGAAGGAAAGGCTGTGAACATTTGCAAATACTGTGCAAAGACCTATGTTAAGAATGACACAACGATGGAGAAGCGTGTAGTCAAGTGCCCAAAGTTTCCTCAGGGCTCAAATCAGCCTATGACAAAACAAAATGTTTATATTTATGTCTGTATATGACAAGGTAAATACAGTAAGTATAAATTACACACAACATTTCCAGTTTATTCCGGTTAATTCCTGTTAATTCCCGTTTATTCCCATTAATTCCCGTATATTCCCGTATATTCCCGTTAATTCCCGTTAATGGAAAGTTTCCAACTTTGAATATTCCCGGAATTTTGCAACCCTACGGGTGAGTAAAAAAGGTCTTTCCACTGATATCACACATGGGGCTGGTAAATCCCAAAATGCACATGCCACACGCACAACAGTTCCCCTCCAACAAGCTTTAAAAATATTAGAGACAGTTAGTTCACCTTCAGAGAAAGTGGCTGCTCGGAACCATGATGATATCTGGAAGATGATTCTTCAGAAAGTGGCAATGTCCAGTGCGTCTCCAGTGCTGCCTTTTTGTAAACAGAAAGATTTTTTCTACATATTAATAGCAATATTATATACACTACATTTCTAGCCAGCAACTGTTGAACAAAAATGACTACCTTCAGAATCAAACATGTAATATTATATGTAATATATAACAAGCTGTTCTCTATATATGGTGTAGCATATATAATAGTGGAAGGAGTTTATGGTTGTGTATTTTGTATGTGATGTGTTTATTGGTATTATGATGTTTTTGTGTCCACATTTGCATGTCTGCAGGTTTATGTCTTGTAAGTGTTTATATTTTTTTCAATATGTAATGTATGCACAGGTTTTTATGAGTTTATGCATGTATCTTTACAAATCTTCCTATGTGCTTGTTTGTGTATGTGTTGAGAGGGAGAGTATATTTTTAGGTATCTTTGAATCAGCCTCTGTGCAGGTCTGTGTGTCTGTTGGGGCAAGGGTTGGGGGATTACTGAACCACGAAAGTGACTAGCACATGAACTTGTGTGCATACCTCATCAAAGACAAATCCATCCACGTCTACCTCCTCAAAGGCTTCGTCCTCTCCGCTGTCGGGCCATGTGACAGCAGCCAGAGCAGTTTCAAGCCTCCTCCTCAGAGCGAAGCCCCTCCAGAACGCCTGGAGGTACCCAAAGAAAGAAAAAGCTGAAACGTCTCCATGAATCATGGAGCAAACGTAAATATTGTGTGTTATCCCATTAGAGAGATAAAACATGTTAACCCCTCTTTTAATTGCCGAGCGCTCTGCTGTCTGAACTCTGCGTGACTCCGGGCTGTTCCGAGACAAATGGAGTTTCAGTGTGCCTCTAAATCCTCCAATTCCCAATGGGCAGGGGGGGGGGGGGTACACTTCACTTCAAGCTGCACCGAGCAGGAATCCTGGAACTCTTACTACCACACTTCTTTGGAATCTGATTAATCACAACCCCAACATGCATACACACTTCTCTACTGCACCAGCCACCTCCCCTTCTACCTTGGAGAGCCCTGAAGGACTCATCAAACTCTTTTTTGTGTTGAGAGGGGATTTGTGCCAAGTGTTGAGTAGCATGTTTTTTAGAGCGGCAGCACACGCCTGTGCAGAGGATTAGTAGAATAAACCTCCATTGCACGTATGAGGCCTGAAGATGGATGTATGAGGGTGAAAGTGAAACTTTTCAGATCTCCACGGTGTGAAAGTGACTTTAACCCTCTGCCACAATGTGAAGCTGTAGCTGGTGAGGTTTTAATTTACACATTGGCAACTTATATTGTCCATTCTGAACGACAGCTTGGTTAGCAAATATTGACTTCTTTTTTTTTATTTCCTTACAGGTACAGTGACAAATATAATGCACATACAATGAACATATTGACCTGATGAATTTAATTGAATTTACTATTCTCACAGTTTATGCTACAGGTGTGTGGAAAGTAAAAACCTATAACGCTTTAAATATACTTCAACTAGTCACTGGATTGATCCTTCTGTAAATCAGACGACGAAAACATCCATATATTTGACAGAATTTCAACAGCTTTACCTGGATGATAGTTGCTGCATAATCTTGGCCAACAGCGCTTCTGTCAACATCAGAAGGTCCTGACTCTGGCGTTCCTCCATCTCCTCCTCTTTCACCTCCCTTCTCAGCTGTGGGGGGGCTGCTGATGTTCCCACATTTCTCTCTGTACTTCCTCCACCGCTGCTGAATCACGACTGCTGCTGTGCTGCTCCATAAAAGGACACACACACACACACACACATGCACAGACAAAGTGAGGGATATGTATATGATGTCATAGCACCTCTCAAAACATAAATTTATCCATGAGAAGACATCTGGAGCGCAGGAGGGTTTAAGCCTGTCCAGAGCCACCCTTCATATCAAAGATCTGTTGTCCTCCCAAGGATAGCGCAGTGTTAATGATGAAGCTGCGTGTTAAAATGAATAGAATGTTCAACATCTTCTGCCGTAAATCACATAGAGGAGGCTTCAATGATGACAAATGGTCCGCAGCAGAAACTAATAAAATTCTCAGCTGCTATGAAAAGTATTATATAAAAAAAAAAAAAGTTTACAATTATGTATCCAGGAATAATGTGGACACTGTCAATACAAACAAGCTCAACTCATTGATTAGTTTCTAATAGCATTGTGTTGGATAGGGTGGATGTACACCACCTCTCCTTTGGGGTTCACAATGAGGCTGATGACAATTGGTGATTTACTTTTTGGAGTCCAGGCCTTGATGGTTGGACACAGGAGCCGCTGTAAGTTGAGAGGAAGTGGATGTTTCCATCGTTGCCGAGGAGTGAAGGCCTAGATGACTGCAGGAGAACTTCTCCTCTAATGTCCAGTTGGTGTTGTTCCTGTTTGGAATGACTGGTGGAGCTTTTTCAGTGGACCCAATTTCTGAGTGCACAGCAAGCTTTTTAGGAGCAGCACTGTCCATGTCCAGTGTTTCCTCCAGCATTGTTTGGACTGAAGACACAACGGTGTCGCCGTATTCGTGAGCCGACCTCTGGTCCACGGCAAGTTTCAGAGTCTCAGAAAAGTGTCGACAGGATCTTTTTACAGCATCCAGGGGAGTTGAGGCATTACTGTGAACACACAAAAACATGATGTTTTAGGAAGGGATGTTCATTCTGTTTGGGATATCTGCAGCTGCTGCAGCACAAGTGTACTAATGATCAACCTAAAGAAAATCTGAATGACAAACTATCTTAGCTACAGTCTATATCAATCACAGTCATGCTTACTCATGTTGACTGGACAGAGCCTCTTTTATGATAAGTATGAGATTCCTGACTAGGCAGTCAAAGAACAATGCAATACATATATTAATGCAAGTTTTCCAATCTAAAAGCTTTCATTTGCTTGTGTCTATGGCTCAGGACATAGATCAGTTCATCCACTGAACGTAAGGTGGTTTGATCCCCATCTCCTCTAGTCTGTGTACTGAAGTGAAAAGGGCTGAACATAAATGCATTGCATTAATGTGTGTGTGAGTGTCAAAACTGTATTGTGTTTTGAGTGGTCATCAAATTTCCAAATCTAAGCTTCAATAAAGAAACTGCACACGAGAAAACATCAGTAGATTTGCTCACTACACTCTAATCAAAATGTATTTAAAAAAATGTAAAGGTAAAACATTCGAACAAACTGAATGGAAGCTGTTGATTCTTTGTAATAAATGCGAGGTCCAGAAGATAGGCCAGTTGAGGTAAGTGCACTGAGTGTTTGTGTGTGTGTCTGTGTGTGTGAGCAGCCTCCCTGCACTGTGTGTGCCCTAATACCATATAATGTCTCTTTCATTGAGGGGATAAACTGACTACAAAGCCACCTCAATGGAAACTTAATGAATCTATTAGCAATGCTTGGATCTGCTCCCCCCCGTCCCCGCCCAATCCTCAACCCCGAGGGGCCAGAGACGCTTCAACATTCAGCCAGTCTGGAAGGCCAGTAGCCTTAGGTAGTCCAGCTTCTTCTCTACAAAGACCTAGCTCTTCGTCCTCAGTGGGATGAGAGAGAGAAAGGAGTCGGGGGGTCCAAAAGGATTTTGACACACGTGACCCCTCCTCGCTCTACCTGCTGGTTCACTCCAGGGTCACCACAAGCATATATAACAGTGGAATAAGATAGCAGGGGAACATTCAGATTGTTAAACCTGCCGCAGAAAACAGGATCATGTATTAACTCTACTGCTTGTGTGTAGTTTGCGAAATCTGTGTTTTTCAGTTACATTTCAGGACATTTTAAGGACTAAGACAACATTTGACACAACTAGTGACTCTTTCAATGGACATTAGCATTGTGTTTCTCTAAAATGTACAAAACTGCAGCCTTGACTCAGTCCAGTATCCACAGGAAGTGAATAACTTGCAGCTCTCAGATTATGTGCAATGTTAACTTCCATGGGTAATGTCAGACGTAGAGTGCCCTTTATTATGCAAAGTAAAGTAAGATAAGTGAGGTAGAGTTGGTAGAGGTGGAGCATGGGTGTGTTTATCCTTCCACGTTCACGCCAGAGACGAGAGATTCTCTGACTGCCAATGGCTTTTTCTAACATTTTATATCTGCTTGAATACTGACTTTAAAGCCAATTACTCTAGAAAACATTATAGCTCATTCTGCTTTACGACATTAACCCTCTGCTGGTTTCTAAAACTATTTTACACTGTTCTGTGGCAAGGTGATGGAATCCAAGAGAAAACAGAATGAAGTTAGGAGAAGGAAAAAAATTAAGAAAAAAAGTAAGGATTTCTGTCATACAGGATCACTCGAGGACACACACAAACAAGCGTATTTGTTTTAAGCATGTGCTGTGGTTGAGACAATTGTCTTCCAACAGAATGTTCGAAGTAAGGGTAAAGAGATTTGAATTGCTCAGTTAAATACCTTAAACGTAAATGATCTGTCCAGAATAGAGGCACTTTGTGAAGAAATTTGAATTCAGACTCTAACTTACACCTTGTAAAGACAACTTGTGAAACCATACCCGAATACCTTACAGTCACCAGTGGTCTGGCGTGTGGCTCTCCTCTCACCTCCACTAAACCTCAGTCTGACACAAGGTCAGGCCAGGGGTTAAATGGCTGTGTTGGTCCTTGGAAAGCCCCCAGAAAGGCTCATTGTCCAGAGGCCAGAGGGGAAGAGGGCACACAGTGAGGGGTGAAGCAAAGGGAGCGCCATGCTAACCCCCAAAGCCATAGGAGTCCTTGGTGTGACCCGTACGGATAGCTGCCGCCACGTTTCATCTTTTGTGTTGTGTAATTTGGAATGTCATAAAGATACGCAGAAAGTTGACCACTGTTTCAAGTGTTGGTGGTCCGTCTTGCATATGACAATCAATGTGTGTGTGGAGGCCAGTGACATTGAAGGACTTGTGAAAATAGATGGACGTTGTCTTTAGGCTCACTACGCCCTATCCATCAGACATAACAAGAGGATGGCTAACATTCCTGACTGCTTCATATGTGTCTGACAGACAGGGGGATCAGCATGTAATACAACGTCATATAAAGACAATTATTACTGTTGAGAAAATCTAAGTTGAGTATTTCTTAGCAGCCCCAACAATCCTGAAGTGTGAGGTGTTAACAAAATAATCTTAATACCACAGAGTCTCCCTGATCTCCAATCGTAAATATCAAGTATGTTTGATATGTATGATTATCGGCTCTGACAGAAACCCACAATAGCTAACGAGAGCGAGCTGACCGGAACGCATCACCAAACACATAGTGCGTACCCGTACAGCTCTGAGTAAAGACAGCCATACATTTCCAACATACCCCCAGTTTGCACTGCAAAATGTATAAGAAGATATCTTAAATTTGATTGATTTGAAATTTGATTGATATCTTGAGTTTCTGTGAGTCTCTGGAATCACCTCTGTGAAATCACATCCTAATGACGGCAAGTGTGTGGTCTGACGTTGTGGCCAAATCATCTAGTGTGTGCACTCTGAAGATTTCAAGATTAAAAATCAGTTAGATCCAGCAGTATGTCTGTGGTCTTTAACATTTTTAAAATCTAGAATTCATCGAAATAAAAGTTAACAATAAGTATCACCAAAATATTTTTCCTCTATGGGTCCATAAGACAGCTCTAAAAGGATTAAAAGTTTTTGGGGGGGCTCCTACACACACACACACCAACCACTTTCACTGACCACTGTTCTCCACACTACACTCCCTGACAGCACTACGACACAAGCAGTCTGTGATTTCTCTCTTACCTGAGCTCCCTGCTGTGCTGCTGCTGTAAATCACGAATCTGCTTAAGCTGAGCCTGACAAAGCGTTAGGAAGCTGCCTGAGGCCAGGCTGAGCTGTTGAACAGCAGGGGCTGACAGAAAGGAATCTGTCTCCTCACCATCAATGGCTCTCAGGCCAGCCACGGCTTTCTGCAGAGTGGATCTGAAAAAGAGAGCAAACTGAGGTAAGTTTCCCATTAAAGCAGTGTTTTAATGGCATAACTGATTTAGTTATGATTCAGTACCAATAATTATTTGCATTTCATGAATTATGATCTGTTCTATATTTCAAGATGTTAATTTAATGACTATTCAAGTCACTATTCAAATCCCCATCTTGTTGCACGATGATTGTCTTATTGAAACCCTATCTTCATTGGTGTATAGCACATTGGCTAGAAAGTTGTTCCAATACAGGAGGGCTGGAGCAGCCACTCTCCAATTATCCTGACAGGTAGAGAGTTTGAGAAAACAGTTGTGGGTCCCACTGAGGCCTCCCAGCGTACAAGCTGTTCTGTTTGCTGACTGCATTGTACATTTTGTCCTGGGGACTAACCAGGCTAATGTGTTTACAGGGATTTGGTGAATTTGTTGAACTTTATTCACTAGTAAAAATGGTGCACACCGTGATCCGACATTATAATCTTAAGCCGTTTGAGACAATTTAACTTCATTGTTAACTTTATACTGTTGTTTCTTAAAGTGTTGTTACACAGGTACTTTGGATAACCCCCCCAACCAAATGGAATATGTTAGGTAGTATTAGCCTTCAAACTGGAGGGAAGCCCTGATCAGCTTGTGAGTCTGGGGGAGAGGTAACTGCTGCCCGAGGCTAAGGATGTTCAAGCAGAAGAATTTCAACTATCTGCCAGAGAAACAGACTCCGAGCATCCACCAGCAGAGCACACGCCAAATGTGGTTTGTGTTCAGTGGGAAAATGTGGAGCTGGGAAATCTACAGGACACTAGGGACAGCCAACAATAAAACACACAAAAAAAAGCCAAGCTTTCAGGCGATGAAGTCAATAAAAAAATAAATAATGATTAACTGGGAATCTCAAAACTGATTCCAAGAGCGGTACATGCTCTTAAATCCTGCTGCTATGCCACCAAAGAAGAAGAAAACATGTGTTGAGGGCGAGCTTTTCATTTCACCAGCCCATGATGTGATTTTGTGAAAACTATTTCATATTGTATCACATTACATATATATCTACATGTTTTACCAATGTATGGCTTTAATAGATTTTTAAGAGTAGATCTCTTTAGTTTGTCTGAAAAACAAAGCTTCATGTACTTTAGCCATTGGTAGTAAACTAATAAAGGTGAAGCGGAGACTAAAGCATTAACTCAGTGAAATGATGCTGATGATGATGATATGATTTACGAGTTGTGATCACTTTCTAGAGATCCCTGTAGAGGATTTTAAAGCAGTTCATGCTCTGCACAAACAGCATGCAGAGTTTTCCCAACCCTAGCGCCACACTGAGTCGAAGACATCACCCAGAAGACGGGATGTGTGAATTGTCAGGGGGATACAGTTTTCATGTGGCCCACTTGGCCTCTTTGACACAGATCGGGTAAGATTCCAACCCTTCAGGCATGTTGTCTATAGCTGGCTGTCCTCAAATTAAATGAAGCTCCAAACCCAAATGGGACCTTCAGATAGTTACATGAGCTCATTGAGGTGCAGATTGTAATTCAATTCAGGGCTGGACGCCACTTAGACACACATGGAAGAATGCAGAGTAGACCTATGTACAAAATAATTAGATGTCATGGGTTGTTGATAGTTACAGTGAATCATTCATATCAGACAAATCAGGGGGTGGAGTTGTGGTTTTATAAAGACATCTCTCACAAGAGTCAATCATTTTCATGATTTTTGTTAAGAATCTTTTCCTGTTGGGGTATCGTAAATGTGAATTTATCAAGACTGTGTATTTATCAAATACATGAAACTAACATTTAGATGTGCATCTCCTTCTCTCTGTACAGCTACATCTACGTTAACTGTAGTTGGTCAACCTGAGTCTTTTTTAAATGGATAAAATGTCATCCTCCTTCACTCTTTTCAGGGGGAAAACTGTTCTTGGCTCACATTCCTTCATCCCCCGCTTCTAGTCCGTATGAGCACAAGTCCGTATTTCATTTAGTGAAGACTTCCTCAAAAACACGGGCTCTTAAAGTGACCCTGATTAATCAGGCCCAGTGTTTTCTTCGGGATCAGGGGCAGCCTACAGGGAGTGGAATTCTTAACGCTTTGCCGTTTGGTGCTCTAATTTAGCTGGTGTTATCACTGGCTCAGGATGAAAGGGCAGGGGCATGCGTGTGGAAATACAGAGGGTTAATTCCAGCGCTGGCACTGGAGGTTAAGAAAAGTTCAATCAAATATTAAGAGAATGTTTCAGTTGAGGCTTTAGATGGAAAAATAACCACAAGTAACCAGTGTCCTTGGGTTGTATTTTTTTTTTAAAGAACATAAACTACTAAAACACAGACATTTCCAAGTTAAATCTGTCAGGATCATTTATACACATGGACAGTCGTAAATAAGGCAGTAATGGTTTACATGTGCCATTGAAATTCAACTCTTCTACGTTATGAAGTTGCAGATAAAAAAATGGATGATGAATTTTACTAATACACCATACAACAGCCAGAAAAACATTAGAAAAACAACCCAGAAATAATTTTCTAAACCTGCAAAAGTAAGGACTTTTCAATTAGACAAGAAAAGTATAGTTTTTCATATTTTGTATATTTTTCTGATATTATATGGGTGTGTCTAGCTTTGCGGAGCCTAATAACTTTGCAAACCTGCAACAGCTGAGATCATTGCTCATGACAGGTTGCCAAAAAAAATACAGAATATGAGTGATCACTGCATTTTTTTCATGCAATTCACTGCAATTGTCTTCACAGTCAAAATATTTAGGTGTTGTAAGTGAGTGAGCAAATCGACACAGGAAAGATAATTGATTTTTCTGTTGTATCAATATTTTTGGAATTACAAGCACTTAGCATGACGTACGTACACACAGATGTCGGTGGCACATCGCAGTAATCTAATAGCAGGCACGGATCACAGCGCTAATCCTGGGAAGTGGAGAGGAAGGCCTGCTTTCTGCTGGAATGTTTAGACTCTCTGAGCCAATAGACCGAATTTTTGATAAGAGAAATACTGGATTTCCACTGGTATGTTCCTTTGAACATCCATCACGGCGAATAATATTTCAGAGCCGAAAGAAGCTGAAACTTTTTTCCAGAGAATTTCCAGAAAGACCGTCGGAAATTTCTTATTATACTATCTTGATTAGAAACTGTGAGGTAGGTACAGTTCTGCCTGATATGCCTTAAAAGCAGAACATATTTAGTTGCAGGAAAACAGTAGCCCATGAAAAATGCTCTCACTCCTCCATCCAGATATCTCCTTACCTCCAGCCAATCTCTTGCTGAAGAGGATTCCCGCTGAGGTGGACCTCTTGCAGGAAGACACATCCTTCCACACCTTCACACACATTCGGAAGTTCTGAGAGAGACGTAGAAAAACACATATGCCATGTGGTGTCTATTTTTCAGTCTATTCCTCACTTTCACCATTGCCTCAGCTGGATATACAGATGGAGACGTGTTATAGAGACCTATGCATCTCATTTCCAAGGAGTCATATACTGTACTGTAGTTTGACAGCCAGCTCAGAGCCAACATGAAGGCAGCAGCATAATATAAAATGGTGGATCCACAAGGGTTTATGCCTTAACGTCTGGTTCATCTAAATTTACAGTGGAACTATATCGTAACTTATTATATAAGATGAAATCAATCTTTGGCTGAGTGGTTGTGAGGAACAGAAGTATGGAATAGGTCTGGGAACATACAGAAAAAAGCGACTGCACTGAAAACGATTGCAATTTCAGATACTTACAATCTTAATTTATAAAGCAATTTTCAAAACCAAAAAAGACATAGGGCTTCATACAAGGCAGCAAATAAAAAAAATGAGGTTTTGATTTGTCTAGATTACAAACACAGTAGGAGTCGGCTTTGAGAAGAGGCAATGAGATTTCTATTATCTGTTTAAACAAGACAACATGTTACCTGACATGCAGTTGAAGCGAAGATCCAAATTTGTAAGGGACACAAAATCAGACATGGAGGGCAGGAGGGTAATTCTAAGAAAGACAGAGACAAATTGTGAGCCTTAAATGCAGAATTTATGTTGCTGCAAAACACAGGTACATTTAAATTTATATTCAATGATGCTCAAATCACCGAAAACCTGAACGAGTTTTAATTTTTACATCAAATTACTTAAGTTTCCGACACCCAACAGACCTCTGGCACAGACAGATATAGAGTAAGACTGGTAATAATAATAAAGCTTCGCTGATAATGAACCTGTTTTCAGCTGCTGAGAGGTGCTGCATGAGGGGAAGCCAGCAGACAGCAAGGCCTTGCAGCGATGAGATGCTGTTGTCATTTAGATGCAGCTCTCTGAGGAGGATGTGGTTGTTCAGACTGGGGGGCTGATGGACAGACAGGGTGAAAAAGTCAGTCAACACAAGTAACACTGAGGAGTTGGTCTAAGGTTCTACACTGCCGCTGGTCGGGAGGCGACTGAAAGACCCCGTCCATCACTGTCAGTTGTTTTAGTCCTGCTGTGTTTACAGTCATCATCTCATCTTGGGACACAAGTGAAATTTGTCAAAGACCAAGTGGTGCCTCAGCGTGTATTCAGTGAGGATGTACACATTTTCATACTAATGAAAATTTGTTTTTATATTTAATTTCATACAATATTATAATATTTAACTTTTCTTGACTTTGCCTTATACAGCATTTACTGGAGAGTTACTCTCCATAAAGCTTCAGTAACACATACAACAGCCATTACTGTCTTTAAGTTGTCAGTGGAATTTGCTAGTGCCGAGCCCATCTCTCTTTTGTTGAATTGAAACCTGTATGAATTATATAATACATAAGTATGCTTAATTTTAACATTTCTGAGACTTAGAAGTTTATAGTCACCTTTAATAATTTGTAAATGTGTGCTGTCCACCGGTAGAAACAGTGTTCTCTTCTGTACATCTTATGTGGAGATATATGTTTTGTGTGTCCCATCACCACGTTTTGTACAGAATTACACAAAACATTGACACTGTTAGTAACTTTTATGGTTTTTACCATGAATTGCCAAGAACTGCAGATTAAAACTAGTCTCCACGGCTGAATCTGGCACATTTATATGTTGGAATTATACGCCTGGTAATAATGTGCATTGCCATTTTCAAATGAACAAACATTGGCTTTGTTGCGTTGTATTCTTCCTTTATTCATGAGTTCATCTATTCATTTAAAGCCCTTGTGCTGTACAGGGTTGCAGGAAAGTCTTAAATTCAGGTTACATTAAAGATTTTAACATTTATTTGAATTAGTTTTTCGTATATATTTCAACAAGTGAGAAAGAGGAGAATAAGAAATGCCATGCAACATGTCGTTTTGTCACAATAAGTTGTTCAACGAGGATAGATTCAAAGTGATGATGTGAGCCCTAAAACTAGCGTCCTCTGGTGTTGCTCATTTCAATGAATCAGCTCAGATGTACAGTATATGTAATACTTTAGCTTATTATTTTGAAGGATTTCATGCTAGATGTCAAACTTACATGTTTAACTTTTTTCAGCATTCTAACTAATCACATACACACTAACCCTCTCTAAAATTATATCTGGTGTTTGTGATTATATATATATTACTTTTTGAAGTAATATAATACATCTTATTTTCTGCAACATGATAAAAAATGAAAAAGTAAAAAATAGAAAAGTAAACTATTATCCCTGCGTTTCCATGTGAAATCCATCCATCCATACAAAGGATTTACATCCCCACATGATGAAAACAGTTTAATTCAATAAGACCTTTTCAGTCCTTCACCTCCCTCAAACAACTGAATCACCGTCCATACAGGTCTAATCTAGAATTGCACCACTAAACTGAAGTGTGACCTCAGCTCCACTGCTCAGCTGTTGTTACCTCAGTGAGGCTGTTGGATCTTAGGTCCAGGGTCTGCAGCAGAGCGCAGTTCTCCACACCCTCCACACCAGCCAGGTGATTGTGGGAGCAGTCCAGGTGAAGGAGGGTGTACGTGTCCCTCAGTCCTTTGGTGCTGATCAGCTGGTTGTGATCCAGTGACAAACTCTGCAGTCTCCTTATAGACTCCAGACCAGCTGGGAAAGAAACAACAAGAGAGGAGCTTCTTATAAGGGAAAAATCTGCATATGGTCAGTAAGCAAATCATAAGCATGTTAAAAATCTATCCTGAAATGAGAGTCCTTGCCCTTACCCGTAAGTACAAGTTTAGGGATGCGTCAGGGGGAAATGTTACAGCTGTTGAAAGTACCATTCTATGCATCTAACCTCTTGCCTGGGCAATATATATTTATGACTTTAGCCCCACGCCTCAGGGCCCAGGTTGAGTTTAGTAATGAATCACATTTCAATACAGATTGAAGTGAATGAGGTCCAGGACTGAAGGAGAACAAGGCTGCCCTCTTGTGGAATATCGCAGACCCCACAAGCAGGCTTCGGCTTGGCTGCTACTGCACATTCACAGTCCAAGGACAAGACTAAAGACTTGAGGACCTCATCTGTGACACGATCAATTATTATCCCCCCATTCGTTCCACTTTTATCTGTATTTCATTTCTAAAGCATCAAAGTTGATGTTTTATAGGACAGCTACTGGGTTTGAAGTTCTCACCAATGCGGGTGATGGAGTTGTGGGAGAGGTCCAGAACTTTCAGGTTTTCAGCTCCACTCAAACCATGGATGGATGTTAGCTTGTTGTGTCCGAGTCGAAGAACTTGTAAACTCGCCATGTTTTCACAATCCACAAATGAGATGTCATTCCCCTGAAACAAAACCAATTCAGTATGAACAACATGGACAATGGCACCAGTCCCTCATCACATATTGGTTCAACGTTCACCTGTACATCGATGTAGCAGAGCTGTGGTAACTGGTTGATGCCTTCCAGGGATTTGAGGCCACAGCGTCTGAGGGTGAGGGATTGAAGTTGAGGACACTGAGCGAGAGTGACAAAGCTGCAGCCAGGCAATTCCTCCAGGGTCACCGTGGTAACCTAAGAGAGAAGCAGAGGTTCCATCAGGTTTCAGGGGTTAATTTGGAACATATGACAAGGCACAAGAATATGTCTTCGTATTATATTTGTATGATACAATATTTTGTATCATACAATACTTTGTATTGTGTTTTATCAAATACAGACCACCAGGAAAGTGAGACTGCTAAAACAAAGCACTCTCTATCATAAAGCTAGCACGAAAAATCCTCCACATTTACATGTCAGTGTTCAAACAACTGCATTACCTCCAGCAAGGAGGTTGCTCGTGTCTGCGTTTGTTTTTTAGCCGGCAGGATTATACAAAAACTATCCAATGGATTTCCATGAGGGACAGGCATTTTTTTTTTAATTTTCTTTCTTTAACATTATGAGAAGGGATGTTTTTCAACATTTACGTTGATTTCTAAAAGAATAATTCACAACTCTGCCAGTGCCTCTCGTCCTCCTTCTTTTGATGAAAAAGATCAGGCATGTGTAGGGGACTAATATCTATGAGGGTGTGCAATTTGGTGTAAAAATCTAGTGAATCTAAAAGTGGTTCCTTGGCAGAGGTTAAATAACTAGCATCCGCATGGCTGAACATTTGAACAAAGGTTACCTCTTGCAGGGATCTGCAGCCTGGGGACTGAAGCAGAGTTTGAGGACAGACAGGTGGCAGACTACAGGCCTCGGAGGCCCTGCGCAGTCCCCTGCGACCTCGGACAGGCAGTTTTTGCTTGCTCTTGTTCTGCAGAGACAGTCTGGACCACGAGATGCAGTCCCTCATCCATGACAGTCTCTTCTGCTCTGTTTGCTCCGGAAGACACACGGGTAAAGGGCCGGAAGAGGTGCGAGGCGATACATATGCAACTTGTTGTTTCATAGTTTGAGATGTGGAGGTATAGAGAATATTCTTGTTTGGGTCAAGTTGTTGTACATGTTCAGAGCTGGAGGCACTGACTGTGCACTGGCTTTGTAAAGAGACGGTGCATGAGGAGGTCAGACTGATATTCTTTGTCTTGTTTTGACCTTTCAGTCCATCCTTATCTCTTTTCTTCTCCTGCAGCTTCAGCCTCTCTTCCTGTTCGGTGTCCTGCACTCCAATGTTGTTCATTTCCTCATCTCCTTTGAGTTCTGTTTCTTCCTTTTTTATTTTTCTTTCTTTGTCTTTTCTCACATCTTCCTTAATCCCCCATTTGTCTGCTTCTTTATTTCTTCTCACATCATCCTCTGTTTTTTTCTCAGGTTCCATCTTTCTTTTGTCTCTATTCTGTTCCATCTCTTTCTTGAATCTTATTTCTTTTTCCATGTTATTGTGCTCTTCTTCTTCTTCTTCTTTCTGTTTCCTCATGTCTTGCTCCTGCCATGGCCTCTTGTCCTCTTCAGTTGTTTTCCCTTCTTTCTTCTTTTTTTCACTAAATTCCATATTATGCTTCATCTCCTCTTCTTTCTTTCTCCTTTCTCCATCTAGCATTTCTTCAATATCATTATCTTCCCCTTCCTTCTTATTAATCTGCTTAGCCATCATCTTCTCTTCCTCCATATTCTTTCTTTTCTCCTCAATTTTTCTCTCTTCCACCTTTTTCCTCATCGCCTCAGTCTTTCCCCTAAACTCAAGTTCTTTTTTCCTTTTGTCTTCCTCCATCTTCTTTGCCATCATTTTATCCATTGCCCTTGTTTCCTCCTCCTCCTTTTTCCTACTCTTATCCCGCTCCTTTATTTTTTCTTCATTTTCCTTCCTTTGTCTCTCCTCTTCTTCTATCCGTCTCATCTTCTCCTCTTCCTTAAGTCTTGTTTCGTTTATTTTTCTCTCTTCCTCCTTCTTTCTTATGTCTTCCTCTATCATCTTTTGCTCCGCTTCTTTTTTCCCCTTTTCCTCCTCTTGAAATCTCTTGTCCTCTTCTTCCGTTTTCCTCTGCTCCTCTTCTCTCTTTCTTCTGATCTCTTCTTTAAGTTTCATTTCTTCCATTTTTCTCTTTTCCTCTTTCTTTCTCTTCATCTGTTCCTCCATCCTTTTGCGCTCCCTCTTAATTATCTCTTCTTCCTTTTTCCTCCTGTCCTCATCCTCTCTTCTCCTCTTTTCTTCTTCCTCTGTCCTTTTCTTCTCACCCTCTTCCTTGAACCTCTTCTGCTCCTCCTCTCTCATCTTCTTCTGCTCCTTGACTTGTTTTTGTAAGTTGCAGATCAGCTCCTGATTGGTGAAAATAGTCACAACAATAGTTACAACAAAGCAAGTCTCATTCAATTTCTGATTAATTTCTCAATAAACTAATCAAAACTTTGTCCTGTGAGCTAATAAAACAGCCCACATGAAAATTTGAAACATTCTAAACAACCCAAACCCTATTATATTTATTATATTATGTTCTATAGCTTTCAGAGGAATGACAATGACTGATTTTTTTTACTTGAAGGTAGAGTTGGTTAGTTGTTTCTGAAAAACCTTTATCTTATTTGTTGAAATCCCTTTCATGTCCCAATAATATCAAAAAAAAAATCATTGAAAAAAGCTGCCATCTGTTGCCCTCACATGGCTGTGATAAACATGACCAATCATTTAATTTGTTCCAGATGAAAGAGAAATACATAGCTGAAGTGAGCGAGCGAGTCACAGAAAAGTTGGCTTCTGGCAGTTGTCAGTCAGTGCACATTTGTGTGTTCATGTGTATAACATTTCCAGGATTACCAACCCTGGCTTTAAATAAGTGAATAATTAACTACACCTACACTAAGTCTCTGCCTAGGAAAATTCGGACATACCTGCTTAAGAAGAAACTCCTCTTCCAGTTTTTCCTGAGCTCTCTTCTTCATCAACTCCAGTTCCCTCTGATGAAACTAGATAAAAGCAATAATACAAAAAAGAAACATCACATATACATTCATTCACCACACTTGTCCAAGGCAGAAATTTCCTCAGGCTGCAGCTTTCCTTAATAAATTCACTTAGTATTAGACATGTTTATTAGGTTCGTATTTCCCTTTTCCAGTCGGTTATATATAAAACAAATCATGACTAAATGGGGGATCACAAATTGTCTCATTTGTAAGACTTAAGAAACCCTAAATCTGCCACATTAAGTATTACTATGACAACTTAGTATGTTGAGTAGAGGGAGTCACAAATGATTCACCATCTCTGCCTCAATGATCTTCTTCAGCTCCTCCTGGAAGTCTCTGTGTCTCTGTCTCCTCTTCTTGTCCGTCTTCATCTCCTCACAGTGTCTTTTCTCTCTCTGTTCTCTATGGGATTCGGTGCTATTTTGTATCTGTTCCTCTTCCTCGGAGCGCTTAGTGGTCCCCAGTCCAGGCCCCACATATTCATCTGTTTCAGCCTCATCTGTGAAAAGTGAGAGAAAATTCTTTACTTTCCCAGCTCTCTGTGCTTCCATCCATGTCAAAATATGCAGTGACAGTAATTACCTGAAATATACTGGATAAAGAAGTTTTGAAAAGGTGGGATTATGTACATCTTCATAATTTCTTTACTACTAGAGTCATAGATCAGAACAAAAAATAGGACAACAGGGACCTCTTGTGGGGAACAGTAGTATTACCAGAGGTGTTTGTAATGCAGAAAGTTATATCGCACATAACTGCAATATAACCGACATGGTAATATTTTATTTTATTGGGTTTACAATTGCTTAACAATTTTTTAGTATGGTTACTTTTTCATAAGTACTTATACTGTACTAAGCATTCAAACAATAATGTTATTTATGAGTCCTGTTACTTTCATTACAACTAACTTCAGGAAGTGTTTATCACAATGATGGTGCTTTAAACTGGGAAATATGAACATTAAAAAATATATTCTAAAGATTGCTTTTACCACCATTCAAACATTTTTACTTCATTCTCGGAAACATGCACTGTACCTTCACTGTCAGGACACACTGACCGATTGTGAGAAAAAGGTGCTTCTGTCTCAGTAGAGGAGATGCCTTCATTTTCTGTGTCAAAAGTAACCTGTTTCAGAAAAACAAAAAACATGCATTTCATCAGCTTGTGTGGGCCTATTGTAGTTTTGACGGTTCAACAGTAAGAGACTTGAAACAAGGCATTTACCTGCTTCTTCATCATGTCCTTATCGAGTTCATCAGGCAAATTATCCATGTCCTCAGTGTGACGTGATGCAGCGAGGACTGGGATATAGTTCAAAGAAAAGGCAGATGCTTTAAACCACAAGGGGGACAATCTACGTCCTTTTGATAGGATCATTGGAAGTCTTATTTGTTGGAGATACTTCTCTCTCTCTTGTTAACAACCATTATCTCAATGCAGAAGCTTTAACGTCCCATTTTAACAGAGGAAAGAGGATCTTACAGAAGTATAAACATGTTTGATAATGCTTTTGCTATTTGGCAAGATTCCATACCTTCAAGTTCCTCAAGAATGAACTTCTCACTTCTCGCTGCTCTGCTTTTTGAAGTTTCAAAGTAACTGAACAGAGAGGGTGGAATATCATCGGAGACCTATTGACAAAAATTAATTTTAATGCAACATTGTTCTCATCACAGATTTGAATTAATTTATACTTGTACTATATTTTAGAATACCATCAGCGGGCCACATGGCTTTCATAGTTCTGCCATACAAGCCAGTATCCAGACAGATTTACCTTTAGCTACAGCGTTTTTTAACGTTATTGCGATTAAAAGGCCGAAACACCTGATGACTTCACCATCATCTATTACAGCATTGTCCTCAGGTGGAATTCGACTGGCTTACAGAACACAGAAAGCCTTGGACATATTTTATTTTGAAAGTAAAGGATGTAGATTATTTGCATATTTAATGATTCAGAATGTTTATCAGACATTACTTAATTTTTGGAAGGACGTGTTGCAGAAAGAAATGATAAACTTCCAAAACATCAGGATCAATGGGGAAAGTTTATTCAGGCTAGTGGCTTGAATTAAACTTATATTTAACAAAATTAATTTGAAAACCCTTTATTTATTTATTTTGTGTGTTTGTTGTTATATTTATTTTGTTACCTAAACACATACTTAGGCCTGTTTATAAGGTTTTGATAGTATCAGTCTGATATAGTATGGGTATGAATATGTTGGTGTTGTGTGTTTATTGTTTTTGTCTGTTTCCAGCAGTTTCCAGCTAGCTTGTTGACACCTGCACCTGTCCGGCTCAAGTTAACACGAACTTATTTCAGCGCTCAGGACTCACACACTCACCGCGTCCTGTAGAGAGGTGAGTTCCTCCAGCTCTTCTTCCACATCGCCACTTTCAGAAAGGACCACGTCGTTTAGCTCCCTCATGATTGTTTCACACAGCTCATCGGCATCCGCCATGACGACGGTACACTTCACTGGTACACTTCACTGGTCCCAGTTGGTCTCAGTCAGTCAACACAAACTCTACTCACGCTGCTACCATCGCCTGTAAACACCTGTGACTGGCACGTGTTCTCAGTAGTGTGTGTTTCAACACGCTATAGCTAATTCAACATTTGTTAGTATGAGGAACGAGTTCCCTGGCAGTGAGGGAAAGCTCAAACCGTGGCAGCGGTAGGTCGTAGAGGCACTTCCGGTGTCAACAGAACCTGCCACTGATCAGTAAAAGAAGCTGCCTTTGATGCCGCACTGTGTGGAGGCAGCTGTCTTTGATACCACACCGTTTGGCATCTGTTTAAATTGTTTGTGTTACAAGACAGCAGAGAGAGACTCAAAATTTGACTTTACAATTGCATTTAAACTATTTGCAGTTGTATTTACTATCAGAAGTTGACTTTGGCCCAAATGTTTTCCTTTTGAAGGGATCTCATAGCCATTCTCCAAGGACTATTAGTTAAATACACCAACATCCATAAGAACATTTAAAATAGACTTATTGTTACTCCTTCAACTTTAATATATTGTTTATGAGTTTTGAACTTCTATGGTTTAAAAGCATCAGTGCATATACTAGACAAAGGACAAACAAAGCTGTACACAACAAACAGCTACTGACCTACTAATTTTTAACCAAGTTTTTTTCTCATGTCTTCAGTGTTTATATGAATTCAGATAACTGACTGAATCCATGAAGAGTAATATTGATACAGACTGGCTTATCCTGTTAAAATAGTGAAATGTACTGATATTGAAGCAAACTTTTATTTATACTTTTCTGGTTAACCAGTGATTTCCAAGTGTTACCAAGCACAACTTGAAAAATAAATTGTTTTTGCTTTGGATGATAGATAGACATTAAAAATGTGTAAATAATCACCTTGTATTTTTTTGGTAATTTGTGCAAGTGCATATCATAATAACTAAATGAAAGCATTAAATTATAGCATTGTCTATTGTAATGACATATTGTGTCAGTGATGGTAAATGGTTTTGTATTTATATAGTGCTTTTCTAGTTTTGATGACCACTCAGAGCTCTTTACAGTACAGTTTTACATTCACACACACATTCATACAGTGCCTCAGCCACAGCCGCCCTAAATGTTAATACTGGAACCTTAAAAAGGGCTCCAGAGCTGCAATAACCGACACCAACAGAAGGTTTTACATGTGTCAAAGATAGCAGGGTACTACGTAAGGACTAGCTTAAAGTGACTTTAATAATTTAAAATCTTTGAAATTCACAAGGCACGACCATTAATTGGCTAATGACATTAGTAACAGCTTCTCAGCGTCTTCATTTTAGACAAAGGAGTAAAGTCATAGCAGATTTAAGTCTTGTTATCTAACTTAAAGCAGTGTTCCACTTTCCGTCATTAAGCATCATGTTCCATTGACATCACTGCCAAGTCCTACACCGTTTTAACAACAGCTCAACTCTATCAGCATATATAAATGATGCCTGGATAAAGGTCTTTACACAGGAGGACACACCATTCCCCATGGTATCACAACTGGTTACATCACATTGTCAGTCTTGACGTGATTTGCCCCAAGGCTGTTCCATGGATCGGAAAGTACAACTGACTTAGTATTTGTAATATAAACACAATAGGCTAACACACCTTGGATTTGGACCACATAAATGGAAACCAACAATACATTCTGATTTGCACATCTGCCGAAAAAGTCCAGATATTGAATCAGATAAAGATATGCACAATAGGCTACATAAATATACATATGGAAATACCGGAATGTTCAGATGGTAATGCAGTGAAGTGTCCTCTTGTCACTTGCTGCACATTGTTACAGTGCAAAGTAATAATGATGTCCTCAAAATAACATGTAATATAGTCTACAAGTATCCAACAGTAATATCACTTAATTTTTAAATGCAGTCAAAACACACAATTACTATTATAGTATAAGAGAAAAAAGGATACCTTGCTCTCCTTGATCTTTAGGGAAACCTAGTGTGGGTAGCCTAAAAAAAACTCATTTACATTATGTGCTGACTAGTCAACTAATTTTTCCATGGAGACTGGATTTCTTTGGCTTTGACAAAAAAATGATTATGCTATTTGTTCTGTCGCTGCTAGGTCTGAAGTGTGGCGCAGGCACATCTTATAAATGATCAGTAGCCAAAAATGAAAACAATTAATATGGCATCGACCGCAAAATGCTTAATAAATCTTATTAAAGTTGAACTAAACCCCTAATACATGTTTTTGGATGAAACCAATATATCTGGATATTTAGAGAAAATATTTATTTTGGAATTCGGCCGTACATAATAAGTTGCAAACAGTGGTAGTTACCGTGAGTTACCCATCTTCCTCAAAACAGAGCAACTGCCTTTACAGATCAATGGCAGGTTCTGTTACCACCGGAAGTGCCCCTACGAGCTGCCGCTGCCACGATTTGAGCTTGCTCTCTCTCGTCTCTTGGCGTCGAGATGATACTTCCGTCTCCAAGGAAACAACGCTGTGAACTACGTGACCCCGCAAGGGACAAACCGTGCGAAAGGAAAAGTTTCAATGTAGCGTCGTGTCGAGTTTTAGAAGAGGAAGTCTGTATTGTCATTGTACACAACGAACTAAAATATGTCAAAAAAACACACAAAAATGAGCTGTGCACATTTACTGAAACAATAGACCAGAAAAACTATATAATAAATAAATAAATCCTAAATACTCTATCAACATATCACATTTATGAATTGGTGGCCCTGCAAGGGAAATAAACTGTCCTTGTTTCAATCATTTTATTTATCATAACAATGTAATGTAATGTAATGTAATGTAATATAATATAATATAATATAATATAATATAATATAATATAATATAATATAATATAATATAATATAATATAATATAATATAATATAATATAATATAATATATTATCCTACCAGAGTAACAGAAAAGCAGAGCAGTTGGATGCATAATTTTCTTTGTGAAAACAAAATGTAGGGTCACTGACTGCTGTGGGCATTCTGGGCCGCCATAGGAGGTCAGTGAGCCTGAGACCTTGTAGGTGAGTCACAGGACCAGAAGAACGAAAAACGTGTGGGGCTGTGAACAATGTACACTTTTTTCATGGCATTTTTGATCACAAAGACCGGTATCTCTCTCCCATGGTGAGGGCTGTGCACTCGTTCTGTACTCGATCCCTTTGAGGAGATTCCAGTGGCCCACACAGGCTTTCCCATACACATTCCCGAGGGCTTTCTAAAAGGAACCCAGTCTCCTTCCTCAGTTTCAAAGAGAAACAGCATGTCCTCCATCCCAAACTGTTTGGTCTGGAGACACTCTGAGGCCTGTTCTCCATTCTCGTGATGTTCCACGACAATAACAAAACAACACAATGGCGCCAGATCAGACTCATTTTTCCTTCAAAGGCCAAACTGAATTCCACAATAACAATGAAAAGCATCACATCTACCACACTTACACCTACAAAGTTCAACACCGCCAGGATCCTCACAGGTTCGGTATGGACATGCTCTTATAAAGGTCATTGAGGGTCAAAGCACAACTTCAGTGTTGAAGCTGATGAGCAAAACAGGACAGTTTGGTGCTGCCCTCGTTGTTGGAGTCAAACTGCCTGTCCCTTATGTTTCATTAGGTCCTCTAAGATTCATTGACCAAGTTCAATTGCTCAAAACGGCTCCATCAGCAAGCCTTGTCTGCTCCGATTAGGGCCAGGCCCTTTGTCAGTGGGCAAGGTGTCCGTCGCTTTTGTCCAAGTGCACGGAACCCAGACAGCAGCCAGACAGGACCATGGTGCAGATTTATACAGCAGATTACGCCGGTCAATGGTGGCCCCGGCTCTAAAGCAATGGTGGTTTAGATAGCGGCCATGTGTTTACACTGTCAAGGGTTTTCTGTTACTCGTCTGTAGCCATTATCTTGGCAGCCACTGGGCGTATCAAGCCTATCATTTCCATCTGGGGGCTTTGACGAAAGAAGGGATTGAAGGGAAAAATGACCACCACCCCAACTGCCCGTCATTCTTCTCTCACTGCACATTCTGAATGTACAGGTTGAAAGGCATTGATTTATTAATGATGCATTAAATTAACTGGTGAATCTCGCTTTTGGTTTGCAACACATACACGTGTCTCTTGTGTAGACCTGGTTAAATCCAGTTGTTGTATTTAGTCATTGGAAGTAATCACAGAAACCTAAAGTGTATGTTCAATCCTGGAATAATATGCTTTCCATGCATGAACTCCAGCTGACATTCCAAATACCAGAGCTGTAATGTGGATGATTCTTCTCAATGCCCTGAGCCAGATTATAGGCTTCTGCGAGTAAGGCAGCTTGTATGTGAACTGATCATAGTTAAAACATATTAAGTGCATGTGAGGGGGGGACATTTTCAAGCAAGCTAATCCTGCACGTGTGTTGCTGTAAGCCTGATCACAGTAGTGTTGCATTCTTGCGCTAAAAGTTACAGTTACACATTTGCAGCATTGTCTCAAAATGGGGGAGTTCACCTAGTTCATCGTCAGCAGCCTCCGACCTGAGATTACCTCTCCTCCGGGGGGTGACAACACTGCTGAATCAGTTGGACTTGGACACAGATTTGGATTGCCTTTCAAAGTTATCATTACGCTGCCAGTGTGACCTTAGTACATCTAAATCTGCTTCAAATGACTGTGGGATTACTGCAATCAGAATTCCAAGAGCTGGGGGCTGGGAATATTCTACCCCGGGTTCAGTGCGTGAGACAAGCATGTTACCAAATGTTTGTATTCATAATTAAGACATCTTTTCCTTCCCGATATCTGTGTTGTAAACTCTGTGCAGCAGCAGTACAAGGTTTACAAACGTTTTCAAGGTTAAATCCAACCATCTGCACACATACTCTTTGCAAATAGTCACATGCTGAATGCAGCTATTTCCCCAGAGGCTTATCAACAGTAACATTGATGGCCATGGGCAAATAGAAATGTGAGCTCTTTTGTTCTCTTCACAGGGAACATGAACACTGTAAATGTACAAATGATGTCTCAAGTTAAACTGGGTGTTCTGTGCACAGCCACAGTCTATGTACAGAGACTCACTGTGTGGAGGCAGAATGGCTCTCAGTGAACGCCCACAACTGTTGAGGACACTCTCTGCTGTCCCTTGATTAGCCCATGTTAGGTCCAGCTACCTCTGTCCTCATATACAACTGCACATATATTGCTTCTTCCATTATAGTGGGCAGAATAAACAAACAGGCTAATTCATTAATGGTCAGCAACAGTGGCTGTCTGTCTTTTCATTTTTCATTTGATAGGTTAATGGGGGCAGAATTATTATTATGAAATTATTTGTAGTCATGTTTCTGGCCACCTGATGTATGTTACATCAAAATTCATTCTATTTCAAGCTCTGTTTTGGCTATGTCTTACCGTTATATAAATATAATTATATATTAACATGGTAAGAGGAACTATTTAATCTGAAATATTGCATACATTAAAAACCATGTGTCAATTGCAGTAACATGTGGTGGACAAAAAGTAATAGGTATATGTGTTTCACTTATATTCAAATGCGATATTAGCATTGAGTGTTAACTCGATATCTAATGCATTATAATATCAACTGTAAAAAAACATGCATTGTATCAAAGGGGTTTTAGTGAATATCAGAGAATCGAGAATGTAAGTCTTTAGTGCAGTCATGTGATTTGACAAAATTCAGTTCAGTGACGTTGTTAGCACATATATTGGTATATAATATTTGATTATAGTGTGCCGCCGTGCGTGGTAAGACCCACTCCCATGATGCCGGGTTGAAACAAAGCATAAAGAGAGCACTTGGCCCAGGTCTGGTGTTAGTGCTGTGATGTGCTCTGTGGGTCTCATGACTTGATCTTGGCTTTGTGTCACAGTCATATTGAGAGCAGGAGGCTGTGCTGTGGTTAATCTTCTTTATCTTAAACAATTCTTTCTGTGCGGAGTTGCAGGAGGCTGGAGTCCATCGCTGACTATAGGTCCCACGATGAAGAGGACCGCTCGCTGGTAAACATGAATCTAAACAACGTAGGTTTCAAACATGTAAGAAAAATGGGCTTTGCAAAGGTTTTATGAGGAAGGAAATGTGTTCAATAGGTTCGACATGTCCCTGTTGTTCATGCATTTTGGTGCGTAACAATGAATGTAAGCATATGTTTTGTTTGTTCATATGAAAACTCTGCAGGGCACCTTTAATCAAGAGAAGATCTGAGGAAAAGACCTCAACAGTTCTGGCCACATTGTTGTATAACTTACTGATAAAACTTAGCTGACGCTTAGATGTGCACTAATGATCAATTCATGGGTGCAGAGATAAAAAAAAACAGTGTAAGCACTAGTAGAATGGATACAGCTGTTAGACAAGGGCACCAGAACACAGCCTGGGTCGGGAGTCGTACCAACAGCTGCACCTTCTGCGTGTTATGTGAGGTGGCAGGATATTACTGTGGTCAGCTGCTCGACAAAAGAAAGTGGACAGTTTTGAAACAGAGGCCACCAAACACCTGAGAGTAAAAACCGATGGAGAGTGACCAACATATACGCACCAGATCACTCTGACTTGGACGAGACACAACACTGTGGGAGCAGATAGCAATTATCACCATTCAGTGATAAATTCAATACTTCGCCGATACAAACTCGAGCCATCAGCACTTCTCATGGCCTCGCGCTCTCACACCAACCCTTATCAAGGCTGTCACAGTGGACGTCATGTGCACAGCACACAGGCCTCTCTGTTATTTGAAGCGGCTCCCAGACAGTACATGATACACACTCAGCGTCCAAGACAATAGCACAAACTCTTTGTTAGTTTAAGAGTTTAGTGTGTAATTATGATGTTATAAATAGTTTATCTAAATATAAATACCGTGATATGATTAGATAACAGTTGCAGGATGTTATCTTTTTATTTGTTTGAATACTGGCTTTGTTACACAAAAAGGTTTTTGGTTGAAAGTTCATCTTCCACAGTTTCACTTACATGACTGTAAACAACCTGCTTCACTTAATACTGGTAGCAAAATTAACTAAATACAATATCTTACATATGAATCACTTGTTTGAGTTGTATAATCAGTCAACTCATGGTAATCAATGGAGGTTGGAAACAACACACATATTGTGTTCAAGTTCATATTTGTACAATTAATTGAATTTAACAAAAACATTTTACACTTTACCCCAGTGAGTTTAAACATCAGGTGAATGAAAGGCATGTAAATACATTTAAGTATCTTGGTTGCCTGTGAACACAGTGCATCTACACCATTTATTTGTATTGACGATGCTTCATATCTTTCCCAGTTAATTTAGTGATGCTTATTACAAAAGTATCAAACATTTATCTGGATCAAATGGTGACAAAAATCAGAGGTGACGATAAATGAGAGAAAATCTCTTCATTTCTGAATTCACTTTCACAGAATAAAAACTCAATCTGTTGTGTTTATGTTCAGCGTTAGTTATTTGTAAATATGAATTTGTTATTTTATAGAGGGGCAGAATTAGTATTATAAAATAATATGTAGTTTCTGGACACCTGATGAACTTAACTTCAATTTTTCAATATTAAATGATCTTTTAAGCTCTGAATTGGCCGACTCCCTGTCCGGCTTTTTAGCATTTTTACTTTCTGTTTTTCAATCCTTTCTACTTAGTAGTTGTTTACTTGTTTTGCATCTGTGGTTTAGTGTTGGGTAGCCAGTAAAGAAAGAAAGAAGAGTTAAAGATACATTAATGAACCGATTTTAGGACCGCTACTACCATTTGATAGAACAGAAATACAAATATTTATTGCTGTAGCTTTAATTGTAACTTTTCTTTTCCATCTAAATACTGTAATAATTAAACGTGATAATATTATTCTCACAGCTACAAGACTTGTTTCTTATGAAGTTGTGTCTGAGGAGCTGAGGGGGAAGAATCAGTATCAGCATCAAGTCACTGACTTGTTCATTCATGTCAGCTGTGGGGCATTCCCATTGGCTGAGGGCTTTCATTTCAGTGACATAGTGAAAACCAATACGGCTTAACTTTCCACAGGTGTGGGAGGGGTAAACCCGTGACGTCCGGATGGCCTTGTGTTAGCAAACTCAAAGACAGCTCATGAAGAATTCAACAGGTCATCTGGGTAATCCACCATCTGTGAACAGCTCTGTGTTTACCATCACAAAATCAAAACAAGAACAGGGGAACACCAAGTACTCAACAGTTCATTATTAAAACCACCTGTTTTATTCCTATTTGAAAACATGCTTAGAAATTTGTGCTAGTTTTTCATAAACAAAAATTTTACGAAATTCAAATGGATAATGAATTCAAAATAAGGGCAGAAAATATAGACTTGTCCTGAGGCTTTCTCTTAATTTAAACCTACACCATATATTGGGTTTAAATACCACAGTGAATCCACTGAGTTGTCACAGAGAAGACTGATGCACAGCCTCCATGTGAGACAGCTGTGATGTAAACAGGTTTATCACCTGGAGAAACATTGAAAATAGGGTCTAACAAAACAGAAATAGAAAGAAAAGACATCATGAAGTCTCTTATTATTGTGTGTTTACCACAAACTGTGCCTGTGACTCACGTCCAATGTGATTCACATAATTTTCATACCAATCAAACCAATTTGTGAGCCCTTATGCTGTGCTGTGAACCTCTCAGGATACGTCTCATCCTACATGAAATTAATTAATTAATTACTTTGAATAACTACAGATTTGCAATGACGGTTCCCTCCAAGGAGACAAGAGGACCCAAACAAATTGCCTTTCACCACACTTGCCTTTGAAATAATGCAAAAGTGGGCTACTTTTTTTTTACTTTTATTTTTCCAAACCTGCCTCTGATATTTATTTTGTCATTGTAATTATGACCCTTGTGCCCCTGTCTGTTCAAACAATTGACATCAACTTGAACTGAATAGGTCAGAGCTTGTTATTGCTTAATTGTATGAGATGGAACACGCACACAGAAGCATTTGTGTTTGTCATGTTTTACTTAATCATGTTTTCACTTGAACTTATAATGTAGTGATGAACATTAAAGAGAGGCAAGATATAAAGGGGTTTCAGATCAATACATAATGATTGAATGAATGAATTATTTATCAACTATCTCAACTTTAAGAACCCAACCACTGAGCCACTCTATGTAATTGTACATGAGTAAATCAATCAATCAAAAATCTATATTTATCAAGTAGTATGCAGGCCATTGTAGACAAGATGTTTAGTACAGATTTGTCAATTTACAGTCATCCACTGTATTTCGCTGTATTGTGTCAGTCTGGTGGTACATGCTTCTACATGAACATAGCATTAAGGTCTGCTCTATGGGTGTGCCCCGCAGCCTCGTCCACCAAGTGTTCCGTGGGTTGACCCCACTTGACCTTTGGGAGATTGGTTTCTCTATTATTTTCCTCTTTGTCCTTGAGGTGTGAAGTGAACTAGCACAAACATACGTCAGCGTTGCAGTCAGTCTGCCTCATGCACCCAATCCTACTCACAGCCACACAATGACTTCACCGAATCCTTGAATGCCAAGCTGATATAAAAACAATGATAAACAGAAATACACAACTCATTTCAGGGAATGTCCCTGACACGTAATTCATGGGTGCTTGTCGAGATATGACAAAAGCTCTTATCCAATCTGTAAGACTGTGGCCTTCAGAACAATAAAATAGGAGAATGTTAGAGAATATAATTGTCATTAAGTTGGTTAAGCAGATGATAAGATCACAATTAAGAAAATATTGAACATGAGCCCAGCTATTAATTGATAAGATTGATTGCTAACCACTATTGCAAACAATATGGAATAATGAGAGCAAGTAAGATCCAACTTACCACAAAGGTGCTAATGATCTTGTTGTGCTGTCATCTGTTTTGTTGGTCAACTCTAATGTTTCTTTAGTTAGAATGATTGATTTTCAGGAGAAGCTGGATAAACATATTGTCATGTGCATGTCTTTAGTTCAGCTGAGATACTGACATGCAGGTGCATCATTCCTGAGGGGACGGGGTGGATTTTGTTTCCCTCTTTTGCTCTAAGCACTCTCAATGGCTCAATTAGAGGTTTCAGTTTACCAGAGGCTTCTCTCTCTTTGCAACCTTCAGCACTGATCAGACATTAGAGGACACGATGCTGTTCTTAAAGACTTCTTAACTTCTTGTCTGCAGTACTGTGGCAGAAACACTTTGTAATGCAGATTACGCAAAGATTATTTCAGTGAATTTCTCAAAATTAAATGGTGGGAAGTCCATCATAATCAGATCAATTGACAGATTCAACTTCTTGTATCTAAATAGATAGATTAAATTAAAATGTTTATCAATAAAAGTAAAATAAAAAAATATGGTGTTACTTTGAAAGTTTATATCTTCATTCATGTCAATAAACATGATTTGTTATTTGTTGTTGTCTTCTTGTGTGTGTTGTACTTAAGGCAATTTAGTCAAAATATGTTTTCTAGCCACAAATAGTTGGTTTATGTAAACCACTTACATAGTCATCATAAGACAAATAAATGACTTAAAGTATTGTTTACAATGTTCATCAATAAAGGTTCACCTCGAGATAGGAACCAGGGTTCATGGTCAGAGCCCAGGCCTGTGACACCAGGGAACAAGACATACTGTGTCCTCACCAGAGACATATTTGTTCTTCTTTGGCTCCATACATTGAGCACTTGTCTGCCTCCGAAGCCTCTGACAATGAGAAATCTTCATAATCACAAATAGCCACAACTACCACATTAGCCAAAGCCACTGGCTGCACTCCTCTGCTGCTGCTTTAGGAATTGACAAAATTCCGAACCGCCAGAACCTCCAATCACTCACAATCACCATCATACATAATACCACACATCCACTGCATTTGTTCCTAGTGGCTTGTCAGCCTTGTTGCTCAGCTCCCACAGGATTGTGTACTCTGTAACTTACCCACTGCATCTCATGAGAATACACAGAGGACGGCAACTGGCTTTTTAAACTTGTGCTGCGAAGCCTCAGACAAGCATCACCTTTCACTTCCCATTTCCTCGACCCCACATGAAACCACGATGTTTCGTTTTCACTGAAATACACTTTCCTCTCATTCAAAGATGAAGCTACAGAAGAAAAATAGTATTTGCCTTTCAAGAGAAAATGGTCATATGCGGTGATAATAAAAGGTCAACATCTTTGGTCCAGACCAAAACATTTCAATAACTTGGTTTGAATTTTATTGCAATCATAGTGGTCAGAGGATGAATCCTAATGACTTTGGTGAAACTGTTGACTTTAAGCCGAAATGCATGTTCAGTTGCAATTACCAACGGTGAGCATGCTCTACCTAAATGGTGAAATACTAAAACCTATGCCTGCTTAACATATTCTGCATATAAACATGCTGATGTTAGCATTTAGCGCAGATAAATGCTGTGCTTGTGCGCAATGTCATGGAGGTTTGGGCCTTCAGATTCTGAACTTGTAAGTGTGGAAATTCACAACACTGACACACTCCAACCTGGGTGCTGACCACGGTGGATGGTGTTAGCTACGGCCAGGCTAAAATTAACAACCACTTTTTTTATAGCTATTAACACCAAACCACGCTACTACCCTTTGAACAGAGCATGATTGTGTTATCATTACTCCTCTCCTAGGGGGCCCGCTGTGGCTGAGGTGGTAAAACGGTCAACTTCTATCCAGAAGTTTGGCAGATTGATCCCAGCAGTGTTGCCAGATATATGATAATTATGGAATTTATTCGATAATTTTGCCTTCAGTACAATGTATCATCAATAATGCAATGTACGATAATTTAATCATGTTGTGAATCTTAGCATTATCAGGTGTCAAATTTGGATCACGTCTATGTAATGTTTGTGGTGATGAATGTGCGGCATATACCCATAGTTCCTACCTACGGTGGGATGCACTGAAGCGTCACTTAGCCATGGTCAAATCAACTGCACTTTGACACAGCTTTGAAACGACAGCATTGAGCTTCTCATCCCTACCCTGATCGTGTACGATCATTTTGTTCGATTTACGATAAATATAAGCTTCAGGTGCAATACTTCAACATTTCCATCTGGCAACCCTGGATTAAAGTCTTCCCAATTCCGCATGCTGAAGTGTCCTGAGGCCAGCAAGATACTGAACACAAAATTGCCCCTTCTTATAGATAGATGTATGCTGCACACAGATGCACTGTATTATTGTGTGTGAGTGAGATTATGGCAATAACTGTACATCAAAGCACTTTGAGTGGTCATCATGACTAGAAAAGCTCTTTATAAATATGGACCATTTACCTTTCCTATTACGCCACACCTAAATGAGTGGGTATACACAGCTTCTTTAAACACGGTTAAACCAGCAAAAATTGACTCCTCTTCCATTGCCAGTAGAGAAGTTTGCCTTTCAGTTTTTTCCCCCGTTTTTCCCCGGTTCAGCATGTGACCATTCACTTCAGAGGCAAATGACAGATGTTAGCGAGTGGGTTTTGTAGTGGCAGTTACCTCAATAATGTATAAATAAACTACACTTTCATCAGTCAAAAAATATAATATGAGCTGACAGACGGCATAAGCCTCGGTTTCTTTCACTGCTCTCATGTGCTGCCCTGCTGCTAAGATGGAGGCTATTAGGAGTAATCAATAAGTTTGTTCATTCGGCAGGTCTCTCTAAGAGAGCAGGCAACGTCCTGGGCAATTTGTAGGGTGAGGAGAACAGGCTATACAACACAGCGCCTGAGATACATCCCTCATCAGGGGAGAGCTGTGAAGAGCAGTGGAAGTCTCGATGAACTGGAAGTAATCAGATTTGTGTGAGCATCCAATACACCCTCTCACACACACATTTGGGCCTGACAAAGACCTACTGACGAATAGTGTGAGTGTGTGTAGTCAGGTCTTTGGTGCTCCTCAGACACACAGTGGGTGGATATCATACAAGGCACTGGGGCAACTCAGGTCATGAGCGTGGGTGGTGTTTGTCTCTCATGTTCCATTTACACTTGCATGAATTACACAGAAAAATTGAGCCCAGCATCGAGAGAGAATAAGATAAAACAGACTATTTAGTTCTCTCCTCCTCGGATATTTTAAAAAATCAAAACAAGGCAACAGTTATATCACCTTAAATGTGATTCCTCTAACATGGCATCCTAACCTTTCCACTTCATTTGGACAATTTACGACCTGTGTGTCTGAGGTATCGTTCAAAACAAATACCAGTACATTTTGTAATGGTATTGATTTAAAGATATTTTATTAAAGAACAGGAAAACAAACATGAACAAATCGTGGGGGTAGAAATGTATTCTGTTGTCTAACAGTCTTTATGCACAAACTATTACTAGATTTAAAGTGAGAGAAGTGCGTCTTTGCTGTTTGCAGTCAAACTAATCCGTTTCTCCCATTTTATGAATTTGTATTTGTAATACTGTCATATGTAGTATTTGGAGGAAAATATACCTTTGTGTCTCAAACAAAAATAGCAGTTTTATTTGTTTCATGTAAGATCATGGTATCATCATCATAATTCTACAAGCACCAACAATGTCTTTGGTATAGATAGTAAATTGTATTATTTATTTATAATAAAAAAATTAGTAAGATAAGATTTCTTATTGTCCAGAAAATGCCTTCCTTTCTTATGCAAGGGAATGCTGTAGCGTAGCATGTCGTAGCAGGGAGCATTCTTCTGCTCGCACCTGCACAACTAAATAGGATGTTAAACTCAAACTTTGTATTATTTAAATTTGATCAAGAATATATTGTCTTGTCTCGAATACAGAATGTGACCATGATGAGGCCAAATCTTATAAATTAGCTCGTAGATTTATCAAATAGTTAAATTAAACATACAGACCATATTAAAATGTATAGACAAAAGTTATATCAGTCTTTTGGGGTTGCAGATGATTGAGACACCAACCATGTGTCCCAATATCACTTGCATGTGGCCCGTTACTTACCTTTTTTCCCATGATGTGGTGGTGAACAGGGAACATTGTTTTTGTTGTTGTTGCATTGTTACATTGTAATGCACTACGCTCTATTTTCTGTGTGTTCATGTACGCATGTATGATGCATTGTCCATAGGTTTAAATTGTCCCAGTCTTTTTAAACCAGAACACATTTCTTTAATAGTCTAGAAAATGCAGCCTCTTCCTCAGATTCTCTTAAAATCATCTTTTCCATGAATCTTTTCATTATCTTAACACGTTAACAATAGTGTAGAGTCAATGTGAATTGCATTCTTCCTCCTCTGAATTAGAAAATACGTCTCTGTCTGCTGCAGGATATATGTAAATGTGACAGAGGGGATGCGCGGGTGGATGATGCGCACAGAGTCGACCTTCATCAAAAGCAGTGTTTTCATCAGGGTGGACTCATGCATGTGTGTGTTAGGTTATGGGGACACAGCAGGGTCATTAATAGGTATGATGTCGAAATCTATACATATCCAAAGAGGAAATGAGCGTTTATAAACAGAGGCACATTGCATTCATCCATGAGCCACCCCCCTTCCTGGTAGTAGTGGAATGTACCAAGGAGGCTGGAGGGGTGGTTACAGGAAGATAATGCGCTGATTTTCAAATAAATCTTTGATTGTCAATACTTATAACATGTAATACCTTCTAGTGGGGAACTCTGGTTTCTCCTTGGTGACATATGGTGTGGATTAAACGTGACCATCGGGTGTGGTGTCCGTGCGTCAGAGGCTGAGCCCCCCCTCCCTTTGAGTGGGCCGCGCTCATATTTAGGCAATCTGAGGCTGAAGCTGCACACACCGGCGGGACTGGTCCACAGAAAAGCAAGTGATAATGCCTGCCCCATGCATGTGCTCTCACAATTTCATTCCTTGAGACCAATCATTTCTGGAAGAGGACGACTGTTTCATCCACACGGGTGAGTGCCCTCCACAGCAGGGTAAAGGCATGGCTGTGTGTTTCTGTGCGTGTGTGTGTGTGTGTGTGTGTGTGTGTGTGTGTGTGTGTGTGTGTGTGTGTGTGTGTGTGTGTGTGTGTGTGTGTGTGTGTGTGTGTGTGTGTGTGTGTGTGTGTGTGTGCGTGAGAGAGGCTGAGTGGGGTACCAGTGCGCCGGATGTGTCTGCATGGCCAGAGAATGATGAAACCCCTCACACGGATGTCATGTAGACGGTGGGGACGACGACGACTCTCATTATTGCGCCTTCCTCAGGGAGCGGCTCGGGCCACATGGCATCGCTGTGAATTCATTTCTTTGTGTGTGCCCAAACGCATTTTTCCCAAACCAGTCCGTTTCTTTTGACTCATCCTTCCTGAGTCATGTGCGGCCGCAGGAAGATGGTGAAGCGCGTGTGTCTTTGTGCGCCTCCATCAGCCCCCCCACCCGGAGCGTCCATCCAGGGACCGCGAGGCCGTGTCTGACTCCAGGCTCCATGATGAGTGCGGTGAAGGTTACTCAGCATCACGGCTGTGTGGAGCCTTCACTGGATCATGGAACGACGGCCTCTGCCTCACACAAACCAGGCCAATCTAGCAGCGGTGAAGGGGATCTATTCATCCACTGATCCGCTACACGGGGTGCGCATGTTGTTTCTGCCACCTCGGAACATTGATGCGTTTCATAGGAATTTTTTTTTAACATTTACATTTGTAAAATGTGCAACCAAAACGCCTTGTAAGGGTGATGAAATCCCGAGGAGAGAGAGATGATGCGTACTTCATCCCACCTCAGTCTGGATTTATAGTGTCCACACCCTGGAATGTTTTCATGCTGGAATCCAAGGGATTTGCATGTTATTATTATCCACAGTAAAACAAACCCCTGCACATTGTCCCGAAGAGATAGTAATAATAATAATATTGTTATTATTGAAAGTAGGCATCCGGTCATGTATGACGGGTTTGTCCATCACTCAGAGCCGTGGAGCAGCTTTCCCCCGAATATGATCCTTTAGTTGACAAGTGGCACCTGTCAGCTAAAATTTGTATTTAATTGAAATCCTTTGATATATTAAATGTTTCTCTATCCCTGACAGCCGCGTATCACTATGATTCCCCCGAAGACTATATAGACAAGTGCCACATGTCTGCTCATGTTATTATTATTTTTTTTTTATTGACATCCTTCGAGGTTTCCCCATCCCTGACAGCTGCAGACTACTGTGATCACTCCGAACATTATCCCTTGTAGAAGATGCATGCGTGTCTGCTCATATTGGTATTTCTTTTGTTTTAAATTCGTCATCCCCTCACATATGACAGGTGTCCCCATGCATCCCTCACAGCTGAGGTGAAACCGTGTTTGGGTTCGTATGCAAATGGCCTCCTGCCTTCAATTATTCAGAAGGCTTGAAACTTGATAGTCTCCACACCTCGACCGGTCACAGAGTCACCGTCCCCCAGGCTAATGTTCCAGAGCCTCTTTCTTTCCTCCTTCAGAACATCAACTTACAATAAAATGATCCCCATTCATTGATTCTGCTGCCCCAGCCAGACCATGTGATTTGCATGTGCACACAATTGTATGGACTCAAACACTCTGGCCTGGGAGAAGTAGGGAGGGGAAAAGTTAAGATTTAATGACTGCAGAAGAAACATATGATTGAAATCAGACTGAAATATTTTAATAATCAGGTTGGTGTGTACAGGTTTAATTTTTTTCTTTGTCTTCGTTTGCCAGAAACCCATCAGTCAGCAACTTAGTAGGGAAATTAAAGGCTGACTCACAAAACTCACTCAAACACACTGATGACTAGAATAAGGGTTTGTTCATCAGAACTGGTTGGGCCAGTGCTGTAACCACAGTTTTTTACTTTTAATTGTCCTGTTACTCACTGCAGTTTCCTCTTTTCTGCCACAGACATTTGGTGATAATGAAGAACTGAAGTCCTTTATCAGTCAACCTCTACGAACCTTCTTAAACCCCACGTGCCCTTGAACCCAAACTCCATCGAACTTGTAGCTGTGAAGAGACTGGGTTGAAATAGTGAGGTTTCACAGACGCCGGCCCTGCCCTTCCAGCCCACTGACTGAACAGACTTTCCACCCTTCGCCTTGATTGCTTTATCAAATGCCCAAAACCAGCAAGGCCGTCAAGAGAGAGCTTGACGACGATGTCACAGAGTCTGTCAAGGACCTGCTTTCCAACGAGGACGCCTGCGACGATTCCTTCAAGAAGAGCTCGCTGATCGTCAACAACCATGATGGGGAAGGGAAAGAGTGCGACGTGGAGGAAGGGGGCTCGGACGGCGAGGAGGAGGAGCGTCCAGCCTGGAACAGCAAGCTCCAGTATATCCTGGCCCAGGTCGGCTTCTCTGTAGGCCTGGGTAACGTCTGGAGGTTCCCCTACCTGTGTCAGAAGAATGGAGGGGGTGAGTCCCAGTCACAACATTAACACAATGAGCAGTAGAACTTTTCCAATGTTGATGGGTAACATAAACTTACTAAAAACTAAGACATTTACAAGGAACAGAAACATTTGAATCATCAAGTTTGTATTTGTGTCACAGTTTTGCACAACTCCATGTGTCATAATCTTGTCCATGTTTTTAAACTTAAATATATCCGCCATACAGTAGTTAAGACAGAAACTGTGCATGTACACAACCATACTCAGAATGAACTGGTTGGGTAATAACTACAGTTTGCTTTAGTTTTCTTGACACTGAGTGTTTAAGATTCTTGTCCCATCAGAAAGACAATTGTCGTAGTCTAGTGATTAATACAATTCCAGTTGTGGTTGTGTAAAAGAGTTTACAGCAGAAGAATAGACTTCGGTTACAAATTCAGTAACATTAATTAATTAGTAACATAAATAAACTTGATTAACATTAGAATGAATGTGTAGTAAACCTGTGAGTATTTTACTGTACTAACATGCAACAGAGGAGGATTTATCAGATCCAAGTTTACAGTATCACATCAAAAATGGTGGGTCGGAGTCTTAATGGAACTCTGAAAAAAAGAGATGACTTAGCTGCCAGTTCTTGAGGCTGTATAGATGCCTAAAAGTGTTGGCACATCTTTATGTTTCATGTATTATTAGTGAGATAAAATGTTGACTCAAGAAACCACGTGACTGAAAGTAACCAGAAGTTTGGCTTTACTCTTTTGTTGCTTTTTTTAATCCGTCTGAATATTATCAGAATAATAATTAGGCCCCAACTTTACAAAAAGACCAGGCAGTTTTTATTATTACACTGAGGTCCTTTCCAAACTTCTTTCTAATATTAAAAGAACTGCTGATAGAGTTTGGCCGCACATGACTCAGAAACTCCCAAAGTTCCTAAAATAGACAAATATACCTTGAATGACTGTGTGTGTGTTTGTGTTTGTGTGTGTTCCAGGACAATAATAATGTGTTGCACTTCCCACCTGGAGATTAGGTTAAGCCATTGACTGCCTTGAGAAAGCTGATTAGATGAAACTGTCTCACAGACGCTGGCCAGACAAGACAGAAGCTGTCGATACAAGTCATTTTAGTTATAAGATACAATGTCACAACGGGCTCTAAAACTAAGACCCATTGAAATTAAAAGATCAGTATAAAAGATTCCATGCCATTTCAAATTAAAGAGTGGGGGGTAGTTGAGACATTCAGTGGACTGAGGACTTTATTATGAGTGGTTATGGATGACAAATATGCAATTTCTGTGTGTGTGTGCTTGTGTGTGTGTTTATCCATACAAGTGTGTTCTTGTACATAATTTGCATAATATCCATCTGTTAATATCTTCCGTGTGTGTGTGTGTGTGTTCAGTTCAAATCAACACTCTTTCGACCCTGACATGTTTCAGGTCTGTTTTAAACACCTCTGGTCCCCCTGCTGTGTTCAACTGTATTTAGATTAAAATGTCAGATCTGGGGCTAGGACAGGTCTGTGTGCGTGTGTAAGTGCGTGTGTATGTTTGTATGTAAGACTGGATTTTGTATATGTTTTAGTAGCATTATCCACACACAGCAGGAACCTGTATGCTTCATGTGCTATGTAAAGTACATTTGTAGTGTTTTTCATAAGTTTATACAGATTGAGAATCAAAAGTTATTAATGAAACTTTGTTTGTACACTCATTTTTATGGAAACAATGTTAAACGAAAGTGCTTTACAGAATCCAAACACCCGACAATCATGCACAAACATTATTAACAGGGACTGAGGAAATGTTATCTTAAATCTCCTATATTGGAAATGCGGAAAATGTTGAATACAGGTAAACAAAGAAATATAAAATATTAAAGATAATAGAACAGAGACAAAATAAAACAGGCTATTTAAAAGTGAAAAAAATTCAGAAACAATTCATAGTAAATAAGTAAGTAACTTATTAAATAAGTAAGTAAATGATTGAATATCAAAGATTAAAAGGATGTAACTGTTGAAGATGTTTATAATAGAAGGTTTTTCAAGGTAGTTTTGATATGAATCATCTCATCTCATTGCTTATAAAACATGCATGCAAATCATACACTCCCCTTTTCACTGCACAAGATGCCTGACTTGCTATTTCATTATATTAAAGATAATAGAACAGAGACAAAATAAAACAGGCTATTAAAGTGAAAAAAATTCAGAAACAATTCATAGTAAATAAGTAAGTAACTTATTAAATAAGTAAGTAAATGATTGAATATCAAAGATTAAAAGGATGTAACTGTTGAAGATGTTTATAATAGAAGGTTTTTCAAGGTAGTTTTGATATGAATCATCTCATCTCATTGCTTATAAAACATGCATGCAAATCATACACTCCCCTTTTCACTGCACAAGATGCCTGACTTGCTATTTCACCTGCACAGTATAAGTGAAGAGGACTGCAGGAAACTATTTTAAGAAAAGATAGATTTGCTCTTATCAGGCTTATCAAAGTGTTGCCAATGTGTGGTTGTGTTTGGGTGTGTGCATATGTGTGAGTGTGCGTGCGTGCGTGTATCTGTAAGTGTCTCTGTTTGTATGTGTGAGAGAGACGCTGTCGACAGTTTTAAAAGACAATGGAGACCAGTGGGGGGTTTGAGTCTGACTGATGTTGAAGCCTCCCTCTACTCAGTGAACCAGAATTAGACGTTTTAATATTAGAATCCAGTGAGTATACTGTACAAACACAAACACACACACACACACACTGGAAACAAAAGATAGACAAAAAAATATTTACTTCCTGCCTGTGACCACTCCCACCTAAAGCAAAGCTGGGAGGGACAGCAGCAGGACTCAGGAAAGGATCTGAATGAGCGTCCGGCCAGATGAAACAATATACTCTGTCTTAACAGGGATGAAAAAACAATACACCCATGGTGGAAGTTTGAATGTTGTCATCAGTGACTCACACTGCACTTCATTGACTCACCTATTGTAGTTTTTGATGTTGGGATTGAGAAAGGTGAAAAAAAGTCAGATCTAGGCCTAAAAATATCATGTATGATGTAGGAATGTCTCACAGGTTTCCGTGGTGGAAGGTCCTTTCAAGACATGCGTAGAAAATAAAAACCTCCTCGCTGCAATATTCTTTGCATCACAACGTATGCAGCAGGAACTTAACAGCCACATAAATTCAATATCTTCCACTGCACACATGTAACCACCAGCCATTTCCTTTAAAGAAATGTTGAGGTTCTCTTAGTTCTCTTCAGAAGGTCATGTGCACAGTGGTACGGCTCATGAGTACTCTGACCGTCATGAGAGATGTGCCCCCTCTGTACTTCATTACATCACACTCATTACAGACGGTCCTAATGTTAGTCATCCGCCCTGAAACCTTAATTGTAGAGAGCAACGTCGTTTGTGTAATGTTGCCCAAAGTAATCCCACAGTCATTTAGGTAATTTCAGACTTCTGCATCGTTGCTGGTTTCCTGGATTATTTGATTGCACCACACACCGTGGTGAGACGCATTAGGTGGAAACACACAGTTGCAGCTCAGCAGTCGTGTGTATAGTAATTTGTGTGTGTGTGTGTGGGGGGGTACTTATGTCTGTGTACCTACTTATGTCTTTGTGAAGACCATTGTGAGTAAAAACGAAATGCAATGAGGACATTTGAGAAAGTCAGGACAAGCCGTTCCTCACTTTTTCAAAGAGCTGTTTGGAGGTTAAGACTTGAATTTAAGGTAAGGGTTTGGTTTGGATTAAAGTAAGGTATTTTGTTGTAATGGTTAAGGTTAGAGTAAGGAGCTAGGGGATACATTATGCCAGTGTTCTCACTGAGACAGAGGTATGTGTTTGTCCAAATATTGCTCATGTTGTGGGGATGTAAATCTGTTTATATTGTTGCATTATATGGACTTGACTTCCTTTTGGGGACACAAAGTAAGTCCCCACAATAAAAATCATTAGATTTTATGGTGGAGACATGTTTTAAAGGTTCTGTGTGTAGAATCAAGTGACATCTAGTGTTGAAGTGTCATGTTGCAGCTGATTACCTTTCACCTCACCCAAACATGAAAGAGAACCTGTGTTAGCCTTCAGTTGTCATACAAACTCAAATGGTGTTTAGTTTGTCCTGTCTGGGCTACTGTAAAAACTGTGATACACTGTGATTGTGAATTTGTATACAGCGTGCCGCAGATTTAGAGATGAAGACCAGTTACAAAGTCTGTTGTGCCCATGTGCTCCAGGGCTGATTTCAGGAGCTAAAAGTGGTGTCACCTCACAGTTCCAGTTTCCTCTCCTCGTGTGTCCTCTGTCTAACTTGCTGTCTGTATTTTTTCGGACTTGCAGGAGCGTACCTGGTGCCCTATCTCATCCTGCTGATATTGATTGGCATCCCGCTGTTCTTCCTGGAGCTCGCCGTAGGCCAGCGTATCCGCAGGGGCAGCATTGGGGTGTGGAACTACATCAGTCCTCGGCTGGGGGGCATCGGCTTTGCCAGCTGTATGGTGAGTCTTGACACTGTGTATTAGTTTTATTCCTGAAAGGTAGAGTTGGTAAGTTGTTTCTGAACCACTAATTATCTTTTTATGGAAATCCATCAATAAAGTGGTCTTAAAAAAAGCCTGTGTCTGTGGCCCTCACATGACTGAAATGAACACAACCAATCATTCAATTTGTACTGAATGAAATAACTGATTGGCTGACGTACCTGCCTGTCACTTACCTGCCAGCCTGCATGTGCTCTTACTGCACATGACCGGAGTCTTCAGCTGGAGAGACATACACCACTGAAACAGAGAAGATAATCAGAAGTTAGTAAGCGGGTCACAGAAAAGTTGAACGAGGCTTAGCTGTTGAGCACTGCTATTTTGATAAGATATTCTTCATTTTGTTTTTATAAACCTATATGGAAATGACCATTAAAAGGAATCTGAATCTGACTTCCAGCAGTTGTCAGTCAGTGCACGTTGATGTGTTTTGGGGGGGTAGCCTTCACGAGAGGGCTGACTGGATGGTGTGGGATGTATCAGTTGCATATTTGCAGTGCAGCCTTCTTATCCAGGAATACCAACCCTAGCTTTCAAGACAGATTCTTTGGGACAAATAATGTATTTTGAAAATAAAATTTTTTTGTGGAATCACAAATGGGAAACCATAAGGATAATGTCCATTGGTCCTTCATGTGAAAAATGGAAGTAACTCTTAATCATCGAAGGGGATTCCAACAGAACATCATGTTTGTTACTATGTAAGAAGGTGATAACATTAAAGAATCCTGTTTTTGGTAAGTGTGTCTGAAGTCAACTCTGCTCTGTTGCCTGTAGGTTTGCTTCTTTGTGGCTCTCTACTACAATGTCATCATCAGCTGGAGCCTCTTCTACTTCTCCCAGTCCTTCCAGCAACCTCTGCCATGGCATGAGTGTCCGCTCGTCAAGGACAAGAACAGCACATGTGAGACACATAACAAAGAAACCACTGAGCAATTCATTGTCACTCTAGCTTCCAACTCCCTGTCATGCTTGAACTGTGAAACCCAGAGCCTATAAGAGCGGCTAATTTTAATAAACAGGTCCAAGGCAACTCTTTACATTTCTGTCCGCAGATGTGGTGCCGGAGTGTGAGAAGAGCTCGGCCACCACCTATTATTGGTACCGTGAGGCCCTGAACATCTCCGACAGCATCTCTGAGGGAGGAGGCCTCAACTGGAAGATGACGGTGTGCCTGCTGATTGCGTGGTCCATGGTTTGCCTTGCCATGATTAAGGGAATCCAGTCTTCTGGGAAGGTAGGCACAAATTGGATTTTTGTTAGCGTTTTTCATTTCCTCAGTAGATTCTGTAGTCAGAAAATATATTTTTGATGGTTAGATAGCTGTTCAGCTGCCCTGTGATGGCTTGGCCAGCCTGGCGTTGATAGCCGCTTAGATGCAACTCTTGGACTCTTTAAAATGACAGAAACAAATGGCCATTTCTTGCCAAGTGTTTTGAAAAATCCTCTCACATAATGAGCTCACTTTAAAGTAGAGGCCTTTAAAGGGCAAACAGAATGGGCGCCTGGTATTAACACACTGCTGGGTGACTACTGTAATGTGACTTGGCTTGGCTTGTCTAATGATACAGTCTCTGATATGAGCTGGGAGCTCATGTGATCTTTAGTGGGATTCTGGCTCAGCTTACTTCAGTGTAGTATAGCGAAGCTGACAGTAGCGTGACTAGCATCCGGAAGGATTAGCCCACTGGCTAAAGGTTGGCGTTTGCTTGCAAACTCGCCCTGCTGCTCTTCTCTTTCTACCGGTGATCTTTATCATTCCACACTTTCTCGGATCATATGATAAGCATTAGCCGAGGTCACAGTCAGGCTGCGCTAATTGGAGAAATGCTTGCGCTCTTAAATGTTCCCAGAGTAATCTTTGATGCAGAAGTTATTTGATTTTGATATTATCCCAACATCTTACGTTGGGCATCGGCTTGGCTACGACAAAGAGTGGGGTCAACATTAATCCGGTGTATTTCTGCGATTACATTTTTTTCCCCCTTTCCAAAAGAAAAAGGTCCTGATGAAGTTCATACATGAGCGGGAAAGAGCTTAACCCAATGAAACAAGTCTTTCCAAAATCATAGAGAATTAACATCCCGTAGCTCTATTGGGCTTTTCAGCCTCTTATAGCTGATTATTTTGGTTTTACAGCACATTAAATGTATGATTTAGTCTCAGCTGCAGCTGTAGGGAACTGTTTCCAACACAAAGGTTCTGAAAAACCTATTGCGTGCAACCTGTCTGTCACTAGATAGACAACTTGGTGGAGACCAAACTGGAGTTCTCAGAAGGTGAGCATATTGAACTGACATCTAACAACGACCTGGAAACATGGACTTATGGGATCCTCATGTTGCACTCTGGCTGTTGAAATTTAGGTTGGCAATGGTTTTAGCTAATGTAATGTTAGGTTGGTGATGGTTTTTGTTGTCTGCCACTCAGTGTATTGCTGCCTTGGTGTCAAAAAAGTTATTAATTATTCACTTATAAACTGGATAATTTCTCTCTATTAGGCGATAAATACAACTGACTCAGCTCCTGCAAAAAAATATTTTGTTATATCAATACATCACATGAAAACCAACATATCTTCATATCACATCTCATCAACTAGCATTTCTCCTCCTTAACAAATGATATGGATATGTTGTTATTATAATAAATATCCAAATGAGGAAAAAGTGCCACCATTATCTACATTTATACTGTACTTTTTATCTAAAGCAATCATGATTGATAGCCTTGAGGATCAAAAATAAAAATGTATTGTATTTTGTACAATACTGTGACAATAAAGGCTCTCAATTGAGAGACCTTGTTTGCACTGCTGTGTGTTGTTCTACCTTTATGTTGAATAAACTTTATTATTTCAAATGTACAAAACAAGACTGGGAGCAAGAAAACAGCAATAAACTAGAATCATCTTTTTTGACCGTTAATTGTGAAAAAAAAATTTGACAGCTTTAACATTATTGTCTTCAGGTTTTTAAACAAATGTGTTGAATATATTTTAGGTGAAAAGATTCTACTTTGTGGAAAATAACAATATAGAACCCTCTAGAAACTGTCACTGTAGTTTCTTGAGATGGTGTGATGAACGTGGCTGTCACGTTGGCCTTCTGCAGCTCATTCTCCACAACAGTCTCAGACAAAACAAGATAGATGTCTGCAGCAAAAACACAGCTTTAACACCTGATTCACAAAGCTCCACAGTCTCATTTCCCTTGTCTGCCACATACTGCTTCCTGGCAAGAAATGTCATAACCACAATCACTTTCACACTCACAGTCACCACTGCCACTCTGTCAGAGGAGATGATTAGAACTAATGAGAACTTCCATTGCCATTGTGAAAATAAAATGATTTGTTAAAGCGAGAATATACGTTTATTTTGTGGTTTATGAAAAAAGAAACCCAAGCTTCTGGTGAATTGTACATTTGGAGCTCAATGGTCGTCCTCCAACTACCTGGTGTGTCTGGATGGCCTCTCAAGTTGGCCAGAATAGAAATGGGAATGAACTTTCCCCTGAAGGGGCCAGATTCAAGTGTCTTTGAAGTTCAGTCGAGGCCTCGTGGTACAAAAGAATAATAATGTCCCCTCCACCCATGTTCACACAAAAGCCTTTTCCAAGGAATATCCCTAACCACGATCTGCATTGCTGTCCCATTTGTGTGTGTGGGTGGGCGTGAAAGGGATCAGACTGTTTTGGTTGCCATGGTTATACGCGCTCTTTTTGGCTTTGTTTGATTGTCAAGAGTGTGGCCCAAAGGAGAGGGAGCTTTTTTTTTTTTTTTACAACTTATGGTGAGGGAGAGAGCAGGCTTGTCATAGATGAGACGCATTGAACGTTGGTCTTTTGGTTGTGAAGCAGTCTGCAGAGTACTGGCTCTTTGTGTATGAAGAACGATTGCGTGTGAATTTCTGTTCTCAGGGGGAAATCAAACTGTTAATGATAAAACAGTGATAGCAGTTCTCAGAATATGACCTTTGCAGGAAGGAAATGCTGTCTAACTCGACACATTATGTTTCAAAACATGACAGAACATTTAACTGACATCATGAAGGAGCAGATACAGTATATCTGCTTATCACAGAGAATAGCAGCCTGTTTGACTTAACTGGGATTGTGTTCTTATAAACTCAAAACACAAAATCAGTCTATCTGTTGGTTTTAAGTTACAGAATGTCTTGATGTCAGATTTCTCGCCTATAATCCATCATGTTACAATTAACAGAAAACTATTTTTGTATCTGTGATGTCATAAATAGATTGTGCTTTAAGGCATTTCTTTGAAACTAAAAGAAAGAACAACTTGTGATCACTGCAGAACAGGAAAATGCCCCAGAATGATTTCCTTTGGCAGTGGAACCCTAACCCTAGGTTTCAAACTGTCTATAACCAGAGAACATAGCCATGGGACACTTGCCTCACAGTGAGTGCCACAAAAAACTTTTGTGATCACTGATTAGAGACTCTGAGTTTGGTGAAACTTTCAAATATATGAATGAATCCCACTTAAATGCATTGTCTACCTTTCCCTTTACGATGTGACACTATGCTGCCTCCCTCAGTTCTACATATGGACCACCATGTAGGAGACGCAGTGGGTCTGAATCACCAACTCTGCACATGACTCAACCCCAAACCATCTCCCAGTGCCCACACCCCTCTGTTAGTCCTGTAAACCCACGTGTCGCAGGGTAGCGCCTGAGTCGGGCTCTCATTACAGCTCTCAGTCTTTAACTACGTTCTTGTCTATACAGACGGTGGCCTCGGGTTACAAAAGTGTAGTGTTCAACTCAAAATGACATGGGGCCCAGAGTCTGATTAGCACAATAATGAGAAAAGGGGCTTGCAAAGACCCTGGAGCTACCAGTTATATCAGTTAACTACCTTGCATGGTGCATTCTTTAAAAATGATCAAAAGAGATCAGATATTTTAAAACATACCCCAGACTCATCTCTCAGCTGCCAACCTAGATCCGAGACCGGGATATAAATAGGAAACAAAAGAAAATGTAATGGCCTATCACCATTTCCCCTTCTCATTTACCAAGAAGAACACATTATTTATTTTTACAGCTTTTTAAAGGCATAGGCTACTCACTCTCAACATGTGATCAGGAACTGAGCAGCAGTTTGTTCCCCCTTCATAATCCAGAACTTAAAATGTTAAACTTTGATGTTAAAAAAAGGTGAATAGTAAAACTATTTAAGAGTAAAACTTCCATAACCAGCCTGCAGTTGGGATAGTGCTGTTGTGCCTACTTCAAATCTGTGCCGGCCAAACATAATCTGGAAACAAGTTCATAGCTATGAACAAAACATTTATTTGAATTCAGCTTTTTTTGACTTTTAGTATCTTGTGTTCACTCAAAACTGATTTGGTCCTCATACAGCTGTAAGTGACAGTCTTTGTTTTCGCTATGTATCCATGCTCCTAGTTTCCAAGACACTATGTAACTCTCTTGACATCTTGAACAATGCAAAGTGTCTATTGAGGTACAAGCTTACAGGAAAGTGTTTTCTAATTCAATGATGTGTTTGTTTGCAGGTGATGTACTTCAGCTCCCTGTTCCCATATGTTGTGTTGATATGCTTCTTGGTTCGGGCTCTGCTCCTGAAGGGCTCCGTCGATGGGATTCGGCACATGTTTACACCCAAGGTAATGCAAGTCAGCATGTCTCTTTACTCTTAAAATACAATTCAGAGCAACACTACTGTTGGGAAGTCAATGAAATTTACTAAGGTGGAATATTTCCACGTGATATTTAACCATTTGATTGTTGTTCTTCAAGTAAAATGTTTCATTATCAAATAATCAACCCATCCCTTTGTCTATAAAATGTCAGAAAGTAGTGATTATATTTTGTCAGAACCCAGGTTTACATATTTAAATGTCCTCTATTGTGCAGCTCAGTCCAAAACCTTGCAGATAACAACCAAAAGATTAAAATCTCCATTTAAAAAAAACAAAACCATAACCACCAGATCTGTGTCCTGTTTACTTGTGAAATGACTGAAACATCAATACAACTAATCTCAAATTAGCTTTATTTCCTGTCAATAAACAAACGGATCACTCGTTTACGTTCTTCATGAGAGAGCAGCATGTGTCAGAAATGTAGAAATGCTTCTTGAATATTCCCACCTGCAGGTCAAGTTTTTTTAACCAGCCAGTCTCTGTTAAATTGGATCGACTTCAATGTGTCGCACTCCAAAATTCAATCTGCAGCGTAATAGGCCGGCTCCTCTGCAGCATCAAGCCAATGGCACTTTGGGCTGTGAAACCATGTCACCATGGCAACAGGAGTCACTGAGGCTTTATGTAAGCGACCAGCCCCAGACGCTCATCCACAGCAGAGTGTGTCTGTCATGTCCCATGTGTCGTCTCAGTCTCGTTGGCTGATATTTTACAATTTTAGCCAACATGTGCTGCCACCGTCTCCCGCGCACATCAAGGTCCTGCTGCGAGCTGCGAGCAGTGTGAAACCTTTTGTAATAGAAATACCAGGTGGAAACTGTCAAGACACCAGCTGTCATTTGGCAAGACACAGTGTCATGAGAGGCTGCAAAACACAGACTAATAGATGTTGATTATTAAAAAAACATTGTTGGATGAACAGGTGAGTTTAAAGCCACTTACAGTAGATCATTCTGTGCACTCAAGGATTATTATTGTTTCAATTATTAACTTTTAACCTTATTGTTGAAGGGTTTTTATGCTTCGCAGCAAGTGAATCATAGACCACACACAGTCTTAGTCATAATACGTAATAACATACACAAAGCAAGGAACTACACTATGTAAAACATGTGCTCACAACCCCCCCTTGCCAGCCAAAATAACACAATGTGCTTCACTGACAGTGAAGCATCATAGTCCCATCCAGATTTTAAATACTCTTTTTTTTATTTACAAATCTTCTAAAATACAACAATCAGTTCATGTATTCACAGCTGTGGGTTCACGGTGCCTCAACTGTCACGGAGTTACATCATCAGTTTGTTTAATGACAGAAAGTCACACTATAGCACCACATGTTAATGTTATCACTGTATACGTGTGAGTCTTTACAGATTTTGTTCAATCTCAAAACACAAACCTCACATCTTATATGTTAAATGTACAGAACAGTAAATCTTTTATCACTGACTTTTTTTTTCAATAACATTTTCACCTTTGTTTATCAGTAATACAAATTCAGAAGTAAATTCAAGGTTTAAAATATATGTTTTTAATATTTACAATCTGCTCATTTCAATTAAGCAGCAGTTTTATTAACATGTGTTAAGTGCCTTAAGTGTCTATGTTAAAATTATTTAAAATAATAAAAACATCATAAAAGGTAGCTCATTTTCAGATTAAACATCGATGATATCAATCAATTTAGGCTGGAATCGAACAAACATTCAGCCAATCACTGTACGCTCCATTGATCATGTGACACTGGCGTTTCTAATTAGGGGAAGTGGTCAGCTATGTCTGTCGAAAAGTCAAAATGCAACTTAGCTGACCTCTTACTTTTAACTTTTTAACATTAAAAAATAAAAAGAGAAGATTTCTAAATCTGGTGAGACAGATTTACTGCCATAAAAGACATTGCTAAATGTGGACTGTGTCACTGAATCTGTCTGCGCTCTGTTTTCAGTTGGAGATCATGCTGGAGGCCAAGGTGTGGCGAGAGGCGGCCACGCAGGTGTTCTTCGCCCTGGGTCTTGGCTTCGGCGGCGTCATCGCCTTCTCCAGCTACAACAAGCGGGACAACAACTGCCACTTCGATGCCGTCCTGGTGTCGTTCATCAATTTCTTCACCTCTGTGCTGGCCACCCTTGTGGTGTTCGCTGTGCTGGGCTTCAAAGCCAACATCATGAGCAGCAAGTGTGTCGCACTGTGAGTATTAACTTGTTACATTCAGATATTTATAGCTTTGTGTCTACTGTCCACCAGTAAAGAGCTGATCTGAGAGTAAGCGTCCCTCACGATCATACAGTTAGATATGGTGTTGCTCTTTGAAAAGCAAATCAGACTTCTAGTGTTTGTGTTTTTCACGTAGGTAGTGGAGAAAAAGAAACTTTTTTAAGTCTAAATTTCAATTGTATGAATAAAACATAGGGCAGGGCAATAAAACAGTATCAGTAATTATTGAAATATAATAAAAGTTCAATATATACTGATATATTGCTCATTTACTGCTCAAGTGTTGATCATTTTCTGCTCATAAAGAAGAGTTTTATACATTAACTTAACTCTCAGCCGCCTAAATCTCTCTTAAAACAGATATTTATTGAAAACTCATGTGAAAACTTTTATCTTGATATCATTTTTGGCCTTATCGACCCAGTCCTATCAAGACATGGTTCTTTTTTAATCATCACTAACTTGTGTCTGTTTTTTAGGAACATTAATAAGATTGTGGGGTTGCTGGGTAACGGCATTGAGGAGAACCTGATCCCGCACCACATCAACCTCACTAAGGGTGCTCTGGTAAGTGTGGAGGACTACGGTCAGATGATAACCATCTTCAAAGGGGTGAAGGAAACCGACTACCAGAGCCTGGGTCTGGACTCCTGCAGCATCGAGGACGAGCTCAACAAGGTTTGTGCAAAAACACAGAGAAAAACACATCCAAATATTGATCGACTGGAAATGATCAATATTTCTTTAAAAATACTTATTTGTTTTCTTAGAGTTAATTGAGAATCCAGTAAATGTGAAGCAGGGGCACCCATTTAGATTAGCTCCACTCAAACACTGTCAAGACAGGAAAACAAAACAAAAGCATCGGTAAAGCTCACTCATTACCATGTTACAGCTCATTTGTTTAGTCTCTACAAACACTAAAGGGGGAAAAAAAGGGTGCTGAGGGGTCGGCAGCACCCCCTATTGTCAAGGGGTGTTATTGACATATCAATTAAAAAACATTTCATTTTATTTTCTAAGAGTAACATTTTAAGAGTAGGGCAAACACTTTTTGCTTCAGTATTTTTTTGACAATATTTTCTGTGTGGCCAATCTGATGCACAATAAGATAACATGAGGCTCCAACTGAAGGGATGTCAGTTGTTGTAGTTCTGGGTTAGATCTTTCTTTAAGGGCCCAAGAGCCAAGTTGCAAATCGCCTGCTACATTACATTACATTACATTTAGCTGACGCTTTTATCCAAAGCGACTTACAACCAGACACTACTCCAGTACAACGCTTTCAATGATGACAAGCTGCTGATAAAATCTAGCACTTTCATGATTTTGTATTAAGTTTTTCATTAGACATACAGGAAAGCCGTTCTCATACATGATCTCTGGAGAATGTCTGCAGAGTTTTTACCTGACTTTTTCCTGAGTTTGCTTTTTCACTCCCTCGTGGTGAATACTGCAGAGGATCTCCTGCTGTTTTGTCACATTTGCTCATTCGGACATTCTTTAGAGTTTTTACTAGAGGGCTGGCCGGAGAAACTCTTACTCAGTACTTGTCTGAAAGGAGCTATGAAGACTCATAATGTATATGCATTAATCTACCCCAAGTAAAGGCCTGGATCTTAGTTTAAGTAAAGTGAAGATGCTTACTTCCTTTCCTTCTTCTTCTTCTTCAACCCTGACAGGCTGTCCAGGGCACAGGCTTGGCCTTCATCGCCTTCACAGAGGCCATGACCCACTTCCCAGCATCGCCCTTCTGGTCCGTCATGTTCTTCCTAATGCTGGTGAACCTTGGCCTCGGCAGCATGTTCGGCACCATCGAGGGCATCCTCACTCCGTTGATTGACACTTTCAAAGTCCGCAAGGAATTTCTCACAGGTCAGAGATGATGAATAATGCACAACAATGTTCCTTCTTTCTTTCATACTAAGATCAATTTGACCAAGTAGCCTTTTCAATCAAGTAGCATAACATTTGAAAGCGTTTTGTTGCATGTGCAGGATGTCTAGGGGCTGTAATTGCCTGGGTTGTCGCATAATCATTCTTTTATTTTCATATTTATAAAGATGATCATCAACAAAGCAATGACAGTTTATCAAACGTCTGTCCTTTTCTAGCACTGCCCTGGTAGATGAGCACCAACAGTTAGAGAAGATGAGAGGGGAAATTGGTTTATTATAATGTTACGATTCCAGTACAAAGTCTCAAACCCTCAGCAATGAGACTTTCTCTTAATTTTGGAACATAAATGCTACTTTTCACTGACATCAAAAGCTAAGACAGAAACATTGCCACAATTAGGGCCATGTTGAAGTGAAATGCTGTGAGATTTCAAAAATAAAGGTCTTATATTATGAGAAAAAAGTTGCAATTTTACAAGAGGTAAAAAACATTTTTTTAAGGAACTTAGCAGCTACAACTCCCTCTGGATCCAACGCCATTGTCAAACTATGAAACCTCATTAAAACTCACACAGATGTAATGTGGGAAAACCTTACAGTTGTTTTCCTCCTCCACAAAAGAGTTAACTTCTATGTGGATCTTTCTTTAGAATAGATTCAGTTTCTTACGCAGTCTTTACAGTCCAGATACTTATGATAAAGTGGTGCTTATGTGACAAAAGGTTGAGTAACCTAAAAAGATGCTCCACATTCCTCATTTTAACAAACAGCAGATTGATCTTCAGATATTTCCCCTCTAAAATGAGACATACCCAAAATTATGACTTTATTATGATGATGATTTATTATTGTCATCCCTGTAGATAAAAACATTAATCTCTTAACATTATGACTTTGAAATATTAGATTTGTTTGTCTTCTACGTTGGCAATAGATATAAACACATATTGAGAATAAACAAAATTTAAAACTCTGCCATAAGCAACTACATAACTGTTTGATAAATGAGGCTTGAGGCTCAATGGCCACTGCACACTGCAGTGAACAGATCTGGGCCATGCGGCTCCTCATTGGCCTCCCACAGCTTTAAATGGTTCCCGCTCTAATAAAACATGTTGCATTTTAGCTCTGTTCATTGGTGTAAATTAATGACAATAATTTACGGTACAACCAAAAAATATCATTGCACTTACCAGCCAGGCAAAATATACAAGTTATATGTATGCATGTATTGGCTGTTCTGAGTGCTTCTAATACTTCTTATTTGAACAATACAATCTGAATGTGAACTCAGTGACCCGCTCTGTAATGAAGAGTATCTGCGAGTATTCACACTAACTAACTGCAGTACCTGCATCTCTCCTGCAGTGGGGGTCTGCGTGCTGGCCTTCTCCATTGGCCTCCTGTTTGTTCAGCGCTCAGGGAACTACTTCGTGGCCATGTTTGACGACTACTCGGCCACTTTGCCTCTGCTCATCGTGGTCATTCTGGAGAATGTGGCCGTCGCTTGGGTTTACGGATGTGAAAAGTACGTACACAATATCATCATCTGCATATAGTCTGAAGTTTGTATGAATTACGTAGCATGCGAAAGTAAGCACGTATGTGCAAAATCTAACTTTGTACTGGCAATTACCCTTTAAACCAATTAAAAAGCAGATCTTTTTTATCACGTTTCTAAGTGAGATAGTGTTGAACAAAAAACTTTCATACAGCATTCTGATGATGTCTTGAAGAAAAGCCAAATTGACTATGATCACATATGCATTTTGTATTTTGGCAGTTTTGCTTGGAATATTTTTTAAATAATTATTAAAACATAAATACATCTGTCGTATTCGTGTACCTGAGTTTATCTATTTGAATGAAGCCGTGAAGGCAAGACATACACGACATACAGAGGCCATCAGGTTTACAAAGAAGAAACGATTTGGGATTCTTTACCACAAACTTCTGATCTCACCCCCCACTGCTTCGCTGCCGCCGCTCTCTCAGGTTCTTTGAAGACCTGAAGGACATGCTGGGCTTCACGCCGTACCGTTTCTATTACTACATGTGGAAGTACATCACGCCCATCCTGCTGCTGGTGCTCCTGTGCTCCAGCTTCGTCCAGCTGTCCATGACGCCGCCCAGCTACAGTGCCTGGATAGAGGAAGAGGTGAGTAAACGTCTCCGGCCGGTCGCTCCCGGGACCAGAGATCAAGGAGGGGGGGTGGAAGAAGTAGAAAGCAAATTAAAGGGTTCAAAGTAAATGAGACGTTAGCTGAAATAGAAAGGCAGGGGGATGACCAAGTTATCACTGATAAACACATGTTCAGGCATCCTCTAACCCAGGGAAAGTCAACAGGATGTGTAGTCTACCACTCAGACACACAATGTTTGATCACAGAGCCATTTTAAACCTTCAGTAAGTAGAGCAAAGGACAAAATGGGACGTAGTGTCCCGTCCTGTTCTCCTTAATGTGCAGTGATGCTCACACTACTCACCTGCAGAATGATTGGGCATCATTTTGATTTAGGCACAGACTTTCAACATAGCTCTCATTACAATAGCTTTGATTAATACATGAAAATCGGCAATGTAAGATTTTTATACAAAATGTATAAAATCCCCAAAACCATTTGATAGTGTCCAGGGTGACATCTTTATATTCCTCCTCAGTCCAACCAAGAGTCCTGAAAACCAAAAACATTCATGTTGTCATATCAGTGATATGAATGCAGAGGGAGGCAGCAACTCCTTGATAAATCATTGTACTGTTGACTCAGTGATCAATGGCAATTTATCAACATTTAAATTCTCACATAGCAAAATTGTTTTGGCCCAGATTCGGCTCATGTCCCTCACAACTGGGCAGGCTGCTCTTGTTTGCCAGATCTGGGCCGCAAGGAAGCCGTAGCAATACAGCATGTCAACCAAAGGTGGACCGAATTAGTTTTGTGCTATTTGGGACTTATTCACCATCCGCCTCATGGAGCCACTTCAGCTTTGCATCTGTATTCCTCCTTGTTAAGAGTGATTGGATGTTTGCTAAAAGTGACCCACATTTGCTTTTTAAAAAGTAAGCAACTTTAGGCTCACATCCATTTTGTTTTGGCCACAAAGCCAAAGTGCTGCATCATTGCCTAAAGTGGCCCACATCTGTTTGCTACATATAGAACAGACTTTAATTACATCAACTTCATGGAAAAAAGAAATAAACAATTAAGTGATTATATTTAATAGTAAATATATTGATTGATTACAAGATTGGTTGTTTCACAATCTGGATGGTTTACCACCTGTCTTTTGTTGAGGGAAACCTTGTTAATGAGTCACTGTCCACTTGCATTGAAGCACTGAGAGGATTTGACTTGTTGTCAACTCATCATTATATTTGTTATTCCACATGTCCGTCCTCCATATTTCCTTCTTTATAACTTGTTGTCCTCATGTCTGTCCTCCAGGCCAAAGAGCACACTGTGATCTTCCCGTTGTGGGGCATCGTGGTCTGCATCTCCCTAGTGGTGATGGCCATCATGCCCGTGCCCGTGGTCTTTTGCCTGCGCTACTTCAACATCATCGATGAGAACACCAGCAGCATCTCCACCGTCTCCTACAAAAAGGGACGCATCATCAAAGAGACCGCCCTCCCGGGGGAGGATGACGACACCAGCCTGATTCAAGGCAAGTCGCCCAGCGAGGCGCCTTCGCCGATGCCCGGCAACAGCATCTACCGCAAGCAGAGCGGCGGCCCTGACGCTGACACCGCACCTAACGGCCGTTACGGTATTGGTTATTTGATGGCCGACATACCGGATATGCCCGAGTCAGACTTATAGACTGACTATAATAGTAAGCTCTATGCGGCCATACCGGCAGGCCACTCCCCCCCTCTGTGTGTGTTTAGTTGGCTGTATCATCAATGTATATTTCACTTGTACTATATATCCTTTGTAGATATCGTAGCTGCTCTCTATTTGTCGTCTCTGAACCTTTATGTGATTGTCTACTTTACAACAAGTGGGAGGAAACATCACCCTTATCTGACCCATGCTCCATTCACCCGGCTGCGTCCCAAACTACTCAGCGTCTCCTGCTCCCTCTGCTTCCTCCTCAGTGCAGATCCTGCAGGAGGGAACAGGTGTAAGCAATAAGGTGGATGTCCCACCAGGCCTACTTGAACAAGGATCTGCATTTAGGAGTCTGCAAAGGAGCAGTTGCGAGGGTCGAGAGTTCCTTTTTTAGATCGAGCCTGTATCTGTTGGGGGGTGTGTTAATCAAGCCAGCGTCTAGTCCTGCTGCAAAAACTGGGCATGTACATTATGACCCTTAACTGCTGGCTTAGAAGTCCTGAGATTAGCGGCAGTGTATTAACACTGCAAGACTGATCCTCTTTTTGTTGGTGAGAGTTCACGAGTTGAGTTCAAACAGCGAGAGGATGGCCTCTGGAAAACACTCCCATGAATGTTTGAGACAAAAGTGTGCCCAAGTAATTTATATTTGTTTATAGAATACATGATGGACGCTGTATATTTAAGGTATTCTGTAAATATAATATAAATATTATAAATATATTTATCTTGATAGTTTGGATATCAGAGCACCATGTTTTTAAGGTTCAGAAGTACTTCAAACTTCCTTAACTCTCGTCTTTGTTTTTTACTAATGTGTTGTCAATGTTTGTGAGGAATGAATCCCTCTTGTAAATATTTTTTCCATGAAATGGCTTCAAATGCAATGTCTTTTTTTCCCTGTCGAGATTAAAGATCAAAATGGTCCACACCCTGCCACAGATGTTGCTCTTCTTTTTTGTGTTTGTCTTGTCTGGTTATTCCCAACATGGCTGTCACCATTCCTTTACTCTAAATGTTAGTAACAACATTAATTAAACAATATGAATCTACACATACTAAGAATGAAGATACTGGTAACTTTAGAATTAATTAGGAGTATTGTATAATTGTTTAAGTCAATAAACTAAAAATATGTTTTGAAGTGCTTAAGCCTGTGATAACCATTATATTCCATCCACCTCTCTCCATTCACCATGGTTCTTTCTGAAAATAATACTCTGACAACAACATGTACACAGGGCCAGGACAGTTCATAAAATATTATTTAATTAGCCCTGTTTGACACCATCATGAACACAGTGACTTCAGGGAACGTAGTAAAAAACGTAGAAAGCAGGCAGCACTATGAGAAGTCTGATGTGGCGTGACTGAGCTCACTGCTCACATAGACATGATAATAAATAATCACATATACACTTAAAGAGGCTTTTTTTCCTTTGGCTTTTTTCCTGTTTCATCCTCCAGCTGAACAAGTTGCATTTAGAGGAGCAGGAGGTCGTCCTGAATGACTGCGGTGCAACACAAAATAAATCGTCCGTGTCCCTTTTAGAAAAATGTCCATCTGGGCAAACGTGGCACATTATTTCATTAGTGTTCATCTTAAATAAAAAATCGAATCAGCTCCTTAGGTGAACCCTCCCCGTCAATGTGAACTGCTGACACGACGATCCACAGGAGAGATGATCCCTTTTCCACCAGCAATTCTGTGGAAAATAATGAAAAACAAAAGACTTATTACTGCCACCACCACTACTACCACTACTCCATCCATATTGATGAATAGCAAATGTATGCAAAATCAAACATGAAATAACTCTAGCACTCATTTCTTTATTTCTTTCTTTATTTAATACCTGCTTGGAAGCATTCATTTGGACCATAACATATGTAGCATCACGAATAGTAGATAAAGAAGATAAAAACACTTTCAGTTCCCATGTCAATATGGTTTTTTGGGATTAGTTTTTCCTAAATCTTGATGGGGGTAAAGAGAAGAGGAGGCCACACCTTGTTAAGCCCAAATGATTTGTGAATAACTTTTAATAATACAATACAGATAAAATGAGATAGACTGATTGATTAATAGGGCTGACTGCAGCTACAAGTACATCTGACTGTGTTTGTGTTGGTACAACCACTGCTACTGCTCTCATGACAGCTCCTGAAATGTGTTAAGTTCTGCAGTGTTATGATGAGAATTGAGAAGTGGGAAATAAAGGGAAAAAACCAGATCATGCAAACCTCTGGGCTCAGTGGTGCTGAAGCTGCTCTCTCATTCTGGCTGCGACCAGCTCTCTCTTCTCGCAGTGTCTGTTCAGGTCTCTGACCTCCTTCGGCATCGTGCCGTTCCACACCATCAGCACCGCCTCCTCGTCTGAGGGCGAAGGCAAACGTGAACGTTTAGGTCGACACAGGGAAACTCACGGCGGGACAACTGACAAGTGTGAGGTAAACAATGAACCATCGGACTCACCACTCAGACTTTTACCTTGTGGGTGTCTTCTGCCCAAAACCAGCACCACATTCTTCCAGTTCAGTGTTGCTGTAGATGGAAAAAAAGATGATTACACCTGGAACAGTTCATGAACAAAGGCTGATATAAATACAGTGTTTCATGTGAAGATTACATCAACAAGTCCAAAAATATCAGGGCCACAGGAAAATAAACATGATACACAAAACTTTAAACTGTGCAGCATGCTGGGTTGTTTAACACAATTCTAAACACAAACATAAAACCTCAGTGTGTGAAACTAAAACGAAAGAATCCCCCAGCTGTTTAAAGCAGGTTTCTTTACCTATTCAGCTTCATTCTTCGATTTCCCCCCTCACTACAAACTGCATGCTGTATCTTATATTTATTCTGAGACCAAATACTTCAAGGGAAACAGAGGCATCGCCATAAAAACTAGTGAAAATAGTCTACATGTTAGAGTGGGGATAACCGACCCTGTCAGCCAGGACCCGTCAGACAAAGGTTTTTTAAGGTTAATCGGGATTGGGTTGGTTACATTGGCTGGTCTGATATTTAACACTGCACGTGTCTATAATCAGGGAAATCAACAATAATCATGTGTAGGAGGGTTACACAACCTCAGTGCAGATTACATGGACTGCTTTGGACTCAGAAAGGCTCAGTTAGTTTTCTCTCCGGCTCGGACACGTTCACAGAAGAATGTGGCCTGAGGTGAACTCTAGGCTAATACATATGGTTTTAACGACCAGAGGAAGAAAAGTACTGCGAGAAAATGCTAAATTATCTGTGGTAACGCAAAAATATATTCTTCGATGTGACCCTTTGGGGGCTCCGTTAGAAACGAGGAAGGACACCATTAAAGATTCTTATTGCAGAATGTCGTTGGAGTAATGAATAAATCTTGGACTTGCATGTGGATCAAAATCTAACCATCCTTTCTCTCATCTTGTGGGTGACAGTCTACCACAGGGCTGACTTAGAGTGACAAACAACACCTGAAGCTCACATTCAGATCTTTAGGTTCTTGTTAACCACTGCACCACAGTGCTGCTTTCTATAATATATATTAATTTATATTATTTAATAGTGTAATATGAACCCCTTACCCTTCAACACAGGGTTCTCTATTCTTTAATATTCTTTCTTAACCAAAATACAGTGAGATCATTTGGTGACGCGTGCCTGTGCTGTGAGTATGAGGAGTCTCTCACAATAAAACAAATGTCTGCCACACAGACAACCTGGCAACATCCCATAATGACCTGCACAAGAGGCACGTTGTGTCTGGTGTGATACAGAATAAAAAATATATACATTCAGAGATAAACAGGTAACTTGAGGACCCACCTATGAGTGCGGAGGCTATGCAGCGGATGGAGTCGCAGCGAGGGCCGATGACCTGCAGGGTCTGGTGTTTGGAGAGCTCCAGCAGCAGCAGGTGGCCCCCTCTAGTGCCCACCCAGAGAGCTGCAGCGCTCTGCACCAGCAGGGACTTCACTGTGGCCTGGGAGGGGGCTGCCTCAGCCGGCAGGTCGGCCTTGCTGCCCTTCCTGCCAGAGTCGTGTCTGCAGGGAGAGGACTCATTAACACTTTGCTGCTGCTGGTGAAAGACAGTGATGGCCTGCACTTTTCACCTTCTGTTCAAAGCAGCATCTATCTTCAAATGGTAATGACACAAATCAGTTGAAATGGCATTTTGTGTGTGTGTGTGTGTGTGTGTGTGTGTGTGTGTGTGTGTGTGTGTGTGTGTACGTGTGTGTATACCTAATGATCTGAGCACAGTCGATGGAGTCCACCATCCTCTCACTCCTCTTGTCCCAAACTTCAACTGTTGAGGAGCCAGCTTTGCTCAGGTATACGTATTTATCCACAACCATTCTTGATACACAAGCCTCACCACCCAATGACCGCTGCTGCCTGGAGAGCACACACACACACACACACACGCGCACAAACACACACACACACACACACACACACACACACACACACACACACACACACACACACACACACACACACACACACACACACACACACACACACACACACACAAAACAACACTGTTAAACACATTACTGTTTCAATCTAGACAGTTGACAGACTTTATTTTAACTTTTAACTCAGGCTGCACTTACAGGTTCATTGTGTAGGATTTAGATGAAGGGGATCTATTGGCAGAATTTAAATATGAAATAATCCAGGAGATGTTCTCACTGGTGTGTTTCATCTAAATTGCACAAATTGTTGTTTTCTTTACCCTGAAATGGGCCTTTATAAATACATACTTTATATTTACCCAGGGAGCAGGTCCTCTCTACAGAGGCCACCATGTTTTTTTCACAGTGTACCAGACTGGACAAACTAAACACCTTGTGAGTTTTTATGACAACTGAAGGTTTCCACAGGTTCTCTTTCATGTTTAGAAGGGGAGGCTGAGGTGAAGGGCATTCAGCTGCAGCATGAAACTTCACCACTAGATGTCCCTCAATCCTACACACTGAACCTTTAACTACTAATTCTATTATAATGCAGAACCTTCAGAAAAATATGTAAACAAGTCAAAGTTCTCAATATTTATGACCTCCTTAGAAATATTAGTTATGAAAATCCACATTTATGTTTGAGGCAACATGTTTCTCTGTCCGTCTTCATATTTGAACAAATTACTTCTCAGCTCTGCTACAGTACAATGTGAATATGATTGTGACATGGACTCACTGGAATACGAGGCTCTGTCGAGTATCTATGGTCTTGGAGACATCATAGTCGGCCGCGAAGGAGCGGATCGTGGTGCCGCAGCCCGCCCACACCGCTCGGCTGTCCAGGGGATGCACCGATTGGCTCAGACACATGACAGGCGTGCTAGCGTTCCCCACACAGACAGTTTTCACCGGTTGCCCGTTTTCCTTCTGCAAAGAGGGGGAGTAGGAAATAAATATCTAAACTTACATAATGTGTCGTTCAGCATGAGAGGACACAGCTGGAGTAACATCTCAACGAAATGTAAGAATATCGATGGCTTGACAAAATAAAATCATCCTTTCAGATTAAAAAAAAACATGTTCTTTTATTTAATATCTTAAGTTTACCTTGAGAACAGAGTCTTCATAAACAGTGAGAAGTCCATTGGCTGTCCCCACCAGCAAATAATTCTTTCTTTGGCTGAAAAAAAAAAAAAAAAGAGATTAATACTATTTGCTGATTGTTTTTTTCAACATAACCTTACATGTTACACTGTGATAGATACAGTATTATACAGATCATTCCAGATTTTAGATCTGTACACGGAATATGTAGTCACAGCAGTCACATTGTATTTTACTGGAATTATTATGGATTTCTGGCCATTCCCCAACATAGATAATCATCTATTTTTAAAAAAGTAATAAATGTATGCTTCTAAAAATTCTGCATATAATTAGACTGATCTTTTACAAATATACATAAACATTTGCTAGAGAGTGTTCATAATATCAGTAGACGTGTAAAATTACAACGTTACCTTTAACCATCCTACAAAACAATCTGGCTTTTTTTTTCTTGTTTTTTTACCACATTTACTTAGTCATTGGGTCCTATTGTTCAGTCTCACAATGTTATTGGATCGTACATTTGTTTATAAGTCACGCCTTCTGGCCATGAACTCACACAACCTCTCAAGGTTTCCTTCCAACAACATCTATTGGTTTCATTGGACTGGATTCATCAGATGCATGTAAGTAAAATGTCTTTTATATTTTTTTTGGTTGTTATTATAATGTCTAGAGCATGTACATATGTAGTTAGTGTGGAATAGATGCATCAAATTTCTTTTAGAGCTTATTATATAATTGTTGCAATTATACAACACTGGGTGAATGTGGTAGTCAAAATAGCTGGCTTGTTGCAGTGGGCTCAAACAGGTTGTGTTCCCTCCACTACACCACTGCCTGAAACAGAGTATTTTCTTTATACATGGATAGTATACATTCTACCCTTGTGTTGTGTTCTGGTCAAATTTGACTGATTTAAAAGTTTTATCTCTAAAAAATGTTTTAATTTGATCAGCCTGACCTAAAATTCCATGACTTTGTCCATGGAACAATTCAGTTCTGGGGACAGGAATGTTCCTGAATGTGGGGTGTGGATGTAAGGGGGGGGGGGGGGGTGCATGTTTTCCTTTTAGTATGATAATTAGAGCCATTAAACCATTTACATTTACATTTAGGGAATTTAGCAGACGCTTTTGTCCAAAGCGACTTACCAGGCAGACAGTATTGTCTGCATGGAAAACATTTCTACCCTGAGCACTTGGTCCACCACCCTATCTATTCCTTCAGGTTATTTACTACAATATATAAAACATATATTCATGTTAATTAAATGATATTTTATTTTCAGAATGCCACCAGCAAGGAGAGAGCCGCGATACACGGTGCAGGATGTTATTGACCTGGTCCAAAATGGAGAGAGTGAGGTTGAGATTGAAATCAGTGACACAGATGAGAGTGATGAAGACTCCGATGAAGATGTCTGTAAAGAAGTGGACAAAGAAAACCAACCACCCATGGTCTTTCCAGCTGATAATTATGTGGACATCGAGCCAAAAACAAGGAAAACACACCATGCCCCGTGACAGGTATCGCTGGCTGAAAAAAGATTTCATCAGTCCCAACACAGATTTTTCTGGTCAGGAAAAATCTGACCAGAAAAATCAGGAAGCCCTCTGAATGCTCAGAAGAGGCCATCCAAGAGATGTGCAAACCTCCCATTGGATGTACGCAAGGACCTAGTTGGTAATTTCCCAAGGAAGACAGGGAGAGGACGCTGCAGACAGTGCAATAAAGGATACACCAACACGCAATGCAGAAAGTGTGATGTTCGCCTTTGCTTTTTAGACAACAGGGACTGTTTTTGGGACTTTCACCACCAATGAAGGTCTTCATGACCAATGTCATAAAAAGAAAAAAAGAGGGAAAAAACGCGCTTTTTAAGAGTTTTATCTTGTGTAATATTTTTAATAATTTTAATAAATGACTTCATAAAAATATGACTAATGTGTGATTATTATTAATGTTATATACCGTTATGGGGCTAAGTAAGCAATCAACCCTGCAAATGAACCCTTAGTCGTTCTGAATTGTTCACACAACGTGAGTACAAATACAGAAATCCTGCTCCCAACTAAGCCCAATGTTGCAATATTACAACATTTCTCTAAAAACGTACATAAACTTTTTTTTTTTTTAAATCTTTCATTTCCGCATCAAAGGCCTCATACAACATGATCTGAAAGGTCAAATAATTTTTTTTTTAGGTTTTTCTATATTTGGGTCTTACAGGGTTAACTGTATTCAGATTTGGATGTTTAGCATTATCATCTTCAAACATGTAATACTGGTTCTAATACCAAAGTTGGTTCGTTTACAAAAACTTTGATCAACATCAAGATATTGAAAAAAAATATGATTTTATTAAATGTTTTCACCATGTATCCCCTGACTTATATTCAAGTGTCCCCCACCAGGCCAAAGTGTACTTTTTAGTGTCGAAGGAAACAGACCCCAGATCTCACTGAGCACCTTCACCCACACTTGCAGAATCCGTCTGTGGTGTTTTTACAGATACTCACGCTCGACAGGGGTGCACATGGAAGTAGAGCGAGGTGACAGCGTCCGGGACACTCTGCAGGTGGTGCCCAGCTGACGGGTCCAGAGTGCTGATGACCACCAAAGAGCCGGACTGGGTGCCGGCCACCAGCCAATCGCAGGCCTCGTTTGGGATTTGCACTGTCACAAGACACAGGACGGGACTGGTGTCGATCTCCTGTAGGAGGCAGAGAATTGGTCTGTGAACATTTACGACAGTACTGATGTGTGTTTGTACTCTCTGATGCTCTGATACGCTTAGGTCTAGTATTTTTATCATTGTAATTATTATTTTATGATCGTTTTAATTTGATAAATTATTTTCTCTATGTATTTTACTTGTGTGTATTTTATTTATGAAGCACTTTGTTACCTGCTATATAAATAAAATGATTTAGATTATTATTTTTATATCATTAAGACTGACTGATGAACAAAAATGGTATGTGTCTTAATGAGTAACAACATCACAATAACATTGTGTAATAGAACGTCTGTTAAAGCCTCTCCAGTGTCTCTGCCCACTAATGTCATGGCCCAGGAATCACATACAATCCAATTGTTGACGTCCTTTCAGTTACCATGCTGGGTAACATTGCACAAGTCTATTAAAACATATGTATTTAATGTGAGAGTGTAATACAGAGTGATAATTATTCAACTGAAACAGGTCAGATTAGTCATGAATTATGATTAGGCCTTATATAAACCTGGACATGTCAATATTAAACTTTATTTCTAGACTGCCTTTCAGAACCAGAGTTACATGGCGCTTTACAAAATACAAGTGCAAACATAGCAAATTGTAGGAAACCAGATCCTACTCAGCAAAGCAATTAAAACAGATAAATCATCAATAAAACAATAAAATACAAATCTTTTTTTTAAACTATAAAAAATAAAGGCTACAAAAAATGCTAGTCTATAAAGTTTTAAACTGATGCACTGATTCTGCGGATCTGATGTTGAGGGGGAGTTTGTTCCACAGCGTAGGAGCTAAAACTATAAAAGCATTATCCTCCTCTTTCGTGGGACTTTCAACAGCATCTGATCTGTGATCTCAGTGGTCAGGGTTTAGGGGTTCGGAGCACAGTAAGGGGTTAAAAGGCTGATCCAGATGATGTGGCGATTTAAAGTGTTCAAAATAATCTTGAACTGAATTCTGAGGATGGGTATCCAGTGTACTTTGGCTTGGAGTGATGTGTTACCTAGGTTCAGTGTTTATAAGACATCTTTTTGCATTCTGTTTAGAATATAGGCCGGGAACTGCTGCTTCATTTACGCTGGTTAATAAATAAATTGCAATTGAGGAAACAAGGATGTGGATATGTTGTTCTTAATCAAATTTAATGGGTGCTAGACTCACTGAATTATTATTTTATTGTTATGATAATAGAGGCATAATAATGAAACTATTTAAAGTTGGTGCACTAGTGAATTTGAATTTGATTTATGTTAAATACAACACAGATATATGGAAATGTTTACATTCTGTATACTTCCTCAGGTTCAGAAGGGCAGGAACATTAAAATGAAATTACCTTTTTTAGCTGAAATATGTAAACTCCAGTAAGGGTAAATTGTTGTTCCACAATGTTCAATCTGCTGTCCATACCTGAGTAGTGACTGTGTTGCTGTCCATGTCCACAGCTGTGATGGAGCCCACCCTCTGCGTGCTGCTGCCCCCTCCCAGCCAGGCTGTGTGGCTGCTGAAGGGACAGTCGCTGCCGCCAGAGCTCACTGTGAGGCACTCTGCGTTGAAGGCACTGGGAACGAGCAGCTCCTTCATCAGACACAGCATCTCCCCTGACTTCAGCCGGTCAAACACCTGCACACATCACAGTACACAAGAGGTATTTCCAATAGTGTGTAAAATTGGCTGGATTTGCCCAGAAATCATGAAACCTGCTTGAATTATAGCAGCCCTGGTATCGTGCATATCCATCTGCCTTGCCACTATCATTGTCGAGCAATTCAGCACAGCTCGACTGCTCTGAGCCAGCAACCGCTACAGACTGTGTTTACATCTACACTACTATCCCACTTGTTATCAGGCTTTTAAAGAATCCTATTTTTGAGTGTAAGCATGTAAACGTCATATCCTGGTTTCAGTATCCTGGAGAAATCAGATTTTACAGCTGGAGTACTCCGTTAGCAAACAGGACAGTGGTGCATGAACACATCTTGTTCTTGTTCCTGACCACTGTAGACTGGTTCTCGTACTGTTCCCCAGCTCTCATGAACGGTTCAACTTTGAAACAGCCAGTAACAGGATGCCCTTATCATGTGGACATTTTCTCTCAATTCGCTGTCACTGATCTCCGACGATCCCACCTCACTTTTCACAGTGGCGTATATCTTCATCCACTGCTTCCTGGTTCTGTGCAGTGGAAGTGACAGCAAGAAACCAACCAATATGGATGACAGGTGTAATATTTGCTGTCACTCTCGTCTCCCATTGCTGGCAATAAGGTGGATAAGCCAAATCCGAAACACAATGTTGGCATTTAATAGAGCTAAGCCAAAGCCTCATTTTCATAAGGCACCAAATAGGAAACAATTGCCGGTAGGCTGTGCTGTGGTTTAACTGGCGTTATGTTAAACATCACAGGCGCCTGCACTTACAGCACACAATTATGAGGGACTAAAATACTTGCATCCACCAAGAATAGGGTGAAATGAATAACCAGATTTCGTAATGTTCCATGTAAACACCACATCCCCAATATGATCAAAATTAAATTAAACGGTGTTCAGGCTCTAACCTGAGTGGAAGTGGGTCGATCCTGTGGACTTTGCCTCAGACATTCCTTCATCAGCACCTGGAAGCCCGGCCACGGTGAGCAGCCATAGTGTTTCACTGGATCTGTGTCGAGAGAGTGAAGGAAATACTCTCTGAGTATACCGTTGATATTAGGTCTTTCATTTAACAAAAAACTAAAAAGCCCAAACAGTTCCCGGAGCTGGAATTACTGTTAGACATTTATTGGAAATGGGTGGGAAGGACTGAATTTGTAAAATAAAATAAAAACTGAAAGGAGCAAGTTTGCTGATGTTTTTTAAAGGTAAAGAGGAGCAAAAAACCCGAACCTTTAATGAACAGCTGATTAAATTCAATTTATATGTATTTTTTAACTGATATGTCCTTAATGACGCCATCACTACGTGTCACATTCAACATAAAAAGTGTACAATATAAGCAAGATTGATAATATAATGCTGTATGACCCCTTGTGTCAAAACATGGCCAAACTAAATACTCACGCTTATTTATAACATACAGCAGAATTGATTTAATTTTACAGACGTCTTCTTAAATTCACATCGACTCTCATATAAAATAACTCACCTGGTAGTTTCCCCTGCACTGCCACTTCATCGAACTCACTGGGGAACTTCATCCCATCAGAGATGCGCTCGCCACAGGTCAGGAGGTCGTAGAGCAGCAGACCGAATGAGAACACATCAGCCTGCTGGTTATAGATCACGTTACCCCGGGCGACCTCCGGTGCTCGGAACCCTGTGTGGTACACAGAAATCACAGCTTCACATACGGGGTTAAGCTCTCTGTATCTCTGACCTCACTTTACTGATAAATACTATTGCAAACACACACTTAAGTCAACATATGAAACTTCATTTTATTAAGAGTATTAAATGTTCCAGTACAGTTTAGCAGCAGCTCTTTACATACCCAGGTTCAATGCTAAATAGAAACCTATGAACTATCGGATTGAGGAGGTGTCTGACCTGGAGTGCCCTCTGAGCTCCTCACTCCCATACTGCAGCAGTACTGGGAGATGCCGTAGTCTGTGATCTTGGCGATGATGTCGCAGTCGGTCTTCAGGTTGAATAGAAGCACGTTGTGGGGCTTCAGATCCCGATAGATGATCATGGCTGAGTGGAGGTACCTGATCACACAGATGATGGATTTCTTTTCAAATTAGCTTGGTAAAGTTATCTAGTTTGTCTTGTTATGAGTGACGACGCAGCACACACACATCCCCAGCCGTTTTAAACCACTGTGAGTTGGGAATCATCATCATGACAAAATAGAAAAAAGAAAAGAAAAACAAAATTAGGAACCTAAAACAATCATCCATATTTTCTACCTGAGTCCATCAGCCACTTGCAGGGCGATCCTGTGCTGGAGCTTCTGGTTGAGGCTGCTCTTCTTATGTTCAAAGAGGGAGTCCAGTGAGCCATGCAGAGCCAACTCCATCACCAGGACCTGAGAGGCAGAACCAGCTGCCAGCAGGCCGACCAAGCTCGGGTGACGGAGGCGACCCAACACCACCAATTCCTGAAAAAAACAGGGACCAATGAAAAGAATTAAAGTAACTTAACCACTTTCATTTCTCAATAGTGCATGAAAAACTCAAAAATCAATCAGAGACATTATTTTAATGTTGCTTAACAATATTATCTCAGTGCCATGCTGAGTTTATTTAAGCAAGGCACTTAAGTGAGGACACAGCATCTGTAGCCGCCCCTTCGTTTTTTATTTGAATTACTTCAGCGGTACCTGTCTGAGGAGTCTGTGGATGTAGAGCTCAGATGCATGCTTGTTGAATATCTTCACGGCTACTTCCTCATTTTTGTAGACACCTCGATAGACTGTTCCAAAGCCACCGTCCCCTGTGGCCAAATATACAGTGTATCATACTTCAAGAAAAACTATTTACCGTTTAAAATGTATCCCACAAAAGCAACACAGGAAAATAAGAGTATACCCAGTTGGCTTTCCTTTGACAATTCCACATGCAGCTCTTCAGTGTCCAGCATGGTTGCTGCAGACTGGTCACTTAGTACTAAGTCAGGGGCGATCTGAGAGATGGGCAGTGTGCACCACGGGTCCTCTGGATTCACCAGCAAAAAATCTATGACCAAACATAAAATATTTCAGGTAAATTGCTGCATTTTGTACCGAATTTTATGTAGAACCTTGTTGAAATTACATCAGCAACAGAGGTGTTCAACTTCCGGAGTGATTTATGTACCATTGTCAAAGGAAGTGAAGAGGTCCTCCAGCAGGATCTTGCTCCACTCCTGTCTGTCATCGAAGCTGTACAGAGCCCACTTCTTCAGCAGAGCCTCACCGCTGCCGTGCATGTCCATGTTCAGCAGGCCAGGAAACCACTCTTCCAGCAGGGAGTCGATGTGATCCACCACCTGACCCAGCAACACATGGCCTGGAGGGAACAGAGAGACACAGGTGAACATCGAGCACAGCAGCAACAACAACATCAACCCAGACGTCATTATCACAAGCTCTCCAGAGATCATAATTGTCAGTGTGACCATTGAAATATAAATGGTATATGGTTTTGTATTTATATAGCGCTTTTCTAGTCTAGACCACTCAAAGCGCTTTACAGTTCAGTTTTACATTCACCCATTCACACACACATTCATACAGTGCATCTATTCGCAGCACTTTGTTGTTCTATGGTGGGCAATTCAGGGTTCAGCATCTTGCCCAAGGACACTTTGGCATGTAGATGGGTCAGGCTGGGGATCGAAACGCCGACCTTCAGGTTGGAGGACGACCATTCCACCCCTCAGCCACAGCCGCCCACATATAATCACTTTATCTGAATATCTTTATCCAAGTGACAGCTGATGAAAAGTTGAAGAAATTCCCAAAAGCAGTCTTGAGGTACTGTGTCATTCAAGAGGCCAAAAACAAGTGTTTTTTAATGCCACAGTGACCTTGACCGTTTACCACCGAAATTGAATCAGTTAATCAAGGAGGTCAAGTAAATTATACCAGATGTAATGAAATCCCCTACAATCAGTTCTTTATATCTCATTCACAGGAGCAGGAGGTCACTGTGACCTTTGACCCCCAAGCATTGAATGTAATCACTTCATCTTTAAGTTCAAAACGTTTTGTACCAAATTTGAACACATTCCCTCGAGATTAAAAGCAGTTTTCATACAATCGAAAGGTTCTCATTTCTGCATAGCAGCCAATTTTGCCAGTTAATGGTTCATTTACATTCAGATGATGTCGTTCCTTCCTGAGAACCCCTTCCATCTCTTGTATATATGGAGAAATGTCCAGTTTTCATTCAATTGTTGTGTGACAAAACTTTTAACAAAATTTTTTCTAAACATTACCTTTACGTGAAGAGGGCACAGTTATTCTGACGAAGCTGGAGGGATTTCCCTCCTCTGAGGCAGCTTCCACCAGACAGTACGCCTCAGGGCACCAGCTCAGGTAAACGCCTCTCCTCCAGTAGATCCGGTTGGGTCGCGTAGCTTTATCTGGACAATAAATCGTTTTAGATAGTCTTTCATTTTTGGGGGGGAAATAGTACTGATCAAACAGTGACTGTGTCTCTTATACTTGTATTTTACCTCTTCCACAGAGCAAGTAAGAAGAAACATCCAGTAGGCGGCTGATGAGTCGAGACCAGTAATCCATAGGGAAATACGGCATCTCATAAAGACGCACAATGACCTCTGAGTTCTCACTGTGAGGTAGCTCTATGACCGGCCTGTGTTTGGACAAACTTCAAACAGATGAATGAGGTGTTAGGAATATTTATTAACTTTCTACTTACTATAAGATTTCAACACAGAATCTGGTCCATAGAAAACACAAGAGATCCATAGGTGTGAATCTAAACGTACTTGTTGGGTACCAGCAGCTGGTCCTCTCCGAACGGCAGCGCGATCTGGAACTTCTCCAGCAGCTTGAAGAACTGCATCAGGTGACTCTTGGGGAAACATTTGGTCTCAATCAGGAACTTTTCGACCACCGAGCGCTGAACAGTTCCTTTAGGCTGCTCCCAGAAGCCACAACTCTTAAATGTCAGTTTCTATAGAGAGAACACACAACACATACAATTCAATATAACAGGCATGTACCTACATATGAGGGTTGATGAATAATAGGCATCTCTGAATATACCCTAGGATCAGCTGTTCAGCAGAGCAGCATTCGTGTGAGGGATTAATGTTTTCATTTGAATAGCATCTGTTGTCAATTTTATGCAGATGATATTCAGTTGTATTTATTATTATGATTATAAGTTACTTCCTCTATTAAAATGATTGACCCCTTGTCCAACAGCTCACACTGTGTATTAAAAATCGTTGTGTCCTCCTAGACATTCCTCTTCATTTTGATAAAGACCTGGAAACAATGATCCACGCTCACTGTACATGGGGCTGTCTAACTCTTTCACGCCTTCACCCTCAGCTCCCCTAAGCTCTGGAACATTCTCTGGCCCCAAATTGATTATTGACAACAATCTTAAATCCAATTTAAAACCAAACCTTTTAATCTGGCTTTTTATTAAGCCACATTCTGTTTTATGATTCTGTTGATGTCTGTAAAAGCACTTTGACTCAACTCTTGTTGTATGCTATATAAATCAATCTCAATATATATCCTCTGAAAATCTACAGTAGGATATGCTGATGAACAATGTCTTGATACATGGTTTAAAATAATAACAGATATTATTTTGGAAATGTTGATATTAAAAAGGCAATAACTATAAAATGGACACAAAATTGTAGGCTGCAATCTCCTATTCAGCATCAATATCGAGTCCAAAAAGGAGACTTGTATCTTTGATTATGCAGAGTCAATTCAGTTAGCCTTAACATAGACACAAAGCGTCTGTGTGTGTGTATCTGTGTGTGTGTTACCTGGGAGATGATGTTGCAGAGCCACTGTGGGTCGATAAAGTAGAGCTCTTGGAGTTGAAGTGCTGGATCGTCAAAGTGCAGTAAAACCCCTGCAGACAGAGAGACAAAGTCCCACTTGGTTTATTTACTGTGGATCCAAACAGTAATAATAATATTTAAAGTGTAAAATACACCTCAAACTTTAAATTTGTGCATGCATAATTCAATTACATTACAGGATGTAACTGCACGGTCATAACAAAAGGAAGATTTGAATTCATACAGTCACACATCTCTATGTCATCGTGTTCTCTGCCTGCTACATGTATCAATGCATTTCTTTCGATGATATTTAAAGGAAGGGTGGGTAATTAGTTTTTGTAACACTTTTGTTGAAATACACTTTACATCCAGGTAGCCAGCAATAAATACAGTCGTTTGAAAAAAATCAAGCAAAAAGCCAGTGTCTGTGGCCCTTGCAGGACTGTAATAAACACGACCAATCATTTCATTCAGACCCTATGAAATGATGAGGTGGCGTACCTGTCGGTCACTAAACATCATGCCTGCCTGCATACATCCTGAGCTAAGTGAGTAAGTCATGGAAAGGTCGTCTCAGAAGTTGCTATTGCACGTTTATATGTTATAGGGGCATAGCTTTGACCAGCGGGCTAATGGGAGGGCTTGGGATGTATCAGTTGCATTTTTTAAAGTGTAGCCTGCTCTTGCAACCTTCTCCAAGATTTTTTTTTTATTTAAAGCAGCCAAGAACCAGACTGACCTGCTTCACTCAAGAAGTGGACGGCGTGGGGCATTTCAGCTTCCTCCAGTTGCAGCTGACTCTCCTGGATGAGCTGCAGCAGCTCCAGGCGCCTGAGGACAGGGAACTCTGGGGGAACCCTGGTCCGCTCCAGGAGAATGCGGCGTTCCAGCTCAACATAGCTGTCTGGAACCGGCTGTCCCATCACAGGCTGGCCCTGGATCTGTGAGAAGGAGGAGAGGTGGTGAGTCAGGAGGTTAACTCTGGACAAAGGAAAAGAAAACATTTAACCTTTCTGCTTTTGCCCCTTTACCTTGAAGCTGGTGACCTCTCTAACGATGGCCTTCCGGAGTTTGGCAATGGAGTCCGAGTCCTCGCAGACGGAGACCATATGATAATCCTTGATGGTTGGGAAACCCTGGTGGTTCAGCAACTCCTTTCTGATCTTGGTCAGGCAGTCATGAAGCTGCTGCTCGTCGCTCACATCTGTGTGTGTCCCCACCAGGATGACCGGGGAGAGCGGAGCCACTGCCTGAAGTGAAGAGGAGTGCACACTTAGACTCTACCACTGCTAAAGGTTTTCTTCTATTGCAGTTGTTGGCTATTACAGTTATCTCAACATAAACACAAAATATATAGAATTCTAGCATATAACTATAGAATTTAAAAGATGATGTAAATGAATACAGTACTGTAACAGCTGTTTCACTACAGACCCTGCTTACTGTGGCAGATGAATTTGATTTGAATCCATGTAACTGATTCAGGAAGTATTTAAACGGAGCTACATGAATTAAACAATCTGTCCAATGAGGAATCTTCCAGTCAGAATTTTTATCAGTAACAAGAGGTGCTCCACAGGCTCAATATTAGGTACTTTTCACAATTTACATTAACACCATTGTTTCATCTGTATGTATCCATATGTTTTAACTTTACATATCGATCATCTTGATTCCTCTAATTGGTCTAATCCAATGTTTTTCTTAATGGCTTTTATATGGGTAAATTGTAAAACTTCTTATTAGTATAACCCTATGTTTTTGCTTATTCCCTCCTATTTTACCGTCTCTGGGATTTAACTTTATTATATAAAATTAGGGTCACCCCTCAATGATTTATCCAGTGTATATTAAGGTAGTAATCATTTATAATGGTGTAGTTTTACTTTGATCAAGAGGATCAATATATTTTAAATTGGATTTTAAAAAGCTCATTAAATCTCAACCTACTAGCATCTCAGCTGAAGTTAGACCAGAACATTTTATTTACTAGAACATATTTATCACGACAGGATGAATCTTTGGTTCATGACTTACTTTGATGTTGAAGAGCCATGGTTTGAGGGTGTCCACCTGACCAGCTCCTTTGCTGAGGTTGTAAACCACCAGGTAAATAGCTCTGGAGGTCAGGAAGTGAGGGTGAGCGCCACTGAACTCCTCTCCACCTGGGTAAGGAAGCAGAGAGTGAAACTACACCACAGCAGCTGAATAAAATACAGAAATTTCACTGTCAGATATGAGATATCAGTGTCTTACAATATGCCTATGTCGTGTAGTAAACTCCATTGCACACATGCCTGCAGTTGCGACCTGACTGCTCAATAACAGGATCTGCTGCCCCCTGTGCCATGTGTGGGTTAATGTTTCTAAGCTGCTGGACCACTTGGCTATTTGTGATTAATACAATTTCTTTATCGCACTGCTTTGCATATTAATTTATCAAGGTTTGAAAATGCTGGCAAACCTGAAAAGTCCCAGACATTCATCACCATCTTCTTCTTGTCTCGTTCGCCGATGACCCAGTCCCTGATATCAACGGTGGTCCTTTTTGAGTTCGACTGGCAGCGCTTCAGCTTCATCAACTGCTGAATGAGGGTGGTCTTCCCGCTGCCGGCATTCCCCACCACGATGAGCTTCATCCGATAGTAAGGCACTGCCTTCTTCAGCCGCTGCTGCAGGAACCTGGGGTGAAGGGCAAAGTAAAAGCAAGGCTTATTACATCCGCCAACAAGGTTATGTTTTCATGGGTGTTTTTAGTTATCAGGATTATGCAAAAACTACCAAACCGAATTCTATGTTTGATTCTACGTTTGTTACGAGACATCTATCCTTCAATAAATTCAACAATGAGCAACTATAAACTTTGGTTTACATTGAGCCAATGGGATTTAATATGATGGGGTGGTGGCGAAAAGCTTTTAATATTTTTATGAATATGTATAAAAAGCACCTCAGAATTGTAAAGCCCCTGACCTGACTATGTCTTTTGTCTTGTTGCCAATTAGTTTAAGGTCCAGCAGGAGCCGAAGACCATCCAGTGGCAGGTCCCACAGTCTGCTTAGTTTCCCCATCTCATCCGGGAAGTACCGCAGGTTAATGTTACGGCTCACATCCAGGGAGGTCAGGCCTTCCAGGAGGCCAACCTGTGGAGGAATCTGGAACAACAGACATTACATTACATTTGCAGTAATGTGAATCTTATTTCTTATCAAGCTTTGCTCTAAATTTCCCTTTACCTCACTGAGGTTGTTGTCACTCAGGTGAAGTTTCTCCAGTCTGATCCATTTGGAGGTTGGCCCGTTCAGATCCAGAGCTGCGATACAGTTCTGACTGAACATCAGCTCTCTGAGATTGCTGGATGCCCAGAATCCCGGGCCGGGAAGAACGGCGATGTGGTTGGTTCTCATGTCCACAGACCTTAAGCTAAAAGAGGCAAAAAACATCCGCTCCATTACAACACACTGACTCACAAAATCCTAGAAACAAGAAAAGTAAGTGTGAACTTGGCTTACTTTGGAAGATCAAGTATAGCCTCAGAAACACAAGTGAAGTTGTTGTTTGCTAGTTTTAATGTCATGATCTTGGACGGCAGATTCGAGAGGCAACCTGGAGAGGGAAGTAAACTCATGATAACAATCACTGTGTTCACTGTGTTAACATAGTTAAAATATTGCCCACACTGACCGCGTTTCAAACTGCACAATGATATGTTATTAAACTTTGTGTGACCAATATTACAAAGTACAAAAAAGGCAAAAGAGGAAGTCACAAAGCTCCTGAAAGCAAGATCCTGAATGCAACAACTAGGGTCTGGTACTGAACTCTGTAATTTTAAGGGAACCTGTACTACCGGGGACCGATTCACATTTAATCAATCTATGACAAATTTAGTTACTGGAGAGGGCATCTGGGTGGGAGAGTATGTATACGTGACAAGAGAGAGTACACGTTAGTTAAAGAGTGAGAGAGCAAGACCATGTGACTCACGCCTGGAACTTCATTAATTTCTGATCATGATCATTCGGATGTTTTTACCCAGTCTGAGTTTACATGTGTCTGATCATACAGTTTGTGTGTATGAGTTCGTGAAGGCACGGGAGACAAGCTGAATTATGAATGAATGCGCAGCTATGAAAAAAGATTTGACTCATTAAGAAAAGGGTCAATCATTATGTGGGAATGTTAAAAGTGAAAGGTACCGTTGGGTACCGATACAGAATTCCAGCTACAGGTAGCAGCTACAGGTAGCAGCACCAGTAGCGGTTCAAATGTGAATTGTACCCAACCCTGGCAACAATAGTACTCACAGATTTTGTTCATAGCGGCATTGAATGTTTCCAGCTTGGGGCAGCCTGTCAGAAAGTCTGGAGAAATATTCTCCACACTGTTCTTGCTCACATCCAGCAACTTGATCTCCGACAGGTACAGTGGCGTGCACAGCTCAGTTATATTGTTCCTGAAAAGTTCGAAAAATGAAGTTATATTCACCATTGTGCCGTTAGATAAGTGGACACATGATAGAGTCATTAAATAACTAAAGCTATAAACTTAGCTACTGCCAAGGACACTGTATGAATTTAGTTTAATTCTCCAACTTTCTCTCAAAGAAACTTATTCAGATCATGCTGGAGAGGTGTGTCATGCATTAAGGTGGATATATTAGTGTGGAACATTTTTAGAGTAATTCTTTACACTGTGATTTATTTGAGCTTCTGATATAGATGTTTTTCGTGTGAACTTACTCAAATACGGCCCTATGCTACGACATACAGTAATTTTGTGTTCAAGTTTACAGTTTTTTGTAATTTAAAATGTTCTTAACTGGTGTCAAATGTTGTTGATCACTCAACCTAATATTAAAATCACAAATGTGGTTATATAGACTTTCTCTCAGCATCCCCATCCCTTGTTTTTGTTGTTTTCATAGCAACAAACACATCAGAACAACAACACAAACATATATATATGGTTGCATCTACTTCCTCTCTATCAGAATGAGGAGTCTCTTCTCATAAAAACACTACAGTACAAGTGAATTGGATATATTCACTTCACAGTATGAAAGAACTACTATCGTCCATTTCCAACACTTTCCTGCTCATCATAATATTCAAACCCCAAAACTGCTCTGTTTTCCACCAGCCTACCCTTCTAGAAGCAGCTCCTCCAGGTGATCCATGGCACGGCCCAGCTCGTGAGGAAATGCAGTGATTTTGTTGAAAGAAAGGTTAAGCTGCCGCAGTGACGGACAGATGGCTGCAGGGTCAAAGGTCAGAAGGGGACCCACACAGTTACGAGAGACGTTCAGCGTGCCAAGCGACGGCAGAGACAGCAGCTCCGAGGGTAGTGACTGGAGCTGGTTGCCCTGCAGGTCCAGTCGCGTCAAACTGTTCAAACTCTGTGCCAAAACAAAAACAATAATATAAGCTCTAGCGTAAATATCTTTCTTTTTTTATCATTTAATCCTTGGCAATTCAGTAAAGATCAGATCCATCACCTGGCAAAGAGCTGAAGGAAACTCTAGCAGACTGTTGTGGCCCAGGTCGAGGCGGAGGAGATGCCCCAGCTGCTCCTGCACCAAGCCGCTGTCCATCAGACAAGACAGAGAGTCCAACTCATTCCCGGACAGGTCGAGCAGGCGGATCCTCTCCCTCTCTCTGAACAGAGCAGAGTTCTCCACAGACCCCAGTGCTGAGGAAGTGGCACATATGTTTTATTATTTCGTCCACTTCCAAAAGATTCACCCTACACTTCTTTTTGCCTAATTTCATTTGATACATCCAAGTTCTATAGAAATACAGTTTACTGTATTAGAAGACAGTTGAGGTGGTTCGGGCATGTAGTCAGGATGCCTCCTTGGCGCCTTTAATTGGAAATGTACTGGGCCTGCCTGACCGAGAGGAGACCTTGGGGTAGACCCAGAACTCAGTGGAGGGACTACAGGCCTGAGAAAACCTCGTGATTACCAGGATGAGCTGGAAAGCTTGGCTAGGGTGAGCAATGTCTTGGATGCTCTACCTGAGCGACCGGAACCTAGATAAGCTGAAGACTGACAGATGATTGTTTTGTCTACCTAAATACTGACTCCCAGTCTCAAGACGTTAGAGAGGGAAAGAATGTCACATGACAATGATCCAAAAACATGCACGGTCTCAGAGTTTTTAAAGAAGAAAAGAAGTGAAAACTATGACTAGGCTAAGCATGTTCCCTGACTTGAATCAAACAGAAAAACTTTGAAGTAGGTTACAGACAAACATCACAGTACACATCGAGCAGCTGTGTCTGCAAGAATGACAATAAAGCTTAACTGCATTCAATTTAATGGAGTTACATTTTGGGGTGGAGCCATTCCTCACATATCGCCTGTGTACAGGTTCACAGTGTTCACTCTCAGTCTGACCACTCTGGAAAAAGACAAAACACATGAGAGCAAAACCAACAGTGAGACAGCAGGCTCACATTTGAGATTCCTAATTCAGTATTTAGGCTAAGAACTGCAAGGTATATAGTTGAGTTTTACAGCTGTAGTGCTGTAAAATGGTATCACCCTGAGCATGAAATACTAAATAAATATGAAGAGCTTTTACCTCTGCACTGGCATGTCTGTGACGCCTCTGCTTTCTACTGAAGGACCCCATCTTCAGCTCCTCTGATGAATTATTATGTGGTTTGGGAAACAGAGCCCCCGACAATGAATCACTCCCTGCAGAGAGAAAAGCACACAGGAGAACAACTGATAAGTAACAGTGGTGGTGACAAGTGTATTTTTCCTTTTAGTTGTGAGGTTCAATTTAGATCAAGACAAAACACTTTAAGTGTAACAGTGGCAGATCCAAGTTTTTTCTATATCAAAAGGTGTAAGTTATCATATGTAAACAATTCTATGTTAACCCATTGTTGACACTGTTGGCTATACATTTATACAAATTTTAATATATTTTTTCTAAATTTATATATCTTATTTAAACTAAGCAGAACACATTGAACGTGCCTTAAAGCTAATAGGTCAAATGTAAAATGAACAAATGCGTAACACAATTACACTAAAAATAAACAGAGACTAATCATGGGTCAAAAATATCCATAATGAATCAATGTGACTCTCTGAAGAACAAGAGACATTGTATTGAGCTGAGTCGAATATAATGTGTATGATCTTCAGTGGTATTTCAAATACAATGACAGTGAGGGGATATTAGTGCTTCAGCTGCTGCAGTACAATAGGGCTACAGTCTGAAGTCCAACATGTTCAGTCAGTAATAGAACTGCATTGTTGTCTCAACAGCACTGCTGTGATTCCAGGATATAAATCTAGTGTCCTGACTGTGTTGGAATTGTAGTGGATAATATGAATTTACAAACTTTAAACTTTTAATTCATTTAAAAGGGAATTTGGTTATTTTTCAACTAGGGCTCTATGTTTATAAATGTGGGTGTGTAGCTGAATGGTACTTATAAAAACTTCAGTCAGCTGTGACTCGGCGGCAGTAGTCACAATGTAATCTTATTGGCTAGCCGAGACAATAAGATTGAAACATAAAAGGCTCAAATTATTTTTCTGGCATCATTATTTCACTTTCAACTGTCATGAGAACTGGGTTGTTGGAATAAGACGAGATGGAAGAGTTGGAGAGAGGAGTTTGGCTTTAACTGAAGGAAACTATTATGGATGAATATTTTTCCGATGTGGACGATGTCCATGAGCCATTTGATGGCAGTCCCTACTTGTTCGAGCATGAGTGTGGATGAAGAGCATGAGGAGGGTGAGAGTTGGGCGCAGAGCAGGGACAATTAGCTGCTGGAGAGTTGAGAGTGAGACTTCTCGTTGAGTCAAATGTTGCAAGACTCTTAAGATTGCAGCCATTGCAGCGGAGACGATCTACTGGACCGATTTCAAAAGTAAATTTGATTTACTCACACATTTATAAAAAGAGGGCCCAGGTTGAAAAATTCCAGTTTAAAAACTTAACTATATCTACCATAGATGAATACACAGCAGGATCAGCTCCAACAACTCTTGAACCTTACCGTCACTTTCCATGTCGTCGTTGAAAATCAGGCTGTCCTCCATGGAGAAACAGCTTAAGAGAGAGTCGTCACTCTCGTCAGAAATGTAGCCAGAGGTCAGACAGGAGTCGGCCAATGACCTGGAAGGACCACTGATGCTCTTGGACCTCTGGATAGATTGAATGTACCTGGCTAAACTCATGCCTTTACCTTTAAAGAGCAAGAGCATTGTACGTCAAAATCATGAAATTTTCCCATTACAACTGCACCTTTAAATAATTTCTTTTGTCCAAAATCCAAAGATGGTGAATGTACAATAATATAAAAGAGAGAAAGGCATCAACTCTTCCTCACCGTTACCATAGCGGAGACTTTGCGTTCTTCCTCTTTCGGCAAACAAGGGGCCGAGCCAGTTGGGATCCATGCGACCGAGTTTGAAGCCCCCCAGACACAGGGCACTGTTGTTGAGGTCCAGACCCAGACGGCCCAGCAGCTGAATGACTGTGGGCCCATCACACAGCTTCACACTCACAGCCAGAGCCTTGCGGAGGTGCTGCTCGTGTGCACCTCGGCTGATCAGGAGCTCCACCAGCTCGAGAGGTCCGCCTAGCTCACACACCTGCAAACACAGCACACAGGCCATGACGGAGAGGCAGGCAGGGCTGCAACTGATTAATTTATTCTGTCAATGATGCTATCAAACCTCAATTCTTCAAGTTCTGGGACCCATAGACCACGGACCGCTCTACTGCCCCGGTCAGAGAGCGTACAGCTCTGCCACAGAGCCACCAAGCCACCAAAATCAGCTGGCAGTGATCATTTTGGGTCTATTCATACATATTGGACTCAAAAAAATATGTTTTTTTTTAAGTTTAACCAGGTCTGTCAGCAATTTACTGCTCCTCTCTGCGTCTCTATCATTTCTGCAGTGCACTGCCAACCGAATGGAGCCGCTGGGGCTCCGTGCACACCACTGCGTACCCCCTGAACCACTTTGCGTACCCCGTACTCCAGTTTGGGAACCGATGGTCTATGGCAGGGGTCACCAACCTTTTTGAAACTGAGAGCTACTTCGAAGGTACTGAGTAGTACGAAGGGCTACTTGTTTGATACAAACTTCCTGAATAACAAAGTTGCAAAGATCACATTTTAATAATAATAATAATATATGTGAAGAGAATGTCTGATCACATCAATTTAAATTATTTCTCGCAATAATCATTAACAACGATTTCCACAACAATAATGGTAGGAAACAGATATATTAAAACAGGCTTTATTTTTTTGTTAAGCTGTTTCAACTTTGCTTAAATTCAACCTTATTGAAGTACTTTTGGTGCTATTTATCACTACATTCCTCCATCATTCTGTTCTTTTTCAAAAATAGAGAAACAATAAATTAAATTAGAATCACTTTGTTACAACGATGTTGAAGTTCAACCAAAAATAACACATGCATGTGACTGGGGTGTAATGTTTCTAAGTGTCTTCTTAATTTGTTGGGTCTCATATTGTCAGCTGTCGGAGTTTTCAGACCTAAAATATACACTAGTCTCTCCTCATCCCCCCCTTCATTCACTGTGAACCCAAGAGCAAGACAGGCTTCATCATACGTTATTTTCAACTTGGTTGGCGGTTTTGAATTTTTTTTTTTATTATTTAAAATTTAAAAAAAAAATAATAATAATAATTTTTTTTTTTTTTTTTTTTAAATTTCAAGCAAGCCTTGCATCCGGCGGGCCAAGCTGGACCCCCTGGCGGGCCGTATCCGGCCCGCGGGCTGTATGTTTGACACCGCTGCTATAAGCGGTTTCAACTCTATTAGAATTTTATTGGGACGATCCATATATCAGCAAATATATCTTCTAACATGTTACAGTGTATTGTGTTAAATGCTCAAGTAATGAATAACAACAGGGGAGGCCCATAGATGCAGTCAGAGCAGTCAGGCAGCATTAGACCCCGCCTTCTGCAGCAGCAGCATCACTGGTGAACACCTGAAATGCACTTTGAGACAACCGCTGAGACTTTGAGGCTACACTCTGCAAGTTCTTTTACTTTCAATGCTTTTAGCACAGTATATTGAAAATAAAGTATTTACTTACTTTCACTCAAGTACAAAGTGTTACTTTTCATTTGACTTTGGTTATGATTTGTCTCTTTATTAGTACATTTAATTAAGTAAAATGTTTGAGTACTTCCCCCATCACACTCGCTTTTCACACATCATTGGAATGTCAATTTTAGATTTTTCACATTTCCTATTTTCTCTGACCACTCAAAGCTGTGTTTTTTAGATCTGTAGCATTTTGGCAAGTTTGTGGTCAAAACAAAATCACAAAATCAAACATCTTGACAATTTATGCCAAAACAGACATTGTCAAGTTAACACATGACCTGCTGGATTCTAAAGGTCCCTCATTCGGCCTGTGATGCTTTGTGAACTCTGACCTGGTAGATGAGAGACTCTTTCTTCGTCTTCTGGTTGACGTCGGCGCCCAGCTCGATCAGACACTCAGCCATCATCGTGTCTCCATCCCTGCAGGCCTTTTCCAGCATGCTGTAGTGTAGCTCCGGGTCGCACCACATCTTGGACAGGGCCAGACACACTGACTTCCGCAGCTGACGGCAGACAGAGTGGGCGAGGAGGAGGTTAAAGGAGGTTAAAGTTGTCCTAAACAAATCTGTTTATTAAATTATGCTGAGGGTTTCCAGTGTTCCTCGTGGTCATTCTAAGTGCTTAGCAAAAAGTAGACAAGTGGCCTCTGTTCTTAATCTGAACAGTATATAAATGTGTCTGTACATCCTGCACAGTCTTTGTGTACTGTATGTTCCTTTTTGTGGGGACTGTTGGTACAGAACAGCATGTGTTTTACCAAGACTGTCTGCTGATCACTATAATTCCTGGTATTCGCAGTACATTCTTAGAAAACACATTGATCTCATTTGTGAGAGCAGTTTGAACTGAAGCCAGTAATCTGGGGCCTTTTGAAAAGAGAAGCAAATATTCAACAACATTTGAGGTCAAGTGTAAAAATAAACAACTCCAAGTTGTGTCAATCATGTTTATACACCAACTCCAAAGCTTTTGTCTGCTACAGAACAGGTTAAATTTCCTGTGTTTTTCACATCATTAAGAGATGTTCCAGAGAGTTGTTTGAACTCTTCAGGATAAATTGTATCCCAGAAATTTGTTTTCTTCTTTTTAATGTGCGATATCAAACCGGCCCTCTGACATCCTGAAATAGACTTCGGGAATTGGGATTTTTTCAGTTTCTTGATCAGAAGATGGAAGATTGGATGGAACCAACAATTTATTTTTTATTTTATCAAGAAGTTACAGGACCGACCACAAAATTATCCTCACCTCTCGATTCCATATTTTTTCCTACTGCAAATTTTCATAACAATAAAACGCAGTGTGTCATGTTTTGGTGCGTGAAGATTTCAATTGGATGATGGATTTATTTTGAAATGCATTTGAGAAAAACACACTTGGTGTGCAAAGACTTTGAGAGTCTGTGGCCATGCAAATAATACTATGGGGCTATTGTACACAATTACTACACTTGCATGGACATCTATATTACAACTATAGACCTTTTTCAATGTGTATATGAGTTGCTATTAGAAGGTCCCATTCATATTCCTGTTTACATGTTACAAAGCAGAGCCGGATTTGGACTCCCTCTCGTTCACACTCTAACACGTACGATTTCAAGCAGTTAGTAACTGTCATATGCTGATGTCACGAAAGGCTTCGAAATAAGGATGTCCCAGGGGATCAGAGTGATTCCAATTCATTCTGATAAGAAAATAAAAGGTCTGTTTAAAACTTCTCAGCAGATCCATCCATAATTGTGGAGACGTTTTACTCTTATGCGAAACAGTGTCACCCTCATGTTGGTGGTCTGACTCACAGGGCTGTTGCTCTGGTCGGGGGTCTCCTCTCTGAGCTGCTGGAAGATCTGCCTGTCGAAGTCTTCTCTCTGCAGCTCAGCAGCTGCTCCCGAACATGCATCCAGCATCCTCAACGCCACCTGGAAACACTGTGGGACACAAACAGAGAGCTCAAATATAAAAAGCCCCAAATCTTCAAAACCTTTGCAAATTGTACAAATACAATACCCCTCTAATCCTCAGATCATACACAGAGACACACACATGCACACACAAAAAACATCTGTATTTAGGAGCATGGACCGTTTGCTAGCAGGACTTCACATACATAGTTTGAAGTTAGAGTGCAAAAACTAGCATTTTTCTTTTTTACCTATATTCACCAATAAGTGCATACACATAGGTAGTGAGACACATTAAGTGGAGATAGAGACATACAAACAAAAAAAATAAATCATGATAGTAATACTAATGATAATTGTAAAAAATTACAAAGAAAAGAGAACAATGAAAAAAGTAATTTTTTCAGGTTTGTATATATCCATGGGGCTTTACAGGATGCGTGTGGTATTTTGCTCAGTTCATTCATGTATATATCCACATTTCCATTTCCAATACACATTTTTTCGTTCCGTTCCCAGTTATATGCTTACATTCCTTTAATTTTAACTTATATATGTTGTGACATTAATTCGGATTAAAGAAATTGCTTTTGACAACCTGTTGTGTTCAAACCGAATGAAAAAGCAACTGCAGCATATTGAGTAAGGAATGTTTTGTAGCAGTCTCTATACTGTCCTTTTTTCAAATGTATCTGTGTCCTATTTCTGACCTTCAGGAGCATCTCAGAGTCGCCGCTATACTGGATGAGGGAGACGACCACAACAGAGGCCAGAACGGGCACGATCATCCTTGACAGCTTCTTTTTGGATACGAGGCAGCCGAGCAGGGCCAGACCCCAGTAGTGTATCTCTGGAGGAAGTAAGTGTGGGTACAATTATTTACTATTGATACTGAACATCTGTATAATCAGTTTGTACCTCCTGGCAGTCAAAGGCAGTACAAACGTATTACTTAATAAATAACCCAGCAACTATTACACAAATATATCAGTTCAGCAAATCCTACAGATAAATGAATAAGATGCTGAAATGTAATTCATAATTGTATACTGCACCTCGTTCCCGTGGGAACATCTGTAGTGTATGTAGCACAGTGTCTATGGCCCCCTGCTGGCAAAGCAAGTCCACTGCACCAGAGCAGTCAGCCAGGGCGGACAGCACCTTCAAACCGCACCTCTGTATGTTGGAGCTGCTGATGAACTGAACACACACATAAACAACAGCACTGAATATCCTCCTGGTTGTCATCTCTTTCAGAATCTATTCCTCATGCTGTACGATTCACTGCACAGCATACATGAAAAAATAACTTGTGAGGTTATCGCCAGATGATTAACTTTTAGAGCTGATCAGTCAAAGGTGAAAAAAAAAGAAGTTCTAAAACACATTAACCGAGATATTTCTACAAGAATATCCAAAGCTTCTATTGATCAGAAAATTATTCTCCTTCACATGATGTTAGAGGGTAAGTTATGTTGCAAAGAAGTGCAAAAATGATGTAATTTCTCTGCATCATTTAGGACTATCGACATGACCTTAATAGAGCTTATTTAGATTCACCAATCATTTGTCATTTGTATGTTATTGAGGGGATTATTACAATATAAAAAAGTTATGCATCATCACTCCCAGCCTTCAGTCATTCGTAAAATGGATTCCTTAATCTAAAATCAGCTATTCCATTCTCTGGATAACAATATGCAATATGTGTACAAAAAGATATGCTGTCCATAAGTTACTATGTGTGAGATGTACTACCATGGAGCCCAGTAACAGTTAGGCAGGTTTTTGACCTAAACTAGAAGTACCACCCTGTAGTTGTACGCCTCAGCCAATTTCAGTCCACTTACATTTCTTTTTCCAGGCTTATATAAGGTCACTGTGACTTTTAAGCTTTGACTTCAGTTAATTTTTGAATCCAAGTGACAACTGGTCAAAATTTGAGGAAATTCCCTGAAGGCAGACTTGAGATAAAAACATGTTGTTAGGCCAACTTGACCTAAAACCACTCCAATCTAATCAAGTAATCAGCAAGTCTAAATGAACAACTGTGACAAATTTGAAAGGATTTCCTTGAAGTGTTCCTTCGATCTCATGTGCTCAAGGCAAGAAATGTGCTTTGTGGGGTCTCAGCTACGTTGACCTTGACAAAATCTCATTGGTCATCTGAAACTGAACATTTGTACCAAATTATAGAAAAATCCCTCAGACCTCTCTAAAGTCATTCTTGACATACTGACCATCACCAGTACGGAGGCATACAGATGTAAAATAAAGATTAAATGTAACAACAAAAACTGTGTTGCTGTAAGTCATCATCAACATTTTTATATGACATCTGATTTATACCTTATTTTAGAACAAAATGGCCATGAAAGATGGTTCAAATATGAAATATGGTTAATTTAATGACTTTTTGTCCCTCTCCTTTTCAGATGCCATAGCATTGACCATGTCGCCCACAGGCTGAGGGCACCAACAACCACTGGGGGGAAAAAAAGCATGCACACCATTCATTCATACCAGTAAGTATTGCCAATTCTTTTTAGAAATTAAATTACATACCTCCAATGTTCTGGTTGCAGACAGCCTACTGTATAATTTCCACAATGAATGGATGAGCTGTTGTTTAATTTAGGTAATGACTGAATACTATATGTGCTGTTTATGTGTGTGCAATGCTTCTGCTTTTGTGGAAAACGAAATACACTGGGTTGTTTTCAGACTCTACCATCTTTAGGGTCTTTTTGTATTGTTGTCATCATAAATATATAACACAACAAGCCATATTTAAGGATTTAAAAAAACATTTGGGCAGTCAGTGTGCTCGTACCCTGTTCAGAACCTCCAGGTAGAGCGTGTGAGCTCCTTCCACCACACACTGGTTCTTCAGGACTTTCAGCGACACGTCGGCCATGTCCGGGTCTGCGACAGAGACGCCGTGCTCCCGTAGACTCCTCTCTGGGAATTCAAACATAACAAAGGAACATGTGAACATACAATGTAGACACAAACGATCTGTTGCTGATCACTAATCTAATTACGACTGTTACAAGTGTAGCGCTGGGAGCAGAAGCCGAGTACACTGCAACCTCTTATTACAAACAAGCTGCTCCACTTAACCAGCTTTGCAGTCAACTGCCGGACAACGGAAACCAATTGATGCTATAGTAAAAATTAAGAATAACAGCTAATGTATAGGAAGTTTGTCTATTTGAAAAAATGAATGTATTTGTATTCACACAACATTTCACACTGTATGTAGGGAATAGCCTGCATGAAAAGTAGAAATACACAAAAACTACTGAACTAGGGATGTCCGATAATATCGGTCGGCCAATAATATCGGCCGATATTAGCCTATTTTTTTAATATCTGTTCATATCGTTATCGGATTTTCCACCGATAATGAAAACCGATTATAATGCCTGGGTTGCGCTGCTGCTTGTTGGGTCCTGACATTTACCGGCGCGCAATTGATGACATCAACAAACCGCACCTGGAACCAAAACAACAACAGAAGAGTGTGGTTAGTGTGGCTAACAGGTTGCCCGCTAGTTGCTTCACAAAATGTCTGCGGTCTGGAATATTTTAAACGTTTCACCTGCGGATAGCAGATTTGCGGTTTGTAAAGATTGTGAGGCGCATGTCATGCGAGGGGGGAGCAAGGCTTCGTCATTCAACACTTCGAATTTAATCTGTCACATTAAGAAGAACCACCCCGAGGCACACGAAGCGTTTTTGCAGCAAAGTAAGGCAAAACAACAACGAGGAAAGGACTCCCTGCAGAAAACAACGCAACTGTCGCTCAAACAGTCAGCTTCCCTGCTCTTGCCCGTGTAGCACGCAAGTACCTCACTGCACCCTGCACCAGTGTAGACAGCGAACGGCTGTTCAGTGCTGTCTCGCATGTCATCGACGAGAAGAGGAATCGTATACATTGCGACAATGCTGAGATGCTTATTTTCATTCAGAAAAATCTCCCTCTTAAACAGTAGTACGAGGATGAGAATTAGAGCACTTTAAGTCGTTGCACTCTAATTTATGTTTGCTTCTTTCAACTGAAGCTGTTTTTAGTTTTGTGCCTTTTTTATTTGCACATTTTTTGTTATTCATTATGAAAGAGAGGGCAGAAAGAAACGGTTTATATTTGTAATGATTGTTTTAGCCAAGTTATGGACAGTTACATATGGCCCATCAATCTTTCAGCATAATTTTCTGGACAAAAGGAGAACTTCGTTTACTACTCTGGAAGGTTTGAACTGAACTGTGTGCCTTTCTTGTTTTTATTGCACACCACATTAATATTACAGGTTGTGTTTTTGCTCATGTTTAGCAGGGCTGATTGAGCCCAGTTTATATTTTAAATTGACAAATACTGTATTAGTCCAAGTAATGGGCTAAGGACTGAGTCTGTCTCTAGGCTATATCTTTGCACTTTTATTTCCTTTGTGTGCACTTTACCTCATTCCAAAAGTGTTGTTTGTTGTACCTCATAGAAATTTGTTTTCAGTAGGCTGTCCTACACTACACATGTTTACTTTAAATGCTGTATGAAGTTGTACAGGACAACAATGTTGTTGTTTTGTTTTTTTACAATTTGTGAAGAAATCAGATTTGTCCTAGTTGTAATGGGCATTGTCAGGATGATCTCAGGAAAAGTATGATAATCCAATCTGTTGACAAAATGTTAATAAATATGGAACTTTTCCATAAGTTGAAGTAGTTTCCTTATTTTTTTATAGACAATGTATGGCAGAAAATAATGTGATGGGACCTAAAATTAGTCTGGGGGAAAAAACGCCTGCATATGTATATCGGTATACCATATCGGTTGAAATCGGTATCGGAAATTAAGAATTTGGAGAATATCGGCTATCGGATATCGGAAAAAAGTCAATATCGGACATCCCTATACTGAACCGATTCCGTGAAGCTTGGTGGATGGATGTGTAATGGGTCAGGGAATAAACCATTTCACTTTTGGAGCAGATCTGGATCAAGGGGCCGATTTTTTCGTTTTCTTTCACATTGTGAGATAGGGCGTTTTACATTTGGCTTTATTTCTCAGAGAAAAGTCATGGATGTTGATGAAAAATAAATCAAATCAGGGGACGGATATGAATGAGTGTGCGTAACTTCTGCAGAGCCAAAACAAGTACGCATCTAGTGAATATTCTCAACTGAGGGTCATTCTAGTTTGTGGCGAGACAGGGTCTGTTTAGAGGAGCTTTTCTGCTAAAAGCAGCTGCAAGAGGCAAGGACGGAACCATGCAGCAAATGGGCCATAAAACCAAATACAAAGCTCAGTAGTGATCATCACCAGAAGCAACTCATCGCACATTTCACAGTCATTTAATTAATTGCCAACATAGAACATGAGCATGGGCAGAAATAACAACCGTGGAGAAACAAAGAGACATAAATAGCTTTAACTTGATCAACAGAAAGAAGGGAAGGAGCATAGATTAGATTTGGAGTTTTCTCTCCGGGTCAAACATAAACATCACAGTACGAGCACCCAGATGTTGACTAAAGGGAATAAGAAAAGAGACTCTGACAGATCAGATTCAGATGATCAGATCTGGTGTTGCGATCACATGTAGACAGCTCTAACAACAGGTGTGAATCCACCCAAGGCACATTGAAGACACATGTCATGCAATCAGAGCTCATTAAGAGACGGTCCCTGACATATGTGGCAGTGGCAACATTCTTTGATCTGCGTGAACGCAAAGGAGTCCTGGGCCATGATTGAAGGATCACATACTCAGGTGATGTAGTACTTTGACACTTGTGTTTCCAATACGTTGTTTTATTAATGGCCACCTCCATAGTATTTAGACACATGGACTGAATGGTCAGATAAGTTAAAAACAACATCATTTGTTTTTTGTGAACAGAAATAATGTGCACGTTAATCTGGCTATAGAGAAGGGAAGTGAGATCAGATCAAAAGTGATCACTGGAGACACATGTGGAGATACGCACTAATACATATGTACAGGCTCTTGAACTGTACCTGGGCAGAGGAAGACCAGGCTGGCCTGCAGAGCCTCCAGCTGAACCTCCGGCTGGAAGTTGTGGACCTTCATGGTGCTGAGGATCTGACTCATGGCCATGTTCAACTCATCCAGACTGGCTATCCTACAGATGCAGGAAGGAAACATCTGTGTTACTGTATCTGTACATTCTGAGAAAACTAAACCATACTATAGCTGGGGCTTGTTCATCTTAACAAAATAGATCCTGCAACTGAGTTTGTGGAAGTATTTAAAAATATTTTATCATTTTGTTTCAAACAAAAACTATGGAATGTAGAATGAAGAACCAAGATGGGATTTTCTTCTCCCCATCACTTAGATTGAAAGCATATTAAGAATTGTATTTCACCAACCAGCATGAGCAATAATATGGGCACCTGCCTGTTGTTCTATGACAGGTTTCATACCTCAGTGTAAAAAGATGAATGATCTTAGAGAAACAACACACTACCACCCTAGCAGACTTGTTTTTGTTATCTTGATGTTACATTTTCACCTCATCTATCAGTAAAACCAATAGAGAATGAAAATAATGCATTTGTACCCACCTTCCCTGGAAGAGCAGATTGAGCAGCTTGCAGGCGCTGATGGAAACCTCCTCTGAGGTTACATGTCTCTTCATCATCTCTACCAGGTTGACATGGAGGCCACTGGACAGCAGCAGAGAACACATTTTACCTGCAACCAGAGCAGACGTTGACTGTACAAGCCAACTAAACAGCAGTGTATTTATAAACTGATGATGCCATTGGGATTATAGGAGAAGTGAGGTGTTTATTGGAGTCTTTAAAAAAAGCTCAGAGAAAACGTTCAATTATAAACAGTAAACTTAATTACCTCCGGCAAAATAAAAACCACCCTGGCACTCTCTATTGTCTACTTAATTAAAGGCTGTTGACAACATGTAGGAGACAACATGTGGACTGGTTATCCAACAAACAAAGCACACCCCATCCCTGCACACAAGCTGTTATTAAGTGCTGTTCAACACTCACTGTTGTGAGTAATGAGCATGGCAATGGCACTAGTAGCAGCTTTAAACACGCTGGGAGAGGAGGAGTGGAGCAGCATGGCCACCATTAGCTGTCTGTGAACAGGAGTCCTGCAAACAAACACACAATACAAACGTCATTACATCCTGTCCTTGGTTAAACGTAGGGTTGGTAATTTGTCTCGTCTGTTTAAGCAGCTTTAAACAGTTGAATATAGTAAAAGAGGAAGTGTGTGATATCTCCTTGTTTCACCTCTCTTCCTGGTCCTCCTCTGACTGGCTCACTCCAGCACCGTGCAGTAACAGATTGTGGATGGCCCAGCTTGCAGCTTCCTGACGCAGCAGAAGGGAGTCACACAAGTTTGAATATTAAATATCGTATACCTCTTTTAATATTTGATAATGCGGTCGTGGGCAGGAAGAAGTTGGACTGACCTGAACTGCCGGCTCGGCGGCGTGGAGCTCAAGTGCCATACAGCAGACCTCCATCCAGCCCAGGCCCATGTCCTCTACCTCCTCTTTACCCCTGTTCTCCTCCTCCTCTCCTTTCTCCAGACCCTGCTCGGCCACCGCTTTGTTCTGCACGATGGTCGCAGCTGCCACAAAAATACAGTGTAGTCACATAGACTGACCCACAAATTGTTGGGATATAGAAACAGGCTCAAAGTATAATTTGGTGCATAAAGTCCCTTTTTTTACCCTAATATAATTCTGTGTCTCCAACACTACTACAGCTGCATGAATATACATAAGTTAATTTATATTTAATATGTGGGGTGGGTGTGTCCTCACTGAGGTCAGCCAGGCAGGAGAGAGCGGCCGCCTGCAGCGTGGCGTTGTTGGGGAAAGTCTGACAGGCTCTCACTGCAACCCTCTGGACGCCGTTCAGCACCAGGATGTTGTAGTAGCTCTCTGCAAGATGGAACACGCAAAACAAGTCGACAGTGAATCAAGTGTCTCTGTTTGCCAACCGTCAGCCTGCAAACAGGTCGGCTTATCAGAACATGTGAAATCTAAACACTGCTGCACCGATAGTGAGGATTCATTGATTTCACAAACAGTGTTATCAGGATCTAATGTCAACATGTGACCCGATGCTCCAGAGTCATTCACTGGCTTGCGGAAATAGGCAAGCAAGTATAAAGTAACGTCCAGATTGTTAATATTTGGACAGTTACTCATCAATTAAATTTGTACCTCATTACCTCTTTTTTTCAATTGTGTTAATTTTTAGGATGATTGTGTGACTGTTAGCAGCACTATCTAAAATCTTCTGGACAGATTACCTTGGAACTGGGTGGAAGGATGTGGTGTGGGTTCACTTTGTTTAAAATTGCAAAATAGGGCAGTTTTAACATTTGTGTTGCTTTCTCAAAGTTTTATGTGTGTATCTTGATGGAAACATTCAAACATATTCCTGGGGCTATTATCGATGAGTGTGTGCAATTTGTAAAAATCTGATTTAAAATGTGGCGTATATGTGGAGTATATGGGACTTTTTCCAGCTGCTGTATGCTCACAAATAGAGCTAGTAACCTGTAACTACCACCAATGTGTAGCTGAGAAACATAATGTGGCCTTATCTATAAAGCTTGTTTAAAAGGGGAACTGTTGCTCCTTTGCGGAAGTATGCCCTCTTATGTGTGACATTCTAGATTTGAAATTGAATTAGGCCAATAAATTCCCTGTATTATTACATTACATTAAATGTCATTTGGCTGACGCTTTTATCCAAAGCGACTTAAAATTAGTGTGGGGTCTGTATTTACCTCAATCAGGCATTGGTAACTTTTATATACTTTAAAAAGGCCATTTCCTAATGATGTCATCATGAAATAATTTATACTATGTGATGACTAGTGATGGTTCATTTAAAAAGGCTGTAGATAATGTTATTGGTTACAAAAATGAATTGCTACAATATGTGATGTCATTTTTCTGTCTAAGTGATGTCACAATGTTATCCTTCATTATTATATGATCATTAATGCATTTTTAATCGTTATTAGATATTGGAGGAGGTATCGGGTTATTAAAATGTTACAGAAATGTTATTGTTGACTGTTAAAATCTTGACCTGACCTGATGTAAACTTCCTGAAGAGGCAGCAGGCCGTCTCCTGCAGCTCCTCCACCTCAGGGAAGGCGTCCATGGCAGCGATGATCGAGCTGTAGCACCGAGCGCCTCCCGACATCAACATCTCCACGTTACTGGCTGGAGAAGACAAACTCATTAACTCCAAATGATGGGATTCATTCTGCTTCTTAGCAGATTTTCAGATTTCAGATTTTCATCTTAATCTTAATTTTTGTCTCCAAAAAAAGTACACGCTTGTCTGCACCGTTAGATTACACACTAGATATGTGAAAATGCATAGTGGGAATAGCAGGGGTAATTTAATAGGATCTGATTTGCAGTGTGTTAGAGTGTGTTCTATTGTTGTAAGTGAAAAATAATATTATATATAGCTTACATGGAACGTGTCTTTCATGACACACTTATAAAACAAATGATAAAGACAATACTCCCAACACTTTTGTGAATACACATTAAGCTATTGCAACCTTATACTGTACATACTGTTCTTTGTGTTTTGGGGGCGTAGCTTTTACAAGATCTGAGGGGTTGGGATGTATTTGTTACATAATTTCAAAGTGTAAACGGCTCTCACTAGTTTTCCAGGATTACCAACCCTAGCTTCAACTTTTTCTGAGAAGCAAGAGAAATCATTTTAATTGGAAACATCACAAACCATGGCACAGGACAGCTCTGCAGCGCATGATTAAAACTACCAAGAGCAACATTGTTACCCATCTGTGGAGCATCAGTGATACTGGTGGGGTGAGGTGTCTGCTCAAGCCCAGGGGATAAAGACAATACTCAGCCCAGCCCCTTCTCCACCCCCACCCCTTCAGTCTCTGTACACAGAGCCCTGGTCAAGTTCATTAGGGTTAACTGCTCAATCACATCCTGAACTTCAGCATCCTCTACATCCAACCACCACCAGCACCACCAGCAGTGGAGAGGTATCCTGAACCACGCACAGGCTCGCCCATCAATATGACCATCAAATACTCTCACAGTTCTACTGAACACAAGCCATACTTCACACTCCAACATGAAAAGTTTTGCTTTTATTATCAAATTATTTATTCATCCATTATTTAAATTAGATTATTTTTTTTTGTCAGTTGCAGAAAGTGTAATTACACAATCTTCTGTTGCATAATGATCATTAAAATGAATGTCGTTGAATCAAAACAACTGAGAACAGGTTTGTTAGGCGTCACTGCACTGCCAACCGGAGTTTGTGTGCTTTCTCCAACAACAAATAAAGTAAAAGAGGATGCAACTCACAGAACAGGGGATCTGATGGTGAAGCATTTCCTTCTATGACTGAAAAGGTCTTTCTGAAAGTATTGAATGAAGTTCTGAACCTTTTTGTTAGTGAAAAAACACGCTCTACCCTCTGACCCACTATCCTGTCCTGCAACTGTTTACTAGTGTTTAATATGATTGACAAGCCGTTACAGTGACAGCACAGTCAGGTGGTAAGGTCAGAAATAGACTGTGAGAGCAGTTGGTGTGGTATGTGCTTCTTTCATGATCATAAGGATACTTTGAAGTGCTAACACTGTTCGTTAGATGAGTAGGGAATTAAACTCAATACATCTGTTTCCGGACATTCACCAGAGTTTCCCTTTCACATTATTACAAACGCTGCAGGCAATTCTTGGCTCAGACACGTTCACAACCACAGCAACATTTCAAAAGGATTCAGGGTAGAGGTGGCACAGGATATAGAGGCAGGATGTAACGTATTAATTCCACTGCAGAGTTTTTATTTACGTCAAATCAACACAAACTCTCTTGACATCTTTGTTGGGGTCTTCTATGTGTATTGCTCCTCATTTTCAATCTGAGATATTTGTTTGCTTGTTTTTTTCATTTTTGCATCCATGTAAGAAACATCATTAACACATGTGTTCTCACATTCAGCCCCTCCGGAGAATGTCTGGAGATTATCTGGTGTTCAGTGCATGTCTGAAAGCAGCTTATGTTTCCAAACCAAACCTTGACTATATTTTAATTAAATATGTTGAGAGCTCAATCAACCTGAGATCAATGGATGTATGACAGAAGTCAGACATCAGTTTTGCCCTTCTTACTAATCAAATATCAAAGTTCTTGAGTTATTTGTTTAACCTCTAAGACTTCATGAACATTATTTGGGTGAAATCAGGTCCTACCAGGACGAGCCAGTGGGAGCAGCACTTTCATGGCCTGCAGCAGCAGCTCGGGACTGTCGGGGAACATCTGTAGAGCAGCCAAGATCACAAAGTGGTCCTGGATCTCCACAAACTCCACCAGGTGGTCGTCACTCACTGGAAAAATACACAACAAAGAGATGCAGCTAAAAAACACATGGTATACATACAGAGGGTATGATACATATAAAAATATTTCACCTTGGATTAATAAAAAATCCATTCTGATGATGTGATGCTAAACTTGACATTCTGTCTTAAGTCACAGATAATAAAACATAGATAAACTCATTATTTATGTAACAACATGGAATTCCCCTAGCAAAAGCCCCAAAACACTTTCCATATTTTCCCCACTCATGGAAATGCTAATGCTGGTATGCTTCATGTAATAAGCATTACAGCCTCATTGGACTCCAGGCACTGCTAGAAATTGTCGGGCTATTTTTTTTACTATTTAAAATGATTTACTACAAGAAAGTTTGCCTAAGTAACATGGAAATGATTCACTGTCAACTAAATGCTTCACAGTCCATTCTGACACACAAGCTTTGCATCAGGATGCATGAGAGCGAACATTCAGACAATGAGCATATTAATTTGTACAACAGTATACAAGATGTAACAGCATGTGTCTACCCACCTCTCTGCAGGAGGACTTGCAGAGCTCTGCAGCCTTGGAGATGCACTTCTTCATTAGTAGGAAACATCTTCATCGCCTGCACCACCAGGCCGAACACATCCTCTTCCTCCTCCAGCACCAGAAGGGCAATTATATCTACATGGCCATGAAAAAAACAGGCTTAACTGAACTGAACAAGGCTGTGTTCTGACCATTACAAATGGCAATTAGGAATGGCAAAATGTTTTTCATCAGTGAGTGATTGATTTTTCCGTTAGGGGAGCTACATTTTGCAGGAGGATGTGCAGAGAATCATTAAACTTCAATGCATTTTAATTTAAATAGATAAAAAAAAAAATGTTAAACGGCAAAAAGCTGAAGCTGTATTCTTGAAAACACACTACATCCACAAATAGTTGTGTTGCCCACGGATTAACTGTAACTATCACCACACTTTTGGTTTTCACAGTTTGCAATGTGATTTGTGTTGAATATCCCTTAGCAACTGCACATAAGAGTTTTTCTTTTGGGGATTATTTAAATATGTCTTTAATAGAATGTTCCTCAGAGGCAGGAAGTGCCTGATTACTATGTTTAGCAGTACAGTCATTAACATTGTACTTTCACAAAGATTTTTTTGGACCATGTGACACATTGAACTCAGCCTTTTTCAGTAATATAGGGCAGCGCACATTAGATTAGGGCATAACCACAAAGATTTTTAAGGAACAACGATAAGTTGTTGCCGTGAAATTACACAAAAAAATTACAATGGTTTTTTTGGTGTGGAATTTTAGAGGGGAACCCCACATGGCACATGTGTAAAGATACTGCAACATTTACATATGTGTCCTGCAATTCTTAGGGGTTAAATAAAGTTCAAATCTCTTATATATTTGTACACTTTATACTTCCTATCTCTAGTCTTTATGACAAGCTCATTTTCAATAATGAGCATTTTCTTTTGTATTGGCTTGATATATGGTCTATATGAACATTATAAAAAGAGAAAATAATGGCTTTTGTGGTGTCACACAGTAAAACAGACTTGTTTTAAATGTGTTAAGACTGAGTTGTTATTTATTATTTATTTGATCTTTTATGTATTCTTTTATGGAATTGTTCAGTTTTTAAAATGAAATTCACTGATAAAAACAATCATATGGCTGAGGGGTAGGATGCTGAACCCCGAATGGCCCCCCCATAGAATAACTAAGTGCTGCGAATAGATGCACTGTATGAATGTGTGTGTGAATGGGTGAATGTAGAACTGTACTGTAAAGCGCTTTGAGTGGTCATCAAGACTAGAAAAGCACTATATAAATACAAAGACATTTACATATAAATAAAATCATAACATAAACCTTCTATGGTGCTGATCATCTTTCCAATCAGATGTAAAATCACCATTAAAATCAGTAACTTTAACCTGGACGTCACAGGAGAGGGTGTAACATTTATTAATTTATATATAATATAATGTTTGTGGTGGCATGGCATCACAAAGAACGCAGTCATAGAAGTAATGCTCTGATGTGCTGTGGCATATCTCCTGTGTAGTTGTGTACCTGAACGGAGCAGCAGCGCCAGGGCTCGTAGTCCCACCACAGTCACCCTGCAGTCTGCGCTGTAGTGACACAGCACCTTCAGGATCTGACTGAAAAAAACACATCAACAAAGGCAGGAAGTTAACCATTCATTCTAGTGTCTGCATGCAAGACGCAAAAAACAACAAATATAAAGGAACTAAGTGGGCACAAAAAATTGCAGGTAAAACTGACGCAATAGTAAAAGCCAGAGACGGTGACTTACAATAATCAGGAAGTGAAAACAGAAAGGAGAACATTTAAACTGGTTCAGACATATTCAAGAGAAAACCCGACTCATAAAACAGTAAAAAACTACAGAGGAAATTCTACCATTATACTTACAATCCATAAGACTGAAATATAAAATGTTATATTGTTCATAAACCTGCTGAGATCTCTCATCTTTGTGGCCTTTTCATTGGTTTTGATATAACATCAAACCCTTTTCAAAACCACAGTATGTGGTTTAGTTTGGACAGTGTTGAGAATTACATTAATATGTTCTCAGTGAGAAAAACACAGCTTCTTTTAGACACAAATGTTGTGTCAACTGGATATTGATGTGACAATAATTAACTCCCATCAAGTATGTTTTTACTTACTGGTGCACTCCCAGTACCACCCACTCATTGGCTGCCTGCAGCGGGGGAGTCAGCTGGTCCAGAGTAGCAGGGCATACTTCCATCAGCCGACACAGTAACGACCAGCCCACCTGTACCAAGAGATCACATCATTACAAACTTCATATTAAATCTATAGGTGAACATGCCCAACAACAAGATTCAACAAAGTGAAAGTGATAACTCTTAGATAGAAAGTCACACCAGCCCCTGGTGGACGTGCACTTGATCCTGCAAATGATTTGAGCCAATGTCTTTTTTTGATGTAGGACACCATCCATCCGTCTGGAATGTGGGAGGATTTCAAAGTACAGGGAGAAAACCCGTGTAGACAAAAGGGAAAACATGCAAACTCCACACAAAAAATACCTGGTCAAACAGGTTCTGAACCTTCTTGAACACAATCATTCAACTATCCATCTCATGGAATTTCCTAAATTTGTTTGACTTCCTTGAAGCAGAGCCAAAAGCAATAAACACAACTAGCAAATAGCTGTTGTCGCGGTCTGGTGTGTTCTTTGAGCAACCACTGAATCAATGAGACCTGCAAGTGAAGCAAACAATAAAAATATGTTTAAGTCTAAATCCAACAAATGTGGACTAAAAGCAGAGGTCTAAACAGGGGGTCCCCGACCCCTCAGTGGTCCGCGGAGGTACTGCAGGGGGGGTCGGGAAATTTGTGGTTGATTAGATAATTTTTGATATTTTTACATTTTTTTCCCACAAATTTAAATAACTTTAAATATACATTAACATGAATCCAACATATTGTAGCGAACGGATAAATGGAGGCAGAAGATGTTATCTTTCAGTCAGCAATGCACACTGCAGCTCCTAAACCTTGCACATGTTTCAAATAAAAAACATGAATATATTAACCTGTGCATTAATTGAATAGCTTAGTACTGAATGCACAATAACAGGGTAGCTATACTTATACATGGCACTAGGCCCAGTTTAATATAAAACAAAATATTATACAATGTTCAAAGAAGGGGGTCCCGGCTCCATCTCTCTATTAGTTTGGGGGTCCTTGGCCTGAAAACGTTGAAGACCCCTGCTTTAAAGTATTCAAAGTATCTGATGAGTACATTGCAGGTCCTGTGTTGTGCTCAACCTGAGGCAAAACGTCAGAACACTCACGATCGTATTATTTCATCCTTGAAACGGGTCTGGTTTACCTCAACAGGCATATGAGTCTTGCAATCTGAATATGGGTTATGTGTTTTACTGCAGCCTCACCTCTGATAAGCTGCAGAACAGAGCAGTCACGAGCTGCTGTAAACATGCTGGGTCAGCTACACAGAGCTGAAACTGTCTTAGCAGGTGATGCTGTTGTAAACCTCTGAATACATCTCTGAGTCTAGTTAAAGGGAAATGCAAAACGGTTTCTGTTTCCATAAGAAACATGTTAAGATTAAAACTGATGCTTATTAGTAGAGCTGTAAGTCAATCACTCAATCAAAAGGCAATTAATTGACAACTTTTATGACGAATGCCAAACATTTGCTCTTTGCAGTTTCTTAAATACTTGTAGTTTAGGATTTTCTTTTCACAGATCGAAGAATATTGAAATATATTGGGTTCAGGATAATTTACTTTTTTCACATATTTTCATATTTTCACTGTTTTCTGACACAATAAACCACATGATTCATTTACAAAATAATCTGAAGAATAAATCAATGGTGGGAATATTGGTTGGACCAGCTCTACACATTTGTCACTGAAAAAAAGCCTTCAAGTGCCATTGTGGAAGTCAAAGTTAAAGATGGCCCAGTTTGTTGTGTAGGAATCTCAACTTTTGATGGGCAAAGCAAAAATAAAGAGCTCAATCGAATGTATGTGGTGGTGTTTGGTGCCTGGCAGTACCTGCTGTACTCCTCTGCTGTTCCTGTGGGACGACAGCACTGCAATGAGAGGGACGTGGACATCTTTGTCTTCAAACAGGTCAGCTGCTGCAAAAAAGAAGAAGAATGTCAAGCAATAAAAATAATTCCTGAATCAGAAGAAGAGGAAGAAGACAGAGTAGATGGCTGTAATGCAGATGTTGGTTTATAAACCCATTAGATAAGAAGAAGTAAAAGGTGCAGGTATTGGTGTTTGATCCTTTGCAAAGAAATGAGTAGTGCTCCACGAAGACAGTGATAAAAACACACTGATCAGAAAACATACAGATCTTTAATTATCTCCAACTAACTAATAAGACTAGAAATATTTGTAATGTTAGATGGCTATAACGCCATTTTGACTAGTAAAAAGAATATCTCAAATTCTGTGCTGAGGTATCAGAACTCCACATCTTGACTAGTAGATTCTGACAAGTCCAAACTTGATTGAAGGTATCTTGTATTGAGGCAAATTTAATAATTGAACTTGAATCTGGCCAAACTGTTGTGACTACATTGCCCGGAGGATTTGACAAGTCAGGACAGAGCTCTGTGTCATGATGTCCTCAGAATGAGAGGAGATGAGAGATGAAAAGGTGCATAATACTCCTCCCAGTTGTGTTTTTATATTTTGTGTTAAGGTTGGGATGAGAAACATGTGTTTTGTTGTGATGTCTAATCGCGTCCAAGCGGGGTTCCTCACCGTGGTCTGCGTGCGCCAGGAGGAGCAGATCCTGGATGATCTGGATCAGGGTGCACAGCTGCCGGTCCTCCTGCGGGCTCTTCAGCCTCACCACGAGCTTCTTCAGCCTCTCCTGCAGCTCCTCCTGGTCCACCATGCTCTCTGGCCTCCGCCGGACGACCTGGCGGACATTGACGGGGAATCCGTGCGCTGCCTCCGAACCGACCGAGGGCAGCAGCTGGGAGGAGACGAGCTGAAGCGTTCACTTGCTCACTGCGGCGGATATGGCGCAGTGGGATATTACATTAGCCGGGGTACAGCCCTACAGACTATGGGTACAGCTCGAAAAAGACCCTGGTGAGTTTGTGGTCCGACGTTGTCATCGCTTTGCTCGGCTATCTGACGTGAAGCTGGTTCTGGTTGGCGGCTCCAGACCTCAGAGTTGGGTATGTGAGAAAGTTTCTGTTCCCTCCTCCTCTGTCACATGACTGAGGGGGGCGGGGGAGGAGGGGGGAAAGAGAGAGAGAGAGAGAGAGAGAGAGAGAGAGAGAGAGAGAGAGAGAGAGAGAGAGAGAGAGAGAGAGAGAGAGAGAGAGAGAGAGAGAGAGAGAGAGAGAGATTGTTACTAAATTTGTCATCACACAGACTGTACAACAACTGTACAAAAACATGTGAAGTAACTATACATACACATGAGCAGCAACTATACATACACATTTTACTACTATTCAAAAACATGTGCAATAACTATACATATACATGTGCAATAACTATACAAACACATGTGCAACAACTATACATACACATGGGCTATAGTATTCACACACACTCCATCAAGTTATAGTTGTTCCTTCATTTGTGTTGAATGTCACAACGCACCATTGAATGTCTATTGTTAAAATGTTGTATTTGACCTCTTTTGTTATAGTCTCTCCTTCTACCTTGCTTTTATTTCAATTCAACTATTGCAATGCACTGGTGTCTACTTATCCAACACATTTCATTGTACTGTACGTATATAAAATAAAATATATAATCAAGGGGCTATTTCTTCATTTCCTTTTTTTATTTCTTAACCACCCTATTTTTTGTTCCATATTTCTATATTTTTCTTTATTTATAAATGTATTAACATTTGTAATTATCTGTTTCTACAAGTTAATATTATTAATATATTTATTTTTAAATGTATTAACCAAAATCTTTTTTTTATATGATTCTATATTATTTATTTATTTGTATACCCTTTTATTTCCCTATTGGCAAGGACCTGTAACAGAGAGCAAAACAAGCTTACCAAACATGTCAATAAAACAACTTCTATGATAATATTTTGGGAGCTTTCTTTTATTAGATTTATTTAATCTTATTTAACGCAATGATTTTCATTATTTGTGTCGCCTATCTATGGAAGCCCATTTCCGCCACTGTGATGGAGAAAATACAAATCCTGTATCTCATTATTATGAGATACTGACTGCTACTACTGACAGATACTCTGACCGCAGCAGCGCAGGGAAGCCATGGTTGAGAGACTTGCGGTCAAGCCAGCCGCCTCTCTTGTTTGCATTGTCAAAACAGCCGATTGCACATTTGAGGTAATCATTGTGAAGCAGTTCTGAGGTTTAGAGGAGCTGTTTTTTGTACTGACACTGTGTAGTTTTTGAGAAATCTTGTGTCAAAGTACCCTCCACAAAACAAGAATGAGCTACTTCTGCTATATTTGATGAAGGATTAAAAGCTTTTTTACCATGAAACGTAAACTGAATCATGAAACTGATATTGTTGGAGTACTAGTTAGACTAGTGCTACAAATACTAGATACTAATACTAATACTAGAGATAACAGTCAGATTCCTGACGTTGGTGAATGCCAGGTTCTGTCTGCGGGAGTGTGCGTTTCTGTGTGTGCTCTTCTCTGTCCCTCTTCACACAAACTGATAATCACATGTTTTTAGTTATTAATCGATGATGACGGATCACAAATCCAGATCGTTCTGTCACTTTAACCCTGAAGTGCTGACTGTGCTCGTCACCTTTCTGTTGTGTGAAGAGGGGCGGCTTCTGGCATAGGCGACATGCCTGTGTGTGCATCTGTACACAGTCCAAAAGTTCTTGGGGATGCGTGACGATTTGACAGGCTATTTGAGAGGATGTGAAATAAATAAAGTATAGAATCTCCTCACATTTTACATATCCTTATGTCAAACCTTGTTCATATTGTATTAAAATGCAGACTCCAAATGGATTCTGTTGTGCATTTTCTACACATCCGGTATTTACTTTTCTTAAAGGGCACATATTATGAAAATTCCACTTTTGTAGTGCTTCTACACGTAAATTTGGGTATCTGGCATGTCTACCGTACCAAAAACTCTGGAAAAAAACAACTCCTGCGATTTGCTGTGGTTCCTCTGGGATTACGACCAGAATTGCTCGCTACACGGCCCGGCTCCACCGGCCCGGTTAGCTGGCAGCCCGGCAGTTAGCTCGCGGCCGGCCTGGTTAGCTCGCGAGCTAACACTAGCCAGGGAGCCGGGCTAGCGTTAGCTCGCGAGCTAACCGGGCCGCTGGAGCCGGGCTGTCTCTCCCCGGAGCCAGGCCTCGGGGAGAACGATATCTCAAAACGATATGGTTGCACGATTGTATCTTCGTCTCCAGTAGCCATATTTCTACAGAGGTAATGGATAGCTAAAAATCTGGGCGCTTGTATCTCGTGAAGGAGGGAGGAGGGGTGAGGGGGGGGGGGGGCACTCAAAACAGGTCAATCTGAGGAGGGCTGTTTTAGACAGGGTAAAAAGGTGCTGTTTTAAATGATCCTTATGGTATTTTGACCAAAATATGTTAAAGACATTTCATTAAGACCCCAAGGAACCGTATCAACTGTGGTGAAATGAGCATACGATGGGCCCTTTAAACAATGTTTTAGTTAACTTGTTTTATTAACTAATGAATGTAACCTCTGGAGTGAGGGAGGTTGGTGGGGGCCAATCTGAAATCTCACCTAGGGCTCCAACATTGCCAGGGCCGGCCCTGTGTGTGAAGCAGGGGACTGCGTGCACACGGTGTTTAAACATGGGTGTCATGAACTCAAACAAACACAAAGTAAACGTCAGTCCTGTACGTGTCCTACTACCTTGTGATCAGTGCTGGTGTTTATTGATAAAGTGTAAAGTGAGCGCAGGTCAGAGGGAAGTGAGGAGGAAACAGACTCCGACACACACAGGACGACCGGGCCTTTAATGAGGTTCTGTTCTGATCCTGGAGCAGCGCTGGTTACAGTGATGCAGCGGCAGCACATCGCTCAGAGACAATGAACGGAGCAGAAAACATGGATCGATTCTGCTACGTCTCTGCCTTGATGCATCGCCGTCCTCAGGCAGCCTCTCAGCCACGCCTTCCCTGCTCTGCTGCGCCCCGCCCACAGTCAGTATTTCATATTTATGAGATCCGAACTCATAATTATGAGATAGTAAGTCATACAAAATAGCTACCTGGTCATAATAATTCGATACAGGATTTGTATTGTCTGCATCACAGTGGCGGACATGAGCATCCCAGTGTCACGTCACCACGGTCACCACACGCGGGCGTGTTTACGTCCCTGTATCATGTGATCTGGGACAACTGCTCACTTCCTGTTTGTACCGAACTCCAGCAGCAGACACAAGCTCGTCTCAGGTATTTATTCTTATTCTGCACACACACATATTGTCTGTTTACGTAAAGAGTTGGTTTGTGTGTCTGGGTTTCATTGCATCTGCCGTGAGTCGCACTTTTCTTTTCTGTGCCAGCGTGTATTCCCCCTGTGTCTATCAGCTGATCGGTGACGACCTATGCTCGTTGGCCAAATCTATGGGACCAGTTGTTATGACTTTATTTTAGTTGTGTCTTTTTCGGATTAAGCCTTTTAACATGCTGCATATAGCTGCACATTGACTTCATTAACAAATCCAAGGAATACACCTCGAAATCTGATGTGTGGAGGTGTATTCTCAGTATCTCCAAGCAGCGGCAGCATTACCCATCACTTCCTGCAAACAGAGCCCACATCTTAATCCAACCATCACTTTTATATAACAATACACGTGTTAGTACTAGTACCACTACCTACGTTGTTATAAGCGGTACATATTGAATTTCTGATAATGACTATGAGATAACGACTTATTTCTATAGCACCATATATATGTATCCATTATCTTCCCAGGATCCCAGGATAAATAAAGACTCACACAATTAGTAGACTTTTGAAGGGAGTTTGGCGCTGCATTCCTGAGAGATGACAGAGTGCCCATAAATTAACTAAGCTGTAATATTTTGCATTGTATAGGTCTGGTTGTGGTACAGTTCATTATATTTAAAGTTGTTCTTTACTTATGGAGTGCCAAAGTCAGGTGAGGACGTTGCGTAAACATGGTGGGGGAGTAAAGATATCAGAAACCGAGCTACTGGCTATCTCTGTCGAGCTGGACCTTTTGTATACTGAATCAATAAAGTTTTATCTTATCTTATTTTATCTTATATTAAGGTAACATGGTATGTAATACCGCAGTCACATGATCTACCTTGTGTGTGGGGGGGGTCTTCCCTCAGCTCAGCTGTGTGTAATGGACGTTTTAAACTCTGTCATTAAAGGACAGCATCCATGCAGACCTCCCAGCCGCCTCATCCTGGTGTCAGAGGAAGCTGCTGTTGCTAAATGAACCTCTGCTGATCTGAGCCCTGCTTGTTTCCTCTGTGTCCAGCAGCTCTGACAGGTACAGCCGCGAGCACATGAGCAGCCTTGTGGTCAGCAGGAGGCAGAAATCAGAGAGTGATGGAGGGCGGAGTCTCATTGAGGACTCAGCCACCAGTGGGGATCGTCTCTTGGACCAACATGCATCCACACCGGGGTTCGTCTACGTGTTGGCCTTCTTCTCTGCCCTTGGAGGATTCCTCTTTGGGTACGACACCGGGGTGGTTTCTGGGGCCATGCTGCTCCTGAAGAAGGAGATGAACCTGAGCGCCCTCTGGCAGGAGCTGCTGATTTCCAGTACCGTGGGGGCCGCAGCAGTGTCCGCCCTATGCGGTGGCTTCCTGAACGGCTTGCTGGGGCGCAAGGTTTGCATCCTGATGTCCAGTTTCATCTTCACCATCGGCGGCATCATTTTGAGCTGTGCCCCAGACAAGGTGGTCCTGCTTGTCGGCAGAATCACTGTTGGTTTGGGCATAGGTGAGCTGGTCTTTGCAAATTGTGAAAAGGGGTAATTTGTTAATACACAGTCTTTACCTGTGGGAATCAATTGGGCGGATCCAGGGGTGGGATATTTTATGTTTAAATTCTAAAATATCAAAAATCATTGTTTTAGTATCATAAAGGAGCAACAATATTGAATGTTTCTAATTAATCTGACTCCTAGTAATAGTAATAATAATATTAAGTAATAGTAATAATAATAATAACTTTATATAGCACCTTTCAAAATAGGCATTACAAAGTGCTTTTAAGTAAGTTATGGAACACCCCCTGGTATTTAAACCTGCTTTCACATTGCTCATGAGCAGATACAAACTCTCTCTCATCTCATCCAATCTGACCTGCTGCTCCTGATCCACTGTGAGGTTAAAACCATAATCATGTTACAGAATCAAATAAGAACTTTAAGATTAACCAAACTATAGAGACAAAAAGTGTGCAGGTTGAAGTCATCTGTGCTTGTCATAATGAAACCTGATCTTTTTCTTTGCCCCTCAGGTATTGCTTCAATGACAGTTCCTGTGTACATAGCTGAAGTTTCCCCTCCACACCTAAGAGGTCAGCTGGTCACCATCAACTCCCTCTTCATCACTGGTGGCCAGTTCATTGCCAGCGTGGTGGATGGAGCTTTCAGCTACCTGAGACATGATGGCTGGAGGTATTTGCTCCAGGTTGTCATAGCTTTTCACTTTGGTTTTGTCTGTCATGGCTCTCCCCATTTTGCTTTAAGAGAAACCAAAAGACAGTGCATCTCTTATCTTGATGAGTTACCTGCATCAAGCAGTGACACTTGCACTCTTCTTTAATTGAATGCATTTGATCCTGTGTAATGTCATACACAATCTATACATCAGCAAGCCTGTTGTTAAAAACTTTTTTAACTCTCAAATATCAAGACAGCTTAAGTCGTGTGCACTGTCATGTTTGTCTGCTCACAGCACTGAATTGCTTTAGTGCCTCAGGGGTCATTTTGACAGCAAAAGTACACAGGACAAGCAAACGAGGGATCATGAATAGATTAGACTTTTAAAGTGCAATACTGATCCTAAAATCTTAGTAAAAGCAGCGTGCATATCCCCGCCACGGTCCGAACAGTTCTAAAAAAGGACATTTTTCTTTAAGGTAATCACACAGCTCTAAAACAACTCCCTGGAATATTGTCAAAGATCCCTGCAAGTCTTCAGACCTGAAATTAGGATTCAGCAGGTTGTCTATTTTCTCTTCCTTCAATTCTCCTCCTCCTCCTCCTTCACCTTGTCCCTATTCTGCAGGTTCATGTTGGGTCTGTCCATTGTTCCAGCAGTGCTGCAGTTCGTCGGCTTCTTCTTCCTCCCGGAGAGCCCTCGATGGCTTCTCCAAAAGGGCCGGAGCCAGGAGGCTCTTCAAGCTCTGAGTAAGATAAGAGGAGGCCAGAACGTTGAGGAAGAGTACGACACCATCAGAACAAGCATCGAGGAAGAGGAGAAAGAGGCTGGTGGAGGTGAAAACAAATCTGAAAACGCATAACCTTGAATTCTGACAAACAGAAAAGTAAAAACTAATTATTAAAATCAAATACAGTTACAGGATTTGAATTTGTAATATGTCATACAGACTTTTGGTTGTTTTTCGTTTTTTTTTTTTAGGAGGTTTTGTTATTTTGCGGATCATTAGCCATGGTCCGACTCGCAGGGCTCTCTTCGTTGGCTGTGGCCTCCAGATGTTTCAGCAGCTGTCTGGGATTAACACTGTCATGTAGGTCGTCTATTTATCTTGTTTGAGCTCCCTCTCACAGTAATTATCTCCCTCCTGCCTGATACCATGGGCCACCACTGTAAAAGCTCAAATTATTAAAAAGAGCCTGTGTTTTTTAACTATGTCGTGACATGAGCAGTATAAATGTAAAACCTTGAAATGCAGAGTTGTTGAGGCTGGGTGCTGACCTGGAAACCACACCTATCAGAGAGCTAAGTCTGTAGATGCATAACTCACTTGGCTGTAAAATTGGTTTGACTGTTCTGTGACCCTCTCTGCCCACATCCAGGTACTATAGTGCAACCATTCTGCAGATGGGGGGGGTGCGGGACGATAAACAGGCGATCTGGTTAGCTGCTGCAACGTCTGCTACCAACTTCGTGTTCACACTGCTTGGAGTCTGGCTTGTAGAGCGAGTGGGTCGCCGGAAGCTGACCCTGGGCAGTCTTTTAGGTTGGTCATTTGAATAATGTTACAGGGACTTTATTTGTTACAGACTGACAGATAATAGGATATTGTAATCACTCAAGTTTAATCAAACATATAACTTGTCATTGACATTCATTATTTTAATTTACTTTTTTGAAGATTTTTAGGCAAAATTATTAGTTATTAAAAACCGTTAGCATATAAATCCGTAATAAATTAACAAATCTAAAAAGACAGTAATGTACTTATTGATCTTTTATAAAAACACACAACAGACCAGGAGATATATATGATACACATCCTTTCTCAAGAAAGGAAGATGGTGCAATCTTTATTTATTCATAATTATTATCAGAAATGTATTTACTGTTCTTATTCTGTCAACATATTTAAGACTAGACTGAAGACTTTAGATTTTGGATTTTGTCTTATTTGATCTTACAGCACGCTGTCTAACAGTATCTAAAACAATTTGACTTGACTTATTTTTTCTAATGCAGGTACTGGTCTGAGTCTCACTGTGTTGGCAGTTGGGTTCTTGCTATCTGCCCAGAACTCCCCGCCCGTCACCCTGCACCCAGCTGAAGCTCAGAACTCCACCTGCAGACAATATGGGTAAGAGATCATCAAGCAGCAACATTTCAGTAGCTTCAGTCCATTGTTTGATGCATTAGTGTATCGTCTCATTCACTCGGACAGCGTACGTAGGCAATGAGAGAAGGTACATGTAAAGAGTCAGTTTTTCTCCACAAGAACATTTCTCACCTGGCTGTATTTTCTATGACCACACATAACATATAAACAGCCAGGCATCTTTCAAAGGAGCTGATGAAAGCAAATGTAGAAAATTACAAAGAGATCTTTAGGAAGAGTGACCTATCACACTGACCCCTGGAGGCTGATGAGAAGATTCTTTTAAGGATGTTTTTTTTTTTCATGAAAAAGACTTTAAATAGCTGTCAAAAGTCAGAATCTATAATATAAATGACAGCAGCTGTAGACTTTTCTCAGCTAACGAATAGTTTTATAACACAATTAAATGTGGGAATATCCAAAGACCTTTTCAAGCTACCCCAATGATCAAAACACATAAAATGAAAGTGCGTAAGTTCTGCAAAAAGTTACTTCTGGAATTTTACCATTGTTCTATTATGTGACCATCAATATTTTTCCTGCCTCTGTGGGTGTAATGCATCTTTCTGCTATGTGAGGTTTCTGGTATAACATCTCTATTTTCTTGAGTAATAAAAATATTTCACAATAAAAAAAAATTAATGGATTCAGTCAGCAGTCCCTCTAGAGTGCTTTTGCTGTGAAACGGGCTCAGGAGGTGTTGCAAATATTGAATGTGACATATTCAACAGATAGTCATTGATATTGGCATCTTTTGCTCATGCTCATTTAACAGCGTGATGGGCCCTGGGAGAAGTTTTACAATCAGCTCTGTCCTCCAGGTTCTGTGAATTCTGCATGTTGGATCCCAGCTGTGGATTTTGTTACCGTGACAATGGAACCGACGTGTACAATTCCTCCTGCATTCCTGTTAACCAAGCATCCACAGATCATGCAGCGTGGGGAAGGTAAGAGGGATACATGAGTGTCACAGTACAAACTTTACACCCCAATCCCATTTAAGTGAATATCATTATTGCAGTTGGATCGTTTTGTACATGAATAGACTCATAATTCACTTTCAGCATCTTTCAACTTAAAGCTAAATAAGTCACATCCTTGTGCTGGATGATTAGGTTTTACTCTGCAAAACCTGCAGAGTAGAGTCGGTTTCAATTTCTTGCTTTTGTTTTATCATGTAGTTGTTCCAACCAGACGGGGGCAAATGACAGTTCACTATGGGCGTACAACTACTGTCCCACATCCTACTCCTGGATCGTCCTGTTGGGGCTCATTCTCTACCTTGCGTTCTTTGCACCAGGTTTGAGAAATCTTACAAGCATCTCACAGCTGTAGCTGTAGATTTAATTTTAAATGTATAAACCATAATATAGTCATCATGACAAAGTTGGAAATTCTTTCCCAACTTTATTAACACTTAAAAAGCTCCAATCTATGGCCCTGTTCAGACCTTGTATTATGCACACAAATAAACAAAGAACAACAAATACCTAATATACTGCTAGGTCGCTGATATCAAGAGCGATAAATGCAATGCATGTTATCCATGTGAATATAAATCAGGCTCTCTCCACTGTGTGTGTCTGTGTGTCAGGTATGGGCCCGATGCCTTGGACAGTGAACTCTGAGATCTACCCACTGTGGGCTCGCAGCACCGGGAATGCCTGTTCAGCTGGGGTCAACTGGATCTTTAACGTACTGGTGTCTCTGACCTTCCTTCACATCGCTCAGTTTCTAACCTATTATGGTAAGATAATCAGAAGGTCAGGGGATGTTGGATGTGTAATTGGCTGTTTTTAAATATTCTCTCCAGGGTTTCGGTGTCCAGTTTCCATTTAAACTCAACTTTACGTTGTTGCCAGCTCAGCTTTCCCTTGTGATCAGCGTATGGATAGGTGTCCCCTTTCTGCATCCTCTGTGTCCTTGGGCAAGATATTGCCCCTGAAGGCTGTGCCAGCAGTGCCTGAGTGATGCGTAATAGAGAAAGTGCTGCACATAGATGCACGGTGTGAATGTGTGAATTGCAGGGATGTTCATCTAGAAAAGCATTACATAAATGCAGATCCTTGGCAATAAGTTTCAACATTTTCCTGGTTTATCTTTTCCCTTTATTTAGCTCTGTTATCTAATATATATCTTTGTTTTTAAAAGTAGAAATGTAAGCGTAGGATTGTCTGTGAAGAACTTCCTGCAACTTCAGAGGGAGTTTTTGCTTCAGCCTGATCCTCAAATATAGTATTTTATTTTAACTCCTTATATAACCAGGCGTGGTCACTGTAAACACCATCTTGTTTATAGCAACAGTGGCAGGGGACATGAGATGAACTTCAACTGTTTACAAGTTTAGAATATTTCTAAGAAGGACTACAATCTTCACAAGCTCACATATTGGTTCACCCATAGGAAACACAGCAGCAAAAACTGGAATGTATTCTCCTTATATTAAAACAAGCTGCACCAAATCTCACACACTCATAGATCTCAGTTCCCTAAAAGCACTTGATCTTTTTAAGTAGGATCTATGAATTATTCTCTTGGAAATCTGTAAAAAAAATGACCTCACAAAAAATCATTCCCCTATATGCAAATTGGTTCAGATCCACAACAAAATGTAATGTTTAATTTTTTTGGGCCCAGTACATTTTGCGTTATGCTGACAAACAAACAAACAATCGGACAGGGTTGAAAACAAGGGGTGGTCATAAAGTGCCCTGAATATCCTTCTATTGTGCAGTCGCTGGTAAACAAGCTGCCTAGAATGCTGCCATTGAATTTTTATTTATGATTTACCAGGGTGGGCATGAGATCAAGTCTGCATTTTCAAGTAGCACATAGACAGTTTTTTCTTCAACACCCCAAACAGTATGTTGTCACATAAACCTCACTTTAAAGTGAATGAATTTCATTATATTAGAATCATTAAACGTCATTGAAACGATTTTAAAGCAAGATAACACAACCACACTCATCACTCATTGATCTTTGAAGCCTCTGTCTTTTAACCTTTTACACTTTGAGGGAGGAAGGCTGTGACGTATACTGTGGCTGTCTCTATGCACACAAACAACTCTTGACCTTTTCTCTGAGCTCACTAATGCCCTCCCCTTTAATTTATCATGGAAGCATATAAACAATTGCACTTAAATGTTAAGAGTAACTGAGATTAAACTGTCTTAATACCTTTTTGAAGCCATTGTATTTCTACCACTTTTATCTTTATTTGTTATTTTTTAAACGCATACAAATATCTAACTGTTTTATTTTCACTATGGCAACCATTGCTCAGAACTTAACAGTAAACATGTGCTTTTGAATCTCTCCTCCAGGGGCATTCTTTCTGTACGCAGGCCTGGTGGTGCTGGGGCTCCTCTTCGTTCAGGGCTGCCTCCCGGAGACCCAGGGCCGGCAGCTGGAGGACATTGAGAACTTGTTCACCGGTCCGCTCTGCTCCTGTGGAGACTCCTCACACGTCGGCAGTCGCCACGTGCAGTACATCCGGGTAAAAGGCAGCAACGTCCTCCTCTCTGACAATGAAGCCTCAGATGTAGAGTAGACTGGGAAGACTGTCCTCTCTGGCTTTGGGTGTTCCTGTCTTGGAAAGACTGCTCATGTGGGGATGGGAGGAAAGGTAACTTTGCTCTCTGGTAGCTGCAATCAACCCTTAGCCAAAACAAAGGCTTGAACTCTCAAACGAATGACCACATCTGGTGCTTTTCTTTTCTCTGGAGACTCATAAGTTGCCTCTGTTGTTTCTTTCAGAGTTTTTCTGTGGTTCATTCTCCTCATTTCCCACCGTTTCCTCTGTCATCATTAAGAGTAACACTGAAGTAGTGTTCATATGAGATAATTATTATCCAGGGAAAGTTACAGTTACAGTTCAGACTATAGGATTTGGACACAGAGATTTAATGTATTTGTTTGAATACGAGCACACAGACCTATTGATAATTCACATTTTGATTCTGAATGTCCTGAAGCACAGGGCCTGAACAACAAAAATATGTTACTGTCCAAATACTTAAGTCTGGGTTTGTGTTTAAGAAAATGAAAACTGAAAACATGAATACTGTTTTCAACCAAATTTAAGCACATGAACTTTAAGGAATGATATAATTTTTTCCAGCAAGTAGCATTTTCCTTTCTTCAGTCTGTTCAGAAACCAAATAACCTGGTTGCTGACTCACCTTTTCCTCAGCCTTTCCTAATGTCAAGACAATCTAACTTCCAGAAGAAGAACACTTTACATGATTTTAGTTAGATCATTTCGTCTTTTGAAAGCACCAGCATACCAGCAATGATGTGTTTGAATACCAGCACACAGACCTATTGATAATTCACATTTTGATTCTGAATGTCCTGAAGCACAGAGCCTGAACAACAAAAATATGTTACTGTCCAAATACTTAAGTCTGGGTTTGTGTTTAAGAAAATGAAAACTGAAAACATGAATACTGTTTTCAACCAAATTTAAGCACATGAACTTTAAGGAATGATATAATTTTTTCCAGCAAGTAGCATTTTCCTTTCTTCAGTCTGTTCAGAAACCAAATAACCTGGTTGCTGACTCACCTTTTCCTCAGCCTTTCCTAATGTCAAGACAATCTAACTTCCAGAAGAAGAACACTTTACATGATTTCAGTTAGATCATTTCGTCTTTTGAAAGCACCAGCATACCAGCAATGATGTGTTTGAATACCAGCCTCATAATATGTAGTTATAGATTCATAAAATATAAAACCTTATGAACATTTTATATCTTATTTGTTGAAATCCTCTTCATATTCCGATAACCATTGATTAATAAAATTGTCTTTAAAAAAAATGGAAAAAGGTCCTTGTGAGAATTACAACCAGTTATTTAATTCAGACCAATTTAGATGAATTGCTGGCGTTCCCTATAATTTCCCTATAAAAGCTTTGCTGGTGTGGCTGAATCCGGTGATTGGTGGTTGCTAATGTTGTATACACAGTGTGAGAGTTTGCACTTTATGAACCAAAAAGGTGTGTTTTTACATTTTTTTAATATATTTTTGTATGTCAGAATATAAGAATGAGTTGCCTAAATCTTTGATTTTCTAGCAAGGTTCGGAAAGCAGCTCGGCACAGTATGGAGCAGTGGGGTCAGACAGTGCCATAGCCTATATAACTGTGAGTACTGCATCAAAGTGCTGAGCGCACAAAAAACTTTGCTAAATGTTTACTGTAATGTTCAATCTCTTGTTTCCGCAGCTGAGATAATGGTAACGAAGTAGCCCTGAACACAATACAGGGAACGCCTTTGTACGCAACGTCCTCTTAACACTTGGATATTTATTAGCATTTAATATAATTTCTTATGATTTTCTTGCTGCACTCTGTTTTTGTTACAGTGCAATATAGAAGTTGCCTTGTCTGTATGACCTGTAATGTTCCTTTTAAATGTTTAATTGAAGTTTCTAATGTAATATTGGATTCCAGCAAACATCTGGAAATGTCTGAACTGTGGTGCGTTTAATGTGTGAAACCACAAATGGGAACAAAAGATGTCCAGTGTTCATAACTACATATTTTGTGTTATTGATTTAATGCATTGCCATGTTGTTCTGTCTGCTATAAAAACTAATTTGTAATGAGATAGCAGTGACAGGACCCAGCTGCCAATTGTACATGATCACCCTCTTCCATGAGATATTGATAAGGAAAGAATATTTTTGCATTGTGAAAATGCACAAGTTTAAATATGGTGACAGACATTTTAAATGGTGACACTTTCATTTGGTACAACCGAATCAGTTCACCAACAGGGGAACAGACATGTTAAGAATATTAATGTTAGTGTGTAGGTTTAAAGGCCGTAGGTTCATTTGAACCTAAAGGCAAATAACAGGTGTGTGCATTTAATTCTGGTACTGTGTCATTCTTATCTTATTCATGTTTTCATGCTGTGTATGAAATTACATTCCATGTGTCTTTGATCAAGCTCTTTTACATCATGTGATGTTTGGGAATTAAACACACAACATAGTTGTAACAAGTGGTTATTTGAGTTACTGTTGCCTTTCTATCATCTCAAACCACTCTGCCCATTCTCCTTTGACCTCTGACTTCAACAAGGCATTTTCGGCCACACAACTGCTCCTCACTGGATATTTTCTCTTTTTTGGACCATTCTCTGTAAACCCTAGAGTTGTTTGTGCATGAAAATCCCAGTAGATCAGCAGTTTTTGAAATACTCAGACCAGCCGTCTGCCACCAACAACCATGCCACGTTCAAAGTCACTTAAATCCCCATTCTGATGCTCGGTTTGAACTTCAGCAAGTCGTCTTCACCACGTCGAGATGCCTTAATGCATTGAGTTGCTGCCATGTGATTGTCTGTTTAGCTATTTGTGTTAACAAGCAATTGAACAGGTTTGCCTAATAAAGTGGCCGGGGAGTGTACATCTCAAACATTAGCTGTTCTTGTAAGATAATCATGGGCTCTTAATTAACTGATACATTTTGTTCTCTTTAAATGTCAGGAAGTAGCCAAATATTTAAACTGCATTTTTCCAAAGCCAAGTACATTGTCTTCAAATGGCTTGTTTCATCTGACCAGCAGTCCAAAACTCAAAGACATTTTTGTTTTACTGTTATAAATGTTTGCAGGAAATCACCAGATTTGCAGATGTAAGTGGCTGAAACTTGAAAAAGTTTATCTTGAAAAATAACTTCAACATTGAATCAATGAATAATTGAAAAACATTTTCTCTCCCACCTCTACTTGTATTACGTCCTTCTGCTATTTTTCTTTTGACCAAATTTTTATTATTTTATAATGTTCCACTTTTGCATTGGTAAAGAAGAACACAAAAAAATATTTAGATATAGTTGACTATGTATATCTGTCTATCTATCTAAAGATATATCTATAAAAAAAAAATATATATATATATATACATTCATTTAAATACCAATGCGCAACCTTGTGAAAAATGCCAAATTAGGAGGATATTGAATATGTACAATCATGTATATAGTCATTCGTACGGATACAGTCATTATCCAGAAATAACCCAACATAAGTGTATCGTGTGGTCGAACTATTTAAAGAAAATTCTGTTGGTATTTTATTACATACAGATATATTTCTTTGGAATTGGGAAATTTTAAAGATTGTAATACAATGGACGCGAATGGAATTTCATTTGTTGCATTACAGTTTTTCACAATTGTTAACACACGTTTTTCAAAACAATAACGGCTTTCTCATAAATGCACACAGAAAACTCAAAACCTCACACACAAAATGCTAAACCTGACACTCCCTTTGCAAGATGGCTCTTTGCCATCAAATCTCTTCACTGTTCACAAAATAGAACTCGTGTTTTCATTTGGTACACACAGCCATATTTTCAAATGAAACACACATACCATTTATTGAGTACGCACAACTAAGCATTTGCTTGCACACTTCCAAGCATTTACAGCACACTGAAGTGCAAAATTGATAACACAATCATCGAAATGGAACACACCATATGAAGGACAATGACTCTGGAGAATTAGCCATTTCTCCTTTTGTAAACTGTCTCAGTGTAGGCCTACTTTTTTCGTAGTCAAACATAAAACAGCACACAAATATGCAGCAAAAAAAGGTTTATTTCGGTACACACAGAGAACAGTACAGTACTGACACAGACAGCGTGAGAATGCAAGTTACAGTATGGACACAGAGAGGTCAACACAATGGGCTACAGTGAGACACTGTAGAAAAGGAACAATATTGGATTACAGGTACAATACATGCATGTGTCAGTGCTGAATGTTTGGTACTAACAAGCACAAACTCTCGCTGTAACTCCTTGATCGTCTGTGTTCCGTTCGAATGGGACCCTGTATACCTGTTTCCTCCGCATGGCATTCCTATGAAGAATACGGTCCAATGTAGAGAGGCTGACGGTCTGGACGTTTCTAAATGTAGCATGGTCAGCCAGGATCTTTGTTTTTATTTGTCTGAGTGTGATAGCGTTGTTCTCATGAACCATATCTACAATTTGAGTCTCCTGTTCGGCTGTGAAAATGCGTGTTCTTCCTCCACGGTGTGGTTCTCTTTCAGTCCTGCAAAATATAAATACTGTGAGCACACTGTATTCTATTCTATTCCATTGTTCATCAAACAAAACAGAGGCTGAAGGCACTTTAATGCTGCAGTCCTGATTGCAAATTGCTCAACAGACCTGAATGTTTAGAGATTTGAGGATTTGTGTGTTGTAGGTTGATGCTTTGATATTTTACTTGAGAAGTGTGTGCAACAACTGAACATTGTGTGTAGTGTTTTGACAACAAGGTGATGTGTAATTTACATCAGAGTGTAAAGAAGGAAAGTGAGAGTCTAATGAGCTAAGGGAGTGTGAAGTAGTGCCAAATTGGGTCAAGCTATTGGTACATGAAGTGAATGTTGTGCAAATTGTGCCGAATTTTTGCTTTTTGTGTGTTAACAACTGAGAAAAACTGTAAACCTGGACTAAGACCTTGTTAACCAAGTAAAGCTGCAATGGTATTTCTGACCACAAGGAGACCCTCAGCCACACATTGTCCATTTTATTGGGTCAGTCTGTGATTTCTAGCTCAGAGTTTGGACATAAATGTTTCTCATGTTCAGTAGTGCAGCCACCATGCAGTCTGTGGCTTCCCTTCACTGTACTGCACACTGACGTGTCTTGTCATTAGTTGTGTCCTGGTTCATGTCCAGTAGTGCTCAGATTAGACAGAGATTGAAATACATCAGGGTGATTCTGTAAAGCTATACATATATATACACTCCACTTACACTTCATTAGATTACCAATTCAATATAATGCAATTCAGTAATGTAAGTGTGATTTAATATGATAATAGTAAAAGGGTGGAAAACCTGAATATGTATTTAAGAGGAAATAATACAGCATAAAGATATTTTTGAAGATGTCTGTATGTATGACATATCTCTCTCTCTCTCTCTCTCTCTCTCTCTCTCTCTCTCTCTCTCTCTCTGTGTGTCTGTGTGTGTGTCCTAAATAAAACCTTAATCAAGTTCAATAGCTCTACCACCACCTCTAAACAGATAATGAATGAAAATTATTTTTAAATGTTGAAGCAAAACATTAGAAAACACATCGAAGTATAATGCAATATGGTCCAGTTCAACACCACTGCAAACTATAATTGCAGAATTAAACATATAATTAAATGAATACCTCTCTGAATTTCAAAAGTAAATTTGGCTGAGATCCCTTTGGCCTAACTTTCACCGGTCTACCTAATAAAGTGATCTCTATATGTACCTGTGTCGTACGCAATCAAACAAGTAGTTCTGTGTCAGCTCCTAACAAACATCCTAAAAATACAGGTAAGTTCTTTGTGCTTAAGATATTGTACAAGCTAGACCTTTCTTATGCTTTCATAAATTTCCATGATGGTTCATGGCGCTCAAAGGATTTTGGTCTATCAAGGCTAATTTCTTCAGATTGCAATAACCTGCATTTACTTACACACTTAATTTTGTTTTGCATTCAATATTAAATAGAATAAAATTATATTTGTAATGCTTATTTATTTTATTATTACTTATTTTAATCTAGAGTAAGACACTACACACGCTTTGACCACAAATGACTGCAATTCAACATATTTAAATGGTAAATGGTAAATGGATTTGTATTTATATAGCGCTTTTCTAGTCTGATGAAGACCACTCAAAGCGCTTTACAGTACAATTTCACATTCACCCATTCATACACACATTCATACAGTGCATCTATTTGCAGCACTTAGTTATTCTATGGGGGGCCATTCAGGGTTCAGCATCTTGCCCAAGGACACTTCGGCATGCAGATGGTTCAGACTGGGGATCGAACCGCCGACCTTCAGGTTGGAGGACGACCACTCTACCCCTCAGCCACAGCCGCCCTTTGCTCAAAAACAAATGATCAAATGTGTTGTAATCATGGACGTTGTGATGCAGCAGACAGATTAGTCCCATGGAGCTGTCCTGAGAGAACTGTAATACCTCTATATACCACTAGATGGGGCTTAATGCTTTGTCTTCCAACTGGTTTCCTCTATATAGTTTAAAACTGCCTTAAAACACACTATCGCTAAATAATAGTAACTACAGAAGCTTCCATAGCCACGGTAATAGAAACTAAAAGAGAATATTTAAAGGTCCAGTGTATAATATTAAGGTGAAAGGGATCTATTGGCCAAAATCCAATATAAAATCATCCTAGTGATGTTTTCACTATAGTGTGTAATCACCTCAATTGAACAAATTGTTGTTTTATTTACCCCAGAATGGCCCTTTATATTTCAATATTTTATATTGAGTTCAGTAGCAGGTCCTCTCTACGGAGGCTGCCATGTTTTCACAGTAGCCCAGACTGGACAAACTAAACACCTTTTGAGTTTTTATGACAACTGAAGGCTGCCACATATTCTCTATCATGTTTTGAAGGGGATGATGAGGTGAGGGGCATTCAGCTGCAGCATGCAACTCCACCAATAGATGTCCAAAATTCTACACACGAAACCTTTAAAGAGGGATGACTTTAAAATGTATTTATTGTATTAATGTTCTAATAAAGTTAGTCTGTGATAAAAAAAAATGCATACAATTCTGTTGCTGTGGCTCTCTGTCTATAAGGAGAGACGTTTGATTTGAATATATGTATTTATTGTTACTGTGGGCAGCATCTTTCAATATCTTCTTTTGAAAGGCTAGTTGCATTCAAGCGTCATTAATGAGATATTAATGAGAGCCTGGTGGACTCTTCTGCCTGTGGAGTGTCCACATGATGTCATCCAGTGTGCCACAGCCAAGATTCATGCTGCAAGGCCCCAAATGTAGCAAACAACAAGACAAATATGCTTGGATGTACATTTGTGTTTTTTCAAATTATGAGATTAAACTGACGATATAACTCAATGAGTATAAAAAAGAAATGAGTAAAACCATAATAGTACTTAATCAAAGGAAAATTCAGTGTAAATGCATTATAATAACTGAACTGACATGTTTCCAAAACTTGTGAAAATAGAAGCAGATCCAAAATAAATTTCCAAAACCAAGGCTCTGTGGAGGGACACCTTGAAAGGAAGGATAACACGGATGATTGATCCTAAATACGCATCTTTTATCTGAGTCGTTATCAAATGTTTTTGTCCTTAGATCCTCACTGCAGCTCAGGAAGATACTAATAACTACTAGTGTATTTTCCTTACTGTGCTTTTTTTGCTAGGTAGAATTTGTAATGCAGCACAAAGTGTGGTCTTCAGTTCCGTCATTTCAATTCAATTCAATTCAAGCAACCTTATCTATCCAACAGGGGAGAATTCACAAGGGAGCAAAATGAAGGATAAGAATATATAAGAATGGATAAGAAGTAAATGACAAAGGTAATGACCATAAAACATGTGGAAAAAACGTACGTAAGATCATATGTAAAATACGGATTGTAGATTGTAGTAACGATTTGGAGTTGTGGGTAATTTTGTAAGCAGGTTAAACATACTGACATCCTGATAGCAACAAGGAAAAGTTATAACATGTTCAGAAGACAATGTGCTTTCCAAAGGATTTGTTTCACCTTACTTATTTTGATGATCAATTAACCTGCCATTACTCATTTTAGTGAGTAACTGTTTTATCCACAAAATGCCACAAAACAGGAGAAAATGCCCCGACGTCAGAAGGTGACATCTGATGTCTTGGTTATTTATTGTATTATTGTTACTTACAATTAGCGACTTACAATTATTGCATTCAACATCTATGAGGGGCCATTTTTTAGGGGTTCAGTATCTTGCCCAAGGACACTTCGGCATGCATAGGGATGAGTGAGGATTGAACCGCCAACCTTCTTGTTGGAGGACGACCACTCTACCCCAAGGCCACACCGCCACAGGGCAAGCAATCCCCGAGATGTTTCTCTTTGTCTCATTATTATTATGATCTACATCGTAACAAATCGAAAGATATCAGTTTAACTTTGTGTTTGATGAGATAGAAACAGCAAATACTGATGGGTTGGCTTAAAAAAAACAAATAAAAGGTATTATTGATTTTATTCTCTATCATTAAAACCGCTGCTGATAAAAGTCGAAGAACTGATTCATTAATTTACATATTTGCATTAATTTACATATTTTTGCTGCACCGGTGGAATTAGTTCTTTACTGAGGTAATCATTCTAAACACTTCTTCCATCACTAGGTTAAATAATAAACTGAATTAGTTTTGAAGACAACACTGAATACATTTATATATATATATATATATATATTTATTTGTCACACAAGTTATTTAAAGATTTATAAAGATAAATGTGTAGCTCCTATGCCCAACAACTACTCTGAATAAAATTTAAAAAAAAACAAAAAAAACTAACCACTTTTTGAAACTAACACTTTGGTAGCACTAAAATGGCACTTACTTATAGCACTTTGTAGTTTTGCTTTATTTCGAAGAAATTGTTATGTCTTGATTCTTGTTGTTCTTGGTTTGTACCCTCGGGGTTGAATGCACTTATTGTAAGTCGCTTTGGACAAAAGCGTCAGCTAAATGAAATGTAATGTAATGTAATACTCTACTACAGTATTCTTTCTTTCTTTCCTTCTGTTTTCCCTTCTTTCTTTCTCTGGATATTCCTTTCCTTCTTTCTTTTTTTTCCTAACTGTCTTTCCCACTTTCTGTCTTTCCCACTTTCTGTCTTTCTTTCTAATGTGCAGGATTACTCTCACGTTGTGACGTCACCAGGCAGCCAGTGCTTGGTAGTGGGCGTGGCTTGCTGACGCATTGCGGTTTCCTCCCCGGTGCGTAAACGGAGCGGAGAGACGCGGCCGCGCGCGGGTGCATACGCTGGTGATCCATGTGTGTGCGCTCGTGAACGTCCGCGGGGCAGCGCGCAGCGGTGTGTCTCTGAAGTGACGCCGGACTGCGCAGAGATGCTGATGTCATGGTGAACGCACCGCTGAGCTCGTTCCTGTGCGTGTTGCAATGGCGTTGTTGAAGTGGAGGTGAACTGCACCGTTGCTCGGGGGGAGTGCGCACTCTTTTTTCCTCTCCGGTTTTCCAGGGAAACGACCGAAACAGATAAATCCGCTTTTTGCTCCTTCTTTTCCTGCGGGTTCTTGCACGAGGAACCATGACGACGGGACAGGATGACAGCACTGTCCGTGTGGCGCTGAGGTGAGTCCCGGTCACATCTCCTCATTCTTATGTGGGTTCATTAACCGGTACCACCTGTCAGTCAGGGCTGCGGGCCTACAAACTCCATCATCTGCTAACACACGCAGTCTATATCATCAGCCTCACGTCCTCTGAGCACGCTGCTCCAGCTCCAGCCCCTCTTGATGCTTCTCTCGACCCTAAAGGACATTTTCCTCTGTCCTCTCTGCATTGTCCTACAGTTGAAGCACAGTATGTTTCCTGTGCAGGGACCCGGTCACTGCACAGGTGTACACACACGTGCCTCGCCTTCTCCACGCTGGCGTGCACCAGCAGGGACGGCTCCCTTTGTGAGGCCGAGCAGTCAGAGGAAGAGACAGATGCGATCGGCCTGTTTTCTCTCCTCTCCTGCAGAGAGACAGCTAGTCAATGAAAGAGGAGCTTCACTTGACAGCCACGTTTCACGGAGAGGGCAGTGCAGCTCCTCTAACACCGTCACAGTCTCTCTGGAGCTTGTGGACGGTCAGTCTGCAGCCCCTCGCAGTGATTAAAGCCTGTGAACAGACACAAAACCCAGCTCTCTGTCCTCCAAGTCCATGCATTTAATAAGTGTGTGCTATTGTGTTGAGGTGGGCCACTCCCACCCAGCTGGTGAGGTGGCACAATGAGGTATGATGGCACAGTGTGAAACCAGTCTCTCTCCCTGTCTCTTATTCAAGGCCATTCAGAGAATATTATTAAAAAAAGGCTTATTGCCACATTCATCTTGCCTATTTCTTCTACATCTGTTTTTTTTTCCAAGTTGTCCTTCCTTGCCTTTTCTCATTTGTTCCTGATCATCTCTGTCACATGCACTTTCTCACAAAAGTGCATCATCATTGGGTGAGAGGAGCGTTTTTGTCCGGAGCTTCCTGATTCTATTTGGAGAAATCTACATTTTGATCAGATGCAGCTGACATTTGTGAGCTGCTTTTGTTGTTTGGTAGATGACTTGTTGTGTTGTTCTAAAGGTAATGTCTTTATGCAGACTCTACGTGTGAATGTGAAAAATCATTCAGGATCTGATGGACAGATTTCAGGGTTGGAGGCCCTCACGTTAGAAGGCTTTGGTTGCCCACAGGCAAACAGTCCATGTGGAGAGTAAAAGAGATTGGACACGTTGACCAAAATGCATGGGCGAGTAGTTAGACAGAGTTTTGGCCTAAAGGTCCAAAACACAGAGGCTATTTTGTCGTCGGGCAATAGCTGATGGGCTCCAAGGTTTTCCAACAGTGGCTTCAGATAGTTACAGTAAAGCTTTTATTGGTCAAAATAATAGCTAATCAAGAAATGGCAGATTTAGGTGACATTCCTCAAAAATCAAAGTGTGAATGCTCTTCGCTCTTTATAGCCAGAGATGACATTTTGTACGATTTGAAGGTCTGAAGCTGCAGGGTCAGAAAAACCCTGTTAGGACGGAGTAACCAGAGAAATAACAGCACAGCACTCATGTGAGAATACACAATACAACTGTCCTGCGATTAAAATAACCACATTGAAAGTTCAGGTTATGTTGAGACTCCCCTGGTGTTTTAACCAGTTCTGGACTGTAATTTAGAACACACAATGTCCTCAAATGATTTATTTGAACAATGTAAATGAAACTAAAAAATATTCACAGTTCAGAATCTGAAAGCAGAGAATATTTACTTATTTTTCTTTTGATTAAATGTGCAACATGTAACTTCAACCACAAGGTGTCTTTCAATCATGCAACTTGTGCACAAATCAAGTCTTATTCATGTTACGCAGCAAATGGCAGGGAAAGATTGCAATCCATTACGTGTGACCAAAACAAACAGTGGAAGGAAAGAGGAGCTGGCTTGCTTAGTGGCTAGCAGTGTGTTTTTCTGTCGTCATAGGTCATTTCCCCCGGAGGTTATAGCAGAGACAGACAGAGTCACAGGTGAAGTGGATATGCAAATAGAAGGCGGCCAAAATGAAACGTCTTGTCACCTTGAAAAAAATTGGGCTTGCTCGGGGTTTCAGCATTGTTTGGAACTTTTTGGATAATATAAGAACAAAAGTCAACAAAAATATATAACAAAGAAATTTCAATGAAGAATTTTTACATTTTATATCTTGTCGTTGCAGCTCTATTTGTACCAGTTTATTTTTTTAAACCAGCCTCTAAAGCTCATACAGTCTAACACAACAGCACAGCAACAAATCCTCCCTTCATGAGGGTTGTAATGTTCAGTTTTTATTGCAGTTGTTTTAGGGAGGTTTTGCTTCAACTGTGCGATCATTGTGGAGGCAGTTTGCAGTGCTGTTGATTAGTACTGTGTTGTACAGAAAGGTTTGTCTGACATTCAGTCTACAATTAAAGCAAGGTGGACAACATAGATACAAACACTTGTGACACCTAAAGTAGAGACACACCTGTTTCAACAAAAAACAGAAAAGCATATAGAGGTTCATAAAAGTTGTTTTTCTTTGCATGGCAGCTTTATTAGACAGGTTTACGTTTTGCCCCTCGTATCAGAAAAACTGGCATTAAAAAGTGGACATTACAATGCAGTATAACAAGGCCACAAACTGCTGCCTCAAAACTGATCATTGAGCTGAAATCTCACCAGTCTGATTCCAGGTCTCTAATTCTGTAGAACGTACACAGGATGTTTGATGGGAAGGTTGAACTGCAAAGCACACCATGGCCTCCTGCTATAAACTGACGAAAAGTGTATAATTATGGGTTGAAATGACTTGTGCTTTCCAAAAGCGTCTAGCAAATTGCAACAAAAGTGTGGACAACATTCATCCAGTGAGAGGGGGACAGGAACTAAAATGTTCAGCCTCTGATTTTAGCACACTACATTTCACTTTGTCATAAGTTTTCTAAAATAAAAACCACACACACTGTCTCTCTCAGTAAAATGCATGTAGTAATTTAAGGCTTTGGACCTATACTAATAATCATTTTTGAAGCATTTTGTCTCTGACGATGCCTGTAAAACCATTGTTGTGATTAGTTTACACATTGCTTTTCTCTGTAAAACCCAGTTTGCAGTGGCATGTTATACCTGCTACCAACTGGTATAACACTTCATCAAGACTGTTGACAAGTCTCACCGTGCACGTGTACAACCAGTTCAGATTGGGCGCGACACTTCATTCTCTCAGCTGCCTCAATTCCACGTAATCCCAAATGGCCCCCAGATAATTGGGCATGCTTATGCTCCTGGCTACACAGGAGTTGCTGTGTGTCAACAAAAAGCCTCACATGTAAATGGACAAAATGTTTAGCTTATCTTAGAGACCAGCAAATGAATGTTGCCGTTTAAGGCACTAGACCTGATCCTGGCTTGCTCATTACCTTAAACAGGATCGCCTTAAGGACTGGGATGTCTGGCTGAGGTTGTTGAATCGGTTTAAGACCCTAGCTTATTTTAACAGAGGCTGTCCTGTACTCACAAAGGAGCACAACGGTCAACACATTAGCTTTAATGTGCCTTTGCATCAACAGCATGTGTTTACCCATTCACCGAGCATGGTCGGTACATTGAGAGGGAGTCACACGGTGAGCCTCTTAGGCTACAGTATAGACTGCACTCTAGTCGGCTTATTTGCACAGTGCAGGATGTCACAATGACTGGTTTTAAATGGTAGGTGTACATTGAGGGGAAGGGCTTAGGTGGAGCCAGAGACTTGTCGAACCTGCCTGCTGAGGCAATTACTGCATTTCAACAAACATACGGCTACCCTTTATTCTGAAGTTGGTGACAGATGAGCGGCACGGATCAAAGCGTGGCGGAGGAACTTTGACTTTGTTTATATCTGCAGTTGAGCTGCTGTTGCCAAGCTCATTAATACCTAAATAACGTGAGGCAGCCCACTTTATCAAAAGACACATCTCATCATGGAAATTCCGCCTTTCTTCTTCTCTGTGAGGACTTGTTGATTTCACTTCTCAGCTGAGGGGGCATAACAATCATGATAATGAGATTAAATGGGTCCCTAAACCTCTTAAGGCTTAAGTTACAGGCGTACCTTAATGTAATAGCATGGAGGCATGCAGCGACTGGTCTTAATCTCTAAGATTGTCGCTCCTGAGCCAACTGTAGAGGCAGGGTTAATGGTGGTAGAAGGAGCTTGTTAAAATGAGCTGCACAATTAGCGCAGATATCTTCTATGACTTAAAGAGCAGAGCAGGCTGTAACTCAGCTGACAGGAGACAACAGGTGACAATAGCTGTGGGGGTTAACAGTGCAAACAGAGGCAAGGGGGCCTCTCAACTGAGATGATATGTGAGGTGCAGATTAGAAAACTGCTGAAAACATGGTCATATAGGGAATTGTGAGCGTTATGAAGCAGTCACAAGGTTCAGCTTTTAAATGCATGTAGCCATAACATGAAGACCGGCCGCCCTGTAGTGCCATATTTAAAGTGGAACTTCTATGCGTCTCCACTTTTTTGCCTTTGGGACCTCTTTCTTAAGATTTACCACGATATATTTCCAGAAGTTTGAACTTTTAATGGAAGGCAAGTTTATTTTTATAGCACATTTCATAAAGGGAATTCATAGGGCTATATATAAAATATAAAAGGCATCATGACAAATTGTAAAAGCAACAGACAGAGAATAAAAAGACAAAGTGATAATATTATCAATAAAAAGAGTAAAATTAAGATGAAGTTCAGCAGTAGAATAGTTATTTGCTGCCAAAAACATGGGCATGGCCAGTGGAAGACTGGCAGAGAACCAGTGGGAGCTCAGATATGGGACGTTTGAGATGCGCGCTCGTCACCCATGGCAGCACCATGAAAACACAAAGCCCCAACAGAGTCTAAAGCCTCTCCAGACCCCGTGCTTTGTTCGCATCCATTGAGCCAAGTCAGTCTGGAGTTCACCGCTGACCAATACCCCTGTGAATCTGTGTGTGTGCCTCTGTGTTTATAAAAAGTGTGCATTGGTCTCTAGCTCCTCTATTTCTTCCCATTGTTTTACCTTTTAATCAGTATTTATACCCATCTGTGGTGCTACAGATGACACTTTAATACTGTGAACTGTTTTTAAGCCAATCCCTGTGTTAAACACCTGCTGATGGTAGGAGGCAGGAATGTGAATTCTGCCAGTCACCTGTAACCTGATACACACAATAACGGTTTTATGCGGCCACAGAAACCCAGTCTGAACTGAGCAAACACAAATCCTCATTTAAATCCCTGCATACGACTCAGGTGTCTTCTACTGGATATAGCAGATGTTTTTGAAAGAAGTGCATGTTTACTGCATTACTCTGTGTATCCTAAATGTGCAGGTGAATATGAATTAATCCACCCTATGTAGATGTTGTTTTGGAAGTGGAAGGATATTAGGATGATTGTAAACCCTTAGAGGCCATTTAATTGTAGTAAACCTGAAAACAAAACTAATACAATTATTTTGATAGTTTAAAGTTTAAGTTGATTTACAAACAAATGAGATGAGCATTAGCTACTTTAAGTTTTTCAAATATGAGGACAGTGTTTTTCTTGTCTTGCACACAGGATGACTATGGGTCCAGAGGTATTTGATCCCCTGTTGCATCATATCCGTTTTACCCATGTTTTTGCCCTTTTCTGCTACAACTTCAAATAGCGTGTGACAGAGGAGAAACAGACTGTAGCCAGTTAGCTAGTTAGGTGTCTGTTTATTCCTTCCATTATTTGTATTGTTCACTTGTATTGGATCTCGATTATTTATTGCTGTTTTTTTACATAACGTGAATTATATTTAATTATATGACCTAATCTGTTATCATTATTTGCGCCTGAGTAGATTTTTTATCACCATTGGTGGTAAAGACATCTCCAATGTTCCCACGCATCATGACATCATCAAACTATGTCTTTTGTTACTGCTTTGATTTAGACTCCTAGTGGCCAAAGTGACATAATGTATATCAAGAAAGTCTTAAAATAATTTTTACCAATAAAACGTATTTTAAAGTTTTAATTGTCTTAAATTCAGATTGGATAGGTCTTAGTTTTTTCTAGGCAAATCACTGCCAAAGAATATTTCAAAAAAAGGTATTTGCTAAACCAAACCAAAGAAGAAAGATTTATTAGTAATTAGTTCTGGTTCTGGTGTAAGCCAGCCTGCTAGCTATGGGGGAATTGCAAGTTTGATGATAAGTGGCTGGAGAATGACGGGAACGTGTAGTGCCTGGAATATCTTATGAAGCCAACTGTGCTGTGGTGAAATCTAATGGAAATATATGTGTTCACTTTTAGCATATTTTCATAGAAAAGTATATTTTAACTAGTAAATTCAATAAAAGTTATTTTATTTATGTTAGAAATGTCATGTGCATAAAAGCATGAATATGTATCGTCCACACTAATTGCAACAAAATACAGCATACCTCATAAATCATACAATATCCAGAAAGCAATTGGTTGTGGCAAGTGCAGCTTATAACTAACTAAGTAATAAATAAGAGTATTAAATAAACTTATCTATAGATATAGACACCCTGTGTTCAATTGTGAATTAAGTTTTTTTCTGTAAGACGAAACAAACTAGAAGCAATTTGAAGCTCTGGGTTTTCGGAAGTTGGGAATTTGTATCCATCCATTGTCTTCCACTTATGTGGACTCGGGTTGTGCAGATAGCTGTCTAAGTAGGGTATCCCAGACGTTCTCCCGAGTCGCCCTTTCCAGTTCTCCCTGGGGGAACCTAGGGGTTTCTCAGGCCAGATGGGATATGTAGTATAATTGTAATAATACAATACAATTATGGCAATGGCAACTTTCCAAACATTATAAGTCCTGTTTATTGACTGTAAAATAGGTCTCTCTTCTGTAAGGTGATGCCTCTTGTATTCAGCTGCGGAGACACCAACTCACATCAATTTGTCTCATTACTTTATTTGCATTGCATCACAGAACAGCTCCAAGAACATTATTAACTGCATAGTCGATACAATATGAAGAAAATTATTAATTATGTCACTGTCTATGGTTCATGGTTGTTTTAGAGTATGTGGAGTGACGACCTTTAAAAAACATTGCTCAAGCATAACATCAGGGTTATTCTTTGTTGCATTGTGTGGAGCGATGCTTGTTGGCTTTGACCTGCGTTGTTTTCCTTCCAGCTCTGTGTCCTCCTGCCATGATCTCCATTCATTTGTGAGAGAAATAGCCTGAGGGGAGCTCACACCATGCTGTATTACTTCTCTGCTCATGTTGCTTGTCTTCTTAAGCACTAGCCAAAATGTTAAAGTGCTAGCCAAGTAACACGGACGGAAGCTATGAATAATACCCACTTTGCCTGAGGATATAGCTGAAAGCGGAGCGGGAGCTCAACACAGTCCAGCTTTTAATAGACTGCTTATTACGGTGTAACATAGCTGACCTTACTTCATTTGATGGTGAAGTCAATATAGGTTTATAGTGTCGCAGTTAAAGGTGCTCATTGTAATAGACTTGTGTGCTGTCTGTACCTGGGATCAATGCATTCGGGTGATATACTGTCCTCAGTGCAACAGTTCACTAAGTTTACAGTCCATTCTATAGATTATTTAGAAATATTGTCAAACCTTTACGAGTATCCAGAGCTTGAGGCAATTGATCTTTGTATGGCTGTTTTGTTCAAATGCCAATCCAGAACCCAAACATATTCAATTTAGAATGATACAAAACAGAAAACATCAGCAAATTTTCAGGGAGTAAATGTTTACAAATATTTTGCTAATGAATTGCTTTAATTGTTTATCCGCTTTGTCAATGAATCCTCTTTTATTATTATTATTGTTATTATTATTATTACTATTATATCTAAGCTAACTAACTTATGAGCAGCTAGAACTGAAACAATCAATTAATTGATACAATTTTAATAATTACTCAGTTTCTTAAGTCAATTATCAAAGATCCTAAACATTATCTGGTTCCAGCTTGTTGAATGTGAAGACTCTGTGTTTTCTTATTTTATATTTTGTGAATTAAATATATTCGGGATTTAGACCTACTCAAACAAATCATGCAGTTTTAAGTAATTATTAATAATCAATAGGTTGCAACAGTAGAGGAACTCAAGGAGAGTAGATGTAGGCAATGTAGCCGGAGTATAAACTTCTTTCCATAGCTAGACTTAAATATCCCGACATCTTAAGTGTTAGACTTAAGTGACTGGTTTCCCTGTAGTGCCAAGTTAAACTTCCATGCGGCTCCACTGTTTTGCCTTTGGGACCTCTTTCTAGACAGAAGGCTCCTCCATTCCAAGACGATTCTAAGCATAGCCTACACTTAAACTCAACTTCCCCCAGAATAGATTCATGTCGGCATTGCTGGAAGACCTCAGTTATCTATATCGCAACCTCTAAGGAGTCAGCACATTTCTGCCAGTCGCATCTGTACCAGTACCGAGAGCCCTCGACTGTGGAGCCGCATGCACCACATGTGGACATGTTTATGACAAGGACTAGATTTTTTATCACCACCACCACCCTCTTAAAATTATCCAGCACTTACGAAACAAGTTTTTCATGCTAAATAGATTGGATGTACTCAGTAATTATACAGCAACTTACATGCACACCACACCCATTGTAATGATGTTGTTCACTCTGCTGCAGTTATTTGCACTCTACTCAGTCTTTTGCCATTTTTCCTGCACCTTGCTTAAGTCTCCACCTAAGACTCCAGCATATAGCTCTGCTTGATGTTGGCCACTTCCTCCCTGCGCAGACACGTCCAGTTAAGGGCTAGAGGCTATAACGGATTAGGTCTAAAAGTGGAACTGGTGCCATAAATACAATTTGGATGTAACTTAACTTCCATCATCAAACTGCCAGTGGAAAGTTTCAAATAGGCCTCAGATAGTCACAAATAGCTCTGTTTGCATTGTGAGCTGCCACCCTGTTATTTATGTCAAGACACTGTCTCTGCAGTTAATGGGAATGGATGTTTTTTCTCTGTTCAAGTGAGCTGCTAAAGAAACTGTATCTCTCCGTAAACATGATATGTGAGGTTATATCTGTGTATAACATCAGTGGCTGGATTTGTATGATACATTTTATTAAAACAGTCTGTTTAAAACTAAGGGGGCTTTCACACCTACCTTGTTTGGTCTGAAACATCTGACTTTAGTCCGTACCAAAATAACAGGTGTGAAACAGAACAAAATTTAGTCAGACTCCAAGAAGCCGTCTCCGTCTGGATCAAACTGAACTGTGGACCTATTCGTTTGCAATGCCATTTTGTTTGTGTGGATACTTTGGACTTGAGGATGAATTAAAAAGTTGAGACAGAATTAAACAATAGAAGAGATGGAAGCCGAAGCAACTCGCAGGAATGCTTAGCCTCCAACAATATAATGTTTCAATGTAGAGGATGCTCATTTTGCTGGTTGTAATACCATTATAATATAACAGTGGCAACCAAATTAACAAAGTGAACTGGTCCATTCATTTTCTCCATTCAACATTTTCCAGTTACAGCTGCTCAAATATAAGGGGTTTTCTGCTATTATTTCTTAAAACTGATAATTCAGTATGCAGTTATTGGGTTCTGCAATAAATCTGCAATAAAATCTATTTGTTGAAATATTTTTATAGAGGTGTTTATTCAACCGTGTTCCCATGTTGGAGGCTGCAGTTTGTGGTGCCATTAAATTGTAATGTGGTTTATTGATCTCTCAGACAGGTGACACTATTGTTTTGTCAACCCAAGTTACATCACTGGTGCAAATCAATTTAACATCATCAAAGAAAAAATTCTAGATGCAGGTGTACCAACTGTAATACACTGGCAACTAAAGCTGCTTTCAGACATGCACTGAACTCCAGATAGTCTCTTGAGAACACAAATATCACAGTCTCCAGATTTTCTGTGGAGATTCTCCTGCCAACCCCTGGTATAAACTCTGGGGAGTGTCCAAATGAGCTCATGTGGAAAACAGCAAGAGACCCTCTCGAGTGAAAACTTTGAGATCATGATGTGTGCAGGCAGCCACTTCCTTCACACACCTCAAATTGTACAACGAGCTTGTCAGACTGTGTCTTGCACCTAAAATGCAGGCGCTGATAAAACGCCTCTGAAGGAAGCATATGCAAATGAACCCTCACCACCTGCTGGAGTCATGAAGCAGCTGTCTGATCTGCATATATATGAGATGTGAGTCATTTGAATTTAGCGTTGAGTGGCCACCAAAATGGAATTGCACATCTGACATGAGATACAAACGGTTAACTGCAGAGCCAAACTGACTTCCACTCGACCTCGACTGGTGTGTTTGCCTAACCTATTATCTGCTATCTGGCTGCCTTGAAAGCTGCAGATGGCGGCGAGCTAATGTGTCCCTCACTTTCACACACACACACACACACACACACACACACACACACACACACACACACACACACACACACACACACACACACACAAACACACACACTCTCCATATTTTCAGGGGTAGCTTTTGTGTAGTTGGCTAACACAGCGATGGGACTCCTGTGTCAACAATTCATGGTTGAATGACACTGCAGTCCTGGCATGACTCGGTCATATGAGCCCTGTGGAGCAAGTGGAATTATTGAGGAAACTGCTGGCATGTCACAAAATTTTGATCTGTAAATTGGATTGTATATTGAACATTTCTGGAAGATTGTTTCTGAATATAATGCGACATTATTATTTTCAAAACTAAATTTTAGATAGAAGTTATTTTTAGGAGACAATGAGCGACTAATTTATTTAACTGCAAAGCTTTTAAATCACGAAGCAATGTCCAATCACAATAAAAGAAAAGTGTTTCTTGGTTTCCATGCAGCTGAGGACCTTTGTGGTATGTTATTTTGATCTCTCCCCCTACTCCTTTACTGGGCCCTCACTAGTGTGGGCTAACTATTAAATCCCAAAAAGTGAATATTGAAAAGAATAAAAACAATTAAATGAGAGAAATCCCAGTTTTGAATATTGGTATTGAATAATCCATTTGATCCATGTTTTGAAATTATGTAGATGCTCATTGTAAGCCTGTGCTGTATAAGATCATCTCATAAAGTAAGAATATTGTAAAAGAGTTCAATATGTTTCTACCGTTCTTTAAGAAAATTAAAATGTTATATATCCCTGACTCAATAATTACTAGCATTTTAATTTCAATAGTTACTGCTTCCAAAACAACAGATGATTTGGGGTGCTATGTCATCTGCTGGTGCTGGTTCACTGTGTTCACTGTGTCCAAGGACTATAAAGCTGTCCACCAGGAGATTTTAGAGCACTGCATGCTTCCGTCTGCTGACAAGCTATATGAAGAGGCCGATTTCCTTTTCCAGCAGGACTTAGCAACAGCCCACAGTGCCAAAGCTACAACTAACTGGTTTGCTGACCATGATATTACCGTGCTTGACTGGCCAGCACACTCGACTGCACTGAGCCCCATAGAAAATCTATGGGGTATTGTCAGGACAATACAGACGAGCTAAAGGCTGTCATCAATACCATTCGGGCTTCAGTAACTTCTCAGCAGTGCCACAGACTAATCCACACCACATTGATGCAGTCTTTTTTGCTTATACTAGAACTGACCAAGTATTGAGTGCATAAACGAAAATACAGAAATTGGACTGTAAATTCTTTATTAATTTTATTAAGATTTCCTAAATTTACTTAAAATTAAAATATAAAAAAGTATTTCACTTTACACTGAAGGAATTATGAAAAAAACAACTTTTCCACAATATTTAAATGTATGTACTGTATAGGCAAAGAGACTCAGGAAGAACATGTTATTGCTGTCTGAGAATGTTTTTCACAAATCTGCTCGAACAGGAAAGCAGCTGCTGGCTATACATCTTTAATAAATGCTTTTTATAATGTGTTTGGCAAAGATAAGTTATTGTTAAACTAATGTTTGAATTACTTTGAAAGCCTTTAAGAGAAACAGAGAAGCCAGTGATAGCTCGAGGTGGCTTTGTTTAAATGTGTCTTCTTTGCCAGCAGGTATTTGTATACTAGTTGTATTTATGTCTACATGTGCAGTTAAAGTTTCATGCAGGATCAAAAAGCCAGAAGATTGGGATCTTGTCGTAATAAACTCCTTGCTTATATTTAATTCTTCTTCATCATAGTCAAATAGTGATGAATCAGCCATAATAAGGTTGAGTGAGATGTTTACTGGTTCAACTGCTAATGACTGTTGCTGTTGCTTTTAGGCCCTGCTGCTGTTATATGAGCTGTTTGGCTTCACTGTGTCTCCAGACCTGCTGTATATTACTGATATCAGATAACTGTACACTGTGTTAGTTTATTTGTTGTGCTATGGTCAAAATTAAATGTGTAGGTGTTTGTGTGTGTGTGTATGCATGCATGGGTGTGCTTGCACTCCTGAAAAGGATGTCACATTCATAGTACACTGATATAGTGTGTCAGCCAGACTAGAAAAAGGGGGAGGCTTTAAAAACATCACTCTACCATCAGTTTTCATGTGATGATTAAAAGTATAAGTCTTATCTATCTTTGCTTTGGTAACTTTTTACGTTTCAGTCAGGTGCGAGTGATATCAAATGTAACAGCATTGACGTGACCTGTCCTCTTTCAAAAATACTTTATAATCAAACACTAAATTTTGGAAACAATGACTTTCATCCTTAATATTGTTCGTACTGCAACTTCAGCTTGGGTATCTGAGTTGGGAGACAAAACCTGAATAAGAAGCTACAACGCAGGCAAATTCAGCAGAGCGAATGGTGCCATCGTTTTCATACAAAACCGGTCCTATATTTAGATATAGTTCTAAAACCATTGAAGATACATATAAACTGCTTTTCAGCTACATGTTGGTGGTAGTTACAGGTTTGTTACCATACAGCATCAGACAAATTCCTGTCCCCTACGAAACCACATCAAGATTTTTATTTGGATCTAAACCAATTTGCGCAGAATCCCCTAAATTTGCCTGAATTTTCTTGACTTGAAATAGACCAAAAATGTAAGGTCTTGGGTGGAAGTAACAAGGATTCAGCCACAGTTTTAATTTTACAGTCAAATTTGTGGTTACTTTGGATAATTTGCCTCTGCCCCAATGAAAAAGACCATGAATACTAAGGGAAAAAAGAAAAAAAACGGACAGAAAACACAAAATCTTCGACACATGTATTATGGCTACTCAAAGATTTAATGCTGTGTACATCTGCCAATGAGCAATAAAAGGACTAATGTTCCCTCAAACACTGGCCCTGGCCTGCCTGGTGGTGTTCCTGTTCCATGTTGACAGGTACAGATGATCCCTTGGTGACACCTCCTGTTGCCGGACCTCCCCCATCCCACCCCTGATGATGATGGGGTGGTCTGCTGCCTGACCCCTGACCTGCAGGAAACTGTAAAGCCGTTATCAGCGTTCCACAGGGATTCGCTGCAGCCTTGTTTGTTTTTCAAAGCACACTTTCCAAGATCAGTGTGATGTCCACGCATACCCACAGCTTTATTATTACAGCATGATGAACCAATGAACTCAGGTCAGACAACAGGGTTGTCTCTGCCTCTGTGAACTTCATGTGCAGATTATGTAACAGTTTGTGTGCCCTGCCAGACGTCTGGGTGTGTCTCTTGTTGTTGCAAGCTCTGGCCTCGTGTTAGGTTATGTGATGAATTCCTTCTCTAACACACCCAGAAATAAGACTACTTTGATAAATGGGTTCCATGATGAGCTTTTTTATAAGGCTTCTCCCCACAAGAGGGTAACCGGGCTAATTTTAGACCCGATTTGCCCCTTCGGACAATCGCGGGGGCGTTCCCAACTAGAGGTCACTCTGTACTGATTATCTGCTTTACAAGTACCATACTGCAACCTAAAACAAGGATACAATTCCTACTCCCCTCCAACAGAACACATGTCTGCCCTCCTCCATTTCTGTCTTCTTTGAATTCACATAAAATGACGCAAGTGTTCCACACTGATGCACCTAAAAGTTATTTGCCAACTGCCATAAAAAAAAAAGAAGAAGAATATATCAAGACTGGACAACTAAGTTAACTCACCCTGTAGGGTTTGGAGAACTGATACATTGCAAAATAGTAAAACTTTTGAAATTGGTAGATGTTGCTAATATAATAAATATGTACACTTATATAACATTATAAGTTCTGTAATGTTTTGCCATTAGAGTCTGTCAAGAAGAAGGCTGTTTGTGGCAATATACTGTTAGATTCCCTGGGTCTTTGCTTCACTGTGTGGAAACACCTTGATTTAACATCTCTGGCAAGGAGGTTGTTTTCCCACCTGTCTGTTTTTGTTGGTTTGTGTAATAGTTACTAAGATTACACAAAAACAAATAGGCAGATTTCCATTAAAGTTTGTGGAAGGATGTGGTATGGGTCATGGAAGAACACATTATGTTTTGGTGCCGACCAGTCGGCGGATCCGAATCTTTCTTTCACTTTGATGATTTTTTTTTTTACATTTCACAGATTTCCCTCGGAATAATTAATGGATCTTGCAGAAAAATTTGGCACATTTAGGGAACTAATATTAATGCGTGTGAATTTGGTGCATCTCGACTGAATTTAAGGAAACTAGAAGTATGTGTTCTACTGATGAATTCTATGTCTCAGCTGAAAAAATAAATTTATGAGGACTTGGCATTCAGGTTCTTCTCAACTCTGACTATTAAATGACACAACATTTAAACATTTCCTTTCCATTATTTTAATATTAAATAAAAGAGTAAACTTTTTAAGTGCATATGCTTAATAAAATGGTATAAGATCATTAATATGCTGTCATATTCTTCTGATTATTATTGAGAAATGTAAGAGCGTTTAGAGTTTTAATAAAAGCATTAGTGTCAGGCCCACTTTCTCAGTAATTTCAAATTTACGTGCAGGGGTGATCTGGTGTCAATCCTTTACTGCAGTTTTTAAGCTTTGCAGGAAGGATGAGCAAGGGTTCACGCCGTCTCACCAAAGAGGAATGCGCTTTTACATGTTTGAGGATTAGCCTCTGAACTGGTGTCAAACCAGCCTTTGTTTCCATTGATTTAATGGGGAAACAGACTGTTTGGACTTCTAAATTTGTGTTATGGGTTACACAGATCCCTGATTATTGACAGTTCTGATATTTGGATACTTGAAAGTTTTAGAGGCAGATTTATTTTCCTTCTCTATCTGAATGAGGGCTGAGCAATATGGCCAAAAATTTGATTAAGATAAACATCGAGAGATCTGTTCAGACCAAACCTTTCTTTGTTCCCCAGTAAAGGTTATGGTTTTAAACATTTCTTAAAAACCCATTTTTACAAGTCTGAAGAAGATCCTATTTGTTATACCTCCTCACTGTGCTGAGTGTGTTTTGAATGATCAATAATCAAATTAAATTGGACATTGTCATTTTACCAGACAAACAGTTGTTCAGGCAGAATTAAATGATGTTTCCATTTGTGAGCTCACACAAAGAAAAAACACATTGTCCCAGAGTCCCATCTATTGTTAATATTAATAAGCATTTAATGATATACAATGTACTTTTGTTATCTAGCTGTTGATGACAATTGTATTGCAATAATCATACACAAGTATTTGCTCATCACTCCCATCATTCCTGTGTAATCATAATGGGGAGTGATTAAGTTGGAGCCTAGACGCCAAGCACTAAATATGTTGTAATGCTGCAATAAATGTTCGAACGTGAGTTGTCTGACTTAAATGAACATATGACTGCTGTTGGCTCTTTATGGAACAGAGAGGATAACAAAGGTCTGTTGTGGTTGACTTGATCAGTTGCTTGATCAGTAACAATGATCCCTGTGGGTTAAGAATAATTATATGATAAAAGACTGAGGAGACGTCGACTTACTCAGAAGTTGGGGCGGCACTCTGCAGTGAATTAACCTCATCCTGAAGTATATTACGGGCGGCAGTATACGTAGCAAGTTCATCTCTACAACATGCCCCTCCCCCTGGTACCCTTTAGTCTGCCAGACCGGCATTATATCCTGCTGTGATCGGATTATGACGTTAACTCTTCGATTCCATTACCGCTTCTATTACCAGTCGCCATGGCAACCCCATTCTTTATATCACAGAGTGCAAAGTGTTTCAGGCCAGCATGAACAAAAAGACCCGATGATACAGTTTTTGGGGGAAACATTGAATGAAAGCTTTGATAAGTGCTGGATTTGTGTTTGACTATGACACAGATCGCTTGTGCTTATGGTTTTTCCTGCAGGTCGTCGTATTGCAGCCTGTTTTTGTGAATGTTAATGTTCAGCAAAATGAAAAAGCCCAAATTCTGTGGTAAAGGCAGTTCATGTAGTCTGGCCGTTACTTCTGCATCGTTGTAAGTGACATCACAATATCTTGAATTTGTATTATGCACGCCGGGTGGCTGTAGTCCGGCACATCCTCTTAACAAGGTCCTGTAAAGGGAAAATGAAGGTCATTTCCTACATGCGGGTGGTCCAGCTGGCCAATGAGAGCAGGCTGGGCTTTATCGGGAGGGGGACTCAAAGAGAAAGGAGCTGAAACCAAGTGTTTCAGACAGAGGCTGATAAGAGGAGCTGCGGCAGTGGACAGAATTTAGGTAGAATTTTGGAGCATGTAAAACTTAAATGTTAAAACAAAGAACCTTAATATCATGAGCAAAATGAGTCTCCTTCAAAGGGTCTTAGGGTCTGAATTTTCAGGAATGATTGTCAGGAAGATTTAAATATAGTTAAAAGGCATTTAAGTGCAGGCTCCTGATTTGCAAAAAGCTATTGTGATAGTTCTGAACAGTCCTGATGTGTTAAACAGAAAAGGTAAACCCCACCGTTTTGACGTGTTGGTTCTGTTCTTCAGATGTGCCGTTTATATAGTGAGTAGGTTAGAATAAGATGTGTGTTTAAAATTGATCCCCTGTGCTCTTAAACCTTCAAGTTGTGCCTCCCTTTCAGACAGAGGGAGGCATAGATGCTGGCAAGCAGTGTCTGTCAACGAGCCAAGTGTGACAGAGACACAAAGCCACACACACACTTTCCCCCTTATTACTTTCTCTCTTCTGCACACCCTCTTTCTCTTTGTCCTTCACTCTGGCTTATCAGTGATTGTCTCCTCTATAAAGGACAGTGAGTTGTTACACTTAAAGTTGAGCGGACAGCCCAGTGGCAGCACATGACGTCATCTCAAGCAGCCACACTGCTGCTCTCAGCAGATCTCCACACAAAGATCTGTCCTGTTTACTCTCCAGTCTGCAGAAACCACAGGGAGTGAAGCTTTGCTTTTGTGTGCCGGGCTTTGATTTTTGGCTGCGTGTGCATGAACAAAGGTTGTTCTCAGTCTTTTTCTTTTCACCTCCTTTTTATCTTGGCACAAGCCTCTGCTCTACAGCTTAGTCTTTGTAAACACAAATGAAGCAGAGCAAAAACATGTATGGTTTAAATATTTAATATTTAATATTCACCTGAAGCCCATTTTTATGTTGCATCATTTACACCATCATTTACATTTCTTTGTTTCACATTAAAATAAAACAGGCATCTTGAGTTCTTGAGACAAAACATTTAAAGACATCATCTTGAGCTGCAGGAAAATCCAACACGTTTCACTATTTTCTGTTGTGTTTCAGACTAAAAGGAATACAGGAGAAGATAATCAGCAGATTAATTGATGATGAAAATGAACATTGCTTGCAGCCCCAGTGGCCATGTTTCACTGGTTTGACAAAATAATAGGCTGGTAATCTGTAGTCACAGCCTTATTGGACACTGTGGCACAACCAAGAAAATATGTCATTATATTTGTTCCTTGCTGAAATTCCATGCGTGTCCATTGTTTGACATTCTGATGATATTCAAGTTCACCAACTATGACAAGGATACAAGTTTCCTGATTATTAGTCATCGCTTCAAATACTTATGTTTTCCATGTAACATCCACTTACCTCATCTCCTTCATCACCTCTACATAGCAGCTGAATGGGATGTGTAGCCGGATGAAAGTAAAAGCATTTCACAGATTGGATCATACTCACACCTCTGTATCCTTCACACACATTGAGTGCAGTGAGGAGGTGGTTTTAACAGTGGTGTCACTGGGGCAGGTTTGAGTGTGAGCAAGAAAATAATAAATTGTGAATAAAGGAGCAGAAATAACCTAAAAATCAGGTAGTGTCTCTTTTCAATTTGATCCTTGATTATTCAGTTACATGAGATAAATATGGGATAATGTTGTATTAAGTATCTCTCAGACTTTATCCTGAAATATCGTGGATACTTGCACAAATGTTTGCCTGTAAAGTACTCATTTTTTACAACTAAAACATGACACTTACATCTTTAATCTATCTGTACAATACAATAAAACAAACCATTCACAACAGCATTATTATTATGTATATTTATTAAAACACAGACTGTCAGCAGCAGATGCTTTCACTAACTACAGACCTTCACTTAAATTATCACATACAGGGCAGAAACTGAGTGTGTGCTCACTAATCATCTGCATTATTTGTGTTGACAAGACATCAGGCTGATATCTGAGTGCTGGGCTGGTGTCTGCTCCTCGGCAGGGACCGACTGAATAAATATTGTATCTAGAAATAATGTTTCTTCAACAAAGACAAACAAAAGTCAGATCAGTGCGCAGAGAGAGAAAGTGAGAAAGTGAGTCAGCCATCCTGAGTCACAGCAATCCAGTGAACTCTGGTAGTTATTTCTACACAGACTGTAATTATATACCTATCATGCTGCTTCATATAGAGACATGAAGGTAATATGGCTGAAATCAATATCTCTTAACTGAAAAAACATCCAACAGCTCATAGTTTGCTCTCCATCATTTGGACAACAAACATTTGAATTGAAACACTAACAAATCAACATGATACAACCCAATACTTGGGAGAGCCTGCTCTTGACTAGCTCTAATAACACAATATTCCTGTATAGCTTGTTTCTTGTTGTGTGTTTTCAAAGAGGATTAGCTCAGAAAAGGATTGTGGATAGTGGAACTAAATAGTTTAAGCATCAGTGTTTCTTTAACAAGAAAATGATCTGCAACAAAATCCAGACAGTACAATAAAAAGTGAAAAGTGTGTATACTTTGGATTTGTGCGTGTGTGTGTGGGAGCGTGATGAAACAGACAGGATTACACACCCAATTAGTTTGTTAAATGGTCTGAAACAAAGACCCCCCTTGTGGTTTGTGGAAAGGATTAGATTTCTAGAGCATTCTAACAGGCCAAGAAACCATTATTGGTTAAATACTATGGATTTGACAAGGAGGCTAATTGATTTCCTGACTGGAATCACGTTTATTGTGCATTACAACAGTACCATGAGATCCAAATAATAGAAAACATCAGCTCTGTAGATTAACGGAGAATTGTTCTATAATCTTGTTAGGAGTTGTCTTTTGAGCATGTAAATGACTTTGTGAATATGATGGAAACAAACTCGAACCTGAAGGTTCTTCGGCATTGTTACAGTTGATTTGTCTTGTTACCACTAAGAACCTCTACTGTGCTGGTTTGCTCACTTCGACCAGGGATGTGGAGTAGCAGCAGGGGGTAGAGCATGTCCCCTGGGAGAAAAAAAAAAGGCCTTAAAAGCACAAATTTGGTGACCCCTGGCCCATTCAATTTTATTACATTGTTCATGAGTTTGCCAGCCCAATGAAAAGCATGTTATTGTAAAGAGAGAGAGTCAAATAACTATATATATTTAAAGCAACACTTATTCCTGACTGATGTGCACATTGGAAATTAAGAATCATTAGACCTAATATAAATGAATATAACGGGGAATAAGCACCTTTTATTTGACAATAAACATTCACGATGTTCAACATGCAAATTACTCAAGATTTAACTCTATTAACATAACCCATAGGAATAACATTTCATTTAGCTGACACTTTTTTTCAATGAAACTTACAATAAGTGCATTCAACCATGAGGGTACAAACCCAGAACAACAAGAATCATTTAACTACAATTAGTCTTCAAAAAAGTCAAACTACAAGTGCTACATGTAAGTGCAATATATAAGTGCAACTTGCCTTTTTCATGTTGTTTTTTATATATAAACACCAGAGTTGAAGATAGTTATAACTAATTAGACATCATCTTCTTATCCAGGATGTAGTTGTGGAATATGTGGTTAGCGCCAGATTTCTAATATTTAATAACCTATGAGGATATCATTAAAAAGCTGTACTCCATACTTGATTCTTCTCAATCATGTCTCACAATTTTTACTTGGTTTGGGCTACACTTTTCCTTATAGCCATGTCATTTACAGAGCGTATTTTTATCAACATATTTTAAACTGTGAACTTTTTATATCCATATTTGCTAGCGTGCACTCTTCTTTTTCCTTGCCTCCCTGCAATGCTGAATCTCTTTCTGCATCAATGCCACCAACTGTTAATGAGAGGAATAGCATGAAACTGCCAGAATAATATATAATTTATAAACAAACCCACATGCAAAAACATGGCAGTGGTCAAAAACTCCTCCTCATGCCTTTACCCGGCCTTATAGGCCTTTTCACTGAATTACATTTTAGTGAAACAGACACAGTACAAACTACAATGTTACTCAGAAGTTGCCTCTGCTAAGGCCCAGCCGTCCCCTTCAATTAGATCTAGTTACTCCAAACTGGTCATACTCAGTTCCCTATAAATGCCGGGAACGGAGTTAAGATTAATCCAGTATTTCTTGTAAAACTGTGTGCAGGAATGATGGCCTCAATTATTAGTACAACTGCTTCATGAAGTGTGGGAACAGTTACTCATCTATACTATTCTCATATGTTTATATTTTTACTGCAGGACTAATACCTGAAGTCAAAATTGTATTACTTTGTCAGGTGCAGAATGTATCCTTCAGGCTACAACTGTATTATTATATTGGAGACAGCTTCATGATAGTTTACAAGACCAAAACATCGTGCACCTCTCTGTGCATCTTTACAAGCAAGCAGAGACTTTGCATATTCCAAACACAAGCAGCAGCAGACTGAAGAATAGTTTGCATTTTAAGGTTGTTTCTTTCATCTTTGGCTTCACTCAGTGACCGTTATTCACGGACATGTCATGACCTCCAGGCAGGACATTACCTCTCCTCCCTCGCCTTCGTCCAGCCGTGTAATCCTGTAGCTGTGGCGTTATAGTCAGCGCTGGGATCCAGTGTCACAGAGAATGACACAATGGCTGCACTGTACTTGGCTCTCAGCATTGTTCACCCCTGATCTTTGGGGGCACAATGAGGCCTCTATCCGCTAGAGGCAGAGAAACTGGCAGTCTTGCTGTCAGGTGCTTTTCTTCCAAGCTTAATTGTGAGCTGAACCCATGAGGAGAGTTTCTTTAAAGTGACAGAGTGATGTTTCCTGAAAGACTTGCCTGTTTGGTCACAGTTAACCACTGAGTGAGGACAGGGCAGATGCTAAAATCATTTGTTGTATTATTTGCTGCTGTGTTCCATGTGGGTTTGAGAGTTAAACAACGAGCTGAGGCTGAAACTCACTACAAAGCTGTAAAGTGGAGGAGAGCTGCAGATTCAGGCAAAAAACAAACAAAAAAACAGATTCCTGTACATCAAACTAATGTTTTGGTCCCTGCAGATCTTTTTGGGAAAATTAGTCTTAGACTCATACTCAATGTCTGATGGTACTACTGACACATTAGTTTGATGAACTGGTTCAATAAATGTCTGGATTTTTATTTTTACTTCAGCCTCCTACTCCTGCAGACTAATAGAATCCTGCCTTCTAAAAGCTGTTGAGTTTGGGTTTGTTCCATCAGTGCATCTGTCGCTGCACAGTTGATGGTTGTGCTTTCCAATGTTTAAGGTTTTTAAGTAAAATGGAAGTTTTCCCAGAAATGTTGGGTTACTCTGAGAGCAGTACAGTCAGTACATTGCGCTCCTGTTTTTGTAAAACCTCTGCTATGTGAAATGCGTGTGCCTTTTTTGTTGGACGATTAGTCCTTCTGATCATCTTCTGATTCCTCGTCTGAGTTGTCCTCGTCAGAACTGTAGGTTGTTGTAGAGAGAAGTCTGAGTGGTCTTTTCTTCTGAAAAATTAATCAGGAGTTGCTGAGCAAACAGGATTGTCGGCATCCTGCCTTTTTTGCCTAAGGAGCCCAATGTCACTCACTCACTCCGGATAACTTCTAGTAGGATAATCTTCCGACCTTTTGAACCCCAAGATGGCCTCATAAAACTCTGATTTTCGGAGGATTTGTTTTGAATCTGCAAGTCTCAAAATGTGGTTTTACGATGTTGGACACTTGCCTCAGGTTTTCATCAACAACCGTAGGAAACCAGAATTATTCAGGATGTTCTTTTTTTAATGTATAGTATGTATACCTTTTTAATGAAGGTTGTTTCAGTTATATAACCTTCAGGATGACATTCAAAAAGTGCTTACGTTTGTATCCACACACACACTAACACACACACACACACACACACACACACACACACAGAGTTCCAATGTCCCTCTCCTCTTCCTCAATTACTTCCACATTAAACCAGTTAATCCCTGGCAGATTTTCCCAGCCCTAATATCCAGTATTTCAGACAGACACTAAAGCATACAGCTTTATATATTAATCCAGCTGGCAGCTTTAGGAGATAAAGTATTGGGTCAGACTCGGATGTTGACCTGGTCAGTATTGTTCTACATTAAAACACATCTGCAACTGAAAATCTGCAAAACAATTTGTGTACAATGTTTATAATGTAGTCAACAATTTTATAATTTGCATGTGGATTAAGTTTGTAGATCATAGGTAATGGCTGCCTGCCAAAATATGCAGCTATAAAACTGCTTAATGAAGCAGCTCCTGGAAATGTGCTGATAACTTATTCACCATCATGCAAAGATTGACTCACAGGTTTGATCCCAACAGCAGCTACAGTGACTTGTCAGCAGCTACAGTAACTGTGCTTCCTGTTATTTTATGTCCTTGAAAATAAATAGGGGAAGGGATACACTTTAAAAACACTCTGCAATGTAAATGTTAGGAGAAGTAGTTTCCAGTTGTTGGTAAGACCCGTTTGTAGGTCCGTAGACTGTTTAACTATTGTGGCATATAAATATTTTGTTGTGGCTTTTTGTAAATTCTCAATTGCCATAAGGAGTCCCTACCACATTTATACGATAAATGTGTGTTTTAAATTTTTTTTTTTTTTTTAATTTAACAATAAAAAGCTATGTGGGTTTTGGGTTACATATTTTTACATTGAACACAGTTTTGCTTTGTTTTTGACTGTCTTCTTAGTTTCAAGGCAATAAGATGCACAGATAGATCAACAAATCGTGTTATTGCTCAGGGCGGCAAATTGGAATAGTTGGTAGCACTGTTGCCTCACAGCTTGTCGGTTTAGTCGGGGTGTGTATGTGTGGAGTTTGTTCTCCATGAATCTGTGTGGGTTTTCCCTAGGTACTCTAGCTTTCTCCCACAGTCCAAAGACATACAGTGTTAAGTTAATTGGAGCCTTTAAATTGACAAAAGGTGTAAATGGTGAGCATGAATGGTTGTTTGTCTCTGTATGTTGGCCCTGTGATACAATGGTGACCTGTCCAGGGTCTAAACCGGGTCTCGCCCAATGTTGGCTAGGATTGGCTTGACCTCCCCCATGACGCTCGAAGGAGTAAGCAGTTTTGATAACTATTTTATAAGTGCATTTATTTATATCATTCTTAATTTCCAATACTTGTAAATTTTTGCCAGTTTTACTAGAGGCCTCTTCATGTACACAAAAACTAAAAAAAAATCTCAATTTATCAACAAAATCCTCATCCATTGTATCTGCCGCAGGATTCGTCCGCAGCTGGCCAGAGAGAAGATCGAGGGATGTCACATCTGTACGTATGTGATGCCCGGGGAGCCTCAGGTGATCCTGGGGAAGGATAAGGCCTTCACCTACGACTATGTGTTCGACATGGACTCCCAGCAGGACGCCATCTACACCGCATGCACAGAGAAGCTCATCGATGGCTGCTTCGAAGGCTACAACGCCACCGTCTTCGCATATGGACAGGCAAGTTTTTGTCCTATGTGTCTCAGCTGCAGCGATGCTTTATAGCTGTGTGGATGGAGAGAATTTGTCTCTCTGCATGGGTGTGTTTGAAAGAGAAGGGGTGCTGGAGAGATGGAGTGTTGACATTTATTTACGAGGAGACTCAAGGAGACTGTTGTGGAATGTTTGAGCCTCTCTGACCTTGTATTTGTCCAACCATACCAACAGTTTGAAATTTAGGGAAATACTCTTGCTTTCTTACAATGGAGTATACTAAAATACCAAGTTATAGCCAGGAGAATGTTTACATAGCTTAGCATAAAAGCTGGAAAGACATGGCAACAGCTGCCCTGACTATATCCATATACTATATGTGGGGGAAAAAAGCTATTTAACACATTACTTGTTGAGCTTTAGAAGTGTTGGTGACATTTGGATGAGGCCAGGTTAGTTGTTTTCCCTTGGTTTTCATGTTCTAAGTTAAGCGAAGTAAGCGAGTAAGCGAATAAGGATCACAGCCCCCACACCCCCCATTTATCAGCCCCTAAATGTGCCTGGATTTTTTTCATCAACGATAACTAAGAAATACTGGCTCCAGATCCACACATAAATGTAAGCATTTCTTCCCTTACTATCCTTCCACCACTTTTTGTGGTAATCCATCCAACAGATTTTATTTAATCCTGCTAATGAACAGATAAACGCAGATGAAATTATAACCTCCTTTGTGAAGGTAACACATCAAAATCACAGAAGTATGATTCTATTTATTATCAGTACTCAAAGCTGGTTCATGTGTCTGAATTTCCAGAATTCAGTTTATTTATTTATCTGGTGATCATGCGAATCAGTGGGTTAAGTCACCAAGGAGATCAGGCTTCATAATCCCACAACATTCATGTGTCTCCATAGAAACGTCTGTTTCCACTGCACGCACACCAACTCATTAGTGCCGCCGCACATCGAAGAACACTTCAGGGATTTACTTGTGGTATCGATAGTCGTATTTGCATTAAGCTTACTGTTTTAAGATGTATAACAAATGTGCAGGTTATATATTTTTATGTCTTGATGAAAGTAAATCTTAGGTGAATTGATAAATTCTGTCTGAGTTGAAAAATCTTTCTCTGTATATTTTTCAGTTTTTTAGATTTATTACAACAAATAAAGAAAGACATATAGTCTGCAGTTAATCACTAATCGCAGCTATTCTTCTCTCATTCTCCTGCTTAACGCACCATCTTTATTTCCACCGTGTTCATTGCGTGCGCGTCTGGTCCTCTTAACCCACTCCTCCGCCCTCCTCCTCGCTGCTCAGGTTGCCGTGGTGATGGAGCTTCTGCTGCGTGGCACTGGCCCGATTCAAAAACAGACCTTTTAGACAGATATGCATCTTAAATGTGTGTCCATATGAATCCACATTTCCCTGTTCCTGCCTCTATCACTGTTGTCCTACTTCTGATGCTTTGGCCTGGATCCGACTCGTTTGCCTCTGTGGTTTTACAGGGACTAATCTAGATTTAGACCGACCCACTCTGCTTCAGCACAAGAACTTAACCCAGTGTGATTGCAGAATATAATTATGTGGACCAGATAGATACAAATCTTATCAGAAGATCAAAGCCTGGATTTAGTTCATTTGAAGAAAGATATACAAAAATAGAATATAATCTTTCTTGGTTTTGTCAAAACATGTCAGCTCAACTTTCTCAAATATAATCAACACAGTTTCCCGTCAGTAGCCTTACTTGAAGAAACATGCTATGTAGTGTGGTGGCTGAATTCATCCTGAGGAGTCACTTATTTTATCTTGAATAATTCTCCATCTGCATGTGTAGCTCCCCACTTTACTCATGCCCTTGTTATATGTGGTATTAAAAAGAAGTTTGGGAATTATAGGTGTCTAAGGGAAAAAACTGAAGAAAAGTACATGACAGATTAAGTTCAACAATTATTAAATATATGACAAAAATCTTAGTAAAACTGAAAATTTCAACAAACAAAAAAATGGTAAATATCATTTATCATTCAGTTTATTGACTATTTGTAATATTGTTGAGAAGTAAATTGAGATCAGCCAAGTGTTATAGTAATATGTTATAAAAGAAGAAAGGTGATACATTTTTAATGGGTTAAAATGATTAAATTACCATAACACCAAGTTACAATAATGAATCAATTAAAATTGATAGATGCGTTTAAGTAAGTTTCAAAACATTATTTTTGAATTTTAAATACTGAAGTGAAATTGGTATCCTGGTCCCAGGAAGGTCATTGTTAATCTTCGGTGCCTCTTTGTCAAAGTTATTTTCACACAGTTCTCAGATTTAGTTTAGGTGCTTGTGGAGTACAGTGACCCAGCATTGTGTTCAGTTCTTTTGAATGATGTTTTCATTTCCCCATACAGACGGGTTCAGGGAAGACCTACACCATGGGGACGGGATTTGATGTCAACTTTGTGGAGGAGGAGCTGGGCATCATCCCCCGCGCCGTCCACCACCTGTACAGAGGCATCGAGGAACGCCGACAAGCCGCCCAGGAGCAGGGACGCCCTGTCCCAGAGTTTAAGATCAACGCCCAGTTTCTCGAGGTTCCACACCCAATCCTACTGCATCATAATCAATAATGTTTCCTCATTTTACCTGCTGCTTTGAGCCAAAAGGGATTAACTCAGTAAAACAAACAGCATATAATCTTTCTCTCACTTTGCATGAGGACAGGCCTTACAGAGATGTCATGGGTCAGGCTTATATTGTTGACACTGTTCGTTTAACGAGCCCTGACACTGGTGCTCCATCACTCGGAAATATCCACTCTGACAATTGAACTGCAGCAGCTGTCTTCGGGGGGTTAGGAGATGTGGGGGGGGGTTGCGTCTCAGTCTGGACAGGAAGAGTTAACAGGAATAATGTGAGTTGACAGTTGTGCCGCTCCATCAGGCTGTCGCAAGGTTTAAATTCCTCGACTTGGAACTGGGGATGTGGAAGATTTGTTGTGGCTAAGACTTTTTAGATATGAACAGAATTCACACATTATGCGATTTTTCATTTCACACATGAGGCTTTAAGAGGTCATATTTAGCGCTGATCGTCGGTGTTGACTTTTTTTCTTACATGTCAATGTGTCATATTTCCCACTTAAAACAAAGACATTGAAACTTAAAATAAAGTACTGAAAAATTAATTAAACTGTAGTACAGAGAAAACTCGTTGTTATTGGCATTGGATGACAATATAATATTAGAGGATCATTGCCTGAAGATAATTTAGTTTTTGGGGATTTCATTTTTTACCACCATTTCTTGTCCAATAATCTTCTTGGGTCACTTTGTTCCCATGTGCATTACAGCAATAGTTAGTAGATTTGACCTCAGGGCTGAATGGAGGTGGCAGAATATATTAGTTGCCTTTATTTCAGTGTAGCCTGCTCATGCTGAGCTTTTCCTTGATTACCGAACGTAGCTTTAAATTTATCAAGGCAGACGTCATCAAACACAAACTTCAGTCTGATACTAGTGATATACTAGAGCTTATGATGTAAACCATCTCAAGGGGCATTGTGATGATTCCAGTTTCAATCAAAAATGTATACACCGCCTTCATTGTCATAATGAACTGCAGTTTTGATTCTTGCTTCTTTATTTTGTTTTTTACATTTTCTCATGAATTAAATTGAAGGTTGAGAGATCTTGTAGTGATGTCTCTTGTGTTTCTCGTGTTTTGCCCCAACGCAGCTTTATAATGAGGAAGTTCTGGACCTGTTTGACTCAGTACGAGACACAAAGCAGAAATCTCACATCAAGATTCACGAAGACGCCACCGGAGGAATCTACACTGTAGGAGTGACCACACGCACCGTGTCCTCCGAGGCTGAGGTACAGGAGAAAGACAGTGTGTGTCTGAATCAGTTATTCAAAGACCAGGACGGGGTATCTTGAGTTAAAATAGAAATTAAAAACCTTTTATTTATACGGTTTCCGCTATTCCACACACTGTTGCTGTCTCGTTCTCAAGCACTGGTTAGTTGATTAAAATGTATAAACATCTTTTGCATTATTTAGAACATTTATTTAATACATGTATTCTGGTTGTGAATCTGTTTGCCAGCTAGAGGTGTTTACAAATAACCTTTCATGAATTCATTATTCATTACTGCACTCATGTTTACTCTCATGAATGGCAGAGAGTATTTGTTGTATTAACAATTAAAACTCTTTGTCTGCCTCTTCAGATGATCCAGTGTCTGAAGCTGGGTGCTCTGTCTCGCACCACCGCCAGCACTCAGATGAACGTCCAGAGCTCCCGTTCTCACGCCATCTTCACCATCCACCTGTGCCAAGTCCGCGTTTGTGCCTCTGACAATGTTAGTGCACTGTAACACTGAACAACATCTGAACAAGCACCATGAAGTGCCGCTCTTTCTCAGGGCCGGCAGATGTGCAGGTTAAATTTATATATGCAGCATAGATGCTCGAGGCTGCAGGGTTGTTTTTATCAGACATCTTTGTAAAAAATACATCTTAATTCAACTACAAGGTTATTTTCGGCTCTTACAATTGTTCTCAAAAGACTGTACCTTGATTTAGGTTACTATTGTTTAATGCTTTTGAACTCTGTTTTCAGCTGGAGAACGTAAAGCTGTAAGTAAGAATGTAAATATAGAAAATACTTCAGCCTCCAATGCCTGTAGAGTTGACATCATATTTTCCAAGTAGCTGGAGCCTCATATTTCAGAGAAATTCTTAACAGGATATAAGGAAAAAACCTTGTTGGGATAAAGACGCAGGAATCACATTTAATATAATGCTGAGTCATGACTGGAGTTTGTGTGTGTTTCTGTTACTCAGCAAGAAAATGAGACTGATAACAAAGTCTCCAACGGAAACTCTGAGCTGGACGAGTACGAGACGCTGACGGCCAAGTTTCACTTTGTGGACCTGGCGGGTTCCGAGAGGCTGAAGAGAACCGGAGCAACCGGCGATCGAGCCAAAGAGGGCATCTCCATCAACTGTGGACTGGTGAGTTTCTTCCTTCTCGACCTCTCACAGGCACTGAGGCTGGGATATTCTAGAGTTGTACTGCCATCTAGTGGCAAAAGTTCTTAACTCTAGTGTGCAACAAACCAAGGTTATTAGTGGATGATTCACAACTTAAAATTCAGTTTTTCTGTTTCGCCAACAAAAAGCTCAACATCTTATTCCTGGAGTGCTACCAGAATTTAGGAATTTAGATAAATTATTTTAGCACAACATTTTCTTTTAAGTATACATTTAATTTCGCAAGTATTCACAAGAATATAAGCAGTTTAACAACATACTTTTTTGTAAAAAAACATTACTCTCTATCTTTTTTCAATGATGAAAATGTCTTGGACAGTTTCCAGCCATTGTCCCTGACTTAGGGAATTTGCATTAAGCCAAATACTGACTGTATAAATCATCTTCAACCATTATATAGGATTTTATTTGTAAAGGCATACAGATATTCTCAGATAAATTCCTGAAGTGTAAGCAGCTACGTCTTCTTCTCCCCTCTGTTTTGCTGCAGCTCGCTCTGGGGAATGTAATCAGTGCTTTGGGCGACCGAGGCAAGCGGTCTGCACACGTGCCTTACAGAGACTCCAAACTCACCCGGCTCCTACAGGACTCGTTAGGAGGAAACAGGTTTGTTTTTTCGCCTTTTTCCAAAAATGGCATCTCTATAATTTCCTTGTTAGTTATGTTGTCATGCCGGCAGAAGTCTTGCTTAGTTAAAGGTTTCAACTTGAAATCAGTAAACTGTCAAAACAATACTACACAATAATCAGACATAATGCCCACAACATGTTACTGTAATATTAATGCAGGAATGAATTGGAGATAAAACAATATGTTCTGTCTGCAAATTGAAGATTATTCAACAAGAATGAGACTATTAATAAATCTGCCAGCTAACTTTACTTGAAAATCTAAAAATGTAATTGAAGCCTTTTAAAGAATTGTGCTTCTGGACCAAGCATAACTATTATCCACCTCCTTCTCAAAGCCAAACAGTGATGATCGCGTGCAGCAGCCCTTCTGACCGAGACTTCATGGAGACGCTGAACACATTAAAATATGCCAACCGAGCCCGGAATATCAAGAACAAGGTCATGGTGAACCAGGACAAAGCCAGCCAGCAGATCAGCGCTCTGAGGACAGAAATAGCTCGACTGCAGATGGAGCTGATGGAGTACAAGACGGTGAGGAGAGAGTATTTGATGTCAGAGATGTCTGAAACAGTTTTTGAAGTGTTTATCTCCTTTCTTCCATTGTAGTTGCTATTCGTGGCAAAAGCCCTGAAATACATGCCACAGTTTGTAAACATGTTCCTTCCCCCCCCCCCCCCCCTCCTTGCAGGGTAAACGCATGGTGGGTGAGGAAGGTGTGGAGAGCTTTAGCGATATGTTCCACGAGAACTCTATGCTGCAGACAGAGAACGGCAACCTGAGGGTGAGGGTGAAGGCCATGCAGCAGACCATTGATGCTCAGAGGGGGCGGCTCACCCAGCTGCTCAGTGACCAGGCCAACCAGACCCTCGCCAAGGCCGGTAGGAGTGCTCAGTCAGACTCTTTAGTTAGGAAAAGTATTTACCTACAAGATTGTTATTTTTTCTTCTTTTGACTACAATGATGATATGTTGCTTTTAAAATAAGAAACAGTTTTTCTCACGCAGCACAAATCTGTCTTGTTCCCCCTCGTAGGTGAAGGAGGAACAGAAGAAATTGGAAAGATGATTCAGAGTTACATCAAAGAGATTGAAGAACTAAGGTAAACACCTGCGTACGCCACTTCTCAGTCAAACGCATCTATAAAAACAAACTTGTGTGTGCACTTGTATGCTAACTCTGACCCAATGCATACGGATAGTTTGGAGACGGAAAAAAAAGCAGATGCAGGTGTGGTGGTGAACTGAAGCCAGATTATTCATCCACTTCATCATCAACATTAAAACCAAGAGCGTTATTTGTGCTCGTGCGACACAACTGTTTTATAAATGAGCGCTGTGCTTTATTTCCGTCTTTGTCATCCTGTCTGAGTCTTACATCAGCTTTTTGAACTGCAAACTAAATTACACGACTCCTCTTTGATGAAATACATTAATGCAGGTTAATATAATAAAAATAAAATATTTATTATCAAATTTTTTTTAAATCGATGGTTGAACAAGGCTCATTACGCCATCTACTGTTTCAAACCGTCTTGGACCTTACAGAGTCAATACTGATGCCAACTGTTGGGGACGTTTCTACATAAGGATATTTATAAATATTTTATATATTTGAAATGTACCACCCCTTTTGTATTTCTTTTAGAAATATCTCGACTCTTGATAAGTGTTGTTTTTTAAATACAGTTCAACAGCACCATGACCTAGAGCTACCAAAATGTTAATAAAAAGTGTTATCAACACCTTTTTTAAACCAGTTTCAACACAATTGAACAATATTAACTCCATTAAGGATACATTAGGTTTAGAAAATGATGCCTAATAAACTCACAGGGTGCTTTAACTTTTTGCTGACAGATTTAAAGACTGCCAAAAGATGTAACATACCTTACTTTTTGATCAAGACTATTCCTGGGTTTTCAAAGTTAGACATTTTATGCCTAAGTGTAAGAACTGTTTGAGTGAAGGAAGCAGCAGAGGACCTGGAAATCAAGAAATTTGCACATCCGAGAATTGCCACACATGCTAAAAATAAACAATAAGAGCATGTGGACTACAAACAGTGTTTATCCTTAGTCTGATGTGAGTGTTTGTGTCCCTGGACTTCTTCTTCAGAGCCAAACTCCTGGAGAGTGAAGCTGTCAATGAGAATCTGAGGAAGAATCTGTCTCGTGCCTCCAGCCGTCAGTCGTTCTACGGAGGGTCCGGCCCCTTCTCCTCCCCCATGCTGGCTCCTGAGAAGGAGACGTCTGACATCATCGAACTGGCCAAGAAAGACCTGGAGAAACTGAAGAAACGTGAGAAAAAGAAAAAGAAAAGGTAATACTATTAGCTGTGGTCATTTATTATTAACAATACATGTAAAAGAATCTCTGTCTGTCTGTGGCTCACAAATCTCAGGAAGCGTTTATCTTACTGGCTTCACTCTTGTGTTAAGGCCAAATGAAGTACGTTGTTGAATTAGGTGCAATTGGAACACGCTGTATGTTTAAAAGTTACTTTGTCAATAAAGAGGTGAACAGCTCTTTGTGCAGCAGCTGTGGTGCAGCTTCAGGGTTCTATGGAGTGAGTCCAGCAGTCTGTCTTGGCTATTGCTCAATTACTGCAGGTTGCTTTTACAGTTTCAGAAAGAAACAACCAGCATTACCACAGGCCAACCAAAGAGCACATTGCAATGGTATAATGGCTACTGCACTAGTTGGTGAAATTTTTAAAAATGTATAAAGATGGTAAAAACAAATTGCCCTTTTGTTTAGATATGCCTAAAATATGAGTTAAGTTTATTTTTACAACAATTTTCACACACACAAGAGTCAGAAAAGTGCATAAAGACACAAGTCACCTGAATGCTTGTTAAAACAGTTGTTTCTTTACATGCATTTTTAAACAATTTCACTGAATCTGCAAACCTAAAATATGTGGTTACAGCATTCCACAACTTAAGTGCAATGGGTTGCAATTGAATCAGTTCTCTCTTGGTGCATGTTCCATCCATCCACAATGTATTGTGGAAATCCATTCAGTGGCCCTTGTGTATTGCTGCTGAGACATAAACAAAAGGACTAGGACAAAAATATAATGTATCAACATGTAAAGTAATGCATGTATATCAAATTTAACATTATAAACAATTTCACTGCAATACTGTAAACCAGCAGAAGGTCAGAGGCTCCAGATTGAAAATTATCAGACTTGTGCTATTCAGGCATGCAAGTGCAGAGCTTCCTCTGACCAATCTACCCTCCACTCTTCCTTCCTTCGTTCATCTCTTGCTTTCTTGTGTCGTTTGACCCTTCACCCTCCCCCTGAAGACTCCAGCTGCTGTTGGAGGAGAGAGAGAGGGAGGAAAGGGAGGAGGTGGTGGAAGAGGTTGGGGATGCCAGGTTTGTCAGAGCTTCCACCCTCCTGTTGACACTCTCATCCCCTCGCTTCCCCTAATTCAGCTTTTATTTATTGTAGGCACCCGGAGTGAAACACGCCTCAGTAGCAGCACTTCACTCTCATAAAATAACCTTTTTACCATTTAACTTAACTGTAATCTCTCTTTGGATCTTCTGTGTGAATCCCATTGCTCATCCATTTATCCTTCATGCTACATCCCTGCCCTCTGTTTCATATTTTTTGTTAGATTTACTGACATTCTGAGTCAGATTTTTAGACTTGTAGGTCTGAAACATCCCAAAATGTCTTGAAAGTACGGAGCTTGCGAAAGTTCTTTGCAAATTGTTTTTTTGAGAGTAACATTTGTGTTCCCTCACATATTGTTTAGCGTTCTCTTGCAGTACCCCAATACTTTCCTTTTTTTTTTAAAAAATATTGTGAGGTAACGCAAAACATATGTGTGCAAACGTAACGTTACCTTTGGGGGCTCGGTATGAAAGCACCTTATCATTGAACACAAAGGCAAAATATAAATATTCATCAATTATGACTGTGTTAATCAGTCTTTGTGCAAAATGTTACAAAAATAATGTCAAATCCTTCTTTGTTACTCTTTCTGTCCAGATGTTTTTGTGACGAGCCACCTAAACCCTGCTACCCCCTCTGTGTTTGGATAAAATATTTATCCAACAGATCTGCTTTGTTCACAAATTTTCTGTTTTGCTGCATTTCCCTCCACCCTTTTTTGCCTTTGCTGTTTTTTTTTTAGACAGAAATGTCTTTCACAAATCAACTGGGCAGCAGTCACCTTTATATTTTGAGGTTTTGATGGTTCATGTAAAATATGCATTATCTCATAAGAAAGTATCTCTAAATTAAGTCCTTAACTGTTCTATTGCTGCACCAAGGTGACGTCCATTAAAACTGGTACCAAGCAAAGACATGTCACTATTAGCCACAGAAGTGTTGCTACAATCAAATTCTGCTTAATGTACTTGTGTACTTGTGAAGCTACTTATATACCACTTGGGATAAACCAAGTGTTCTGCTCAGAAAGTGTTTATGGCACAGTCACAGCAGATATATGAGGTGTTTGACTCGTCTCCATGCTGGAATCTTACAGTGTCAACAAGGAGGAAATTCCTGACAACGAGCAAGAAAAGGGAACGGAGAAAGACTTGTCAGAGCGAGCCAACGAGGAAGCAGAAATTGTAAGACTGACAGCTCTTGTCTTATCTTTATGTTGAATCAGCATTAAAGCCGACTAGAAGAGCATTCTGATATTGTTTGTTTGTTTGTAATGCAGGAGGTCCAGGAGAACAGCGACCATGAAGAAGGAGAGGAGGAAGAGGATGAGGAAGAGGAGGAGATGGATGTGGAGGAGAGCTCTGATGATTCTGATTCTGAGTCAGACGAAAAAGGTATTGGTGACAACATCGGACTCCTCACTTTCTCTCGCTCCATTTTTCTTTCCCCTCTTATCAGATGCAGAACTGTCTCTAAACAACTTCCAAACTCACTCAACATTTTGTTCCTGCAAGTCACTGTAGATGATACAGTGTTAAGACCCTAGTTTTCTTGATTTTAAAGGTTTATTCCACCCAAATATTTCGTTCTCCAACCACTTACAGTTTTAAATGTTTATTCCACCCAAAACGACTGTCAGTCTTGCATTTCTTGGTTGCTGAAAGTTTTATGCTGGGCAATTCACATCAAGTAATCACACACCCATTGACGTAGTTTATGTCTTGAAAAATCCAGTCCTTCATTGGCCTAGTTGGTAACATCAGGTGGCGAGAAAACCATATGCTACAAGAAAGTCAGTCCTGAAACTGCAGCCTCTTTCGTATTATTGGAATCCCCTACTCAACTCACTCACATTTAGCAGGCTGCAGGTTGTCCACATGGGGGAGCTGTGGAGTCACCAGCTCAACAAATAAAAAAAAACCTTTCACAATATCACTTAAATGTTAAATGATTAATTTATTATTATTCATTGGTGTTTTTTAGTAAAAGTCTATGGTATTTGATTTAATGTATAATTAAAAACTAAAGTAAGATTGAATGCATGGAAAATATAGTCACTGGTACAACCTCAACACAACAAACATAATAAGACCTGTGATTTCCAAGTTAATTGCATGAATGAGGTTATAAAATAGCTTCCTCAGTGATGGCGTGGGTTGTGTCTGATGCAACATGGCTCCGCATGGTGAGGAGCTGTAAGGGAGAAGAATATGAGACTGAATAATGATGGAGGTGCATTAGTTAGCAGAGTTTAAGCAAGATTTAAAAAAGTCTAAAACTTAATCATCTGAATTTTGGTCCCTTAAAAGTCTTAAATACTTAAAGATATAACTTAATAGATCTTGTGTTTAAGTAGGTCTTAATTATGTTCATGTTATTTTAATGGTACTTCCATCACGCTTTAAAGTAGTTTTTCATTTTAAGATAAATGTTTGCATAGTTTGTAATGTCGTTGTGTGTTAAAGGTATTAGTAATAGAGATATGAGCACGCTGTAATAAAAGTAAAAGAAGTCAATGGAACTGAAATGCACTCAACTTGACTGTGGAAAAGATTGTAGACACCTACTGTCTCTGTCTGTGGTTTGAGAGATTAACTGTAATCTTAAGGGTTTTTCCACACGCTACTTTACCTTATCCTCAATTATGGAGAAATGTAAATAATTCTGGGAATGTGATATTTCTTCTTTTCTGTTGTAGGCTAAGTGAAATGCAAACATCTCAAATGTCTTTATTGTGCATTTCAAAAGGTCTTAAAAAGTCTTAAATGTATCCTGTTGAAACGGCAGAAACACTGAGTAAGTTACTGAACATGAGCAGAAACACAGTTGTGACTGTTGAGGAGGCACAGGGAGAAGCATGTGACCAGTTTTTGACTTTGCATGAATTCCACCTCTATGGACTGCTTCAAATAAAAAATGTATTCATCACAAAATGGAGAAAAAAAACAGCAAGTTTCAACTTTGCCAAAGAAATTAAAACAGAGCCAGATGAATGTTGACAGCACATTCTTATTTGGGTCAGGTTCATTGTGATTGACGCGGAGCCGGGCACCACCACATTGACTGCACAGAAATACTTCCCCAAAGACGAACATTGTGTAGACATGTGCCTGTTAACACCATTCTGCATTTGATTGTCTGTCTCAGAGAACTTCCAAGCAGATCTGGCCAACATCACCTGTGAGATCGCCATCAAGCAGAAGCTGATCGACGAGCTGGAGAACAGCCAGCGGCGTCTTCACACGCTCAAGCAGCAGTACGAGCAAAAGCTGATGATGCTGCAGTGCAAGATCAAGGACACGCAGCTGGAGAGGGACCGTGTCCTCCAAAACATGAGTAAGACAACTCTGCCAGAAGGGGGAGTCATGTATCAGTGGAGGAGCAGCGTACTTCCTTTATCCATCATGCTCAGGCAGTTTTGATAAAAATCTGTTTGGTTTTTAATATTGCTGTCTTTTTCAAGTATATTTGAGTTCTTACTTACTTGGAAGAAATGATATCTTATCCCACACGTTTGATCTCAGATTTTCTTCTTTTGTAATAAAAGACACTGCCGATACAGAATCCTCTGAAGCCAGTTTTAAATGTTATCTACTGATGACCGTAACTTTTACATTTGGCAGCACTGATGCATCAAAGCTTTGTATGATGCAGGTTTTTAAATGACACAAGACTCAAATACAGATACAAGTTTCTGAACAGATCAACCATAAGAGATAAATGCTTCTGAAACTCCTGAAAGTGAAAGTATTTGAGTCATGTACGATTATAAAAACGTTTTTAAATTATTTTTTGTTTGTGTGTTGCCTACTTCAGATTCTGTAGAGAGCGGCACAGAGGACAAGTCTCGTAAAATAAAGGTTGAATATGAGAAGAAGCTGAGCGTCATGAACAAGGAACTCCAGAAGCTCCAGTCTGCTCAGAAAGAACATGCCCGCCTGCTGAAGAACCAATCACAGTACGAGAGGCAGCTGAAGAAGCTTCAGATGGATGTGGCGGAAATGAAGAAGACGAAGGTATGATGCGTTTGATCGTGGTCATCTTTTTCTGTTTGGAAGCTTTGTTTAACAACGCAAATTACTCAAAATCCAGGAATTCACTGCAAAGGATGAAGAAGAAAAAGTAAATCCAACATCTTTTATCGATATTTGTGTTTAAAATTTGAATGTTTGTGATTTGATTACACCAGGTCCGTCTCATGAAGCAGATGAAGGAGCAGCAGGAGAAAAATAGGATGAATGAATCTCGTAGAAACCGTGAAATTGCCACCTTGAAGAAAGACCAACGCAAGCAAGAGGTAGGTTACAGGATGGTCCTCGACAGCCTCTTTAGCTTCAGCTGGTCATTACTATTCTTTTGTTGATGCTGTATTTATTTTCTTGCTCAGCATCAACTGAAGTTACTGGAGGCTCAGAAGAGGCAGCAGGAGCTCATTCTGAGGAGAAAGACTGAGGAGGTGAGCAGCTTTATACACTTTCATCTCAACTTCACAGGGTTTGTTTTTATGATTGAGAAACTCTTCTACTGCTCCTGCACAGGTACTGCTGCCTCATAAGTAGTTTCACTTCAAGCCTGCAGAAACAGATCTTTGTATTCATCTGTGCTAGCAATAGCCAGTGGCTACAGGCTTATGTTCTCAGGTTGTCCGTCCATGTCTTTCTTGAGACTTGAGAAATTACTTTAAATCAGTTTGACTCACATATGAACTAAAGGGCAAAGGTCACTTAATCTCACAATCTTGTAAACATTCACCTAGACTCAAGAATGGGAATTAGAATGTGGTGTTCAAATGTCAAGGTCACTGTGACCTCACAAAACCTTTCCCTCTTAAACATGTTATTTGTATTAGAGTGAAACTGCATTGTGTGTGTGTCCCTTTGGGTGTGTCCGTGTGTGTTTCAGGTGACTGCTCTGAGGAGGCAGGCCAGGCCCACCTCTGGTAAGGTCATCAGGAAAGTCAATCTCCAAGAACCAGTCCAGGACTCCTCCCACAGACCCCCATCTGGACGCTTGTACTCCTCCAGCATCACTGGTCCCAACGGAAACCGGTCAGTCTATATGTGTCATAGTGAACATTGTTTCCTGAAAGTCAGCTACTGAATATATGTCCAAAATCTAAATCTTAGAAATCAAAAGTAATATCCTCTTGCATCTACCATGAATTAGTCCTTTCTCATGGCTTTTTTCTGTTGTGTTTTGGATTGTTTTTCTAATATAATTCTGCACCAAGAATCAAAGTAGTCTCCTTATCAACCACCTTAGAAACTTGTTTATTAGCTTGTTACAACCTCTCAAATTTGCATAGATGTTTTAAAATTAATCAATAACATTATGAGCCATACTCTGTCTGCAGTTTTTCCTACAGGCGTACAGTCGGTATTTACTCAACCAGAGTGGCTCGTAATAAATGGCAGTCCCTGGAGCGGCGAGTCTGTGATGTCATCATGCAGAGGTTGACCATCTCCAACATGGAGGCTGACATGAACCGCCTCCTTAAGGTAAAGTTCTGCACATTTACATGTATGGACCCTCTAGAGTTTCTATCAAGTGCAAAAGTTCTTCAAGCAGCATAAAGACCCACAGGCTTGCTGCTGTGTCTCCCAGCAGAGGGTTTATCTGTTGTCCTTCGGGGGTTTCTTTCGTGAACGGGAAATCAAAGGTGACATGTTAAATTGTGGGAAAATAATCCTCAATATTGATTGGCTTTATGATTGGCTACATTGATTTTCATGTATTCACTTTATTCACTGATAATTCAGAGATCAGTGAAGTTAGATTAAGGACTCAGAACCCCGAACTGGAGAATCAGTTGTCAGCGCCATTGTTGCAAACTCACCTGTTGTTGTGAGCAATGTCAATGATGGGTCCCAGCTGCAGCCCCAATGCTGGGACCCATCTAAAATATTATTAAAATAAATAATAAATCCACTTAATCCAAAAACATTGTGTCTGGGGGCAATGTTTCGATCCCTGTGGTTTTTCTTAAGGCTGAATCTTACAAAACACTAAAATTCTGTGCATGTTTTTGTTGGTTTTCGTTACTAATGTCTTTATTTAAATTCCATGTCATGTCACATCATCACTCACCATCACCATCATCGTCTGGCTGTGTTTATAGCAAAGGGAGGAGCTGACCAAACGTAAGGAGAAGGTCATCAGAAAGAGGGAGAGGCTGGTGAGGGAGGAGCCAGAGGCAGAGAAGACACTGCCCCCCCTCAACGAAGAAGTGGACGCCCTGACGGCCAACATCGACTACATCAATGACAGCATCGCAGACTGTCAGGCCAACATTATGCAGATGGAGGAAGCCAAAGTGAGAAAGCTTGATGAGTAGATCACAGTTGGGTATAAACAGTTTATTTAGCTATACTGTTTGATCAAATAGATTAATAAGGTCAAATCAGTAGAGAAAGTGATTTTTTTTTTTTTTTTATCTTATAATCAGCTTATTTTGTCCTCTTAATAAGAACCGGGAAATGCTGATTATAATTGATTGTTACACATAATGTTAAACAGACCAGGGAGCCGTGGTAATAAATAGATGTGGTAAATTTACCCTATGGTTCAGGTTGACCTGTGAACTAATGCTGACATGTATTACAGTTATACAAATGACCATATTGGTGTTTGATTCCAGGAGGAATGTGACACAGCGGATGTCTCTGCTGTGATTGGCTCTTGTACCCTTGTAGAGGCTCGTTTCCTCCTCGATCACTTCATCTCAATGGCCATAAATAAGGTACCAGCACTAATAATGATCAGGTGTCCAAGTCTGTTCCTTCACATATCACCTACCTACTCTATACATACCTGTGACAAAAGGCATTACTATCTGTGCATTTGAAAGCATTACAACTAGGGCTGTCAATAGATTAAAAAAAATTAACTAATTAATCTCACATTTTGAAATTCATTAATCGCGATTAATCGCGATTAAAAGTTTGTTTTTCTTCTAAAGACTAAATCTAATGAATTAACGAGTAATCACTTCAGACAGCCTGTATTTTACACAATGCTGTGTTTTCGAAGAGACTCAGGCCTATAACACCTACCTATAAAGTGGCAGCCAGGTCGTTAAATATCATGTATGATAAATTGTGTAAAAAAAAATATTTAAAAACAACAGTGTCCTTGGAAACAATAACACTGCTTCTTTCTTCAGTGAAACATCCAGATTAGTAAAAGGTAAAAAAAAAAAGAAGGTGTACTTGAGACACCATTACGAATACGTATTCTCCACATAGGCTTGAGTGGAGAATACGTAATTTACCCTCCACACCCGACATTGAACGGAGTGCACAGCGGAGAAGTTCTTGAAGATGGATGACATTAAATTAATAATTGAAGTGGAGAAGTAAAGTGAGCTGTATGATCCTCAGCACATATGAGGCAAAAATACAAACGTTGGGACGCTGTTGCAGTTAATGTTGGAGCAACAAGTAAGTATATGCTTGAAAAAAATTATTAAATGCGGTTTTTACTGCAGGCTGATAACAGCAAAAGTATGTGATATTATTGGCGCTGCGCGGCGCTTCAGCAGCGCAGAGTAGGACTACACACACGAACAGGCGCACAAACACACACACAGTTCGAGGAAGATTAAAAAAATGCACATGAGAGGACGGAAAGAGTGGAGTTGCCTGTGTGACGGTCTCTGTTTGCACTGCTGCGTTCTTCATTCACTTCACTTGACTCAGGCTTAGTGAAACAGTTTAACTTTATTTTCTGTAACATATAACGGGACACAGTCACAGTTATCTTCAAAAGAAAAGTTGCATATTACTAAACCAGTTTCATGCACTAAAATAACCATTAGAAACTAACTAAAACACTAACAGACAGAGCGACACAACTCACTCAGACCGGGGGAATCTGCTTCTGAGATAATAAAGGGTGCGCTGCTACACTAATCCCCAGAAGTTCCTGCTGTGGGCCTTCAAAATAAGACAAACACGGCAAAATAAAAGAAATATAGTTCAGCCAGGGCTGAGCCAGGGTAGCAGCGAGCGGACCCTTGTTTCGCTGGATCCGTTTGATAACCTCCAAGGCAGAATTCCACCGGGTGGCAACATCTTGAACTAGCAACTCTTTTTGCTGTCCTTGTGCAGTTTGCTGTGCTTTCATTCAGACGGGACTTATCATTTGACCGGCTGTGTTTAAAGCGCGACGCTGGCAGCTTGCTCGAGGAGCTGAATTTTCTTCCACCGGATGTAAACAAAGCTGCGTTAACTTCGTTAAAATATTTTATCACATTAATCTAGGTCACAATAATCTCATAGATTAACGCTTTAACTTTGACAGCCCTAATTACAACAAACAAGAATAAAGAAAGCCTGTGGAGAGTAACGGCATCTTTGCAGATGTATGGGACGACCAAAAGAACGTTGTAAAAAAGGGTTTTCAACATTTTACAAAACTTAATCTACTTGATCTTCTTCCAACTCTTGGACATTAACAATATAATGACATAATGTTTGTCCGCCAAGGAGATTATCTTTTCATCCCGTTCAGGATTATGCAAAAACCTGTCGATGGATTTCAACAAAACTTGGTAGAAGGATGCAATAGGGAGCAGGGAAGGACCCCTTTAATTTGTCCGTAGATCCAAATTGGGGGGGGGGGGGGGATTTGATGAAAAAATGCAGTCACGTGTGTGAAATTGTGTGTTAAATTTGGGGAGGGGCTTGATTGGATTTAAGGGGGCTGTTTGGCCTTGGCTGAGGTTTGTGCTCTACTGAGTGACAAATGTGAAGCTCATTTTAAGTGTTTTTTTAAAAATTTAAGTTGTTTTGTAACTACAGCAAAAGTACAGTAGAATATTAATATCTACATGACGATTACCATGTATTATCTTTCAAATCCAACAAGAAGTGTCTCGTACAGACAAGCTGTAGGTGTGACTTTAATGGCACAGCGAACACAAACTCTATTTAATGTGAGTTCTGATGTGTCCAGGGTCTGCAGGCGGCTCAGAAGGAGTCCCAGGTGAAGGTGATGGAGGGCAGGCTGAAGCAGACGGAGATCACCAGCGCTACACAGAACCAGCTGCTCTTCCACATGCTGAAGGAGAAAGCAGAGTTCAACCCAGAGTTGGACGCCCTGCTGGGGAACGCCCTGCAAGGTAAAAAATGGCACCCTAACCCTAGGTTGAGGGAGAGTTACTGGTCAGCTGCATGACAGGGACTATCGAGATGCTCTTGCCTGTTGCCTTCTGCTGAATAGAAGCTGAAATTATTATCGTATACAATCATTCTGAATTAATTTGTCCTCAATGGTATGACATTAACATTTAATATTAAGTATTGACCCTTTTGTTCAGCCTCTGTTCAGTATGATGATTGCTTTGTTTACAGTAGATGCTATTTATTCTTTTGTTTTATGTTTTATTTATTTAGAATTTTGGGGGAATGTGTTTTTGATTTGTGCATTACCTTTTTTCTGTTCCCCCATGTTTTCTTTTTTTTTTTCTTTTGTTTTGTTACCTTATATTTTCACAGAGCTAGGTAACATTCCAGCTGGTAAGTGAACCCATATTAGACTCTTACCTGTGTAATGGATGCATGGTTCCTTCCCTTTGCACTTTGAAAACTAACTTAACGCAACATGAGCAGGCGCATGAGGTGCAATGCAACCAGGCTTCCCTCCATCTGTCTGCCAACCCTTCACTTCCCTTCATCTGGACACACTCTCCCTCCTCCTCCTCCTTCTCCTTCTCCCAGCTCAACATGTGCTATAGCCTCCATGCTTTAACCGCAGACCCTTCCACAGGAACCATACAACATCTTGTAGCTCTGTTGGACGCCTGTAGGTCAGCCGACCCCATCAGGAGCAACGGACTAATGATTCCTCTCACTCCACCACCTTGTTGACTCATATCCAGTCTTTTACCTTTGCCTCAAGCCGCCCACATGTCTTTCTTTATAACCATCCCCCACCTGACCGCTGTCTGACCTCTGACCTCTCACTTTTTCAATCCATCCGATCTCATCGAGCTCAGGGAGGACCAAGTTTCTGTTTGTTGATAAAACAGCATGGCAATGTGCTGATATCATCTGCTTACCTTGTCCATCTTTTCTAAAGCCAGCTATTGCCCAGTTGTTCATAATCACATGAAGAATAGTGCTTCATCCTTTAGTGAAATAGAGAACAATTATAAATAAATCATTTGAAGGAACAATGTACTTGCTAAGAACTGATAAAAGACATGTAGCAGTAACTCAGTCTTATTAGTCGAGAGGTTATTTTAACATTCTAATGTTATTCATTGATCTGATTTGACAGAAAATGGGGATGACAGCAGCAGTGATGAGTCAGCACAGAGCCCTTCAGCAGAGGGAACGTAAGTATATGTTATGTTCATTCCATGTATCTAAGTATCTAAGTACTAAGTACTTTTATGTTAACTGATGCTCACTGAGGCTCATGAAGACTTATTCCTTCCAGTACTTTATCATCAGACCTCATGAAACTGTGTGGCGAGACCAAAACCAGGAACAAGGTATTAAACTGTTTATTGTTAATTTTCTACATCAACCATTTTCTCCCCCGATTCTTTCTTGTCCTAATTTTCCTGAATCTGTCCTGCACAGGCTCGTAGGAGGACCACAACTCAGATGGAGTTACTCTACGCAAACTCCGACTCTGCCCCCGACGCACCCACTGCCGACTTCTCCAGTCCGATGCTGCCGTTAACTGAGACTCCAGAAGGGGACGTGGACACGTCAGGCTCATCAGTCAGGGACTACACTGCTGTCTCCCCTGGCTTTTCCTCTAAAATGGGCAGCATGTAAGTCCAGGCCCCGCACTCTTTGTCTAACACGTTTATCCTCACTTCCTGCATGTTTGATGTTGCTGGTTTATCCTGTGCTTTATTTAATTTTGTTTCAAATTATTCATGAGCCACCTTACATCAAATAACTAACTATACCTTCCTCCCACTGATGAGTCCTTTGAGGTGAAACCATGTAGAGAGGAACAAATCATAACATTTGCATGGCTTATTAGATACTGCGCCTGCATAAACTATCCTTCTAATCCCTTATTAGAGCTAAATTACACACTGAAAGCAAACATACTAACCAGCTCTAACAGGTTGATGAAAGGCTGTGCTTCAAACCTGTGAGTGTACACTGACAGTCATCCATCAGCAGATAAAGTACCTCAATCATATTTTAGAGTAGCACAAAACCTACACAGTATCTTCAGTAGTTAAACATGAGCTTGGCGAAGAACCACCACTGTTTTGGGACTTTAAACATCAGGTAACTGTGTTTCTGTGTGTACTGCATGCTCATGCCCTATAATTGTTGCCATTATTTGTTTGTTTGTTTTTCATCTTTTTGTTGTTTTATCATTATTTTTCTGTATACTCTCTTTGTGTTGTTTGTTGATGAATTGATGAAACTGAACATTCAGTTCTGGCTCCAGAACTTCGCCAGGGGTGGAAAAGCGAGCTCCGGAGCCTTCGCCGCTCTCTCGCAGGAAGACCTATGACAAGGCGAATGCAGCAGCCGACAGGGCAAAGGTCAAGGAGATCAAACAGTAAGAGCTGGCAGCCGACATTGTAGCTGCAAAGCCCAAAACAATAACTTCACTTTCGCTCCACTAATACTTCTTCTCTCGGTTTCCTGCTTTGAAGAAGCATGTGGCCTCGACTGAATCAGTGATGCTCAACGCCTGGTGTGATAACCTCTGACCTTCCAAGTTCTACACTGAATTTAAAGTCTTATTTTTTTGCTTTACTTGGCTCTTCTCCGAGACATAATAATTCGTCATATTCTTTTTTCACTCCTGGTACTCTTGACTCAAATTCAGTGTTCAACTTGCTCATGAGTCCGTCTGCTGCTGGTCTACTGATGATTGATATCATTTAACTTACTGAGAAAATCACTGTCCTTTCTCTCGCTTCGTCTGATGAGTACATTATTGTGAGGGAGGGACAATGTACTGGGTGGAGTGTCTTTAAAAAACTGGCTTCGTCTATTGCAAAATTATCATATGATAACAACTTAAAATTCCAATCATCCTTTCCACACATACACAGATAATATTTGATTGTATAAAGATAAATTTATGTTATTTCTTTGTAATTGAAAACTTTTGTTGGCATGAAGTGCACACGTTTACCACTGGGCTGTGTGCACATTAGCTGTTTGCCAACTTTAAAGACGCATGGTCAGTCTGTGAGTGCATGTGGTCAGTATGAGTCCTGAATATCACTGCATTCATGTCATACGGCAAAAATAATTGATGCCTTTTTCTTAACTTTACATATGGATCTCATATTGTTATTTGATGATACAGACATGAATAATGGCGGCAGAAGGATACAACAAACTCAAAGAGTCCCATACCAGACGTGAAGCTGCTGTTGTGTTTAGACCACCATGCTACCAGAGCACCCCACAGATTGATGCCTTTAGGCGACTACATGACATTTACTCTGCCACCACCCTCAGGCCAAATGCCACATTTTTGGATGGATGAGAATCTAAATAGCTTTATTTTTCTGAACATAAGCTCGCCTATTAGTAGATTTAAGCAGCAGGATTCGATATTCAGCATGCTAGTATTATTTATTCGTCTTACTATTATTTTCACATTAAACACTGTTCTGTACAGATCATTTTCTCTTGATACTATGTATAGGCTCAAAACAAATGCTGCAGCTTGACAACATTAATGGCCAGTTTGTTCAAAAGATTATTCGTAATTGGGCTTTATAATAGTGAAACCACACTTTTAAATCTATGGGATATGATATTATTAACGAAACTATTGTCAAATATTTTTGTGAAGCAGTAACCTCTGTTTGACAGAATGGTATTGGCCTCAAATGTCCAACCCAACAAGCCCAGTGAACCACATTGAGCAGGACACAACAGTGATGTCATGTGTACAGCTTCCGATTAGTTTGACCGCGTGAACACTTTACTGCCGCTCCCCTATGACATGAATGCAGCATATGCGTCTCCCTTCTGTCCTCATGCAGTCCTCTCACACTTTCACCATCAGCGTGTAAACAGCTTAGCACACATTTTAATTATGCCGTAGCTTAATTGGCAGCCCTACTGTCTTCCTTCACAGCCCAGTCATCAGGAAACTGAGGAGCGGCCCACCACTTCCTCTCTCCCCTACCGCACGTCCCAGTAACCACGTCCTCGGGTTTAGCAGTATGACAGGGTATCTGCAGGATAAGTAAGAACCCGAGATAAGTAAAATTGAGAGTGAGATTAGAGCTTGAGAGAGATCCTCAGGATGAGTGAGGCCAATCCACTCCCAAATCTGTCAATTTGTCAAATGTTGCCAAATTTGCAAAGTTACAGTAAATATTTCTTAATGTAGCTTAGGGCATACATGTCAATCTGTAGAAAAACATACACATTTAGATTTTGCACCTTATTGTTATTATTGTTGTTGTTGTTGTTATACATTTTCTTAGCATTTTGCAATTACCAAGTTCACACTGTATCAGTATCGTTACCCTATTTATGTTGCAACAAAACAATCAGCCAATAGTTTACTGTGTCCAGTAGTCCAGTATGTTGTTTGATGTAGTTTATAGAGCATACTTTGTATAATTCAGACCCTTCATTATAGGAAAGAGGTTGAATATAGTGAAATAGATTATACATTTTAAAAGTAAAGAACTTTTGTTTGGGTATCACCTGAAATCATTGACTCCATATAGGTAGAGACGAGGCTAAACCATAGGAATGCCCCTTTATTATGTACTAAAAGACTAAAGCTACATTATTAGTGTACTTTTATGAGGACGTTACAGGCTAAGAAAAAAAATATGCTCTTCTTGAATTTAAATCCACGCTATGCAACTTTGTACAGTAGCAGCTTCAAAAATGAATTGATGGTTCACTGACCGGGATAGAGCAAATGTTTCTTCTTTCATTTCCACTCCTCATTCTGAATGTGAGTTCTTAATCTATGGGGTTTAATCTTCTGTAACAAGTGTGTGCATGACTGTTAGAGTAATACTGAACTGTAGAGCGGTTAAAAAGATTTATAGACTCAGTAAAACAAATTAGAAACCAGTGTTTATCTCCAATATTCCGTGGGGAAAGTTTTAAAATATCAGAATGAATCACCACGTGTGGCTGCAGAGGGCGCCGCTGCTCAGTAAAAGTTGCATAGTTTTGCTTTAACTTGAGGAATGTTTACTGAACTTGATCGGAATAAGATGATGTTATGGTTTTAATCAGCTAGTAGCTATATACGATATTCTCTTCCACTCCAGGATTGATCGATGCCTCCACCTGTGCTCCAGCCACATTGTCCATGCTGTTTCATGTCCTTGCTCCGAATCACCCAAGTACAATTTTTTTTATTTGTCCTCTAAGATTCTCTAAGATTTCACTTTTCACCTTTGGTGTCGGGGCACAGGTGAATTTGAAACACATGGTTTGAGGTTCACACTGTCTGGTGACCAGAGCCTTCCAGGGCTCCCCCTCATTACCCTGTGGTGTCCTTGCGCACACAACCAGACACAACAAGTTAATGTGGTTAGAAACAATGACTGGATAACCTGTGATATTTGGGATCAATAGATGACTATAAACCCAGATAGTGTAATCTTGTTAAGCTTATTACTGCTATCGAATCAGAAACCTTGGTGATCCTCTCTGCTTTTTAGTCTTCTAAACTTTCAGCTGAGCTTTTATTTTTCACACTGCAGCCTTTTGAACTTCATTCATCGGCAACACGTGAATATCCACGTGTGGATCTGTGGTGCCCTCCTGCCACGTCACTGATACTAATAGATACAACTGAAAGAGAGCAGTCATTGTACAATAATACTATCAGCTGCCAGTTTGTCAACATGAGCAGCCAATTAGTGATCGATCAAGGTTCCTGTGATGCTATTGAACTTGTGGGCCCTGAGGATGCAACACTGCTGCTTTCCAATGATCGTCTGTCATTGTCTCCTCAGGTGTTGTTTATCTATTTATGCTGGAGAAGCATTTAGATGTCAGGGGTATTTTGGGTGATTTTCTTGAGCTTGGTGACTGTTCACAGTTGTCTCTTTACTTTTCTTTGACTGTTATTGTCATCTTTCTCTTTCTATTTTTGATTTACAGTTTCATGCTATTAAGCCATGAAAGCTGCATGCTGCTCCACGACTCTGGTTGTGTGGATGGGATTTACACCTCTCCTGAAACTTATTTTAAATGTTGCACCTGTTGATGTGTGTGTGTATCTCTGTGTGTGTGTTTGTGTGTATATTTTCCAGGGGCGTCATTAACCCGGTGCCGTCCACTAAGAGTAGCCGGTCAGCCACGTTGCAGTGTGTCCACGTGGCGGAGGGACACAGTAAAGCTGTTCTCTGTGTCGACTGCACTGATGACCTTCTCTTCACTGGATCCAAAGGTTAAACACAGTTCTCCCTCCCTCCCTCCCTCTCCTCCCTCCTTCACTCTAATGGGTCCGTCTCTCATCATCAGGATTAGATGCGTGTCTCCCTGTAACAGCTCTGTTCATTTATTACACTTTGACATGCTTTTTTATAAGAGCAAATACATCCTGACAGGGATTAATTAAGATTGTCATGTGCACAATATGTGGATAAATGAGGGGATGAAATAAAGGAACAGGAACATGCGGTAAAAATCAAAAGGCTTGTTAAACTTAATATATTGAGGTAAATGCACTCAGCTGGACTGTAGCTCTCATTTATATCCACACAGCTCCTTCTTTTTACATTAGCTGTTCTTTCTATGTTCTGCATCTGTTTCTTATTATATGTTGAATATGTTGTACAGTCCACTGCTAGATTTAAGCTCCCTGTATTTCTAATGATGTAATAAATTCCCACTGGAGATGACGAACTGTGTCTCCTCCTGCAGACCGGACATGTAAGGTGTGGAACCTGGTGACAGGTCAGGAGATAATGTCCCTGGCCGGTCACCCCAACAACGTGGTGTCGGTCCGCTACAGCTCTAGTTTGGTCTTCACCGTCTCAACTTCGTACATCAAAGTCTGGGACATCCGCGACTCGGCCAAGTGCATTCGAACGCTGACGTGAGTGGGACTGTCGTAATGGATTTTATGCCGCAGTCTGAAATGCCTATGGTTCATTTTTGAATCCTTAAATATGATTTTTAGATGCAATAAGTTCATGAGTGTGCTGCAAAGCTTTCTGTCAAAGACTCAACACTACATCTAAAAATCTGTTTTTAACTATTTCATTAGGTAAAAGATCAATCTCGGAAAGATATCTGATTGAATGTTTTTCCCGGATCATCTGTCACGTATCCGTACAAATTGTATCCATGTGTCTTCAGGTCGTCTGGTCAGGTTAATGTTGGGGACATCTGCGCGTCAAACACCAGCCGAACTGTCACCATCCCAGCAGGAGAGAACCAGATCAACCAGATCGCCCTCAACCCTAACGGGACGGTTCTGTACACCGCCGCCGGAAACTCTGTCAGAGTCTGGGATCTGAGAAGGTCAGCTAAGAGAAGTACAATGTTGTCACAAGTTACAAAAATGTCCTTCCAAAATGCAGCTGCGTGCCTTTTAAAGTACCGAGAGAATTCCTGTGTACATTTAGGTTTTTACAACTTTTTCCAATAACTTTCATAATTATTTAATCTTAAATTTATCACTTTTTTAGTCAAAATCTAATAAGCCAATTGGAAGCAGCATTTTAAATGAATTTGTGTGTATCTGCAGTGCTGTGTATATAAACCTTGACTTACATGAACCCTGCGGGTGATTACCATCCCCACCTTTTCATCCTCATTTCCTATCCTCTTCATCAGTTTCAAAAGCAATACACACAAACACACACACACACACACACACACACACACACACACACACGCGCTGTGAGGAAACATGAAGCAGAGTTTCTCTTTGCTGCACTCTTGGAAGACTCAATATGAAAACCTGTCGGGTATCCAAACCATATCTGTCATCCATCATTGGCAGCAAGCTGGTGTTAGTTTTGATGAATTGACTCTTAGCAAATCCACCCAAATCATGCAGTCTGGACGGTTAATATAACTTTGGATCAATATGACCTGAAGGAACGCATTGTAATTTAAGCTTACATTAAACAATGCAATCTTTATTCAAACCCTTTGTTTACCCACATGACACTTTTTATTCTAGTGCATTATCATTTCAGTAAAAGTCAAATTTTCTGGGATATAAATTGTTGATAAACTCTTTACTCTCTCAGATTTGCTTCCACTGGGAAACTTACTGGTCACCTCGGCCCAGTGATGTGTCTGACTGTGGATCAGTCTGGAAGTAACCAAGACCTGGTGATCACCGGCTCCAAAGATCATTACATTAAGGTGTGATTCCTTTGTCTTTACCCTGTGAGCCCATTCATAAGTTCAATAAAAGGAACTAGTCCCACTATGCAAAATCAACTGACTATTCTAGATGTAAATACAGATATTCTGTAAAATGTATATATAGTAGATGAGACAAAGTATTTTCAGGATGTATATCCACCATTAACATGTGGAGTCCGACCCTTTGCAGCTGTTCGATGTGACGGAGGGCTCTCTGGGGAGCATCAGCCCTGCACACAACTTTGAACCGCCACATTACGATGGAATCGAGTCACTGGTGGTGCAGGGGGACATTCTCTTCAGCGGCTCCCGAGACAACGGCATCAAGAAGTGGGACCTGGACCGCAAAGACCTGTTGCAGGTACTGGATGAGTCACAGTGTTCATTTAGAAATAGAATTTCTCCCACGTATCTTTCACTTTTTACTCTGTGTACCTGTCACTCAGAATCTGTTGTGTGTGAAAGCAGCCTTCATGCAATTTGCATGGGCATGTGCACTCCTGCTACTGCCATGGATTGAATTAAGTTTGTGGGAAATGCTGCATAGAAATAATTGCTGGATCCACTCCAAAATGTCGTTATTCTTAATCACCCCTCCTCAAAATGTAATGAAAACCAGTTAAGTAGTTCTTGTATAATCCTGCTAACTAAGAAACACATCTGAAAACAAGCTCCTTGGCAGAGTAAAATAAAACGAATTGTAAGTAATCCCCTACATTAGATTTACATGTATGTCTTGTGTGTAGCTCTTCAGGAAATGCATTTTATTGTAATTTCTTCATAACCTAGTCACACAGCGACTTGGTTCAATGGATGCCAACACTTACCATAATGCACCTTCATTTCCTTTTTTTTCTCTTTTCAAATATTTCCAGGATGGTATATTTGTACATTTTGTGATTTAAATGTACTGAAAACAAGAATTCTAATGTCTCATAATCACTGACGTGCTACTGTAAAAGCTATTCTGTTATAAATGGACCAAATCACATGTGAAACACAGATTCTATCGCATGTGTTAACCCCAAAATGTTTTTCTCTCCAATAGCAAGTCCCCAATGCTCATCGGGATTGGGTCTGTGCACTGGGCGTTGTCCCCGGCTCCCCCGCCCTGCTCAGCGGCTGCAGAGGCGGGGTGCTCAAGCTGTGGCACACAGACACACTAGGGTCCCTGGGGGAGCTCAAGGGTCACGAAAGCCCCATCAACGGCATCGCTACCAACAGCAGCCACCTGTTCACTGCCTCAGAGTGAGTCTTACACACACACACACACACACACACACACACACACACACACACACACACACCTTCATATGTCTCCACGTTTTAAGTACATTTTCTGTACTTCCCTATACAGTATATTTATTCATTGACTTGGTCCTTGCTATTCTTATGTCATGTTGCAAAGTTCCGTCCCTGGTCGATCCCACAGAGCCACAGACCCTCTACTTGCCACTCTGGCGAAGCTGCCAGTTCTGGATGTCTTTCCTTCTGGATTTGACCACACATCAACTGAAGCTCACAGATCTTTGCTGTGTCGCAACTGAACTATTTTCAGACTCATAGGCTGTTAATGCACAAGTGGATTAACAATGACAAATGTAGTTGTTTTGCAGAATACTTTTTACTCCTACTCCACACACTTATCGCTGCTTTTCCATGTTCATGATTTATTTATTCAGCTGAGCGGACACAGCGATTTTCCGACAGTGACGCCCGGGCCACACTGGCTGCATTAGCGTAACAGCTGCTCCAGTGGATCTGCTGCGTGTCACGTTTTTCTGCTGTTGAAACAGGCAGCGTGTTGTGCTGTGTGTCTGCATCAGAGCTGCAATGTGAGGTTTCTGGTATGATCACTGTATTTACTTAAATTAAAGTACAGCAATATAAGCAACTAATTGCCAGGAAAATACGCTGTAAAACCTGCATCTTCCAGTACTGCGATAAAACTAAAAAGCTTGTTAAAACAGCAGAAACCCTCCAGTACTTTTACTTTGAAAGGGGAACTGGAAGTGTAGCAAATATTTGTTAGTTGTTTGTTCAAACTGTGGTGAAAGATCATTTTCACTTTCTGTTCTGCTGTAAACCAGCGAGACCTTGATTCAAAAGATGGATGTTGTAGAAACAAGTGGACTATTACTGATAGTCTAGTGAATATTTAATGCCTTAATTTATGCTACATATTTTAAATTGTAAAGATTTACTTTATTTAGTGGAATACATTGTTTTTGAATAACTGTATCACAGCCACTGCGGTTTATCTTACGACCTAGTTTGGAGGACGTTTATTATATGGCATAGAATTATTTTGAATATTGTTTTATATTTATTTTATTAAATGTCCACATCTTCCTATCTTGCATTTTTAAGTTCATTTCAGTTTGTTTTGGAAACTGATTGCATGTCCACACACAATGCAGGCTGCATCCAAACCGATCCTATGAGAATTCACTGAAGTTATTTCTCGATGTTTTAAAGCAAACAATCCTTTAACAGCTTTTATTTTTGCATTTTCCTTGTTTGAATATGTCACTTTATTAATTAAAATCAATCTGCACTTTACATTGATAATATTATTTGAACGCAGTTATAAAGTTACTCACTACATTAGTAGTTTTTCTGAGATACTTTTTGACTCTTACTCAAGTACTTATTTTACTATCAAGTTTTTTTACTTCTACTTGAGTCATTTTAACTATAGAGTAACAATACTTTTACTTGAGTACTGTTTCTGATTACTCTAAGCACCACTGCTACCCACACGTTAAACTCAAAAACTTAATTAGGAGTGTCAAACGATTGTGGGTCCTCCCCTTCTATGTAGCCAAGATACCATCTGTTGAAGGTGAGAAGTGTCCAACATGTTTTCAAACTTGTGAAAATCTGGAAGACACGTCCTCGACACCAATTTCTATGAGGTGAGAAACTTGGAGTACACACAAGAAAGACAATATGTTTTTGCAAGATGGATATTAGATATTATTTGTTGCGAGCTCTTTTTGTACTCAACAACTATAATTGATCTGGGACAACAGGAGCCTGTTAGAATAAACACATTACACCAGTACTGTGTACAGTACCTGATTTGAGAGATAGCAATCCCTTTTAACAAGAATCAGCTACTCCCCTTGTTTTTTTCTAAAATAAGCAATCTGAATTGAAAGCCGTTAGAAAAATCATCATCTAAAGTAGTTTCTCACTACTAATACAAGCTTTCTTGTGTCAGGCAACAAAGTAGAAAAGACTACTTTGTTGCCTTTCTCTTTCTAAAGCATCTACAACTGGCAGGCCAAATTTGAGACCTGCCTTCTTTCAGCAGCCAAAAAATTGGACAACTGAATAGCATATTATACACTCAATAAATTGTAAATAACCTGCATATACCAGCTAATTTAAGTTTAAAATAGGTAAAATAGTCAGGAACTTGTTTCATCTGGTAAGTAAAACTCTTGAGCTTGAGCAGTTCCTTAAATTCAATCAAATTGTTTTCCTCAAGATCCATAAATTATCTGAGAAATCAACAAAAATGCTACAAAATGCCTTATCTCACAATGTTAAAGAATGTGACACAATGATATCTGGATACCTGATCTGGATCTTAGTGCACCTGCTTGATGATGTCCTTTACTTTTCTTTGACATTTCTTTGTGTCTCTGTGTCACAGTGACCGGACTGTGAAGATCTGGCGTGCAAGCGGTGGACTGGACAGCACCTCAGAGGTGGTTGACAATGTGGACGAGGTGGCAAGCAACTGAACAGAGCGCCACCTGCTGGGTTTGACTATGGAAGAACATCAACAGCATCCAGTGATGCTGCCTCTCTAAACTTTGACCCCTTACCTCTGAATCCCAATGCTCAGCCCTAAAACACACCTTCATTGCGATGTAACCTTTATGACTGCGCCAAGAGGAAACACTAACGTCAATAGCTGTGTTGTTACACTCTGTATTCTCAGAGGCTTCTGCTAATCACATTTACTTAACTGTATTGGAGTTTGAACTTTGTCCTTTCTCTTCTGCACTGTCGACAGTTATTTGACTCACAAAATGCTGAAGAGTTTAACACAGCTCTGTGCTGTGTCAGGAAAACAACACAACGAGAAGAAGGTGGCAGAGCTAACAGGTTGGTAGCGGGTCTTCACAACCCAGTTCTCCAGTGTCTTTAGATTGTTTCCCTGCACCAATGTCCCCATGCTTTTTTTATCCCCACTACTATCAAAAGTGTCTTTACTTTGTGTAGAAACAACAAATCCCCTAAATGTCTCTTCCTAACTGATTGTCTCTGCTGTCCTGCACTGCACTGGTGAACAGAACACACTTTACAGTCACAAACCTGCTTCAAGGAGATGTTTGACACTATGGGGGATGGGATTATTCGCTTGCCTCTGTCTGCAATGGATTCAATTAGCATTCACTCCTGGGCCAAATGACTCAGGTATATTTGACACAGGTTTTATTGGCCTCAGAGATGAGAGAGCACCTTTGAATGCGACGCACGGGGGGAGAAAGACAAGTGGCAATGGAAGATGAGTCAATCAATGAGTACCTGCTAATTTCTGTGTGAGAGGTATGTGATGAGAAAATCGCTACCATAGTATGTCTGGTGAGGTCATGTGCTGTCATGTCAAATGGAAGGCTACGTTCCTCTTATTCTCTAAGTTTATTTACTTCCTTTTCCAAAACAATTTGGTTTTGGGCAGAATTGTATTTATTCTAAGCTGACTGGAAGCTATCTGCTAGCCTCATATTTATTAGCATTGAGCTTGTCGTCAAACTCTGCGAGCAGTCAAATAAATGTTTTTCCCAAAATGTCGAACTGTTCCTCTAACTCTTGAGCACTTGTGAAAACAGACGTGATAAGTATTTGACATTTCCTAAATATGAGCAGGATATTCTACACCTGGTTCTTTGTAAGTGAAAAATTGTATGTTCACTTTTCACACGTCGCTGTTAACAATCACTGAACCCACACTACAGAGTCTACGTCTCCTGCTGCTAAGTCATGTGCTCACCTTCCTTCACCCTATGAGAGGGCTTCTTGTTGTGGACTCCAGGTGAGGTCCACTCTGTACCGTAGCAATGTGTATGTATATATATATATATGTAATAGCATCTTTTAGTTTCTCTGAGAGGAGAGACCTTCAGACTCTGCCCAAGTAGTGAGCCTAACCCCGTCTGATCGCCACGCTCTGAGACACACTCCCTGTCTCCATGATCTGTCTCTGTCACGATTGTGTGCCGTCACTTTTGAATGTTCTGTGAAACAGCAGCTGTAGACATTATTCAAAATACATATCTGATGTATGTAAACAATGTGTTTTGAGAAGAATCTGACTGAATGTTAGTTTTGTGGGACCACCGATCTGAACACAGTCTCCCACGAGAGGCGAGAGTAACACTTTGGAAGGTGCTTTTCCTCCAGTGAGGTGGCAGGCTTTGGTCTAGTGGCTAAAGGTTACTGTTACTTTTTTTCCCTTGTTTTGTTATGCTGTCCTTGTTCCACATTTTGGTTCTTCCCTTCTGGAGTTTCAGTTGCCAATCCCAAGCGGCGGACTCTAGCGATTCTAATGTCAGATGCCTGGTGAGAATAAACGCCATCTGTCAAAAACAAACAACTCTGTGTGGTTTTTAAGTATTATCTCTGCTATTAATACACCTGCAGGTTAGCTAGTATAACAAATATATTTTTTGTTAATGTGTCGTAAAACATGTAGAAGAATTTCTGTGAAGTTGTTGACCACCACTAATTCGGGGAAAAAAAATACTTATATATTCTTAGATTTTTTTTACACTTTTTTGTTTGTTAAGAGACAATGAGAAAATCAACCAATCCTCAAAACTTGGTGGAACATATATTTTTACAGCTGCTTCATTGCTGTCTTCATGTTCACATTGTTCATACATTTATCCCAATGCAGATCTGACAGCATCCTTGTTATTTGACGTAAAGTTGATTAGTTTCCCACATGTAGAGTAGATTTAATTTTTCCTCTTTTGCTGGCTGCCAGTAGATTTGAATAGAGATCCATGTTTCTTCTTAATAGCATCTCTATTATCAGTCCAAGAAGCATCTTAGATGAAAGAAACACAAGCAGATAATAGTACTACTCCTGAACATGCCCTGGATGTCAGAGTCCTCCCAGATATTAAAGGTAAACTACAGTCTGTTCTGTTTCAGGATAAAATCATTTTTTAATGCGTTTTATATGATTCTTCCAAAATCCATTAATTTATCTGAAGACACAAACATGGGCATTTCATGAACAGTCAAACAATCACCATCAAGTGAAGTCAGAAGAAACTTAATCATTTTTCACAATCAAATGCATGGGTTATCATGTACAACATCTTTCATAAATCACTGACAAAATACATATGTAGTGCTGGACAAATTGGAATAAATGTTCATGAAGTAATCCATCTCGTTTTCTTTTCCAGGCTTCAGATAAAGTAAGAATCAAAACTAAACCATTTCAGTTATTAATGAACTTTACACAAGAATATTTCATCCACAATTTGCCATGTCAGGGAAAATAAACTCAGTGTGTCATAATTTGGACATTGTGACATATTTCAAATATAATTGAGACAAATCCTCCAACACTAGCTGCTCCACCAAAGAGGCATTTCCCCTCTAGACTTATCAAACGTTTCAGTTCAATTACGCTCGACATTTTCAATTTACAATATGGAACATCGTGTATCTTCTATGATCCAATAAGTAAAGCAAGGACAGGGATATATCTTTAAATACCCTCTCTCTTCTCAGAAGAAATAAGTTACTATTCATCACATGCTATAAACAGCAAATCATTTACAAATAAAAGCAAAGATAAGAGAAAAATACCCCAAAATACAATTGCAGCAGAAGGTTTATTCAAACTTGAATGATAGACCTCTGCTGGACTAAACTACTTAGTTCCACATCTGACGGCTGCTTACACAATTATTAATCAATAATAACTATCCACCATTATCCAACACTAAACCTTTATGGGTTGCAGTCGGGGGGCTGGAGCTAGTCCAAGCTGACATTGTGAGAGGTGAGGTACACCATGATAAGGTCAGTAGTGCCATTCACATTATATTAGAAAGATGGACGAGGTGCAGAGAGGCTGGGTACATTTTGATTTGATACGACTGATGATGGCAAAGTTAATGTGGAAGATGGATTTTTTTAACTTCTTAATGGTGAAAATGAAAACTCAGAGTCAGGACGACATCATTTTCCTGCCTGTGAACCACTTTGGGTCGATGTGGATCGAGAGCTCAAAACAAGTTCTCTGTGGACTGTGCCCACGCTCCAATCAACGCCTTGTCGCGCATGAAGGACATTAATGACATTAAGAGTTGTTTTATATTAGGGTAGTTTCATGAAGTACTAGAACAACTTGTTTTGGATGGACTTCAATAATATGTAATAACCACTGACAATCCATTTGGTTATCAAAAGAAACATGGCACAGATTTGTGTATATAAGATATGATAAGATAAGATTTGATAAGATAGATAATCCTTTATTACTCCCACAATGGGGAAATCTGCAGTATTACATCAGCAAGAGTCAAAAAGACATCAGCAAGTAATAAGTAACATGAAATACTTAAGTGTAAGGAATAGCAAAAGTATTTAGAAATATATGAATGTAATTAAACTAATATGTACAGAGTAAAGACAGGAAGAAATATATGCAGTGTGATAATATGTACAGTGACTTGATTGCAAATTAACTATTGATATTGCACAAACAGATGAATATAGCACAGTGAATATTGCACAGATCTGAAATGTTAAAGTGTTAAAGAGCAGTCCATAATGGTGGTGCATGTAGTTTTTACTGGGAGCAGAGCTGGTTATACAGTCTCACTGCTGCAGGAAGGAACGACTTGTGATACCTATCCTTCAGACACTTAGGGTCAATCTGTCTGTTGCTGAAGGAGCTGCCCAGTGCTGCAATGGTGTCTTAATAGCTGAAAGCAAAGATTTATTTCCAAACTGTTTTTATGTTGGACCAAGCAGCCACTAGGGCGGACAAAGTCAAACATCTAGATCACGGTATCAGGGAGGCTTTGTCTGATGATGATGATGATGACGTTCACTGTCAGTGTTGTATGTATGCACAAGCCAATATGATGGTAGGTAAATTTCACATGTGTACAGGTGATGTTAAACTAGCCCTTTATAGCCCACTCCATTCTATACTGCTCACTTATGAAGCAGTTACACAGGAGGTAAAATGAAAAAGCCTCAGGTGGCATTTAATTATGCATTTAGAATCTCTCTTAAGCTCCAAAGATGGACCAGTGCAAGTCAGATCTGTGTGGCCTGTAATGTTCCTACGTACCGTGCAGTTTTCTATAGAAATGTAAGTGTTGATTAACTGATTCAACAAATGTCATCAACAAATGTCATCCCGATGTGGTTAACTGAGCCTCCACAGAGTGAAACCGGTATCCCTCTTGTTTCTGGAAACACTGGATCACTTGTATTTGTGAGCTGCTGATTGTATCTTTGTTTGTATTTTGTTTTTATTTTATATAGTTATGGACCTTTTTCTCTGCAATAAAGTTGAATTTAATCTCAAAGTATTTTATTTATGAGTAAATGACAAATACAGCTTCTGAAAGGGTCTTTTATATATATATATATATTTTAGCTTGGAAAAATATGTTTAAACAAGTGTCATTGGTTTTAATAAGTTTTCAAACTGCTTCAAGACATTTTTGACAGTATTTTCACTACCCAAACAATTTCAGGTGGCACAACCAAATATTGAAGATATATATGTTTTAATCGACATCTTTGCCAAATAACCCATTATTAATATGTGGTGGTTGTTTTTTCTTTACATATACATTTATTACTATTGTTTAGGCCCTGAAGGCTTGTAGACATGATACCACCTTACACTGAAATAAACTTTCCTTCACACTGCTTACGTTTCATAAATACGAGCGCTGTAAAGACAATTGAAGAAAATCTGCCGGTGTCTGTGGTCCTCACACACTGTGATAAACATGACCAGTAATTGCCTATGGACCAAATAAGATTGTCACTAAAGCTGCTTTCAGACACGCACTGAACTCTGGTTAATCTCTGAGGACAGCTGTGGCTGAGGGGTAGAGCGGTCGTCCTCCAACCTGAAGTTCGGCAGTTCGATCCCAAGTCTTCCCCATCTGCATGCCGAAGTGTCCTTGTGCAAGATGCTGAACCCCGAATTGCCCCCTATAGAACAACAAAGTGCTGCTAATAGATGCACTGAATGAATTGTGTGTGAATGGATGAATGTAAAACTGTACTGTAAAGAGCTTTGAGTGGTCGTCAAGACTAGAAAAGCGCTATATAAATACAAAACCATTTACCATCTAATCTGACATTATCTGGAGGGACCGCATGTGATGTCTAACATCAGCCAAGGTTTGTCAAAGCCAGTCTCCGCTTTTGTGACACTCCAACACACAGCAATGTCCCTGCTCGTCACTCACAGTTGTTTTAACATTAAATGCTCAAATTAACAAAAGTCCGATGAAAATGTTTTAAACAAAATTGTATCTAGTCAAGTAATTCATACAAATATTCCCCAATAACTAACTCTAAGTCTAAGTCTGTCCAATAGCTTTGAGGACATTCCACTCAAAAAACAAGTCAATGTAATGGGGGCACTAGAGGAGAAGTCGAGGGGTCCCCAGATTCACTTGGATTCATCCTTTCAGGAATGTCTGAACCAAATGTAACGTGAATCCTTCAAGTAGCTGTTGAGATATTTCAGCAAGGACTAAAGTGGTGGATTTACTGACCAACAACTGGTGAGTTATATGGTGAACAATATTTAAAACAATTAATTTCCTACAACAGGAGTTTACCTTGGAGTTGTAGTTTTGGTATGTTCACTTAAGTACAGGATCCCAGTACTTATCATGAGACAATATAAGTAAAAGGCACCATTACAGTTTGAAATCAAAGTACGTTGTACAGAGTGTAGAGCCCATACTTTGGTCTATATAAAGAGACTTCATCTTACAAGTGGTATTGTGTCACAATAACACATAGATGTGATGCTGTCACAGTCCAGTGAGATCACTCACACACTCAGACTTTGTTCAGAGGCTTAATGAACGACTTGGGAGGCCATCTGGTTTGGTCCGTCATGGATCTGCAGGACTGTGTGACAGCTGTGACAGTGACGGCGCCTCCTGATGCCAGTGTGACAGTGTTGAGTGTGTGTGTGGATGTCACTGACGAAGTCTCAACACGCTGAACGCTGTTTTAAATCACTTGAACTGAAGTGCATCTTGTTGAAAGCAAGCTACGACCTTCAGTGCTCCTGTGCTGGGCTGCAGCTAGAAACTCTGAGGTTATCCACCTGACCTCTTCCCAGAGAGAAACACAGAGGCTCATTGGTCAGTCGCCTCTTCTTTTGATGTGAGTCTATTCATCCTCATTAGAGACAAAACAGCACAACCAGCTGTTTCTCAAGATGCAAGGATGTGCACATTTAGATCGCTGCCCTGCTGCTGCTCATTGCCGAGCAGATCTCTGCCCCTCAGAGAGAGAATTTGACCTGCCTCAGCACAAACTAGATTTCAAACAGCCTTTTACACTGTGCTAAGCAACATGGGAACAGGTGATTTTTACTGAGGGTGCTGACATTTCATTTATGTGCCCATTTTGTTCAGGAAATCCTACTCATCATCATTTATACTGTACTACAATAAATAGTATACTATTGGTTTGGGTTTGAAGACTTGTATAGACATTATATTAAATTGCACCTCACACTAGAAACAAATCTTCCTTCACACTGCATGACATTGCATAAATACCAGAGTTGCAAAGATAACTGAGGTGTCAACATCACCAGTAGTTGCATTCGGACTCATGAAATGATTGGTTGTCACTAAAGCTGTTTTCAGAACTCTGGAGGAGCCGCCTTTGAAAACACAAATGTCAGAGTCAGGACTTTCATGTGTGTGTGTGTGTGTGTGTGTGTGTGTGTGTGTGTGTGTGTGTGTGTGTGTGTGTGTGTGTGTGTGTGTGTGTGTGTGTGTGTGTGTGTGTGTGTGTGTGTGTGTGTGTGTGTGTGTGTTTTAAATATGTTGTCTAAATGTATTTGTATTATTGTGTTCTGGACCCTGTTGAAAACGAGATGGGGAAACTTAAGGGGTTAATCCTAATAACAAATGTCTCATATAAAAACTCTGGATAATGTCTGACTGCGTTGGTGTGAGAGAACAGCAGGAGATCCTCAGCAGGATTTCCCAGAGCAAGTGGGTGGGTTGATGATGTTTCTAAAACATGACAGACGCAAAAATTAACAAAACAAATCAAATAAAGGATGAAATCAACTAGGATGAAAGAGAGGAGCTGTAGACATATAAGACGCCAATGGAGCTTGGTGTTGATGAGAAGTTAACAGAAACACATGATCTTTGCAGCAGCCTTTGTGCGTTTCCTCCTGCCTCTGCCTGCTGCCCCACCCCTCACCTGGACACGCCGGACACTTCTATTCTGTTGTGGACACATCTGAGCTGAGAATCTCCTGCTGCGTTGTTCATATGAAGAAGACAAAACCCGGAGAATACATTCTCTAGAGTTCATGTCTGAAATAACCGTCTTGCCTCCCTAAGTGCACCCTGCCCATGCTCTCACATGACCAGAGTCTTCAGCTGTGGAGACTGTGGAGAGTGGGCTTCTAGCAGTTTCTCAGTCAGTGCACGTTCATGTGTTTTGGGGCCGCAGCTTTGACAAGAGGGCCAATGGGAGGGGATGGGCATTTAGCATACTTTCAAAGTGTAGCCTGACCTTGTTAGACTTTCCAGGATAACAAGCCCTAGATTTAATTAGTGGATCATCATCTGTTATTTTGACATAAATTCATTGTTTAAGTATATTTTCCAGCAAAGATACCAAAACATTTGATGGTAAATTTGATCACATGATGTGTGGGCTCAAGGAATCTTTCTGTCACTGATTTCTGATGTGTCCAAATGATTGGTTAATTAAGAAAAGAATAATTTGAGTAATCAATGATGAAAGTATATAGGTTTTCCTAAATAATAACAAATCAAAATATAATTGAACTACATATATGTTCATTCTACCGTTATATATTTGAGATTTTGGTAAAGTTTTGGATGTTTTTCTATGATTCAAAATGAATCTGTGTGTGCGTGGGTTGTGGGTCTGAATTATTCTTGCCTGCACAACATTAGTCTTTGACAATGTTCTCAGCCGTCAGGCAGGGGTGAGGAGGATAATGAAGTTTGGAAGAACTCCATACATCTATCACAGTCTCAATTTGGCAAATTAGGGGAAGGAGAGATTGAGGAGAGAGCAATTAGGAGCAGTCAGAGGGGTTTCACATTCTAATAACTTTGAATCTATTTGTGGCACTGGAGCATGAATATAATTCAAAGCTCTAAATTCACAGGCACTGGAACCTTAAATAATACAACACAAACTTAATGTCATGAATGAACTTTGATAAAATATATTTGCCATTCCAAAAAAATAATAACATTGTTTTGATTGAATTAATCTGAACATTTTTAAGGGTTTTATGACCAATAAGAATCTCATATGAAAGTACACAAAGAGATAATTAGAAATTACTTTGGAGGAGGTAAAGTCGTAATGAAGCGATATTAAAGTTCATATATCAGGCAGCAGCATCAAGGGGTTTGTCTCTAAATCACCATCACCTTCATTATTACAAATGATCCAAACCACCTCTTCCTCTGCATGGCTCCCTCAGCTGCTGTATGAGCTAATAGTGTGCTAATACTGTGAGGAGCTGAGATGAATCTGGCCTAGCATCGCTCCCAACGGAATCAAAGTCTAAAGCCACACTCGGTATCTCTGCCACATTCGGTGTTAAGATTTTTAATTATAGTGAGTTTTTTTCAGAAACGCTTTAAGACCTTGATGTCTCATTGGGAATATTGTGTGTTTTCACCATGGCAGCGTTTGGAATTTTAGTTCTTTGCCACGTATTGTTATAGATTCTGCCCTGACAGATCTTTACCAATTTCCCGTGTTTGATAAGAGTCCCGTTCGGAAGAGATCTACAGGGCAATTTTGAAACAGTCATAGTGCCTACGGGAAGAACCAATGAACCAATGACTAGTGATGGGAAAGAAGGCATCAAGAATGTGTGTGAGAGTTGGGGCAGCTTGATTGAACTAAAGGGGACTGTTGGGCCTTGGTGAAAGAATGCACTCTACTGAGTTCTATTCTGGTGTTTGATAAAAGTCCAGACTTGAAGGCTAAATCTACAGGCTAAATTTCAGTCTTGGTTATAGCGCCACCAGCTGGCATGGCTGGAAATGTTTTTTATTATTATTATTAATCTCCTATCGTCCTTTTAAAAAAATTATCCCATCAGATTACATAGATGTGCCTGTTTACACTGGTCAGAATTGTCCTTAGAGATTGTTGAGGTGACAGACTGATTTAGATTTTTAGATAAATTGTCGTTGCCATATTCACTGTGACACTTGGATAAGGTTCCTCATTAGAGCCTTTCTACAGCATTTAACTTTAACTAGTTTTCACATCACATTTCACCTACATTTGATGGGCAGATATATCAGGCCAAGAATGACTAAATATTTTTTGTTGTTGTAACCCAAATATACATTGTCCTAGAGTCCCAGCTTATGGACTACAAGCCAATATTCAATCATAGTCATGGTGCAACAGAAAGTCAACCCAGTATAGTAATCATCATTCCAGGTACATGAAATGTTATGGTCTAGTCTTTTCACAGTGACAAAATGTAGGTTTGGTGCATGCTCACTAGCGCAATTAGTGGACACAGGTGTTGATACTTATATCAACCGCCCCACACACAAGAGAGGACATCTCACTTATTCGCAGACTGTCTGATGGTCGCAGCAGCTCTGTCAGGTGATGTCCAGCGTGCAGCCCGAGAAGCACCGGGAGTGAGGGCCCGTCCAACTCTGCTGGCAGCTTTAATTACCTTGATTTTCTTTAAAGCCAGACAGACCTTCGCTAGAACACAGTGTACTGTCAATGACAGAAAAACAGCAATTCAATGTGTGAAGCTGTTGCACTTGAATCGTTTTTTTAAATTACGACTTGTTCTTGACGCAGTATCAGCTCTTGTTTTAATTTTGACGGGTAATGTTCTTCCAACAGTCTGTACGCTCATTCTCTCTCTGTGTTCAGCCTAGATTAAATTCTCATGAAAGGAAAATACTCTGAGATGTAACCTGAGAGAAATGGTTGATTCATATTGGCTATTTCTTATCCTCTTTTTTGGTATCGTCTCAGAGGCAAATAGGAGTCATATCATGTTGCTGTTCTTTGTCCTTTGTGTAAAAAGCCAGGTGCATCAATTTGCCCTGAAAATTACTCTGAATTTTTGGAAGCCACATTAAGCTCCCTCATCCAGAAGGTGACTCAGAGAAATGGCTGCAATACTAACATGCAAGAAGTCGGTGTCAGCTCGGTGAAAAAGAAAAAAATCAATACAGCACTGAGAGGCCCTTTTACAATCTTACACAGAAACGACTCAGTGCAACAGCTTACATAGTATTTGTCCAGATGACCATATATTTTTGTAAGGTGGAAAATACCATAACATATTATAGGACCGAAATGGATATTCTGCATTACATAATCTAAATATACTATGTAATTTATAATAACAAAAAGAAAAAATTATAACCTGGGAAATCTCTGGGAAAAAATCGTCCTATCTCACATTGTTCAAGAAAGTGAATCCGCCCCATCCATATCTGCTCCAAGATTGCATGGGTTCTGCCCTGAACCTACTGAATCCTTTCTGAAGGTTTTATGGTAATCTGTCCAGTAGTTTCTGTGAAATCCTGCTAACTAACACACAAACAAACGAATAAACATGAAAACTTAACCTTCTTGGCGGAACCTTCAAAAACATTAACACTGGGACTGAACCGCCTAAAATGACAAAATCCAGCGTTGAGAAATAGATATCTAACATGACTTTTGCTTTTATTTGTTTTGGCTCATGTCACTAACATTAAGGAGGATTGGGTTTACGAGCTGTACTGCGGTCAGTCACCAGGGGGCGATCCAGATGGTTTGGCTTCACTTTTGGGGAGCTGTCATGTCAACCATTCTTAGTCAGTCTTCACCTCTGACATCGGTGATCCCCTGATGTTCCTGCAGCACAACAGTAAGGCTATAATGTGTGGTTTCAAATCATCATCTCAGCAGTTAATTACAGGCTGGAACATACATGTTAGTGAGACCCCAGAGAAAACACCCAGCCCCGGAACAGGTGTTTGACCTGCAGAATAAACCTTCTGTCTGTTTCTTCAGACTAACTGAGGCTGACACATATATTTCTATATTTAGCTCTGTGGTTCATGCTGGGCTGGTAAATTGAGATTGTTTTGCTCAGGTGGTTTTTGTTGTCTGTCCACAATGCAGCACTCTTTACAGCTCCAATCACAGTGTTATCATCCCTCTCAGCTCTGGTAGCGGCACCAGCTCCTGCAACACATATTTCATACCTGACAGTTGTTGAAGGAAGCAGCAAACTCCAGGTGGGTGGGGATTAGAGTGTGTTGTACTAGTTGCAGGTGGACAGAATTATGATAACCCACAACTAGTGTGGTATAATCCCTTGCGATTTTTCTGCTAAAATAGATTTTTTTTTTGCTGAATTGAGGTCAAAATATCAAAAAATGGCGGGGTTCAACTTTTCAGGACCCTCGATGGGGGCGCCACTCCTTTACAATCCCAGCGCATCAGCAGCTGTTTTGGCGTTATATAACACTAATGAGTAGGGATGGGAATCGAAAACCGGTTCTTGTTTAGAACCGGTTCCCAGTGAACCAATTCCTTGGAATCGTTAGCGAAATTCTTTAACGATTCTGCTAACGGTTCCCTGTGCCGTTGCGCATGCGCGAACTTTTTCATTCAGACGGCAGCAAACATGTCATGGCGGCAACCCGGAGTAGCTCGCCGGCTACTGCGGCTTCGCTCGGCAGTAGCCGGCGAGCTACTGCGGCTTTGCCCGTCGGTAACGTCGCAGTAGCTCGGCGGCTACTGCAGCTTCGCTCGGCGGTAATGTCGCAGTCCCTGCAACAACAACAGCTCCCTGAGTCCATGGCCCAGAGAGTGCATCAAGAGGTCCAGCTGTACAGAAGTCTGCCCTCCATCCCCTCTACGAATAACGCCACCCTTTGGTGGTGGGACCAGAGACACACTTTACCCCTGCTGTCAGGTCTAGCTGAGTCCTATCTGTGTGTTCAGGCATCCTCCACCCCATCTGAGAGAGTGTTCTCCACGGCTGGAGACACAATTAGTCCTGAGAGATCCCGTATCCTTCCGGAGAAAGCAGACATGCTTATTTTTCTGCACAAGAATTGTTGATTTTGTTGATTACAATTGCTGGTGCAGACTTGATGGTATTTGCCACTGCTAGTTTAATTTTGGCAGCTCAGTTTTCATATACCCTTTTTAAAAAAGGAAGGAGCATTGTAGTTTCTAGTAACATGTTTAAATTAAACAGAGTAAGTTTTATTTAAGTTATATAAGTTTTATTTTATCGTAATTTCTACAGAAGAATGTCAGGTTTATCTTTAGTTCAAGAGGAATACGTGAATGTTTTTGGTTATTTAAAAAATGTAAATGTTTATGTATACATACTGTATATGGTGTGCATCATTATAGAAAATTATATAAAAGAAAATTAATGTAAATAAACCCGTTTGTGCTCTTTTTTTCCCCCCCTTGCCCAAAAAGAATCGATAAGAGAATCGATAAGCAATCGAATCGATAAGCAGGAATCGATAAGGAATCGGAATCGTTAAAATCTTATCAATACTCATCCCTACTAATGAGCTCATTTTAAAGCTGAATGGATCCGTTAATTTTGCTTCATTTTTGTTTTATGTCCCGTGTAAACATTTTTTATCCTATTTTAAGACACTGCATCATTAATCATTTCAAACTTTACTTTGTTCCTTAACGTATTAGGAGATTTAAGTCACACTGCTTTATTTCTTTGTATTCATACTCCAAACATGTATAATTGTTTTGTTTACCACCCACAGTGCCGACTCAGCTGGTTCTTCTCTGGATGATCGTAAGATTCTGATGGAAGAAACAAGATTCTCTTTCCTGCTTAATTGTTCACCTCAATTACCTAAATAGAAAAGATGTGTGTGGTAGAATCAGCCTTTGAATAGATCATTCATCTGTTTAGAAACGCTCATAACATTATTAAATACAGTAATCAAATAACAAAATAGCTTATTTTTCAGCAGTTATTGTAAAAAATACTGCTGAGAAAAGAGATAATTTACTGCCTCCAGAATTAGACCAAAATAACTGTCTCATTTTCATAGGAAGGGAAGAAGTAAAGAGGAAAGTTGCTGCTGTCCCAAATGTGTGTTTTTAAAAATGCATGAATCTCAGCTCCCAGCAAAGTAATCAATGAGCTTATTGATCCACCAACCTTTTCAACCACCTGCAGTTCTATTGTGGCCATTTTGTTCAAATCTGCACTCTTAAACTTGGAGTACACGTTGTCATCATCTGTCTGATAGTCGTCCACTTCTGCAAGTCCTCTTGAAAGCACTTTTACTTCACTGGCAACGAACCTGCACACACACTGACTTTTACACTTACAAAGACTATGCATTGATTTCCTTTGTTTCTCAGAGGTCGACCATAACCTTAACCGTTAATATATCAGACCCAGTAAGTCTCAGTCTAAGACCTGACGCTAAACCAGAAAACTTCCTCACCCAAAATTAAATGTTAAACCTTGAATGGATCTCATGTTATCCCCTACTCACAAATGGAGCTTGCATTTATATAGACTACTTAGGAGTACTAATTATAATTGCATTTAGTACACCCAGCCCTCATCCTCACCTCAATTTAAAACCTAAAACCAACTCTTGAATTAGCCATTAGCCATTCTTTTTCAATGTATCAAATTTTGGGTCTTTACACAGAATTCACATTATTGTCTTCATGTATTTTCAGAGTTCTGACATTTAACTAAATAACATTTTTGCAATTCAGTGTTTTTGTCCCCAGAGCATGAAGGTGAGTAATGTTTGGTGATACGCGGAATTTACATCTAGCACCACATGCAAATGGTTTGGGACCAAATGTCTGAACAATTCAGTCTATTGGAGAGTTTTGTTGTGTTTTTTGTTTTGACGATCATGTTATGAACCATGAATTGTAAAAACCTTGTTGACCCCTTCATTTTTTATTTCTTATCTTGATCTGTTGAATTCTAACAATTAATAAATTGTGTAGAAGATATAATGTTTTTCATCCTGCCTGATCTGTATATCTCCTGCAAATACCGCCAGAGCAGCAGTAGGCTAAGTGTTTAACTGAGCTTCTGTTGTACAAACATGCTGGTTAGCAGCATTGCTAATCTAGCTAAACTTTTGAAACAACGATATTGAATAGAGCGGCTAATATCCTGAGTTTAACATCTGTTTCTTCTTTAGTTATTTGCACTTGTTATTAAGCACCACAACCTAAAGACAACACACACCACTACATTATAGTGAAGGCTGACTATACCATAGCAAGCTGCTAGCTAACTATGGTGCAATACACCTTTTTCACGGCAGCCATTCTGACATCAAATAGTTCAACACAGGCGTTACTAATCACATTATATAAGGCTCTATCTAAATAGAGCACATCCTTAATTATGTGTCAATTATGTGCATTTGTTTACTGTCCCTTTAAAATAAATAAATTATAAACAATCTTATTATCAAGTTTAACATAAAAATTGTAATAAAAATAATTTAAATGTTATTTCCAAAGACAAAATGAAATCAAAACATTGAACCAAACCAGGTCCGGATCTTAATAATAATGACAGTGCTTTAAACAATAATATAAAAATGATGATGATGATGATGATGATGATGATAATAATTATAATAATAATAATAATAATAATAATAATAATAATAATAATAACATGATTTGTATAGCATGTCATGCAAGGAAGTGCATTACAAATTGCATTCACATGAAATACAAGAAACAAGTCAGAGACAAAATAGCCTTAATAACTATAATTTAACTTAATGTGGAAAATAAAACCTGCCTGATGATAATAACAGTAATATGAATAATAACAACAACAACAACAATAATGATACTATTAGTAATAAAATAAGTAAAAGTAATCATATTAATGAGATAAAATAAAGATGCAAACAGAGTACACTAAAGTAGGTAAAATACATGTGTGTGTGTGTCCCTCTCTCTCTTTCTCTCTCTCTCTCTCTCTCTCTCTCTCTCTCTCTCTCTCTCTCTCTCCCCCCCCCCCCCCCCCCCCCCCCCTCAGGAGCACCGAGGCGCACAGAGAGGCGCGCGCGACCCCGACGCCCTCCAGCTCCTGCTCGGTTCTCTCTCTCTCTCCCTCTCAGTCTCTCCCTGCCTGTCTCTCTCTCTCAGACATCAGGAGGCTCGTCGTGCTCGTCTCTCTCTCCCCTCTCTCCCTCTCCACGCGAGGCTTCCCGTTCATTCATCCATCCTTTCCGCTCTCTCATGCCGCCGTCAGGGCGCTGGATACTGGGCGCTGTGTGATCGACTGATGAACATGGCGTGCATCGGGGACGCGGACCCGTTCACCGCTGCCATACCTGCCACCAAAGTTGAACTCACGGTGTCTTGTAGGTGAGTAGAAGTGCAGTGTGGGCTCAGCGCGGAGGTGTTGGTTAGAGGCAAAGTGTCCACAGGATTCTGCTGATTGACTGAGGAACTGTTGTTTCACAGTGGTTGTAAGGATGGATGCTCACGCACCAGATGGGGGTCCCTCTCATCCGTGTATCGGTGGAGGCTTGATGGTGATTTGGGGACTGAGTTGGAGACGTGCAGGGAAATGCAGCTGGATGTGGTGCGTCTGTTGGCAGCACTGTGGCTCTGGGTGATCTCCTGACGGAGGTCAGCGTGGCCAATACCCCAGCTCTGACACAAGTGAGAGCTGTGGGGATTTAGGTTTTATTATTGCTGGAAATAGTCACTTTCCTTTCTGAGTCAGACTTTGTTTATATATTTCATATGTTCATGCTTCTTTCCGAGGATTGTGTGCAGAGACTGGATGAAATATGCATGAACAGTCCGTGTGCTTCAGTTTTACTACAGCAGCAGCTTTCTTAAAGCAGCCACACAGACAAGTTATCACGGTTGTTGGTAAATTAGGCATTACACACCAATCAGGTTCTCCATTGTGAGGGTTAGGGTTAGGGTTATAGGGTGAGGATGTCATACTTCTTTATATTTAATTGTAAAGGAAATACCTGTATTTTCCCCTTTCTATCAACTCACATATTTGTCATCTTCTGTGCATGCACATTATTCAGCCTCCTGCAAAGAAAACATGTGTTAATATTCATTAAGCAGCTAATTATCTTTCCGTAATGATAAATTGTTTGCTCAAACAAAAGGTCACAATAAAGGGAAACACGCCAAGAGTATGGATGTGCATATTGATGATATGATCACAAAAGACAAAGAAAAGCAGATAAGTGAAGCTGGAATAAGGAATGTATTGGTAATTGTTTTTCTGATTAATTTTCTGTTAATTGTCTTGATTATTTGATTAACTGTGTAACATATATTCTGTAGCTCTGTGGAGAGGTGACTTCTATTCCTCAGACGGATATCCCCTCAGTCTATGTTTTGGTGATGGAGGTGGAGAGTGAAACAGAAATGTTTGTTTTAGTTAATGCAGTGAGCGGGATAGCCTTAACATCGATTTTACCTTATTTGCATTGTGAGTTGACTGATTATGTCTCATTATTGATTAGTCGTTAAAGTCATGTTTTCGAGCTGAAAATCAAATTAAGCGGTGTGCTTTTTAAAAATGTCAATGGAAGTTGGAGTTTCACTCTTCCATAGTAACTGTTCCAGAGATTTAAATAGTATCCAATGGTCTTCACCAATAGACGTCCTCTTATACAATTCAGATTTCCTTCCAGACGAGCGGTTCATCTCTTTATCAGAAATAGACTCTGTCGATCCTACACCAGAACATGCCTATCACATGACCATTCATGTACACTGGTCGTGCATGTGCAGGGTAAACAAACTAGATCATCTTCTCTGCAGTTGGTTGCCTAGTTGTAGAAAATATATGACTAAAGAACAGCAATGGCTAAGGATTTCTTATTTTGGACCAATGACGACGAGGTGGTCCATTAGTGGTTAAGAAAAATATTTATTAGTCGTAGCTTTAAATATGAAACATCCAATGGAGGCATCTGCAGGGTTTCCTTGAACCATCATCCACCAGTGTAATACCCACAATTAAATCTGAGATTTTTATATTTTAAAGTAGAGTAGGTAGTTATTATATATATAATATGATATTATTAATGTAAGGGTATTTAATACTAGTCATAAATATTGTCATTTTTTTTTAGCCCTATTGGTTTGGACTAAATATTCTTTTACTTAATGGATCATTATTTTATTCACTTTATTCTTGTAAATCCTTTTAAAGATTTACAATGAACAGAAGAACAAAGGCTTTGGACTGAATTATGTTTCCTCTGACCATATAATCCAGCAGCTGATGCACGGAACTGAGCTTCTGTTGCTGTTTCATGTCGCTCTAACATAAAAACCTGATAATGGCTTCACAAAAGGAATCTGCCTGGTAATGACCTTAATGATTTAGAGATCAAAGCCTGTGATTTTTCTTCCAAAATGATGAAGCCGCTATCTTTAGAAAATAATCGTTCTTTTTTAAATTATGACATCAAAAAGGAAAGGTCTTCAGAGTCATAGTTCATCTTTGTTTTCATACAAAATGCAAACACACCCAATGCGTACACATGCAAACACTGAGTATGAGCTCTGGCCAGGGCTGTGCAATATGACAATGTTGTGTGAGGATAGAATAATGGTTCAAACGCAGACGCTGCAAGAGGCGTTTGCCTGTGGCACTGCACCATATGGCAAAGAATCATGAAGTTGGAAAGAGGTAACAGCTGTAAGGTGGATATGAAATGACTTCTAATGAGATATGAGATGTGGTCATATAGCACAACCTTGACTCAAGCTCATGTTACCTCAAAAGGAAATAAATAAGTACAGAAAACAAATGGAGTTTAGTATTAAATTGCTCTGTTTCTTTAATGTGTGATATGGAGTCTTGAGTCTTAGGATTATTAAGCAATTAGTGCAGTGCCCATTGTGAACCTGCCTGTTTGGAATGGGCTGTTTGTTCTGCCTGTGGTGATGCTGGTTGCAGCTTTCTTTCTGAATCTTTAAAAGTGACTTACAGTTATTGAGCTGCAGCAAGTAAAGAGCAGCTGCAGGACTCAGTCCACAGAAGCCAGAAGCCTAACCCCTGCTGCTGCACAAAGAGCTGTTCATCTGTTTATTCAAAGTTCAGTGATTCTTGACTCATCAGGCAGAACCTGAAATGGATAATCAGTTGTTGTTTCCGTGTTAATGCCTTGTTGGCGTGATCAACAACACCACTTATAGGGTCTCATCTGCCACTGAGCGCTGGTCACCTGTTTAAAATGGAACCAAATTTAACACTGCTTGTCCTCGGGCCCTTAATAATACACATGCTAAGAGAAAGCCAATAAGATGATAGGTGTCTGTCAGTAGGAAACACCATAGACAGACCTTTTGTACAGTTTAAACTGTGATCGACAAAATGACACCTCTGACAAAAATGATGATTTAAGTGCTGTGCCTTTATTTCAATTTGACAGCTAGTATTGTGGATCTTAACCTTCCCTGAAATGTCTTAATGGAACAGTTCAACCAAATCACTAAAAACAATGTTTGAATCAGTTGCCAGTTTATCGACTACCAGCTAAAACCAACCACATTGAGTATTCATGTTAATTGTGCTGTTGTCAAGCTGATACCCAAATGTGTTTGTTATATTTATTCCACAGGATTGTAGAATTAAACTACGCCAGTTTTAGCTATGTGTACACAATTAACTATTAACTCAGTGATTATATTCACACTTATGTGTTGTTTTATTTAAAGAACCAATTGGAATTATGGGAAATGGTATTCAGAGTGTTTGGAGTGTGGTTTAGGACAAGATGGTGAATATTCCTTGTACGTTTGAGGGTCTTCTGCACAAATTAAGTTTTTTTCTTCAGTTTTTTGTCTTGTAATCAACGATACAAGCTGCATTTGAGGGTACACTCAGGCTAAAGGTAAATCTGACTGGCTACTGGCTTGTATGGCCTGTAACTATGGTCGAAAAGTCTGGATTATCTTTGTCTCTGCTGCTATAATTTGACAGTTTTTCTTTTTGTTTAACTATGCATTCCCCCATTTTGTGGAAATGTAATACTGAATATCCTTAGTATGCTGAAGCTGAAAATGAAAATGTTGGCAGCACATCAGAGCTGTTTCAACCTAAATTAAAATCATGTCATTTGTTTGAAAAGATACAGAAATGACTGTGAGAGATAGTGAACTGTCTCTCAAGCATGTGTGGCCAGTGTTATCGCCATATAACAGCACAATTTAGCTTGAGATTGTGATGCAACTTGTGTTTAATTCTGTCGTTTTCAAAGTAGAACCCATTTGCCCACAATGCTTCTCCCATTATCCAATTAGCATAGCCTTGTTCTGACTCCCTCGGTTTCCTGATAGGTCAGGATGACATGCACTGGGTCAAGTCAATTTAAAGTCAGTTCAGTTTCAGTTTTGAGTCAGAGACACAAAGCAGCAAATTCTCATAATTGAGTTGGTGAACCTGTAAAATGTTAAAATGTAAAATGTGTGCCTTTTTTCTGCTATAAAAAGGACTTCAACCATTGATCAGCTAAAACTGACTAAGTTTCATACATGGTGTAAAGTTTTTACTAAATTCGTGTCTTGTTAAGACAATAACCCTGAATACCAGTAGTCATGTGTCCATCCACAGATGAAATTGCAGCAAAAGTTTCCTTCATTTGACAGATGCATTCTATTCTCAACCAGTTAGTTTGATTATATTTTTAAACAGAACCATAAGTGGGTTTCATTTTTCAGCCATTTGCTCAGGCAGAGTCAACACCTTCAGCAACACAACATTTACCAATCCTGAGCTGGTGGGCGGTGTGATTTTCCCACTTTGGTGTCTCTGCATGTCAGCAAAGCTATTGAAACATTCAGTCTAGATAAATCCCACCTTTCAGTGAAAGCCGTCCCTCACTCAATAAGGCCAAACCATCACCAGACTCGTCACGTGTGTAGTCAAGCAGAAGAAGTGACAGATTGATTAACTCAAGTCCAATATTGTGTGTGAGTGAGAGGAAAAATGCAGTCTGCGTCACCAGCAACAGCAGCTGTTTGACTGATCACCACTGATCAGAAGGCCTTGATTATACACATACCCACACACACACATACAAAGTTTATTGGAGGTTAGTTTTGTGCATGGATAGTAAACAGCGAGCCTAGCAGGCCTTTGAAGCTGCAGAATCAAATGAACCCTGCAGATGGTCGTTTGTCTGCCAATGTTAGGCACAAAGATGGCGGCACTCACGTTGGCACGGCTGTCCACTGATCTGCGTGTACCACAGTGGAGAGATAGCTGTGACCTTTGGCCACAAAAGGTAGCAAGTGTATCCCATCGAAGAATCGACGTGTCGCTATGTGGCTCTATACGAGCCGGACAACGACCTGCTGAGAGGCCGGTCGATGTGTCACAGCCAATACTGCACTTTCCATGAGGAAGGTGAAGAAAGAGACAGAAAGATCTTGTGTCCATGTTTTTTTTTTATATTTCAGTTCTGTACACACACAACCAACATTACTCCAATAGTACAAAGGCTGGTCAGGCAAGTACATTTAGCCTGACAAGGTCAGAGTTGAGTCATTTTTAGCACTAGTGATTGAATGCTATACGTTTTATGTAGGGTAGCAAACATTGGATTTCATTTTTATATAATCTGCTAATTCTTATTTTAATTGACATATTAATTATTTATTCTACAGTAGGGGAAAGGATGTGGGAAAGATGTTGAATTTACAATAATGAAAACCAGCAAATATTTATAAATTATAGATTTTAATTTTATTAATAATAATAATAATAATAGAACTCTGATATTAGTTGAGAATTCTCTAGTGTCAACCCTTTTAGTGGCTAAAAAATTAAGATATAAAAATTGAATACAACATTTATGAAACTTCAAATAAAATCTGATATGTTAATACTATGTTTAACCGATGATATATTCTGACGTCAGTAAACAATGCTATAATCATGTTTAAAAATGTAAACTTTGAACTCTAGTTTTTGTTCAATCTGGTCTAATGTGCCTCCCTCTCAACTATCTTGCACCCAAATGTTATATTTTAACTATAAATAATTTCAGTCATGTTAGGAGACACCATCAGGCTGCTATCAACGCTCTCTCGGGAACATTCAGCTTCACTCCGTGTGACGCTCTAGCCTCCAAAACACCTAGGAGACTGCTGCAAGGTGACAAAATCAGCTTTTTAGTCTTTTACAGTTCAGATTTTTATATTGCTCTAAAAACTACTATCCATCCATTTTCTCAGAGGGCATTCATGATCTCTCTTGTCTCTAATGCTTCTCTTACAGTTGACTCTGAGTAGTGCTGCATTGTGCTGCCAACAGTGTAAACTGTTTATTAATTAATGACCATGGATGGCCGCTCAGGGGCTCATTCACATATTCAAAAGCAATATATTTTATTCTTTAGCAGCCAGGGGAAACATAAACCCTGTAGTTTGGGATTTGTTCTGTTTGTTTCTTCTTGTTTTTGCTGTGATGGCTTAATGCACATAGTGTATTTAAAGTTTGTCTTGGACTAAAGTGTAAGTTCTAAATATTGCAGTGTATTTGCAATGACATATGTTCCCTTTACACCAGCACAATCTATGGTGCAACACCGTCATCATCACTATGTTGTCAGTGCTAAAAATAACTATTGAATTAACAGGTCTTTGATAGTGTCCACTTAGTCAACATTATTGGAAGTTGTATTCGATTGCATTGGATTGCATGTGGACTTAATGGTGGCTGCTAAGTGTATTGTGACAATGAAGAAAATGGATAATTAATTTCAAAGACAACTGTATAACACACAGCAACAACTTACTTTGTTTTATTTTTATGATGAGATCATTCTTGTTTAGCCCACCACATGTATTTAAATTCATACATTTGAAATGAGCATATAACAGCAGCAGTGGTAACTGTAATATATCTACATTCTGCACAAGTTAGTGTCACTAGCTTTTTTTCTTCTGTAATTTAGTATCAGTGCTGCTTCTGTCCGTCTGTTGTTTTCTTTCTTTTCACTGTAATTACTTTTAAAAGCACTCAAAAGACTTGAATTGGCATCAGGCAAGTACATTTAGCGTCTTACAATTTCACCTCATGAGCTAATTTGCACAAAACTGTACTTTAAAGCTTTTTAATTTTACTGAAGGTTTTGTTTCTCCTGGTCGGTCTGCTGTTTCTATTAGGTTATGGATTTGAGTCTTGAGACTGTTTCTGAATGTTAATGTACAAAATCTGGAGAGAAATTTGACTCGTGTGATGAAAGAAACTTGTCATACTATAAGCAATATAAGCAAACAGAAGACGGGGTCCAGGTATCGGCTGTTAGAAGCCCTTATATATTACCAATTGCACTGGAGGCTAATTTATCATCAGACAATAACTGATGGGCTCTAAGAGTGGATGTAGCCTGGAAGCCAGACCAATCAGCAACCTTGGCCTATCCCCCGCTTTAGTTCAAACTGATTTACATCCATCCTATGAATCCCATGTCAAAACTGTACAAAAGTAAGAAGAGGGTATATTTTTCTCTAAAAGAAGAACAAACTGCTACTGCACAGTGTCACCTGTTTACATTACTTTGTCACTCTGACCTACACCAAGTTTTGTTGTTGTGATTGGATATTGGGCCGTTGTTGGAAATTGCCTTTGTAAATAGAAGGTCTCAGGCCCATTTATTTTCATTCATTAATTTTTCATACCATTCTTTTGTGATCCTGTTGACAGTGTGACCACGTCACTCTGAATTTGAATATCTCATTATCTCTCATGTAGAATACCATCTCAAGTTGTATATATTCCTCTCATGCACCAAATCTGAATGGACAGGATGAAAGCATCACTCCCCACTAGCGTAACATATCTGCTGCTGTGAGAGAATGGGAATGACTTTTGAGTAGTTCCAAAACGCTAAGTGCACATGCTTGCACACTCACAGTCACATACAGTGAACTTATGTTAGGTTAAGAGAGTCTAATGGCAGCTAAATCCGATTTAATTTTCATTTTACATACAGTGCATTCTGAGTTTCCAGACCCTTTCAAGTTTTCCACATTTCATTATGTTACAGACTTATCTTGAAATGGATTCAATTAATTTTCTCTCTCATCAATCTACACACAGTGTAGTCATCCTACAAGCTTGGCACACCTTTCTTTTGGAAGTTTCTCCCATTCTTCTTGGCAGAATCGTTCAAGCTCAATCTGGTTGGATGGGGAGCGTCCGTGCACAGCCATTTTCAGGATGGCTATTGGGTTCGTGTCTGGACTCTGGCTGGGCCAGACCAGGACTTTCACAGAGCCACTCCTGTGTTTTGGTGGAGGGTTGCTTCGGGATTTTGTCTCGTTGAAATGTAAACCTTCACCCCAGCCTGAGATCCAGAGCACTCTAGAAAAGGTTTTCAGTCAGGATTGCTTTATATATTTCCATCTTTTCCTCTATCCTGACTAGTCTCCCAGTCCCTGTCGCAGAAAAGCATCCACACCGCATGATGCTGCCACCACCATGTTCCAAATCTCTTCCATTTGAGAATGATGGAGGCTACCGTACTCGTGAGCACTTTCAATGGTGCAGAAATGTTCTTGTATCCTTCCTTAGATCTGTCTCATGACACAATCCTGTGTCGCAGATCTACAGACGATTCTCTCGAGCCATGTAAGAGGCTGACCAATGTAATAAGTAATGTAATGATGAGCCGTATAGGCGGTTTTCACTGTATCTATTAAACCTTTTTTATCCGTGTATAACTTCTCATACATTTCCAACAGATTATGATTTGATTGCTAATTACAAAAACTAAAAAAGTTCTACTTCAGGTTCCATCTACATTAATGAAAAGCTACTGGGCAAACACTCCTGTTTGCTCTCTCAGTATTGCAGCGCCTTGCAGCTTTCCTGTTAAGTGTATTGGTTCATGTTCTATCAATATGGCACAGTTTAGATGAAACTGAACAAAGACCATAAAACTAATGGATCAAGTGGGCCTGCTGCAGGCTGCATTATTAATTATTTGAAGCAGTCATTTAGCCTTAATAAGGCACCGGGCAGCTACTGAGACTCACCGCTGCAGCCTTCCAGCTACTTTCCTCCACTGCTGGGATTACTGTCGACAGCTTTAAAGCCAGCATGTCCATTAGAGTCCAGTGATTTCTGCCTAGCACAATATGACATTTTCATTTAGATTCTGTGTTTAAAGCTCAAAATGTGTGTAATAAGTGATATTTAGAATGTCAGTGCAGATAGTAAATTCATTCAAGATACAGTATTTAAAGTCAGCATCTGTAATTCTTTCCAGCTAATATATTTTATGTAGTTTTGTTTTATGTAAGTATGGTTAAAAAGAGTGTGATTTTTTGCTGTTCTTAAAGGGATACGATTGATCTGGCTGCACCGGAGCGAGGATGCCAGGGCCTGTGCACCTTTAGTGTTCACTTTGTTGACAATATATTTACTGAAGCCCAACAACGATGTGAGGCATTATACATTTTTTATGACAATCTCCTTTCCCCATAGAAAACACTTCTCTTAAAGTTCGGCTAGTACTTCTGAATAATCGTGATGTGATGGGGTAATTACTGATATGTTATGCGACATCTGGATGCCTAGCAGCTAGTCTTGCACGTCCCCCATGTAAAGCAAGAGCGGACATTTTGCGAAACAAATGTCTGCCTCTGTGTTTGGGCCTCTTGTTTACATGCAAACGCAGGTTTATGTCAGTCAAACAGACTTTTTTCCAAAAGCCTTCCAAAGAATAATGTAATTTTTTAAATTTTTCTGTGTATTCATGTGTACATATCAATGCATTTGCCATATACCAGTTTCTCTTCAATTGGTTAGCACGTTTTTACAAAGAGGAAAATGTCTGTTAAAAAGGTATCGACAGTAGAGTAGACCAGGTCTAAAACATTGCCAGTGGTCTTAATGTAGAAGACTGCTGAAGACATACTGGACTCATACTGTATTTCTGTAGTGAAATGTCTGTGTATTGCTGATTCTGTCACTTTCCTTCAATAAAGTAGGATTCATTGAGTTCATTATTGAAGACACATTGCTTTGTAGTTGAACAAAAACACCCACAGATAACCTGGGAAAAATCATTGGGAGTTCAGAGAGGGTCTCAGGTGCTTCAGATGTGGATTGATCGGAGCAGCTCACAGTTTTCTTTCGACTCAATTGACCTTATTGATCTGCTGTTATCCTCCCAGCAGGACCAGCTTGTGTGGTTTTTAATTAGCTAGTTTATTGCTCCACAGAGGAAGGCCACTGCACTGATAATAAGCTTACCTGCCCTATGGCTGGTGGAGCTAAACGTCAAGCGGACTTGGGTGAGGTTACTCAATGTTAGTGACCACGCATGCTGCGATCTGGAGCTCTGAGTCTTTGAGAAACATGAGGGTGAGGTGGAACTGTTGCTGAGGATGAACATAAGGGATGGAAATAAAGTAACATGCAAAATAAAGAAAAACATTAAATGAATATACACATTGGCAATCGTCATTGCATGACCTATGGACAGCAAGCATATTCAGTGTTCTCTTTTTTTTTTTTTTTTCAAGAACACATCTTGGTAAATGTTATCTCAATTGTGCTTGCTGATGGAACCCCCACCCCCCTTCTCTCCCTCCCACACAGACAGGTATTTAAAGCTCCTGCTGCCATGTTTCCGCATGTGTGACGTAACTGGTGGGATTTCAAATGTAATTCTGGTGTCGAGGAGGGACCGCTCTCATAAATGTTTGATGAACCACGAGGCTCTCTGCTCGGACCGCTCCAGACGCTTCCTGGGCTGCCCGCGGTGGAAAGGGCTTTTTAAAGAGTCGCCTGTCTCTATCAGGGCCAGGTGGAAGCCCTCAAGTGCACATGAATCAGGGGGCAGTTACCATATCCATATGAGTGTGGGCACTTCTGCCTGCAAATACACATACAGTTGCGTGCTGTCTTTTATACACTTACTTTTTTCCTCCTCTTGTCTTCACCGCATCTTGTTCCCTGCCTCCACTCACACTCCTCTGGGAGCCATCAGGGAACAGTATTTCTATTTATTGGACATTTATCACATTTGGCAGGTGTAGTCGCCCACTTCTCACTCCTACACAATCTCTGCGACTTCATCAGACACAGCCCTGATATGACTACACCATCGCTTATTATCATTTATTCAGGGTTCCAGAGCTGGGGTAGGGCCAGGGGGTGTGCCCCGACAGCGAGGCAGCAGAGCGTGGTGTTTCACCATCTGGGCCACACTGGGATCAGGACAACACTAGTGCCTGATCTAGATACATCACTAGCCATCAACAGATTCCAGACACTCGCCTCTTGTCATACAGGACAGGATGGGTGACAGAGTGCTCGCCCTACAGCCAGCGTGATAGCAGGCAGCCTCATCCCACTCTGCCCCCAGTCTCTTTCTCTGTGCACAATATGGACTAAGTCATGCTTCTGTGGTTATTACAGCTTAAAGTAAAACTCAAATCACAGTCTCTTGTAAGAACCACAGCCTGAAGGCTTTAAAAGTGGCTGTTACAATGGATTCTAAAATATTCACCTTCATGCGTTGAATTTATTCATTTTCCATCAGTATGCTTGGTAGCAGTGTAAGGCGACTGTATATCCATACACATTAACTTCAGCTGTTTTTAAAAAAGAGAACTCTGTTTACAAGAGCGTTTTAGCTTCATCTCAGTAATAATAACAGTGCATAGGAATACATCTGAAATCATGTGAATATTACACGACCATTCACGTACACTGGGCATGTACCTAACGGTGTAAACAGGAAGTGGATTGTCTAATCTGCAATTGGTTGCTTAGTTACAAAATACTACAAATGAGAAACAACAACGATGAAAAGCATTGTAATGAGGATGATGAGGATGTTACTGAGTCATGAGTTGTGACTGATGTGAACCAATTATTGACGACTGCGTCATTGTTTCCAAACATCTCTCTTTCTGAAATGATTCTGAATAATATTTCTGTTATCCAGCTGGAACAAGCTGCATGTTTTGAAAAACACAACCGTCCTATTTTAATGTCGTTCAACTGCATGAGCCATGGGACTATTTTGGTCCAATTATGACCGAGCGAACATATCTGCAGTAAAAGTCAGGGTAATTTTATTTGAAATGTGATGTATGAGCCTAACTGTAGATTTTGAGAGTTGTTAACAAACAGATAGTCCACGTCTGGATATTCTTAACAGCACACTTCAGAATTAGTACGAAGATCAAAATTCATTTATATTGTGGTTAAGATTTTTTGTTTAGAAATGCCTGCTGCTATGATCCAGAACAGATTAAAGTTTATGTTTTTATTACCTTTTAATGTGGTATAAACAGGAACCATAAATTAATAGTTTTTAGGATAAAGTGTCCCCCTCTTCTCAAAGACCAGGCCTCTCATATTATCTGGTCTCTCTGGGTTGTAGCTCTGTGAAAGCCTTGTGGAGTTTTAACGTAGGAGTACAAGCTGGGTGAGTGAAGGTTCACTTCTGGTCCTTTGGGTGTTGTCAGACTCGTCCCTGTCCTTCTGGCTACCTCCTCCTGAGTACTGGCCACTGTAAACAATTGACACAGAATGAAAACCATAAAGGCCCACCACTGGTGGTGACGCAACTGGCCGGGTCTCCCTTTCCTGAGCCTGAGCCGCTCCTCGCTTTTTTTTCTCCTCAGGTCTCAGGCAGCTGTAACTTGTCATCTTTGTGTGCATATTTAATTCCTTCAGAGCTGTTTAACCGTGGAGTGCCTCGGTGGCGCTGAGCATCTGCTCTGCAGTGGGGCACTTCTGTGCATTTATCCCTCCCCATGCAGAGAGGGAGGACCCGAGTGTCATGTAAATTTCATGGCAGCTTCCACTGTTGTTGCTGGCACCCAGGGAGTGCAAAAAAGTGAAAAATAGGTCCTCCGTCTGCTGTTTTCTCTGTACATTTGAAATATAAATGGGCCCCTGTTTAATATTGCTGCCCCAATGACTTGAAGAAACAACTTCTCTTAATCAATTTGGATGAGGAGTATGGGTAAACAAGTTGTGTGGGCAGTAAGGGAGTTAATTAGAGGCTCAGATTTTTTATGTGATATGTCTTTGTTGAAGTGGGATTCATAATTTTTATGTTTTATTGTTTTTTGCAGGAATCTCCTGGACAGAGACACATTCTCCAAGTCTGATCCAAGTAAGCTCGCCTCCTATCACACAGACATGCACAAACTCACTCACACACGAACACACACACGCACGCACGCACGCACGCACGCACGCACACACACACACACACAATATGAACACATACAGCCGTTCCTTGCATTTTTTAACTGTGGAAACACACGGATACACACAGATGCGCATGTGCGATCTTCCTTGTTAGTGTGAATCAGTAGACATTTGCATATGTCAGGGGTCGTATTCGTCACTGTTCTCAGCTCCCAACGTGAGTGAGGGGAGCCAGATCCTCCTCATACACAAACCAGCACTTCCCTCCTACATATTACAGGACACACGCACGCACAAATACACACATTCACACAAACACACTTCCAACTACCTTGACAGCAGGGGTTCAATTTGGTAACTGGTCCAGTGGTTTTCAAAGGCCCAGTCTGCAATCTAACAGTAATGTGCCTGGATAGAGAAGTGTTTGAACTGAAGACGTTTTCTCATGTAGAGAATGGCTTTGAGTTGAGATGCCATATAATCACCAGTTGTAGGTATCAAACCTTGAAAACTGTCATGTGCCTGAACTGGTGTGGTCTGAACATTTTTAAAAATCTATTATCTTTTTTTATATGCCAGGATCACAAAACATAATATCAGCCAAATAATAAACTCACAGTATACTGACAATAACAGTTGCCTACATGGAGAAGTAAAGGTGAAATGACACATATCTCAGTAAACCTGTAATTCAATCTAACTAACACCCATGGGTCAGGAGTAATGTCCCGAGTAATGTCCCGAATAAGTCTCCCATCAGTCTTATCTTCACAATCCCGTGAGTGACAGACAGCAAGCTATGATTGGTTTGATGCCAAGTCACCGCAATAATTTAAGACACTGTGATTCATCATCACATGTGACACAGTGACCATCTCCAAAACTAACATCATCTAATCTGAACCTTGGATTATTATTCTTTCATATTATGTAGCTTTTGATTTTCTTTCTTCCGTGGCTGTCTGTGTTTGACAGCATTTTGGATTGGAGTTTTTGGGGATTTTATAAAATTAAAAAACATTTACCCATCAGCCCTTTGGTTGAAAATGTAAAAGAAAACCCAGCCTGATTAAATGCTGAGAAGAGATCCTCTTTTACTCAAATACTTTTTAAAGTCCCTCCTGCTTTGTTTTCTGTAACAGTCTGTGACATTTCTCTAAAAATACTTGACGAGAGGAAAACACTTTGAGTTATGCTGCAATTATAATTTCAGCATAACTCATATTATAATATATAATTATGTTTGGTTTTATTTTTATCTCCTTTTATCCATGGTTTGGCCAGCATGCCATTGTTTTCAGCATCACCTTGCTTTATTCACTCAATGTTAGGGATGGGAATCGAAAACCGGTTCTTGTTTAGAACCGGTTCCCAGTGAACCAATTCCTTGGAATCGTTAGCGAAATTCTTTAACGATTCTGCTAACGGTTCCCTGTGCCGTTGCGCATGCGCGAACTTTTTCATTCAGACGGCAGCAAACATGTCATGGCGGCAACCCGGAGTAGCTCACCGGTTACTGCGGCTTCGCTCGGCAGTAGCCGGCGAGCTACTGCGGCTTTGCCCGTCGGTAACGTCGCAGTAGCTCGGCGGCTACTGCAGCTTCGCTAGGCGGTAATGTCGCAGTCCCTGCAACAACAACAGCTCCCTGAGTCCATGGCCCAGAGAGTGCATCAAGAGGTCCAGCTGTACAGAAGTCTGCCCTCCATCCCCTCTACGAATAACGCCACCCTTTGGTGGTGGGACCAGAGACACACTTTACCCCTGCTGTCAGGTCTAGCTGAGTCCTATCTGTGTGTTCAGGCATCCTCCACCCCATCTGAGAGAGTGTTCTCCACGGCTGCAGACACAATTAGTCCTGAGAGATCCCGTATCCTTCCGGAGAAAGGAGACATGCTTATTTTTCTGCACAAGAATTGTTGATTTTGTTGATTACAATTGCTGGTGCAGACTTGATGGTATTTGCCACTGCTAGTTTAATTTTGGCAGCTCAGTTTTCATATACATTTTTAAAAAAAGGAAGGAGCATTGTAGTTTCTAGTAACATGTTTAAATTAAACAGAGTAAGTTTTATTTAAGTTATATAAGTTTTATTTTATCGTAATTTCTACAGAAGAATGTCAGGTTTATCTTTAGTTCAAGAGGAATACGTGAATGTTTTTGGTTATTTAAAAAATGTAAATGTTTATGTATACATACTGTATATGGTGTGCATCATTATAGAAAATTATATAAAAGAAAATTAATGTAAATAAACCCGTTTGTGCTCTTTTTTTCCCCCCCTTGCCCAAAAAGAATCGATAAGAGAATCGATAAGCAATCGAATCGATAAGCAGGAATTTGATAAGGAATCGGAATCATTAAAATCTTATCAATACTCATCCCTACTCAATGTAGAGCGCCTTGCCACCTGGCTGCTGTTCAGCAAACACTCTAGGTTTTATAGGGTTGGTGATTGTCTGTGAACCCATAATTGATTAGCTCCACGAAATGCGGATTGAACCTTTGAGTGTCAGACGGTGGAAGAGGAGGATGAGCATCCCTGCCCGCCCCAACATTTATGCAAGGAGGCACTTGTGTTGCGTCCATGTCTCTGCTCTGCTGACAGCACTGGCCCCAGTCACAGAGCATTAGATCGCCTCAGCAGAGCCACACACACGCAAAAAGTGCACACAGCCTGGGCCTCAGGCAGGCTCACGTACCATATTCATATTAGCTTATAAAGCTGAACAATCCAGTGTTTCTGTTTTCTGTATGTTGTGTGTGTGTGTTTGTGTGTGTGTGCTTTTACGTGTGTGCATTTTATTCATTGTTCCTGTGAGGCATGAACCAGGATGTGCTTTGATCAGTGTGCTTCAGGAGATTGGAGAAGGGCAGACAGTTATCATTATCACAGTATTCACTGTCACTATCTCCTACATTCCACACAGAAATGGTTGTAGCTCCTGTCCTCATTATCAGCGCGATGAATAGGAAGAGTTGAAAGTGCACTGTTCTGATGCAGGGATGCATTGCTATTTATGGGCGATGATTGAAATATCACTTTCGCCCCCGCACAATAATGCAGAGACCATGTGTCATCCGATGCTTCATGGCAGGATTAAAGGATGACTGTATATTCAACCAGCTGAGCCCCTGCCCACTGCACATCATCCATAACACAGCATATATAACATCCAGACTGACAGTCTGACAAAATACGGCAAGTTTGAAGACTTCTACCGCCATACAGGACGTGGGGTATTTTGGTCTTTGTGTTTGCATTGAAAAAAAGGGGTGCATTTTAAACACGGCTGTGAGCCAGTTATTGACAACATTGTGTGTCTGGTCTCTAAATGAGCTTCATTCTCAAAGATGAAATGTCAGTTTTGGGGGAACAAAAACAGGAATTCATCAGATAGAACCGGCTGATTACATTCACTCACAATCATGACCGTTAATGAGTCCATTCCTTTAAAATAGTCCTTTCATCAGTTGGTGGTAGCTCATACATAAACTCAGGCATAAATTTACAATTAGTTAAAGCTGTAATTAATGATAATGCTTGTCACTGCATTGGAAAGTGCTGCCTTCATAATCAGATGTCAAAAGATCAACTCAGGGACTGTTTTTGTAAGTAGCTCTTAAGAGAGTTTGTTTTGTGTATCTTATATTTTTTTTCGACGGGTGTAAGAGAGCATGTATTCTTTCAGAAAAAATGCTTTCACGGCAGGGTTGTGCTTCAGTCCTGCAATTTTTTGCTTGACACCATTCATGTGGACAATTGAATTAAATTAACATCAAAGATTGAGCAGGAAATCGTTCACCACACTCGCTACAACAGGAAACAGTGAAAAAAGCAATGACCAACTAACCAGGCATGATGTACCATTGTGCATTATGCATAGCCTCTTGTGTCAAGTGTTTTTCTTCACAACTCACACACAGAACTCTCTATGAAGTGAATAACAAATGAACACAGGGCGTGTAAATTTCCACGTGACAGACATGTGTGAAGACGGTCAAATCTGATAGCATTCACATTTCACCTTAGTGCCAAATGTCGACATCTAAACACGCCATCAACATTATTTTCCACATCACGGATCCCTGCTACACCTGCGCTGTCTGTCCATTTGGTTAACGATGGACTAACAAACAGGCACACGCTGACCCAGATATGAACCCATAAAGAAACACTCTCTCACACACACACACACACACAGTAAAGTATACTGGAGTACAATATAATAAAACAATAGTGTTTTATACGTTGATATATAATTATAAAGTGTATATGGAGTCAATTCAGAACCAGTGCCTTAGCAACAGAAATTTAAATAAAATAAGTAGCGGGAGACAGTAAACGTATACTTAAGTGGTAAAAGAAGTAGTAATGATAATGATTATTGATTGATTATTTATTTAAGCTTCGGAAAACACATTGAGGAATAAGACCCTCATTAACAATGGTGCCAAGGGTACATTGAAGAGTTGATACATTGAAGAGTTAATACATTGAAAAAAAAAATTAAATAAATAAGAATGAAATAAAAATTAATGCTGTCAGTTAAACGCGTTATTAATGGCGTTAATGCAACCCATTTTAACGCCGTCAATTTTTTTCTCGCGAGATTAACGCAGAGCTTCAGTATCTGTGTTCGCCTCCAGTCTGATCTGCTCTCGCTTTTTGTTTTAATATTTCGCCAACTAAAATATATACTTTAAAGCTATTGTAGCGTCCCCGCTTACACAGGACACGGAACTTCTTCGTGGTTTAGTAACTTGTATTTTCCTCTTCACAAACATGTGCACTTCTCGCTCTTACTCCGTCACTCGCACACAACAACCCTTCACTTCCTCATTGACCCCCCCATCCCCAAACAACCCCATCCTATTGGTTGTTGCGGGTGGAAATCAAAGGCAGGAGGCGTCGTTCTCAAGTTAAAATTAAGCAGGTTTATTCAGAGGTCACAGGTCAGGAAACTGCGGTGTCTAGCAAATGATCATGCATGGTCCACTGATCCTGTACAGGAAAAATGGCACTGAGGCAGAGTACGCAGAAAGCTTATATATTGATACTGGGCATGACAGAGGTTCTTCTTGGATTGGGATTGGTCGGATCTCGTCAGGTCGTCCTCCTGGCGTCGTTTGGTCCTCCTCCTGGCGTTGCGTGATGACGTGCAAGCCGTGTTGCGGTTACTAAAGTTCATGAGCATATTGCCTCGTGTGTGCGCTTATTTTATGTGTGTGTGAAGTGAAGTGAGGTCATAGAAAACTGTGAGAAAGGCATGAAAATCTCTAGTCTAATCTGTCCGCTGTGTGTGTGTGTGAGGGAGTCTCACAACTAATATAATGAAGTGATTCATGAAGCCAGAGGTTTGAAAACCTGTTATCTGTCCGCTATGCCAGACTCCCTTTTTAAGGAGTATGAAACATTCTGAGGTTGAGAAGCAGGAGAAGAACTATGTGTTATGTTTGTGTGTTTACGCTATGTGTATCTGACTACACGTTAAAGTGTGTGTATGTGTGTGAACAGTGGTGTATTGTCAATTTGGTCCAAACAGTCACATGTCCCACCCGACACCTTCACTGACCCTCAGGATATCAGAACGCTCCTTCAACACAGTGTTTTACTGAACATACGTCAAAACCAAACATAAACATAAACCCAGTCCGTTACCCTATTAGGCTGCAGCTATATGTTTTTATTTATTTCAAAATAGGGTACTTCTTATTTCATACATTTTCCACAAATATGGGGAGGACTCAAATAGCCCTACAAAGTTCTGTGTTTAATTTATTTCAAAGTAGGCCAGCACTTGCCTGTGTATAAAAAAATATAAGAAACAATAACACAATTATTACTCAACGTATATAGTGTGACATGAGTTTATGTTTTTAATGACTCTGGGCCAATGACGGTGTGTGACCACTGAGCTGCCAGCTCCAACAGCATGTTGTGGGTCCCCGTGGGTGGACCACCAGCCAGGCAGACCATCTCAGTGGTCACAGTACTTATAGCACTCACTCGACATGAGCTTACAGCCCAATCTAGCTGTTTCTTTCTCTCTCTATTTTCCTTTTTTAGCGCTTTTGTGCAACCAGATAGACAAAAACAAGGGCAGACAGAGGGTGAAGTTGTAGTCTTGGAGAAGAGGGTCCTCTGCTTTTCTTCATGTGCTTTGAAGATTATTTTTGAAGGATATTGCTCTGGTTACAGTAAACAGCAACCATGTTAATTTGGTGTGTGTTTGAAAGGTTTGTCATTCTCGACATCTGTATTATTAAAGAGAAAAATAACTAATTATTGAATTAAAAAAGATTAACTGTTGTCTTCATTACTGTATTTATGTCAGGTTTATCAAAGTGGATCAGATGCAGCGGCTAAATCCAGTATTGAGTTTGTGCAGTGCTCATGTTGTGTTAGTAATTGCTAAAACGTTTCAAACTAGTGATTAAGCTTTTAAGATATTACTGGGTAAAAGGACAGTTTTAGCCGCCAGGCTTGAAAATGTATTCATTATAGATTTTTAAAAGTTTTTTTAGTGGATTTATCTGTTGTTATTTGTGAAATAGTATTGCATTTTTTTATGTAATTAACGTAATCACAACAGTGTTATTAATAGCACTTGGATATGTTAAGGCAGATCTAGATTTGGTCGATGCTGCTGTGTCTATATCGGCAATCTTTTCAAGCGCAGCTTTCTTTTTTAAATGTAGGTAAGCAATTCGATTTTTCTGATTTAACATGTTTATTTTGTAATATTAATTTAAAATTAAAATAGTTTTTACTTACCTAAACACAATATTTGGTCATGGTACTAGTTAGTTGACTAGTTAAATAAAAAAACTCAACATTTGACTGTAGTAGTTGATGATGTGGACAAGGGACAGGGTATTGTCAAACAACATGATTTAAAATAAAATACAAAAATATTTATTATTAGTATTTTTAAGTAGGAATAATTTAAATTATTAGCCAGCTAGTTATCTTTTTTCTATTTGTATCTAACTGAAAAGATACCATATACATCATCGTAATACAGTGCTCACACAATTAAGGGAACACTCAAATCACACAGCAGATCTTGATGAAAGAATTATTCAGGTTGAAAATCTTTACTGATGTATGTTGTATCATCTGTTAAGATCAAATTGATGCAACAAGGGTCAATGGAAACCAAAATCATCAACCCATTGAAGGCTGGATTCAAAACAACACTGAAAACCTCAATAAAAATGTTTAATCACTGGCTGATCCAACTTGCATGAATATCATCACGGTGTGTATAGCCTCCACGTGCCTGTATGCACCCCTGACCACGTCTGGACATGCTCCTGATGAGTCAGTGGATGGTGTCCTGGGGGATCTCCTCCCAGACCTGGAACAGGGCGGCAGTGAGCTGCTGGACAGTCTGTGGCAGTACTTGGCAGGGTTGATACACTGATGCATAACGTCCCATGCTCAATTGGATTTAGGTCAGGGGAATGAGAGGGCCAGTCAATGGCATCAAGGTCTCCCTCATGTAGGATCTGCCTATACACTCTGGCCAGGAATTGTCCAGCACCAGTAGAAACCTAGGGCCCACTGCACCAGCATAAGGTCTCACAAGCGCTCTGAGGATTTGATCCTCGTACCTAACAGCACTCAGGTAGAGTTGGCTATGACATGGAGGTCTGTGTGACCCTCCAAAGATATGCCTCCCCAGACCATCACTGACCCACTGCCAAACCGGTCATGCTGGATGATGTTACAGGCAACATAACGTTCACCACGGTGTCTCCAGACTCTTTCACACTTGTCAAATCTGCTCAGTGTGAACCGGCTCTCATCTGTGAAGAGAACAGGGGGCCAGTGGCGGACCTGCCAGTTCTGGTGTTCTCTGGTGAATGCCAATCAAGCTGCATGGTGCTGGGCTGTGAGCACAGGTCCCACTAGAGTTTGTCTGGCCCTCATGCCGCCCTCCTGGAGTCTGTTTCTGACAGTTTGGTCAGAAACATGCACATGGTTTCCTAGTATCTCCTGGAATATCCTGCTGGGAGACACAGCAAACCTTCTTATGTGGCACATATGGATTTGCCATCCTGGAGGAGCTGTTCTCCCTGTGCAACCTGATTGGGCTGCAGGTACCACCTCATGCTACCAGTAGTGATAAGGACAACAGCAGAACACAAAACTAGAAAATAATCAGTCAGGAAGCATAAGGAGAGATTAACTGTCTGTGGCCACCACATGTTAAACTGTTCCCTTTTTAGGGTTTGTCTTTATTTTTCCTCTTCACTTCACCTGTCTTCACTTTCATTTGCACCAAAGCAGTGAAATTGATTCAGAATCACTTGTGCTTCCTTAATGTACAGGTTGATATCCCTGACGTTTAACTGACTTGGTATTCTACTGTGACGTTTAAGTGTCCACCTACATTTTTAAAGCAGTGTATATGGTTATTATTAGTATTAAAACCCATGTTCTATGATTCCTTTTAAACTTATATAAATGTATCGACTGCTTTATATTATCATAAAAAACTAACAATTGGTAATATTTGTAAGCTATGTAATTATTAAGTTGCTTGAGACCAATTCTTAACTTTTTCTTGCTCGTACTAGCTTCTTTTCATTTAAATACTTGTATGGTTGTTGTATTGATATCTGCATTTATTGAGTTTCAGAGGAAATTATAGTATGAGAGAAATGAGCAAACCTAACTAACACCATTTGGTAATTTAGTCAATATTGGCAGAATTGAGGTGTATTGTGTATTGAAATTCATTAATTATTCTCAAACAGCATTTTGATTATATTAGGTGTTAGTGCAGATATATTAACCAAATTTCAGTCCTCTTTTACTTTTCAATCTTAGTGTGTATTATATGAGCAGGCTCGCTTCCTTGGCTTTAGTTTTTAATAAACTAAAGCCAATACGAGCTATATTTAACTACTGCTTGTCTTTTTAGAGCTAATATCTCTGAATTTCTGGGGTGCGACCCATTTTAATTTGATTTTATTTCCAAAGACCATGTGTCCCTTTTAATCTCAAGTATATGTGTATAATTAATAAATACTTGACTCGTGTTTGAACCTAAAATTTATATTGTAGATTTATAGTATATATACTTCATTACCTTTTAGTTAATGATGTAATGGCATTGAGATCAAGATCTCTGTAATGGAGACCTGAGTTAGCAAAAGAAAGAACCGACACGAGAAGTACAACAAAACAATGTATTCTATAACAGTGAAAATGAATAGCTGGTTCTTACACAGTTTTAATCTACATTTCATGAATGATTCATAGTCCATGTCCGAGATTAGTATTTCAAACACCCCCCCACTCATAATGTGATCGTCTTATCTTAAAAAGATTTACAAGTGTGTAGTCCCAGGGGTTTTCAGAGTGGCTACCATGTGACAGGCGTGTGTGAATACAGTAACAGCTGCTAGAATGCAAATGAAATGTCATTTTAGTGCCAGCTGATTGCCCTGCTCTGTTGCTGCTAGTGGTCCGTCATCTAAAAACACGTCAACACTCCCTCGGATGGAGATGCTCAGATGTCAATAAGGAGGACATTTCTCCTTCCCTGTCCTTTCTCCCCCCTCTGAAATATCATCATGCTGCAAGGCAAATTTCTAGTGACATTTAATTAGAGAGTTTTTCTCTCATGTTGGGGTCAGGGGAAGAAACACGCTCTCCGCCTGTCTGCATTGTTTGTCATTGTTAAATACTCTTCAATCAGTCTAACCCTCTTCTGTCTCCCCCCCATCCCTGTCTTTAATTCAACAGTTTGTGTGCTGTACACTCAAGGAATAGCCAACAGGGAATGGAGAGAGGTGAGTACAGGAATGGGCTGCTATGTTCGGGTTTACTCCTTTTTGTTCTTGGAAATACCAGATCCAGAAATACCAGGTGGAAACACCTTGATCAATGTTTTGTTTGAAGTCATCACATCTCACACAGTTAACTCTTGTTGTGTTAATCCACTGACATTACTTTTTCAGTTAGGGAAGAAATGTTTCTCGACATTACTTTATCGTTCATAATTCTTATTAAATGTTTGTTTGAGACAAGTTAACTGCCCAATAAGCAAGCGCTTTCATTCGTATTCACTGTGTAATATAAGAATAGATAAGATATCGCTAAGCAGCAGGCAAGTCAGAATGAGGTACAAAAGACAATAAACAAATATATAAGAAAGGAAGAATACAAATAATTTGAGTATAATAGTTTTTATATTTACTGTGTTGGGGTTGTGCTTGTGTTTGGATTTATTTGGGTTAATTTCCTCAAAGAACAGATCTAATTACCTTTGGGCAGCTCACAGGTGATCCACAACTTTACATTTGACAATGACTCCTTCTTGGAAATGTCAGATTAGGTTGCAAGTCAAACAGGGCTCTGACATGTATGGAGCATTTCTCCAAGTGATTGTGGAGAAAACAGTGTGAGGTTTGGCTTGAGAGAAGACCTCGTAGAGCTCCACAGCATGGTTCCAGAAGTAATAATCCCATTCATTTCCTGAATAGACATTTTCTTTATCAGCCATAATATTGCAAACATCCAATATAGACTCCCCACAAGCATATTGATTTTATATGCGCCCATAGATTTAAGAGAGATTTAAGAAAAACCTGTTTTATTTGCGATGTCAAGAAGAGGTACAGCTCCACCCACAATCCTCAGCTGTAATAGCGATATCACCACAATCTCGAAAATCATGTTGGCCCTGATCAGATCATTAAGCATTACATTAGGTTTACCCCTGAACAACCATGATTTCTCTTTCTTATATAATGTGGTAAATGTGGAAAAAAGTCAGAAGGATTGAAAGGTTTGGTTGAAGATAAAATTCAAGAAGAAGTGCTGGAACGGGGTAATTCATAATGGTTTATTGCATGTGTACATCATCCTCTACACAGTCTTGTCATTTTTTCCAATATTATCTGTTGCTCTGTATCAAATGGTTTATGGTCACCATTCCTCTTATAGCTGGTCGGCCTGGCTCCAGGCTTAACTATGTTTTTATAAGGATTTTCTGAAAAGTCAATCGAGATAATTGGAAATTTACTTCTGGAACCAGAGCCATTCTAAATGTGGTTACCTCATAATAAGGATTTATCGACGGTATGCTGGTCATTTCAGAATCTGCTAATCAGACCCAGGTCTTTATACTTGGTTGTCCTTCTCTAGTCAAAACCTCAGGGGAAGTCAGGATAAGCTCTGATTTGAGCTAAATACTCTCGTGCCAACAATAATAATGTAACTGTCGATAATGGATATTAAGTATTTGGTATTCAGATATTTTGTATGTTACCATGATTATACTGTCAATACATTTGAGCAGTTTCATTTAATTAATGCTTTTGCAAAGCTACTGTTTACCATGTGACTGCAACCTGGAGTGTATTATCTTATTGCACAAGGTTTCTATATTGCGAGTCACTCAGTCTTTAGTTAGTTGAATAAGTATTGATGGCATCCATTAACCAAGTATTACCTTCCTCACTCATTGTCTAGTTTGGTAGGACAGAAGTCATCGACAACACCCTCAACCCTGACTTTGTTCGCAAATTCATTCTGGACTACTTCTTCGAAGAGCGGCAGAATCTACGCTTTGACCTGTGAGTTAACATTTGACTTATGCGCGTTAGTGTGTGTGTATTTGTGTTTGTGTGTCTGCGTGTGTTGTGCAGGCGTGGGTGAGAGTGCTGCTCTGTGTGCAGCGAAGTTAAGACTGAAATATTCATGACATGTGCAGAGGGAGATGTAAGTCTTCTCCCCTTTAAATAAAAGACAAGTTTTCGTGCCACTTTTCACCAGCGTTTCCATTTGAATCCATCCCATTTATACAATACGTTGAGACAAAACAGGGCCAGACGCCCTCATGAATCACACACTTGGCATTTTGTGATGATTCCTTTTTGGGATTTGCTCATTTAAACCTCGGCCTGTTACAGTGTTATGTGAATTGAATCATTAAGCCCACATTTAAAAAAACCTGCAACAACAACAATGTAAATTGATACCCTTAATTTAATTTTTTTACTTTATGTCAATTTGTTGTTTTATAAAATGTTCTTCTGAATTTGAATAAATTTGAGTAATATTCATGAAAAGTTATGTAGAAAAAAGTCAGAACAGATTACTTTTTAACCACAGATGCAGGAGATGTTCTCTGTTTAAATCTTTTTAAACCTAAATGTGGCTTACGACATAGTTGATTATACAATTTTGATTTACTGCCTTAAGCACTGAGTATCTCTGCATAGAGCTTGCTGAGACCTTACTGCTCACTCAAAGAAAGCTTGCACTATTGAGAGACCTGACTCCTCAGCTGTCATACTGTACGTCCCTTAGAGCTCCTTGTGAGGCTCATCATATCCTCTATGAATTTTATTTTGTAGTTTCATTTGTAAACATCAGAGACACGTGAATATTTATCAAATTTTCAAGTCAACTAATATAGTGGCAACAGTTCCAGACACACAGTCACAAGGAGACAGGTCAGAAGCTTAAGTCAATATTCTCATCAAACGTCAGGGAACCGAGGGAAAAGATGTGTTGTCTCTGACTTGGGCCAACTGCTGACCACCTGAGATTTTACACACATCAGTCTCTTGAGTTTTTACTCAGATTGGAGATCTTAGGCCTGAGAGCTGCATATGGCCCAGAGGCTGGAGGCACCCTTGCTTTGCTATATAACCAATGCAAATTGCATTATTATAATTATTTGCTATGTTTAATTTGACATCACATCTCTGAAGCTGTGTCACTGAAGTCATGTTTAACTCATTAGTAGGAAAGAGAGTGAACTGGCATGTAATGTGACTGTCATACAGTATAATTAGAAATGTGTCTGATAAACTCTGGTGTATGATAGGAAAGTGATTATTGCAGATAATAATGTATAATTTTGAAGTGAGTCATATTTCCTCATGCAACCCTAAAAGTCAACCTGTCTAGAGGATTATGAAAATCTGGATTTTTCTCTGTTGTGTTCCAGCCATGCGCATGGTCTTGTAATGTAATTTTTCCGATGATAGCTCATGAAATATGGAACAACTCTTTAGTTTGTTTCTTGTTGGCCTCATGCTGCTAACAGACTGTGGGAGTTTGCAGTGAAGGTCAAGAAGAGATGCTAGCTGGTTTATTTTGTGCGTGTGTGTGTGTGTGTGTGCGTGCGTGCGTGCGTGCGTGCGTGGGTGTGTGTGTGTGTGTGTGTGTGTGTGTGTGTGTGTGTGTGTGTGCGTGCGTGCGTGCGTGCGTGTGTGTTTACTAGTGCCTGTGTGGTTGTATTTGTGCGTTTCCATGTGTGCGCAGTTCATATATTTTTTATGTTAAGATTGCCTTATAAATTGTTTGTATACATTGAGGTGTGTTCAGGTTGTTGTTGGTTGGAAGTAAAGTGTGTGTGTGGGTTTATGATGTTCTTATCATAAACCCACACACACACTTGTGGGTTAATGACAAGTGCATATGTGCATTTGGACATTTTATTTCTGACGAGTATGCCTGTTGAGTTTTTTAGGTGCTTTAGGTGTGTGTGTGTGTGTGTGTGTGTGTGTGTGTGTGTGTGTGTGTGTGTGTGTATGGGTGGGTGGGTGGGCTTTTACTGTGTGTGTGTGTGTGTGTAATCCCATCTGCTAGACAAATAAGGAGCGAGTATCATGCAAGGTCTTAAAGTTGACAAGAAATAGAGAGGTGATACAGGATGATTGTGTGTTGTTTGTATGCGTGTGTATGTGCGAGTGTATGTGTGCGTTCATGCAGCCGATCCGACTCCCTGCATGGCTTATGGGTGAGCATCAGGCCCCATTAGTGTTTTCTGGGCTGATGACCCTGCGATCACTTGCAGCGAGGACATGGCTGCCACACACACTCAAACACACACACACACAACCGTGCTCACTCCTCCTCACACATGCCTGCCCTAAGAACAGAATATAACTCCAAAAACACACACACATTTGCTCGCTTGATAGACACACATTTACACTTTGCTTGTCAGGCATTCTTTTCCGATTTTGTTGAGCTGTAACGTGCATGTGCACGTACACAAACACACACAACTTCCACCAGTGGCTGCTTTCTGCTGTCCCTCGCCTCTGCCCTAAGTAACTAATAGATTTATTCGATTATATTCGATTTTATGTAAAATGTAGGCAACTGATTTAGTAGTATCTATCAGTCAGGTCTGTTGCGCATGCCACACACTATGGCAGCGTCTCCTGAGGTGGGGGAAGAAAACCAGCCAATCCTGTGCTTCATGTAGCTCACGTGAGGACGCTGTCTCCTCTCTGGTGTAAATGTTTGAAAAATGGCAGAGACGAACATGGCTGCGGTACCGCGGAGACAAGTAGTCCATAGCATTTGAACACTTAACAATAAAGCCTTTATATACGACTGTTAACTCCAAAATGTACAAAGCTGAATGCACATTGAACAGCATCTTCTATTGGTTTACTAGAGGTTTATAAACAGCTTCAGGTTCAAACTGCAGGGAGGTCTTGCTGCTGTGTCACGTGAAATTATCTTAACACAAGTTTTCTTTGGACATTAACATAAAATGTTCACTCACCGTAAACAACTATGACTCAACGAGGAGAGAGAATTAGAGAGAAAAGCAGAGCTCGATAGACCTATATGCTGAACGAAGAGAGGGAACACATGCTTTATATATATATATATATATATTTACAATACCATACTGTCTTGTTCAAATGGATTTAGGTGAATTAAAGACATGTTGAACTTGGATTATGAACAGAGAGAATTAAATTGAGGTATCTGAAAGTGGGACAATAAACTAATAAAGTTGCAGATGACTGCAGTACATAAAGAAACCACATAGGTAAATAAAGTTGCTTTTCAAATAAATTGCTGGAAAGGGTCAAATGCTTTTGTCTTTTGGTTCGATTAACAATCGTTTTATCAATAAAATAATTGACAGATTAATCAATCATCACAATAATCTTTAGATGCAGCCCTAGTCCTGAGGTGTGGAAGTCTTCATTACTTCCACCTACCTCCCCTGGCTCCACATCCCTTCAGGACATCCATAGACAGACAATGCTGAACTGGCTGCAAACCGCCAGTATAGCTGCAACTGAACCAACCCACGCTCTTTTTTGCCCGGAGACCCCAGAGTCACGACATACTTCCTCTGCTGCAAATCCTGTTAATCCTCATCACACTGCTGGCCATGTTCAGTGCTCCTCTTATGAGGAGCTCACTTGTGAAGCTCACTGAAGCCAGTGGAAGCTCCCTCCTTTTGGTGGATGGTTGTCTAATCAAGTGTGCCGAGTGTTAGTTAACGAGGGCTGCTATAGCTGTATTTCCTTTATCTGTTTTCTGGATTGAAGACATGTCCTCTTAAATTGGATTGCAAGAAGACCTGAGCTGAAACTATATTACCGGATGTGCACATGTTCATTAAAGGTCCACACCAAGAACATAGTTTTCTTATGCTTTATTTTAATGTGTCATCCAATAAAAATCCTCACGCACAGAAACCTACACATTGCGGCTGAGACGTTTTTGTTGTATTGTTTGTCCTAAAATGTCGTCAGGAACAAGTAGAATCTCATCTTCTGATCAAAGAGCTGCGTAATTATCCCGATCGCATCCCAGTCTATTTCAGGATATTAGTCGTCCAGTTTAATGCACTACCAGCAACACATGGGCTTACTCATTTCTGTAATCCAATTGATCCTGAACAACTCTCTGGAACATCTTAGACTGATGTAAATAGCAAATCGAACCTGTTCCTAAGAGTTTCGGAGTCGGTGTGCAAATGTATTTGATGCAACGTATGGTTGTATTTATTGTTAAACATGCAATAATTTTGGACAATAATATGGTCTTGGTATACAAAGACCTTAAGTGTCTACAATATTGTGGACTGAATCATTTCATGCCACTCACAGCAGAAAAACACTTGCAACATTATTGTATAAAAATGTGTTATTTCAGTTCAATTAATAATACCTTAGAATCAGGTCAAACTAAAAATCACATAAAACGCAAATTATGAATTCATTTATGAATGAGAAAGAAAACACGTTCTTTATCACATCTTGTTATTTATGTGAAACTATTAAATTTGATTAAAAAATACAATACCGGGTTTCGTGGTATTTGGATTTTCTCCTTGGCAAAATAAAATTCCAAGAATAGAACCTCATTTCAATAAGAGCCAAAATCAAGCAGAAACTGAGAATATAAAATCAAAATCTAATAGCCAGCCACAATTTCCTCCCTGTAACAAATAATGACAGACACCACCAACATGGACACATCAAAATGGATATTAGGCAACAAATACATGATATACATTTGAATTGTTGAAAATCATGTCTTTGTTTGTTTGCCACCATTTGCCATCACTGTTCAGTTCAAACAGAGAACTGAGCAGGCGTCACCCCCCCCCCCTCACATAAGAAAGCAGACAGCAAGCACAGGAGCAAGAGAAATCCTGTCTGGCCCTTTGCCAATGCAGAGTGATGTCATCGACCCCCGCCACACACACACACACACATACACACACACACACACACACACACACACGCACACACACACACACACACACACACACACACACACACACACACACAGACACACACACACACACACACACAATCAGTCAAACTCAACAAACGTGCATGTGTTAGGTCGTTGGATGTCTACCACTGCAAAATTCTCCAGTGTGTTTGTATATGTGTGCGGGTGAACATGTGCAACCAAATCATCCATACATCATACATACATGAGTAGTATGTTCAACCCCCCCCCCTCTATTCCTCTCCTCAGGTCTCATTATTAAATAAGATCAAATTAATCTTTTATGAACATTTGGGAGTGACAGAGGCAAGGGGCGAATAGAACATGAAGCGCACCTGTGCATTTTGCCAGTGGCACGTTGCATAACAGCAGTGTGTTTCCTTGCTCTTCTGGGATTACATTAGTAAAAGCACTTTATTGGAGCACTAGATTATCTGTCTTCTTCTTCTGATATCCTAAATCCAAATTATATTTCCTTATGAACAACACATCGGTACTTTGAAAGTGAAATTTTTAAAAATACTTCAGGATAATAATAATATTAATAATCATAATAATATATTTATTTGTATAGCACTTAACTAAACAGTGCTTCAGAAAAAAAATCCACTGCAAAAAGAAGAGTAAATTGAAATTCAGTTCAGTTCACTTTTGAGGGTCAAATCATAACATAATAACGACCGTAGATGAATTGTGGTTGCAATAAAAGTAAGATGAAAGGAATAAAGGAGTGAAAACAACACAGTAATAGAATAACAAATCGCATGTTAAAAATGCTTTCCTGTAAACATGCGTTTTGAGCAGTGATTTAAAGACAGGTAGTGAGATGGCGAGCCTAATCCCTTCAGGCAGGAAGTTCCAGAGCCTCCGGGCGCTAACCACGAGTAGTCAGCCTTGGCCTAGGGACAGCCAACAGGGACAGGTTGGTTGATCTCAGTTAAAACTAGGATTGTAGGGAGTCAAGAGCTGTGAGATGTAACTTTCAAAGCTCAACCCCTGTTGAGCTTTGAAAGTTATTAAAATAATCTTAAAATAAATCCTTAATTTAACTGGCAACCAGTTAAGGGATGCATGGATTGCCGTGATATGAGACCTACGGTTTGTATTAGTTTTGAATTAAATGTTTTAATTTTGAACAAGCTGCAAACAAGTTACTAAGGTTTGACTAAGTAATGTTAAATCTTTTCTAATTCAGGGAGAGATAGAATTTATTTAATTTTGGAAATATTTTGTAAATGGAAGTAGGAGGATTTAATGATTTCATTAACGTGTGTTTTGAAATCCAGGGTAAAGTGTTACAATTGTCACAGTCATTCATAATACTGAGGCACATGATGCTGTTGTACCGTCATCCATGAAATCAGATCAGTGAAGCCTTTGGTGCCATAATCAGGAGCCCACTTTAAAGTTAAATAGATTCTTTGCAGTGATTACGGAAGAAGTGTGTTGCATTAATGGCAGGTGATGAGGGAGAGGAGCTTGTGTAGATGACTAATTTGTGTTTTGGCAGCTTTTCAGTAACAGACCTGCTGCTCCAATCGTACAGCCTTTCATTCTGATGTGTCTTCTCTTCTCTCTTCTCTCCAGGTATGATTTAGACAGCAAGAGTGATAACCTCTCCAAACATGTAAGTGTCTCCTTTACCTCAGCCATTCAAAAATCAGTCATGCATTCATGGAGATATTATACATCCAAATGTTTACCCTTCTAGGACAATAGCAGCCTGATTTGAATATCAATGTCAAAGGTAACAGTTGCCTAACAGGAACTAAGCAGTTGTTGTGACATTTGATGGATTTTTTTATGATCCATACCACAGATAGTCAGCCACAGTAGAGCAAGAATATTAAAACACACAAATTAATATACAGTTACGGCAGTGGTAGATCTGGGATTTTTTCTTAATCAGGGGTCATGAAGTAGCCACAGTTTTTATACTGAGGGTCAATTATATGTCCAACATTCATGCACAATTCCTTATTCACTAAGGTGAACATTTAAGTTATTCCTTGTTTACTGTTAGCTCTACAGCTTTAGGCAAAGCAACACAACATTGAATATATTTAGAAAATTGTGTCTTGTTTAAACACAAATTAAGCACGTTTAAGAAACTCTCATATTTATTTTTAGTATTGTTTGTAAGTAAGAAAAAAAAATTCTGCTGGGGCCAGTGCCCTCCTGGCTCCACATAGGGATTCAACCTGAATCTCTGTCATATCAGTACTCAGGCAAACCTGCCCACAGTTGGATGAGCATTACTATGGAAACTATTCATGTTTAACATTTTTTTTACCTAAAGCTAATCCTCACAATGGGAATAAGGCTGTTAATGATGCCCCGCTGCTTCACCCAAGCTAATATCGAAATTTCAATTTAATTTGATCGATATTCAGCTGCTATGGCTGAGTCCACTGACTTGATAGACAAAATAGTCTGAATGGCCCTCTCAGTAGTCCAGCACTTCTGTCTACCTACTGTCTACCTTCACTAGTTCTTTTAGTCTTTAGTAGTCATATAAGAACATGTTCACCAGTTTCTGGCTAAGTTCACCTGTAGGGTGAATCCAATGCTCACTAAAGCAAAGAGCAGATGCTTTGTGTCGTCATCAGCCTTATATCTGCACTGCATTTGCACAGGAGGAGCTGTAGAGGTCGGTCCAACTGACTTGTTAGACAGCTTCATCTGAGAGCCAGGCTCCAACCGCCTACACTGTATACGCATTCCAATAATAATCTTATCAATAGCCACTACTCAACCTTCTCTCTGGATGGATTATGGCCTTTGGATTTTCTATAAAAAATTTTGAGTTGTGTCCATTTCATTGAGAATGTTCATGATTGTTTTAAAGGGCCCTAGAATTACTCCTTTTTACCTGCACCCATACACAGCTAAACCCCCTGTAGCAGGTTATACTCAAGCTACCAGCATGCTAACCGTCTACAACTAGCCACATTTAAACACCACCCAAGAAGTGACTCTAAGCTACCTCTTTTTGAAAGTAGCAAGTAGCTAAGGTAATTAGCATGCCAACAGAATACTAAGCCTATACCAGCATACAGCCAGAGCCCCCTAGGATGGAAGGATCTTCTACAATCTGCCAGTCATGTTCTGCTAATGCTCCTTTGTCAAGTGGGTGCAGATATCTACAGATATGAGTGGGGCAAAAGATCTGCCAATTTTAAATCCTGACTGATCTTGATGACGCACAAAATCTAATTTTGAAATGAATCGTAGAGATTGTGACATTAGTGACATTAACACTCAGTCTACCCTTATAATATGGATCCATGCTACACTGGCATACCAAGAGAATTATTGCCTGCTAGATAACACGTGCCTCTATCACTGGGTCTCTTTAATGTGTGATGAAAAAGATTTCAACGTGAGCAAACAGCTTGGAGGGTGAGGGGCTGGTCCTAAAAAAATATCTCAGTAGTGTGGCAGTGGTTTGGCTCTGCATGTTCAGACATATCCCAAAGTATATACTTAATGGTCAGCACACCTATTCAAGATTATGCCTGGGCCACAAATCCTAATTTTCATTATGACACCCATGTTATCAGGTAAGAGCACACACACCGGCCACGTCTGAGATATGCCTACTTTCTCCATGAATGAGAAGTGATCTTTTCACCACAGTTTCAATATCTGTCTAATATGTCTCAAACTTAAATGTTCAAACACTTTCTGTGCCTGTTTCAAAGTAGAAGCACTCTTACGTTTCTGTTGACTGAATCCATTTGTTTTAAGGTTTTTATTGTAAGTGCAGGACCAAAAGATGCACAGCCTTAAAACATTGTTTAGTGGCATCTTCTTGAGTACATTGACTACTTTTATTCAAGGAAATACGTTAGGCACTCCAGAAACCTCACGTACCATCTCCACAGGAAACACATGCTATGTGTGGTCATCAGATGCGTTTGAGATGCAGCAGATCGGCAGCCGTCGAACTCTGCACACACACCAAGTGTGACCCAGGTGTTATGCTACCACTTGAAAATGAAGCATCTGAAGGAAAATGCTTAGAATGTTGTCACAACCCCACTCAACTCAAGGTCCAGAAACAGAAACAGCTATTGACTGACACGGCAATGACAAAATACAAGGGAAACAGAAGACGACTGAAAGAGGGGACTGAGGTGGTCACATCTACATCTAGCGAATATAGCTAAGAATGTGGTACAGTGTGGACAATGTGAGATTTAAGACACTTGTGCACATGACCATTTTTGGAAACTGTCTTCAGTGTAACATCATTTTTAAACGGTGCATGTCTGTAGGCTCTAAGTGTGGATTTTCTGAAGAGAACATTTCAAAACTGGACAGAGAGATCACAATTCAGATAAATGGATCACTTTTCAAAAACAAAAGGATGATCTCTAACTGCGAAGCTCTTCCTCCATCTTGATTTAATATCTGTTCCTTCAGATTTCACAACCCTACAGCCACATTCTTCACCTTCCTTTCAAACAGAATTTTCAGCAGTGCCCTGCTCCAGTTCTGTCTATTACCCGGGCTCCATCTCCACCCACGGCCCCTTTCATGTTACCCGTCCTCATACTCATTGCCAACTGCAGGTAGAGTTTTTTTCCTCCGATCCAACCCCAGAGTGCCCCGGGGCTTCTTCTGAGAACGCTGAGCAATGTGAGCACAGCGACTCACTCTCAGCATGAAGACTGAGGACGCTTGGATGCGTTCTGTCGTTGCTGTGGATGTGTGGGATTGGAGATCTGGCACACAGTGATGGCTCTATTGTTCGGGCAAAGTCCATCCCCAGTCTCAGTCGCTATAAATAACCAAAAATGCAAATAATGCTCACAAGTACAGTATCTCTCTTGACAGCTTCAGTGCCACCGTTTGAGGATGACTCCTTCCTCCCATCAAAGCAGATGTTGTCGCTGTGCCATATGGTGTGCATACCTTGTGCCGATATGGCTGGAGGGGAAGAAACAGAGAAACAGGGTTTACAGTAAAACCTAATTAAGGGCTGGATGTCCTGTTTCATATTAGATGAAATGATGCTGCTTTTTCATGATGACAGATGTTTGTCATGTCCTCTACTCTCATGATCCCAATCGGCTTCTGAACATCATCAAACTAAGTCTTTTGTTATTGTTTTTATTTTAGAGTTTATCCCGTATGGGCAGAAGTTTCATATAGTACATTTAAGGCAGAACGTGTGGGTGTGAGTGTTTTGTGAAGTCCTATCTAACAATATGGTCAGAGGGACTTTATGAACAATAGACAAAGATATTTGTCTGTGGATGTCCTATATTAGAGGCCTTATGAGTAGAAGAACTTTAAGAAAGGATGTTTTTGGAATTCACCCTGTTAATCTGAGGCGCCTGAGCCTCTAGCCGTGGATTTATGTGGCGTAGCTGGCGCGAGGCTGGGGCAGCTAGCTAGCAGCACAATTCTTTTGGAAAACCAGAGGGTTTTTGTCTTCTTTCAAGACCTCGGCTCGAGGAGAAATTTGTACGGGACCGGCAAAGATCTTTGGAGCAGCTTTCTGCCCGCCAGACTAAACACAGCTCGTCTGTCAAGTATTTACACACACGCTTGCACACACGTGTACATGCACACTTACACATGCACACATCTATACACAATCTGGTAGGAGAGACCTCAGTATCAGTGTATGAACAATAAGTCCAGGTCTGTTTTGAACAGCCTGTTTCTTTTTTTACACCTTCCTCTTTCGTTGCTTTGCGGTTCTTGTCAGCCAAAGGCTCTTCCTGCCTTAGCTGACTCCTCTCTCATGGTCACCCTTCAGTGATCAACAAGGACACGGCTCTCTCTGTATTAGATGTCCATGTGCATACTATACATGGTACACAGCAGGGAAGCTGGTCAGTTAACATGTCTGAAGTCTGAAGAACTTAACAACCAGAGTAGCTGCTATTCCAAGACTTATTTTTGGTGATCTCTTTATCGCTGTAGAAATCGATTTATGTGCCCAGCAAATACAATGTTTTCCATTTATTTGTGTTTGTCCCTATAATGGCAGATTCCAATCACCTAACTGGCTCTGCCTTGTGTCTTTGATTGTCCTTGATTGTCCTTTATAGATAATGTGATGACAAGTGACAGGAGACTTGCAACTAACAATTATTTTGAAATTAAGATTCATCTGATTGTTATTTTCTTGATTAATCATTGAATAGTTTTGCGTATAACATGAAAAACGAAATAATTAAAAAAATATCAAATGATATAAATGATATAAATTTATAAAACTACCTATTGCAGTTTCTCAGAGCCAAAAGAGGAAAGCCTGCAGATACTCAGTTTGCCAACACATTAGATAAAGAAAAGACGTAAATCTTCACTATTGAAAAGCTGGAATCACAAAAAACACCTGTTGTGTTCAGGCGGTGGGTGACGCAAGGTGCAGAGGGAGGACGTCACTGATTAATTTCGCTGCAAAGATTTGCCATTTTTGTTTGTAGCACAAGGACACAGGCGTTGGCCACTTATCACCAAAAGCTCTCTTGACATCTTCTATCTTGAACTTTTTTTCTTTTTTTTCTTTTTTTTTTGTGTGTTAGAGGATGTCTTTTCTCACCTGGACTTATTTATAAATTATCTGGAGATTTATTAGGGGGCTTATTCACCTACAGCCTCCTCATCCGGAGCTCAATGCATGTCAGAAAGCAGCTTTAATGATTTATTTACCAATTAACAGCTGTAGTTGACATTAAAGAGATGGTGTGAAACAAAAAAAATAACATGTGGAATTAAATATATATATCTCCATAGTGTGTAATGTTTTCCTTGGGCACTGTCTATTTGGAACAGTGGAACCTAATGAAGAAACTCTTAATTATCAAGAGTTTCTCTCTGAAATTTACTGTCCTGCTTTATATTTGTCTTTATTTCTCTCTCATGTGTTTACTTGTTTGCATCTCACCCATGCAGGACTTCCTGGGCCAGGCTTTCGGTACTCTGGGTGAAATCGTCGGTTCCCTGGGAAGCCGCTTGGAAAAACCTTTGATGTAAGTAGCACATGCACTAACAAACAAACACTCACACACACACTGTCTTCTGCTATTCTAATTAGACACTAATAACCGGAAGCAAAGGTGCAAAAGGCTCGCATGGAATCACTCTAATCGGGTAGTCAGTATATTGAGTGCGGTAGAAAAGTTGTTTGGGTTCATGCTCAGATTTTATTTATAGATTTCTGTTCCTTTCAGATGATGAAGATGTTGATGAAAGCGTACGCTGTCTCCATCAGCTAAATGAGACGGATAGTTAAACAGCAGCAGGGCAAATGACAGACTGTGAACATGTTGAGTTGGTAAACAGCGTGTAGTGAAAAGGGACAGTACACCCTAATGGGAAGATGTCAGATGAGCGGAGCCCCCAGCTCCATTTGTGAAGAAGCTTAAATGGAATGGAAGCCTTGACTCAAGCCTTAAGAAATGATCTGGGACTATTCCCTTCGACTTAATATTTGATATTCTGCTCTGTTTCTGATTAGGAGAACAAATTAGGAATACCTGTAGCCAGCTCATGACACTTTTTACATTTGCTGCTGTGTGTGTGGATGGTTTTACTTTTTTCTCCTCCTCCTTTTTTTTCTTCTTGTATTTGTGATCACTCTCTAATGCAGTGTTGAGGACCATTTCAGCTTTTATGACATCATTTTTCCTTCATGCTACTTTAACACTATCATACAACACAAAACAGAAGACCCTGACCAATACATTAGTTGGCTGAATATATCAGCCTACATGAGTCTTTCACAGACTAGTCAGTATCAGCATGTTTGTTTGTATGTGCACATATGAAAATGTAAATTTTACTATTACATCGGCGACTTTGAGAGCTTTGAAAAGTGTTATATAAATATGATATTTTATTATTATTATTATTATATTTTACAGAATTAACAATTCAGAAGAGATGTGCATTTATGTTTATATTTTATGTAAAAGTGTATTAGACGGTTATAGTTAGACTGTGAAAATATGACATTTCTTTTTCACAAGATTTTGATAATGTTATCTTAGGAATTTTTACCTATTTTTTCTTCTAAATAATGGTATCAGAAATAATTTAATCCCTAATATCAGTATCTGCAACAGCCAATTTAGGCCAGGTTCTAAAACACCAAAAATAAATATATACAAATATACAGAAGACTGACTCAAATATATAAAATCAATGAAGCCTTTAAAATACATCTTTAGAAAGAAATAGGTAAATGCATAATACGCTGCAATGTTAATACATCTACTCTTAAACACATGTACAGCTCCTAAGGCAATGCTCTCTGAAACAAAAGACACTTCTTTGTTGTGCCACATTGATAAAGTGGGTTGGAGAGTATGATATCGTCTCAGCTGCACTGAAACTGTCCTCTAACTCACAGAGCTGAGCTACAGCATCTTCTTCAGCTACTGAAGAGAATAATTTGTTGTTACTTTTGTTTCCTCCTGAGGCACCGAGCCGTCAGAAGTGTGACCCTCGCCTTGTCCCCTGTCCTGCAGTGGTGTCATGTGTGTGTGTACGTGTGTGTGTGTGTGTGTGTGTGTATGTGTGTGTGTGTGTGTGTTTGTGCGTGTGTGTGTGTGCGTGTGTAAGTGTGTGTGTGTGTGTCTAAGATTGAAGACAGTGACTGCACTAGCATCTACATCCATGACCATCTCTGTCTGTCTCTGTCAGTGTGTTTATGTTTGTGCGTGTGTGTGTGTGTGTGTGTGTGTGTATCTGTGTGTCAGTGTCAGTGTGGCATAATAAACGAACAGTTGCAGCTGCATGGATCTGCTGAAGAATGACACACAAGAGATATGATGTAAGAATGTGTTTCTGTCACTGAGTTATGTAATCACCTCTGCCTCATTCACTGTTTCATATCTGTTTGTGTGTATGTGTGTGTGTGTGTGTGTGTCTGGTTTGTGTGTCAGTGTGTGTGTGTGTGTGTGTGTGTGTGCATACCTACACGTATTATTTCAATTCCTTTTATAAATATATATAAACATTCTTTTATTTTGTTATGCTTGTTTGTGTCTAAAAGTTTGTGCAACTGTATGTGTGTATATTGTATTCATTCAGGCTTAAGTCACTTCTGCTCAGTCAGGTGTAGGCGTATCACAAACAGAAAAAAGACAACGTACAATTTCGTTTGATATATTTTCTTCAGTGACTGAGAAAACATTTTACAGCACAGTTTGTGTCTCTTAGGGGTGTCACCAATGTTTTGTTTCTGCTTGATGACTTTGATTAAACGTTTTTAACAGTCACTCAAGTATCTAGGTCCCTCTTCAGCTTTTAGTAGATCATAATTGGCTTTCCAACCACCAAGGGTAACCTTGAATATGTTTTGGCTCTTGAACTATTGCCTTTATTTTATTGAAAGAAACTCATGTTTAAGACTGCATTGCCAGAAATTCTCCCAAACCCCAGTTTGATATTTGTCAATGGCAATGGTGGTGGCTAACAATATGGAACACATTGTTTGAGCTATTTATTTATACAATATTTGTGTATTTTTTCCCTATTTCCACTCAAGAGTGTGGTCTTTCATTTTGAGAACAGGGTTTATTAATTTCACGTTCAGATTTTCTTGAGCTTTCACTCAAATCCCTGCGCTCATACTCATATTCCTTATTTTTGAGTTGAGTTACAAGGGATAGTGGTTGAAACTCTCTCCTACGAATTTGGAGAGGACTTCAAGAAGCCGTTACGTGTCATTGCAAGCAACTGTTACATCATCAGTAGTCATCACGGGAACCCGAGACATCATCAGTAGACGTCGATGTAAATAGACGCCAAAAAACTTTTTGGGAATGTCTTTGAAATAACGTTGTTGATATATAAACCAATGCTATTGCAAGCAGTTACTAAAGTGACAAACCTAGAATATCCTAATAACATCTATGCCAATGCAGGTGAATTAAATTACGAGGTTCATGCTCAGGACATGTCTTCCTGCTTTCCCTACGTACTGTGACAATAATGGCACAGGACAATGACATTTGCGATTTATCCAATGCAAATTGTAAAGCTTGGATGCTCTGCATTAGTTCTCTTATAAATCAAAAGCAGACTGCTTCAGGCTTTTAGCTGTGGTCTGTAGGCAACCCTGCCAGGATGCATCGTTATTAGAGGAGCAGTTCAGTTCAGTAACATCGTTGCTTTACGCTCGGTAAAGTGCATGGTGTATCTTCAAGGGGGGGGTGTGACATTAAATTATTTTTAAGGTTTAAAAAATTACCATAATACATTAAAACGATATTCAACTAAGATATTACAATTATTATCGTATTTTTTTAATTTTGTATTTATTTCCTTTGCTCTTGTATCTGTCAAAATCCCTCAACCAATAGAATGCCAGATGTAGTGTTGACATGTGAAGTTGTCCCGCCCTCGTTATGGGTATTAGCTTTACTGAGTCCTGTATTAAACCGTGATCATACACTCACGCCCATTATTTGCACACTCAGCTAACACCCCAACAACAGCGTAAGAAATCTGAGAGCAAGTGCTTAGTTTGAGCGTAAGCAGGGCAAATCCAATTGCAAGCATGAGGCTATTTCAGTGTGAGCGCGGTATTTTGAATATAAGCATTAAAAAATCCGAACCTGAAATTCTGAAAATATCACACTCTTGAAAAAAACTTTAAAAAGATTTAACTTGAAATGCTGCTTTTTTGGAACATTTGTGCTTTTCATTGATGGGAAAGAGGAAAGTGCCACATCCTGACATGTTGATCCCATCATCGCATAATTTTGCAGGTTGTCATTTACAGAACAAAACACTGATGTAATACAGACAGATATGTGGGTATATGCTATACGTACATACAAAACTCAGACTACTTTGATATACACACTTCCAAATTACCATAGCAAGGAATTGACTTTTTATACGATGCAAATACGAATTCAGATGCTGATGAAAGTATTCAGTACTGGTCATTTATGCAATGCAATTTTAAATGTGGATGTTTTAGGGCTCACTCTGCTTCCACTCATCCAACTCACCTCTCATCTACCTCTCTGTCCTTCTTCCTCTCCCCTGTGACTTTTAATCTCTGTCTTCTCCTCCCTCTTTCTCGCTGCCATTTTTCCATCTGCCCCCTTACTGAGCAATCTCTGTGCATCAAAAGACGGCAGTGTTTGTCTTGGGCGGGGAGGGGGGTGCTTCACAAGCCTTGCTTCATTTTGCCTTCAGTTTCCCTCCACATGTGTCATCATAGGCTCTCTGCCATTAGTGGACAGTACATGGCCAAATGAAATTATCTCTGCCCTGCCTCCTTCTGAATCTGGCCCCGGGTCCGTGGCATTCTTTTGGTCTATTTTTAGTGGTTGGTCTCCCCTGGCTTTATTGGCTGAATGTAACGCTTCGCCAGCTCAGGATGTAAACAAACATCGCAGCTAAATGTCAATGGGTGTGGTTTCATTACCTTGATGTTCTGTTTCCAAGGCTTTCATTCAGCAATAATAAACAGTTATTTAGCCCAGGTCTGGTCGTTGAGCATTTAAGGTTATTTCATTTTGCTTTATTCTTTTATCTTTCATTAGCTTAGATTGGATTATATTTGACTTGTTGTACCTGTCATGAAGCCATTGCTTAAAGTTTCAGGCTACTTGAATCTAACCGGAATATTCTGTTCTTCTCTTTTTTACTTCAAGTGGGATCCCAGGGAAGAAATGTGGAACCATCATAGTGAGAGCAGAAGAGCTGAGCAACTGCAGGGTGAGAGTTCATCATTTGTTCCCCTGTTGAAGGTTTTGAATTAAAACATCAGACATTCAGAGATATTTTTAGGTTTACAAAACCATTTTTATACAATTTTAACACAAACACAGGTTTCCTCCAGAACTAATAAACACACAAATACTGTCAAACTGCCCTCTCATAAGTCCTATCCCCCCCTGCCCCCTGATTTGGATACAAATACAATTGATTATGTGATTTCCTGACCCATACTACATCCTTCTTCCAAACTTTGTGGAAACCCGTCCAGTTTGTGTGTAATCTTGATACCAAACACTCCAACCAACCAATCCTCTGTTTAAACCTGTTGGACACTGTAGTTATATCGTCACTTGAACTTTGATCTGAGCCAGACTGTGACTTGAAACCTTCTTTCTCTCCAAGTTAAGATTTTTTTGGGGTAAACACTATAATATATAGTCTTTAAATGTAGATACATGTCTTCACAAGATATTTCTTCTCTGTGTGATAGTAGAATGTATTTTCTGAGGTCAAACCCTCAAACAGAAAATATGTATTTATGTATCACAACATATTTTGTTTTCATTCCTTCAAAATCAAAGAACACATGTTGTGACGTGTATCAAAACCACAATAAAAGAGGCAGAAATTTCTTTTCTGGCAGTAGACAATATACCAGAAAGTTTTACAGCCGTCAGAGAATTTGACCAATTTGATTTTGTTCCTCTTTCAGTTTTGTTTTGCCCAAAAACAAACTACGGCCAAATGAAAACAATTTCACATTCCAAAGACCCACAGGGAAACAAAAGAAATGGCCTTATTAGGAACTTGAACACTTGGAAAATTATGGGTTGGGTTAGGGTTAGTGGAGAAATGGAAAAATAACCCCTGAACATCATAAATTATAGATTCATTATGATATCATGGTAATAATGTGAAAGTATGTTAGAAGGTGGAATTAAGGCTTATAATCTCGACTCATAAATAGATAAAGATCAGATATTAATTTCAGCCCCCAGAACTTAGTGATGAAAAGATCCAGATTCACACAAACACAATGTGTTATTTCCTTTTTCATTAATATTGATGCAATACTGAAATAGAGCAAGTGCTGCATTTAGGTGATAAAACAGAAATATAGAGAGAACAAACACAAATAGAGAGTCTTTGTAAATCTTACAATATATATACAGTACAACATTTTTTCCTCCATCTCTCCTTTTTTCAGGAGTCGGTGATGCTACAGTTTTGTGGCAACAAGCTGGACAAGAAAGACTTTTTTGGGAAATCTGATCCTTTCCTTGTCTTCTACCGCAGCAACGAAGACGGATCGTAAGTTGACATGCCGCATCCCACGTGGTATCTGCGGACATCCATTTTCTCAATTTACAAAAGCAGCTATCTCAGTTTTACACACAAAAGCGCATACACACAGAATGTAAAGATGCCTGAAATGAATATAGACGCTGAGAGTAATTTTTCATGCTCCAAAAAGCTCTCATATACAGGATATAAGGTCTAAACTGCCTATGTGGCGTTACGTAATGCTTGCTGTTGTATACAGTATGTGACTTATGCCATCCAGCCATCAACAGGAGAAAGCAGCAAAGGGAAGGATGAGCCAGAGATAACAGGACAGCGTTGACAAGAGGGAAATAAAGGGAGAGAAAGATGGATAAGATGGAGTTAAGTGAAAACAGTGTGTGGGGGTCACAGTGTCTTTGCCCTGCAGATGCTTTTATTCAAGTCGACTTCAGCATCTCGCACTTAGCACATTCTCTCTTTGTGCAGCTGGGTATTTACTGATGCAGCCTAAATGTTCCGCCCCAGGGCATAACAGCAGCACGCTGCGGCAACAAAGAGCCACACTGGTTATTGTATAAAAAAGAATGGGAAATAAGTTATTTCAGCAGCGGATGAATTGAATGAGATACTTCTAACCAAACGCTCCCCTGTGTTACGAAGAGACGAGGGGCACAAAGGCTTTTGTTTTTACCTTCTGGGTAGATTTTTCATCTGTTAACAATGTTGTGTTGTCTTACAGGTATACCATCTGCCACAAAACAGAGGTGGTGAAGAACAATCTGGATCCAGTGTGGCAGGCTTTTAAAATCCCTGTCAGGGCGCTGTGTAACGGAGACTATGACAGGTACAGGGAGAGAGAAACACTTTACTGACAATGTTCACAGTCTAACTTCTAAATTATTCTCACAAAGGACAGACATAGGAGAACATTATTTTTACAGCAGAGTTTTAAAAGTGCACAAGGATCCAAGTGAAACAGCCGTTTGACTCTAATATTTGATTTGATTAGGTTTAACAGCAATATATGTTTAAGAACACTATACACTTACACCGGCACATACGGTGCAACTGTGCAACCTGATGGGCTGCAGGTACCGCCTCATGCTACATAGTGTACATAGTGACAAGGACACAAGCAGAACACAAAAGTAGAGAAAGATTCCACCACATGTAAAACCATTCTGTTTGGGGTTTTTTCTTGCTTTTGCCTCCACTGCACCCGATGTCACTTTCATTTGCACAAAAGCTTGTGAAATAGATTCACAATCACTTGTGCTTCCTAAATGGACAGATTGCTGTTCTTGAAGTTCAAACTATCTAATGTAGCTCATAGTCCCAATATTACTGTGGCAGAGAGAGCTCAATACAACTTAAGAAAACACATAAACAGAAAACAACTTAATTTGGCATCACATGCTGCAAGTACAAAGACAAGAGGTCTGTGACATCTGAAGTTAATGAAGTTGGCTACTCATCAGAGGTGTTATGTTTTCATCATGTTTGTTTTGTGTGTTTTTTGGAAACATTACACACAAATTACTTACGTATGTCCATTAAACTGGTGAAAGGATGTGACATGGGTCAGGGAAGAATTTCATTTTGTTGCAGAAAAGATTTAATTTTTTTCACTTTCCTTAAAATTGCTTTTGAATTTCTCAAGAAATAATGCAGAGATCTTTATGAAAATGATCAGACATCTGTAGAGTTCAAACATCTATGATGGTGACATTTTGTGCAAATCCAGGGTAATGGTCCAAATGTAGTGAATCAAAAATACATTTTTAGGAGATTGATTTGTATTCACAGTATATATTCCTTTAAACTCTATCAGCGATATTTTGCCTAATTGCCTGCAATTTGTAAAATAAATCCTGTGTACATGGTATGTTTATCTGATGTAAGAGCAATATGGTGATAAAAGGCAAGGTCATTTTATTTATGAAGCACCTTTCACACACAGAGTAGGTGGCAAACTTGGTGGAGGTGTGCTGAGTGCCATTCTAGTTTCAACATTTTGATGGCATGATTAAGATTATATCTTTGATACAAATTTCAGCAGTGCTTATACTTTGTTGTGTTATGTGGATTTGCAGAACATGTGTTTTCAAATTGATGAAGCTGTTTAGTTTGCTTGTGTTTATTTAAGCCGATCTCTTAGCCAACAAATATTAGCCATAAATGTGTCAAGCCGTTGCCAAATGTTAATTACCTGTTCATGTCATGTTGGATTTACAGGAAAAAAAGGTTCTGACGTGTTACTATTCATGTGAATATCCAGGTGCAAGAAGGCCCTCTGAGAAAATATTGATAGAAAGAAATCACATTATTACCATGGACACACATGGAAGCCTCTGTCCTTTTCTTCTATGGCTAAATGTGTCTTTTGATATAGGTAAAGTTAATTTAATGAATGTACTCCTATATTGAACCTGCGCAGTACTTTAACCATCACACAACCAGTTCTCAAATCACATAAGCACTCCCAGGTTATAAACACACTTTTGTGACAGAGGACTTGTCTCTATGTTTGGTTTATTGGTGGGTGGCAACCAACGTCAAGGTGCATTACCACCATCAACAGTTTGTTTCAATATATCTAGTCATGATACAGATTTAAAAGACTGGGCAGCCGTGGTGGGATGCACTGTGTCAGTGGTTCCTATATATGTTTACACTTAAGTATACTGATAAGAAAGTTTATGAAGAAAACACATTCTGCGTTACATAGGCCAATCCACTTAGAACATCAGCCTTCCATGGACCGGTTACCAGCCTTTTATGCAGAAACACTTTAAATCAGTGATGCTAATTGTTTTTTTAATAGGATGTCCCTCTCTCTTCCTCTTTACCTGCAGGAGCATCAAAGTGGAGGTATATGACTGGGACAGAGATGGAGGGTGAGGGAACAATGCTCTTTCTTCTGTGTTATGAAATGACTTCATTGTATGATATGATGCTCTATCCGTCTGTATCTGTGTAGTTATTATCGTGTCACTGACATCCTGCCGTGAAAGGTATCCCTCATGCATATGCAATAAGGGCCTGTGGCAAAGTAAATGTGTTAATTACCTATGAGATTTATCCTGTGAAAACCAGACTATTACCTTTTAATTGTCTACATTAAAAATTAGAGCGACCTTTTCTCCATAGGAAACTAATAATGTACACCCCCTTGAAAAGAAAAACTGCCCTGATAATATAAGTCTCTCAGCTAGAGCGGATACTGTTGAAAAATATCACCAGTGAACCTTATGTGACAACTCACCATACTGCTGTAAATACATATTAACTGTTAAAACTGCCTGAGCCTCCTACAGATAACTTCATACAGTCTGTCAGGGATAAACATAGTGCTTATCTTTTGAAGCGAGGGAATTTACACAGTTTGCCCCTTCATTGTTAATTTCACAGGCAGTTTTTGACATTTCAAGGACATTTTGCCCCAAGCTCCCATTAATTCCTCACCATGATTCTAAGTGTACTGATTATCTCCATGAAATTATGAAAAATTTGAAGCAGTGCCCACGCCTCTGGTAACCAAGGAGCTTGCAACACTTAACAGACAATGAAAAAGAAATTAATGAAGTCTGTGATAATTGAGCAAGTCTTATTAATATATTTGTATGGGTTCCTAGCATTTTCTGAAGTTGCTTCACTACAGTATTAACATGGGTGGAAATGGGGCTGTGTTCTTTTTACAGCCACGACTTTATCGGCGAGTTCAGCACCAGCTACAGAGAAATGTCCAGAAGCCAGTCACAGTTCCATATCTATGAGGTGAGTTTCTTCTCTCTTACAAACACACACACCTGTACACACTCACATTCTCACTTACTCTTCCATTAATATACAAATCTCTGTAGACCAGAGGACTAATCCTAAAATGTTGACAAAGCGCCTTTTCTAGCCTTTACGGTATTTGGCTAATCGCCCTGGAAACTCAGACCAATCATCTCACGTCACGCTGAGCTAAACAAAGCTGGTAATTCCAATCAGCATTCTTCCAGTGATTGAGGGAAGACGTCACAGATGAGAGGAAGAATAGACAGTCATATGGTATGCTCTAAATAGAGAAAAGCAGACAATGAAAGTGTTTTTAATCAAGACTAGACTGTCTTAAATATCCATTCATCTGACGGGCAGTTCAAAAACAACATGTCTCATACGTTACGACACCGTGGCGATTGTCAAAAGAGTAGAAGAGGAGCTGTTAAAGCTGTTCAGCTGTTAAGATGTGTGGAAATTGTTCAAAAATTGGTTGAGACTGTTAAGTGAATATGAGTTGACAAAAACAACAACAACAAAACAAGCTCAAAACATTGTGTATTAAAATGAGTGACAGACTTTAGCAAGCATAAACTCAACTGGCTCCAGAGACACAGGGAGGAATGGGATTAGCCAGATATGGTCACAATTACCTTTGTGTGAGAAGCAAATATTTGCTAAACCTTTATTTACTTAACAAACAAACCTGGTTGTTACATCTGGATGCAGATATGTTTTTGAAGCAAATGTGTTTTGTCTAAAACGGGGGTTTATTTCTTATTGTGTGTTATTGCTTCTGTAATATTACAAATCCACATTCTTACATTTTAATTCACACACACGCACACACAAAATACATATCAGCAAGTCTGCCTTATTTTTTCAGTGAATTCAGTGTTTCCTCTGTTTGGACCAATAAACATCTGAGCTGAGCAATAGACTGATCCACTGCTTTACAAATTGGATCTGGTCTTTTAAAACAAGAGTCTGTCAATCCCATTCTCATGAACTCAATATCCCAGGAATGCCTTGACAGTGTCGTCATGGCAAAATGTGGCCTCGGACACACCTACTGTAGCTGTGTACCGACTTCCCTTTGTGATAATGAAGTAATGAATACTGTGTAATCGAGGTTTGGAATGTCAACATGTTGATAGGCTTGGTAGTTGATTGGCTCCACATTTACAAGATGCTTCAGCAGGGTGAGCTGGTTTGACCTCATTTTTAAGTTTTTTTTTCTCCAGTGGGACCCAACACCTCCTCATTCTTATTCAGCAGTTCCTCCTGGTTTATATTGTGATTCACACACACTATATGCACACTGACATGGAGGAGTACACCAGTGATTATATAGTGGCTCTTATGATTAATTAACAAGATTCTTCCCTTCCTCGAAGTGCACTTCACTCACTGGTCTATGAACATCTTCAGCTGCTGTGTCGGTGCAGACCATAAATCACTGACAATCAGGAGTCAGTAAAGGTGCTTATGAAGCGTAGCTTGAATCAGCTTGTTCTCACTCTCACTCACGCCTTTTTTCTTATCAGCTCTGTGCTGGATTATCTGCAGTTGGATTATTCCAGTTACCAGGACGCACATTATGAAAGAATAGATTAGTAGTTCAGATATAAATTGCGAAGAGAGAAAATAAATAAATCTAGACTTCTAATTAATGTGGCGATAAATGTTATCTGTGCAAACTCATTACACGGTACTGACTAAGTGTGTGTTATCTTCACAGGTGCTTAATCCAAAGAAAAAAGGAAAGAAGAAGAAAAAATACCAAAACTCAGGAACGGTGAGTTTGTGCTCTCTGCTAGCTGATGTTTTTGCACTGTTACACTAATGCTGCACAAGTTGAAAGTGGCTATTCAGAGTTAACGTGACTTCAGATAGGAGACAGTGTCAGGGGAACGAGTTGTATTAGATAAACTTACAAGACTCATAGACATGCATGTGTTTGAGTCTGTGCTGCATATTTTATTAACAATCATTTCAAGTTTATGTGTTTGTTTATTTGTTTGTTTGTTCGTTGGTAGAATTAAGAAAATAATACCCGGATTACCATGTCATTTTGTGGAGGGGTGGGGCATCAACCAAGGAAGAGCGCATTCAATTTCGACAAATTGAATTCACTTTGTTTAACATTACTTTTTCAGCGTTTTCATTTTATTATAGTATATTGTGAATCATGATGAAAACAATTAGGCATGTTTAGGGATTGATATTTGTAAAATCTGGATAGAGTGAATTTGAATGTGGTTTCTTGAGTAGACTATCGGGCCTTGGTGATGGTGCGCTCGACTGAGCATTATTCTGGGTGTAATTGTGGCTCAGCAGTTTGAGGAACCAGCTGCAATGAAGTTCATGTCAATAAGTTAAAGTAAACTTATTACTGTAGTCCATTTATACAAGTTTGTAGCAAGTGGCTTTACAGAGAGGAGAGGGGTAACCTTTTTTTACTAATGAATAAGTAGTCAAGGTAAAAACGACACAGCTAGCTGAAGAACCTCAACAAGGTATCTAACAATCTGAGAATCAGGAGCTACATGTTATGGTGACTCCTTCTCTTGTGTGGTTGGCAGGTCACGCTCCTGTCCTGCCTGGTGGACACTGAACTCTCCTTCCTGGACTACATCAGAGGCGGGTAAGTTCACAACAACAGGCCTCAAGTGAATTCTCTAAAGCTTCAGCTCCGGCATCAGTCTTATCATTGAATCCAGTTGCAGTTAAAATGCAGTGTAGACTCAGTTTAGAGAATTACTGCACAGTGTTTATCTCTGAGCTCCAATATTAAGAGTGACTGCTGCCGATAGCCCGCTGCCTAATTGCTCGCTGCTGCATGCTTTGAAACATGCTGTGGTATAATCTAGAGTGATTCATGATTCCTGGATTGATTGATTTATTTTCTCTTGTAGGACTCAGATTAATTTCACAGTGGCAATTGATTTCACAGCATCAAATGGTAAGTGTGTTTAAGCTTTGCTCTTATCAGTGTAATCCATTAGGTGTGTCCAACCACTCAAACTTTGGTGGTTAACGCTCAGATCTTGATGTGGTGTGAGCTCTTGACTCATTACTTATAAGTCCATTTTCATTGATTTATTCTAATGACACTTTGCTTTTTTATTTATAGATTTAAACTTGAAGTTTGATCTTATTTATTGACCACAGTTTGCACACTATGTGCCTCAGTGTTTATAACTGCAATTCAGACAGTAGTTTGCAGCTGCTTCACGGTTGCTAGTAGTGTTCATGCTCAATATTAAACCAATTTCTTGTCATTAATAATTAAGACCCAAAACATGGAAAAAATAGGGCTCAGATTAAAGAAATAACGTACGTATCCTCCAAGCATATACGTATATACTTCTGTTTTTTGTTTTAGTGATGGGTAAAGTTCTCCCATTTCAAATGTTTTATTTAAACTACCAACACAGGTTGTGTCATTTCGTAACTTTGCACAAAGAGGTCACTACACTTTTCATAATGAGGGATAAGGCCAGAAAAACACCAAAATCAACATCCTTCCATATGTTTTACCAAGTGGAGGTTGGGATCCAATTGCCCCATTGCTGTAGTTTATTTACAATTCCACATAGACCGTCCTGCTACCATAAACACCAATTAGCACACCAAATGTGTGTAAATCTGCTGCTGAAAATAGACCCCAGCATACGGGCGGCTGTGGCTGAGGGGTCGTCCTCCAACCTGAAGGTCGGCGGTTCGATCCCCAGTCTGAACCATCTGCATGCCGAAGTGTCCTTGGGCAAGATGCTGAACCCTCAATAGCCCCCCATAGAATAACAAAGTGCTGCAAGTAGATGCACTGTATGAATGTGTGTGTGAATGGGTGAATGTGAAACTGTACTGTAAAGCGCTTTGAGTGGTCTTCATCAGACTAGAAAAGCGCTATATAAATACAAATCCAAATCCAATCCATCCATATGCTTTTTCCTGTTCCCCTGTTTCAGTGACATTAATAAGCCATAGAAAATATATATTGATGACCAATTTAAAATATCTACATCGTCTAATGAAAAGACTAGACTCTGGGCTGAGTGCCTCAGTGGGAGTATATGGGAGATGGGAACATATTTAATGATGAACTAAACATTTTACAGTTTGACATAATGTTTGATGGCGATAACAAAAAAACATATAACACCAGACTTTTCTTTTAATGTAATTATCCATTATGTTCCCAGTTTTTTAGGTGTACTTTCATGCATTTATTTGATCTGTTCTCCTGTCTCTATTGATGACAAAAATAAAGGCAAGACTATTGAAGATGAAATTAAAATTTTCATAAAAAAATGTTTTATGCCTTTGTTCTATTTGAAATAATCATGAGCAGTTCCCCACCTTATGGACAGGAAAACCTTTTTTTGCAAAAAATAAAAATCGATATTTCTGCATTATTTCTGTGTAATCACACTGATTTCATTTCATTCATGAGCAGTAGAGAGACACTCCTGAAAGGTCAGCAGATCACTGGAGCAGCACCACCCCATTAGTGTGGTAGTTTAATTGCAACAGCGGCTGCATAATGTAAAACTGTGGCTCCTCACTCCAACCACTGAGGATTAAGGCAACCAGTGAGGTTATTTCTGCCTCCAGTGCAGCTGTGCCACAGGGAAATAATTGTGTTGCTCAAACACTGGTCGGCTTTTTAACCTCTTTCCACCCACTCCCCTCCTTTTTATTTGAATATGACTCACAGCCCCAGAGGGGAGCAGGCAAAATTACAGATTGATGCTGAGGTGTGTTGTATTTTGTTTAATCATTTGGGTCCCAGGCAACCCATCCCAGCCCACCTCACTCCATTACATGAGCCCGTACCAGCTGAACAACTACGCCATGGCGCTGCGGGCGGTCGGAGAGATCATCCAGGACTACGACAGTGACAAGATGTTTCCTGCACTGGGCTTTGGTGCCAAGCTTCCACCAGACGGACGGGTCTCACATGAGTTTGCCCTGGTGAGGAAACAGCTTTATTTCATCATTTGCCTCATCCAAACATCCAGCCTTCCAATCTGTCATACATTTATTCGTCCGTCTTTTTATTTAAGGTAGATATGAACACTGGAAAAACACTTTCATTAATTTGTGGATCCATTTCCCTTTTACAAAACATACAAAAATCTTCATGTTTATTCATTTATGTAATTTACACATAATAATTATCACCAAATAAAGCCAAACATTAGAGAACTCTACCTCCTCATTAGTTTTCACATTAAAAGCCTCTTGGTCAGTTTAGCAGAAGTTGCTGGTTCGATTTACAACATGAAAAATATGTTTCGTTCATTGCACAAAACAAGAAGGCAGCACTGTGTTTCTCTTGCAAACAATCATGACAACTTTCTCAAATTGATGAATAATGGAGGTAATAGAATACAAATTAAATCGAAATTGCCAGTGGTAATTCTGGGTTGAAGTCTTTTTGCAGTCATCATAAAAATGAAAGCTGCATGTTATAAGATGCTGGCTTATGCAGAGGCTATGGTGATGACTTATTTTGTGTGATAGTAATAACGATAATGATAACTTCTAGTGTGTCAGCATTGGGGTACAGTTGTAAACACTGTCACCTCACAGCAAGAAGGTTCATGCTTTGGATCCAAACTTGACTGAGGTCTTTACTCCCAAAGTCCCATGACATGCAGATTTCGGTTATTGGAGACTTTAAACTGTCCAGAGGTTTGAATGTGAACTTGAATGGTTCTGTGTCTCTGTATGTTGGCCCTGTGATATGCTGGCTACCTGTCCAGGGTTGGCTCCTTTTCCCCCCACAACCCTCAATGAAAAATCAGTATAGATAATGGATATCTAAAAAATATGAATAATAATAAAATCTGTCATTTGAGGCTTGAACTGTAACATGTTCAAATATTTAAGCTTTGTGATGTTACCATGGTAATAAACGCTAAACACAAAGTAAACGAGGCTTTTACAGGTGTTTGGTCCTATACCAAAGAACTGGACAAATTATTGAATTGAATGATTAATTTAGTCGATGTGGAGTTATTTGATAATGGATACAGGAAAAGTCAACAGTGTTGTTTTTTGTGTGTGTTGGTTTTATCTTCTGGGAAACATGAACATTTTGGAAATGTAGGTTTGTATTGTGGGGGCATCAAAGATAATTTTTTATTTCATATATATTCATCACAAATGACAGATTCCGTGCACATCGTTGTTCTCTGTATTGCTCGGTTGGATGGACTTCAATACAAACAAGAAAAGACATCTCATGTTGTTTATCTCTAAAGCTCTGCTGTTAAAACGTCCCAACTACCTAACCCCTCTTCAAAAACCAGCACATACAGCACACGATCAAGCAACTACTTAACCTCAGACATCCCTCATGTACGCACCAATGTTGGCAGAGCTGGTTTCAGTCACTATTCACCTTTTAAATTGAATGATTTACAAACTTCCTTCTTGTGTTCCCCTTGGGATTTAATATTTGTAATATGTGATTTGTTTATGAATCTTGGAAGTGTTTTTATTGCGTGATGAACCAGGAGGACTCTTGTTAAAGGTTGTGCTAATTTTGAGCAACATTAAGATAATAAATAGCAGAAGACAATACATTTTTTGATATCTTTCATGCCAGCTGGAGAAACATGTCCATCCGAGTGAGAGCCCAGATAACACAACGTTTTACTCTAACGATGTAAAAACTCAGGAAGTTAAACTGAAAAACACACAGCCTGCACCGAACCTTTCATACACACAGGACCAATGGTCTATTGGTGGGGGGTGGATGCTGTTGTCCAAAAACATGAATACAATCCGCCAACCAGCCTGCACACACTGCTGATGAATGCCAAATGAGGTGTTTAGTTTTTGGCTGTAAACACGTCATTTTAGCCGTCGCAACACTTCACATCTATTTATTCATTTTTTCTCTAAGCTGCCAGTGAAAGTTCTTCTGGAGTGACAATTTGTAGTTTCTTCTTGAATATGTGAGTGTTGTTTTCCAGCTCAGACATATGAAAATCATCCACTTGTCCCCATTAAGCATAAATAATCTGCGGTATCCTAGTCTGCATTTTCAGCATTCAACTAGTACTTATTTAAACTACTAGTGTTCAACCAACTGAATACCCATTACTTCAACACTTTAATCTACTGTAGCCTAAAAAGACAACAGTTCTTAATTTTCAGTTGATCGTACGCTCATGAAAACACTATTGTGAATGTTATTTGTCCTTTTTCATTCTCTCATCCTCCTTCAATACATCTTTCCCACTTTGCAGATGTTTATGGTTATTGGTTGGTATTTACATAGCTCTTTTCTAGTCTTAATGACCACTCAAAGTACTTTACAGTACAGTTTTTACATTCACACACACATTCATACAGTGCATCTATGTGCAGCACTTTTCCCCATGAGGAGGGGCACTCTGGGGTTCAGTATCTTGCCCAAGGACACTTAGTCAAGCACTGTGGGGCTCTGGACGTCCTGACCTTTCCTCAGCCAGCCATTATCCTCTCCTTGCTCTGCTGTCGTTTTCAGATGTTGCTCCAGAGGCGTATAAAGCCATTACAGCTGCTCAATGTTGGGTAACAGCCTCCCCGAGGCACCAAAGCCCAGAACAAGGCACACACTGTAGGCATTAATGTAACCATTACGGATTTAACTTAGTCAGCTCCTAAAGAGGACGGCTACAGCTGTGTAGTAACAGCGGGATGAGGCCACCCCTGAATCTGTATCTGTAATTATGCAATATCTATTTACAAAGCCAAGGAGTCTCATGTGCGTTGTTCATACTCGAGTCCAGCCAAGCACAGTCAGTCAAGATTGTTTCTTACTGAGATAATTAAAAAGCCCAAACATATGGCATAGATAATGTACTATTTCCTCTTTCTTTTATAAAACCTTTCCAAAGGTTTTGGGATCTGCAGAGAAACAAAAACACCACAACAACTTTGGTTCTTCAAATGAGAATTTACTTCAGAAGCCAGAAGTTGGTGAACTTCTCCTAAACCTCATTCTAAGACAAACTATCTTCACATCTTTTTCCAATTGTAGCCTCTCGTTCAGACAGATTGCATATCACCCGTTTGTACCAGAGTGCCTCTCTTGCTCTCCATTCCTCATGCTGAGTTAAAATGTGAAATGGCTCGCCTCGGGACATTATTTACTGAAATGCTGCAACAGAAGAATTAAACTGTCAACATTTCCCTAAAATATGTTTTATATATTTAATGTAAGATTGGATTGTGTATCCTTTCGGGGTTGCAGCCTTCCAGTGCCTCTTACACTAGGTAATATTTTTTGATAACATCTAAGTGTTATTGATGTTGTGGCCCTGGGGAGGCCATTTTTGATGTCTCAGAGAGTGTATGTAATCCAGTTATCCTGCAATTTGCAGCCAAAACATGCCAATAAAATAAAATTCCATCCCATCCTTTTCCCCATAAAGGGATATAAAATCTGCTAATACTTTATCATTTACTCCTTCGGGGTGATGCTGCTGTATTATTCGTTTTTGCTGCTCTGTCTCTAAATAACAAAACTATGTTTAATTACATTTTAACTTTACATAGTTGTAAATTTTTTCTCAATATTGTTTGGCTGAAATCATGATAAACACATGAAGGAAAAAGACACAGACGATCAGCATCATCTTTGTACATGAAGTTTGTGTTTTTAGAGTTCATGAAATATCTTTCAAATGTCAACATCTTCACCAAAGAATTTAGAACATTTCCCAAGAGGAACTTGGTACAAATTGATCTTGATAGATTTTAAAAGCGTCTTGTTAACAAAAATACTAGAAATGTGTTGCAGCAGCTGTTGAAATTATATGCAAATACTATGTCTAGCCTCTACTGACACAGGGATTATCACACAACAACATGAGGGAGATTTAAAATGATCCTAAAATAACCTTTTTTTAAGCTTACACGTCCAGCATCCACAACATTAGATATTTATATACTTAAATACAGCAGCAAAATGATGGCCGTCATGACTTTAGATCACGTTAAAACTGAAATATGCATATGAAATATATTAATGAAAATGATTCTAATGTTTGCTTATCAGTAGCTTTGTCTTCTTGTTTCTGTGCAGAATGGTAATCCACAAAACCCCTACTGCAATGGTATTGAGGGGGTAATGGAGGCCTATTACCAGAGTCTCAAATCTGTGCGACTCTACGGACCCACCCACTTCTCCCCTGTTATTAACCATGTGGCCAGGTAGGTCCACTATAATCACAGCCAGTGATCAGGAACATGTAGGCAGACACAAAAGAACACACACACCCACGCACACACACACACACACAAACAACTGTCCTCAAGTACTGCACTACAAAATGTATAGTTGTGCAGGTATCATCATCCCATTTACCACATCATACATCCGATGTTCCTGCGATCTTTTTATTGCATTTTCAATGTTTGCGGCCATCACAACTTACTTAATATCCATTTCCCATAAAACGCGCTGCAAAACTACGGTTCCTCCCTCACCTCCGAAATCTGACTTCTTCATAGTGTCACAGCCATCCTGTGTGCAGTTTGGTAACTGTCGTTTATCGATTTTTTGCAAATGCTGTTAAAACGTCTATAGGACGCTTCAGTAACATTTATATACATGTCTACGTAATGAAACTAAGGTCGGTAAATTCCATAATTATAAATTAGCTTATTGCTTATTCTAAATATGTGTCATGACTTTGGTTAATTGAGTTTTACTGTGTTTCCTTGTGTTTAGGTTTGTGTCCGCTTCTAGTTTTAATTTTTAATTCATGATTCTTGTGTGCCCGTTACTTTATTTCCTGCTTTTGACTGTTTCTTGCCTTTGTGATAGTCTGCACCTGTTCTTAATGTGTCCCCTCTTTGTTCTATTATCCCTCCCTCCATTGTGTTTATAAGTCTCTGTGCTTCTCTTTGTCTTTGTCAGTTTGTCGTCGTTCACTCGTCACCGTCTTTAGCTCATCAGAGTATTTTGCTTCTCATGTTTTCAGTGTCGCCTTGTTCCTAGTTTTTCTAGGTTTTTTTCAGTTTAGCCTTGTTGGTGTCTTTGCTGGTTTCCAGTGTTTTTTTCTGTTTCTGTTAATTTAGTTTTTAGGCCTTTGTTTTTGTATCTTGTCTTTTGTAGTTTTACATTTCCCTTATTAAAAGGACACTTTTTGGGTATTTTGCTTGCTTCTGCATTTTGGGTCCACCTGCACACCTCATTGCAGACAGTGTGACTTTATTTTGGTTAAGGTAATTAGACAATGCTGTTCACAGTCTTTGTATTTTGACTGTAATCACAATCAGATTTATATCCATGTAAACGTAGTCAATACATTCTTATAGACACAAGTGGAAAATCTTTCCTCCAGTTTTAAAATAACTAAACCTGATTAACATGACATATGGCTGCTCAGTGTAGTTAATCTTTTATGGGGCAACAAATTATAAATGCAAGAAGCTGCTCTCCTGCTGTTTTAAATATTCAAAGAGAATAATATACACTTCCAGTCGTGACTCCATGGACTGTCTGAAGCACTTGCCCAATTTTAGCCACTGATAAAAACCTATATAGTGTTATGTAGTGCAGTATTTTCTGACTTCCACCTGACATTCCCTATCGCCAGATCTCGTCACCTGATCATACAGAGTGACTGTAACAAGCACTTTTCCCACCTTTCATCATCGACTTTCAATCCTCTCTATCTCTCCGAGTGCTGTCCGCCCCCTCAGCCTGAGAATAGGTGCATGGTACCACACTCACGTATGTGGAGCATCGGACTAAAACCCAGGAATGCATCATAAACAAAATATTTAAAAAAGTGACACCATATTATTTAACATTAACCCCAAATATTGACTTCATCTCAAACATTTTACCCTGGTTCATGTCAAAGAAAGCTACTGTATGTGTTAATGTAAAGCTCAAAGATTTACCAAGGTGTCTCAGTAAGTCTATTTAAAGCATAAACCATACTGTATTTTATTAGATCATGTTTATCTTTATCTTGTAATAGTTTTTCGTGGTATTAGGATTTTCTCCATGAGATTTATTCTACTTAAATTAAATTATATATTATTTTAAAATAATATTTTACTTTGTGCTTTAAATGCAAAAAACTTTTCAAAATAATATATGCATCCAAGAACTGGAAAATGTTATCGGTGAGATTTGAGGTAGGTTCAAGTCAGCATTTTATTATTGTACTTTGGATTAGTTGAGCAAGACTGGTGAGGAACAAAATATAAAAATATAAAAGTAGTTGCAGCGGTGGAGAGACTCTGTAGTATACTGTAGTATATCTTTTAAACCTTGTATCCAGATTCTAACCCAGACTGACTGTTGACTGGTGACTTTATGGCGAGTTACAACTGGAGCCACTCTGTAGAAAGTTTTCCCAGAGCCACAAAGGACATTATACAACAGATTTAGAGGCTCTGTAGTAACAAGCAATCTGGTCACTGGAGTTCTCCCATTAATATATACTCATAGATGTTAGCCTAAAAGACAAAAGCTTATTAACTAATTAGTTATGTAGCCTTGTGTCAGTGTTTTATTTTTGCTCATTAGTCTACTGACATCCTTCTCTCTCTCTCTCTCTCTCTCTCTCTCTCTCTCTCTCTCTCTCTCTCTCTCTCTCTCTCTCTCTCTCTCTCTCTCTCTCTCTCTCTCTCTCTCTCTCTCTCTCTCTCTCTCTATGCCAGGTATGCATCAGCAGTGATGGACGGCTCACAGTACTTCATCCTGCTCATCATCTCTGACGGTGTGATCACGGACATGGCACAGACCAAGGAGTCTATAGTCAATGTACAGTACCAGATCATATTTAAATATATTTGATCGTCTGAGCTTCAGGTTTAAAGAAGTAAACTTTGGGATCTATTTAAATGATTTAAGTTTTTGTTCTGAGGCAAAGGGAGCAAGTACATTTAATTATATATCCCCTATCTTATCTTTTCTTCAAGATCGTTGTCTTTCAGCTTGAGAGCAGGACATTATGAGATGTCTCACTCAAAACCCTGTGCTTGCATTAAACTAGCCTCTGCTTGTGCTCAGTGTGCGCTTGCACTCAGATGTTTTGTTGCTTGGATGGATGCTCCAGGTTCAGCTGTTCTCCTCGCCTTCACACTGCTTCTGTGCTTGTGTGATTTCTCCTCTGCCCTATGGTTTTTTGTGCATCAAGTCTGTTAAAATTCCTTGAAATTGTTGAAATGGTAATTTCAAAAACATCTTACAGTGGATTGCCCAATTAAATTAAATTTTTCATGGGCAGCAGCAGTCCTTGCATTGCTTGCTTCTATTCATGCAGTTAATTTTCTGTCAAACGTGTGAGGAGCCCTGGGGTCCAGCAATGATTAAACTCAGAAATGGAAATCCCCATAAACAAACAAACAAGCAATATGAAAGAGAGAATATGAGACCTGGTCACTTCCCAACCAACCACCCCCCTAACACACACACCCATGCGCCCACCAACCGTGCTGTGCTCTAATAATTTTGCTTTGTAATTAGAGTGATCAGAGTTAATGTGTGTAATGATTTTGGGTGAGCTCAAATACTTGGAGCCTTGGTTGCTTGCACTCACTGCTCTGCATCGCCTCACCACCAGTTCGCCAGTGTTATTGTAAAGTAAGATTTGAGAGTAATTATTTACTGGCCCGCGGAGGATCCATGCCCCTCATAGCTCAGGCAATTTGGGCGTCCATCTAATGACTACAGGAAGTTATGAAACACTGGAAACACCATCCATCATTTTATCTCAAACTGTACTGTGCTGTCCTGCTAAGATTTAATAAACAATATAGTGGCAGTGGGGCTGCAGCACAGGGCAGAGGAAGATGTAAATGGCAGTAATTTTTAAGCTGTCTTTTGAGAGATTTAAACAAAGTTGTAGATGCATGAAATTAGAAACTCCACAACTGGTGGGACGAGAGGCTTTATGAAAGTGGCTGCAGAGTCCAGAATCTGAACTGGATGAACGCATCTGTCTTAACAATTGGAGAACATTTTTTTCCATTGAGCTTCGGTTCTATGGACTGTTAAACCCAGTCATGGGGGTATTTCACTGAGGGCCTGCTGTGTTAAAGATTGCGAATAGTGAAAAGAATGAACGCTGCTTCTTCCCTGCTTTTGATTCACATATTCTGTCTCATTCCCCCTTTGTAGGCCGCATCTCTGCCCATGTCAATTATAATAGTCGGGGTTGGGCCAGCAGAATTTGATGGTAAGCTGGGTGAAGAGCATATATATGCTTGCATGGCTTCGTGTTTGTGTGTGTGTCTGTGTCTGTGTGTGTGTGTTTATTTGCATGCTGTAATCCTTTGCATTCATTCCACTTCCTATCTCGTCTCCCACATGGTTCAGCTCTTCCTTGTGCAGATCCTCTTTTCTTCTCTCCTCCATTCTCCTTCCCCTTAATTTTCCCTCCGGAATCTCCTCTTAAGTCGATGGTAAAATTCTCATTTGTCAGACCAGAGGTGGTGTGTTTTCTTTTTTTCTTTTTGTAAAGCAACAGCAGCCACGGTCCTCACCTCTTCTGCTGTGTTGTTCCAAAGGCATTCATGTTTAACATTCACAGAGCAGTCCTCTGTAAAACCAAGCTCACTCACGATGAGCAATTAGCCTGCAAAGTCAACAAGATTCAACAATTATCATGGCTGTGAAGTCAGTGTGCATGGTCGCATTATGTCCCTATGGTGCACATCGCTGACTCTGCTTACACATATTCTTGCATGTTTTCCCTATGTTTCCCCTGTGTGCAAGTTGGCTCGATGGCTTCACACACATCGACTCAAATTCTGTGTACTCACGTCGCGTTTGGCTTTGTCAACACTCTGAGGCAATGTAGCCCCAGTGGCACGCTAATGGCTTCAGCAGATTATATCGCCTAAACTGCGTGTCATGTTTGCTCGCCGTGGCTGCCGCAGTGGCGATTGTAGTCTCCTGACAGGGTGTGATGGATGTGCTTCCCCCCTCAGAAATGATCGAGCTGGACGGAGATGAGGAGAGGGTCTCTTCCCAAGGACGATATGCAGAGAGGGACATTGTTCAGGTACAGAGAGACACGGCTGAGGGGCTGTGAAGCTGAGAGCTCAGCACAGTGTTTCCAGAGAAATGTTGGATTTATGATGAATGAGAAAAGGTCATGGTGTATGACCTGCTGTGCTCTTGTTCTCAGTCTGCCATTTATCTCTCCTTCCCTCTGAATCACTTCCACAAACTACATCCCCCTTTTTTTTCATGTGTCCTTTTCATTTTGTTCTCCTCACTCACCTTCTCTCAACTGCAATTTTACATATCTTTTTCTCTAGTCCTCTCCTTTCTTTGCTTCCTCTTCTCTTCTCTTCCCTTCTCTCCTTGTATCCTCCTTATTGTTGCTTGTTTTCTTCTTATATGGCTCTGTTCAGACCTGGTATTAACATCCATCAGGAGAGATCCAATCAAAAGTGGACAACTTCAAGTACTTTTCTGCACACGGACATTAAAATGCATCCAGAATGTGTCTTATGTAACCAATGTGATCAGATCTCATTTCCCTGCTCTAAATGCAAATTACGTGTTCGTGAAGACCAAATTGTGTTGTTTTTACTCAGTCTGAGATTTCAAATGTAGGATGTCACTGTATTTTTGTCTGTGTGTGTCTGCACAAGCAAGTGTGATAGAAGTAGCGAGAGAGAGGAGTCAAGAGCGACTATATGAATCTGGTGCAGCCCTGTTTTATAGAGAAATTTGACCAATTTGAGTCATTATGTTGTGGTTTGGGTTGATAGTGTTGCCACAAACAAATCTCAAGTGGTCTGGGTGATGGAGCTCAGGATGCATTTGGGTGCTTTTGCTCCATAGACTCTATATATATAGACTGTACTTGGTGTTGATCGGATCACTCAGTACGGATTGTAATACCAGGTTTAAAGTGAATCTATTTTTCTTGCTTCCCTCTTCTCCTTTTTCACGTGTACATATAACTGGACTTGCTTGTGTTTCTTGAAAATGTTTCATCTCTCATCGAAAAGGGAGAAATAAAGAACCCTGTTGATGTGGTGAAACGTTTAATAGAAACATAATGAGCCATGACCTGGATGACTGAGAACCTTCACAGATCTCCTTTCCTCCCTCAGTTTGTTCCTTTCAGAGACTACATTGACCGGAGAGGAAATCACATCCTCAGTATGGCTCGGCTGGCTAAAGAAGTGCTCGCTGAAATCCCAGATCAGTTCCTGTCCTACATGAGGACCAGAGGCATCAAACCCGGGCCCTTGCCACCTCCTTACACCCCCTGTCCGCCACAAGCTATCCACCCCCTTCTCACCAGACGGGTAAGCCGAATTTAAAAGTTGAAGCCCCACTCCAACGCCAGCCAGCCAACTTCGTTGGTCTCTACTACTTCTTCTCTGCTTCTTCCTCTACATGCTTTACCGGAAGCTTTTTGAGCATGTGGCGAACCTCGCCTGCTCTCTCATGTTGCACTTTCGGGAACGCCTGGCCGCCATTGGTGATGCAGATACCCATGAGTGGGCACTGGCTTCCACTTTTAAGAAGGAGGGACTTTTCCCTAACTGGATGAAGGTGCGGTTTCTGAAGGGTCGTGGTGGAGGTAAAGGGGGAGGGTGTCACCTAACTGCACCACAATAACTGAACAGAACCGTAACTGACCACCTGCAGCCGTGAGACTGAAAGGGTCCAAACTGTCGGAGATTCCTTTCGAAAACACTTTTCATCTTTTTGCTGTTTCTATTTCCACTTCCTCTGTCACAAAATCATGTCTTTCTCTGATATGTAAATGTTTACAAAATCGAGGTCTAGAAAGGAGAGATTTTTCAGGAAGAACTTTTTACCGTTTAATGTGAAAACCTTTCAGATTCCTATTTTTCGGCTGCAGAAAACTGAAGGTTGTGAATTTGTACAATTATGTTAAGGCCCTGGTGCCATATTCTTCTTGACAGTGTGTATTTTTTTTCTTTTTGATAAATGGAGCATGTGCTAGTTTAAGATAAGCATGCACTGTTGTCCTGCACTCAGGGCTTGTCCCTCCCACACAAACCCCCCACCACCACCGCTGCCATGTTCCATTAAGAACAAACCCATCATCCGCCTGAAATCTTCCCACGCTCCTACCTTCTGCCCCGTCCACCTGCCTTGACTCAAAAGGAAGCTGTGCTCCCTGGGATTCTGGTCAAATCAAATGCAGCAGGGACTTGAACCAGCCTTACCAGATAACATAAACAGGTACGGTCTCGTCCGTAGGTTCTGGAAACGTGGATCTCCAAGCCCAGAAGTCAAAAACACACTCACATCACACTACCAAACCTGACTGTGTCTCTTTAATTTCATGAAATTACATCGTATTTAGTACTGTAGCATTTATTTTGTTTGGTTTTACGTCTCTCTACCTCACTTTGTTTAGTATTGCCAAAAAAACAATTATTTGATGACAAAGTGTTGGTGTGTCTGTGATTTTTGATGTCAGTAGATTCACACTTTCACAATAAGTATCCACAAAACATTTGCCAAACTGCAGGTTATCAGATCAGGTGACTCACACCTCAGTGGTAGCATCGCACTGTTGATATGTGCACTGAACACCAGTGAACCTACAGAACACAATGCAAAGATAATTTTTCTTCTAAGATAAATAACCAGTTAATGACTGTGAGCACAGTTTTAGCTCCATGTTTACAAACAGCATTGTGACTAATAGTTGAAGCCAATAATAATAAGTAGTCCCAATGTGTAATAGCATGTAGCTAACCATGTCCTTCATGGTAAACTCCACAGAAAACTTCCGTCAAATCTGATGAAAGCAGCTGTCCTTACCTTCGACAGTTACAACAGTTACAACAAACTCCAGCGGCAATGTTCTCCTTTTTAAACACTGGCTTGGCCACTTGTTTGTAGCCATTCAAATTAATTTAATGAATTAATCAGATTCATTTTTAAAATGCAAATATAACCAGTCTAGCGTGTCCGATGTCTGAAGGAGCGTAATGAAGCAATGAATAATCCTGTAATATTAAAATAGACAATTTAGGGTCAGGTCTGTGTCTCTAGTTTAATTATAACAGTGCTTATGATAACCTAAGAAAAGTTTTTACGCATTATCCTGCAAAAATGTCCATCAATACGAACAATCAGTGCGCCAGCGCAAACCTGTGCAGCGACATTCTCAAGGCAAAGATACAAAATGGAAAATATCCCTTTATTCTTTATGGAAAATGTAATGTTTAAAATTATTTCAAGTTTTGATCATATTTGATGTGCATTTTAATTTCACAATTATGGTTCAGTGAATTTGTACAATGTTTAGTTAATTAGCTATTATGAAGATGTTCAGCTGAGTGAAGGGAAGATGGCGTACACAGATAGAGTTACGTTGGAAGCCAGAATTGAAGCTTTGCCTCTCAGTGGTACTATAGGATGTCCCTTTCCTGTCCCATTACTTCAGTAGAAAAATAACCACAGAATTGGAGACGTGTGGTTTAAGTCCACACAACTGTACATGAACAAATAAAAACATCATCATGCAGAGCTTCCATTTAAGTTTGTTGTTGAATATTTTATGTTAACATACTTGAGGTTAATGGGCTTTGAGTTCAAGGCTCCTAGCAACCACCAGCTTCTGTGTGGACTAAAATCTATGTTGACTGATCCGTAAAGCACCATAACATATCCTGCTCACAGGAATACGTCAGATGTGTACAAGAAATCTCAATGCAATGCAGGGTGATTATTACGTTAATGGCAATACATTTCACGGCAAAAGAAAGTATACTGAAAACCATCAGAGGAGCAATGTAAACCCTGCATATGCACTGTATATACCCCATTCAGGCAATGCCAGGTTTTTACATAGTTATAATGCCATTTTATAATGACTGCAGAGTTTATTATATCTACCCTGCAGTGTAACCTACTTCTACTCACTTGTTTCAATAAAATTAATGCTGCTGTCTGCGGAGCTACATACATTTTGCAGATTCAGTATTTGGTGATTAAAGCCTCAGTTTTCTGTGGAGTTTTCATTAAACCATATATAAAATCACACTTTAATCTCAAGCAAGTAACTGCACTGTCACTTTTAGCCACGTTTCAGGGTGAAGCTCGAATGCAGCCCTGCTGTATTGCCCAGCAAAGTATACATGAGAACTTTAGTATGACTCAAAAGCACAAATCCTTTCCTATCAAGCAACAGCCGTTGTATCCAGAGGCCCTTTTCACCTCATGAAAATATGTAAGGAACTGTGTTTATACATTTGACTATGTATCTGTGTGCTATAAACTGTAGATCTTATCGGAACTTTTTTGGGCCCTATTCAGTCAAGTTTTACAAAAAATGTCTAAACTCACGCCTCTAAATCATCATATACTTGCTTCAGCAAAATGTCTACTTTAAAGTGCTTGTCAAACATTTTAATAGGTATTTATACACTGTACAAATTTTGGCCTTTTTTGTGTATTGCTCATATACTGTATGTGTGATGCTGCTTCTTAACTGCTGATATAAGTATTACATTTTATACGGAGGCCTGTAATCATATTTAAATCATGACTAACAGGCCTTATTCGTGTTTATACATACGTTATTCATATTTAAATCATGAACGACAGGCCTGTATTTTTTTATGTGGTTAGATAATAATGTATGTTTAATGTGGGCAAGATGTTTTAAAGTAGACCTGGTGATCAAAGACACTCTGTAGCAACATTTGTCTGCCAAATAGGACATATTGTGAAGTGTAGCATCACTCAGTTGGCTGAGACTTAACCCTGAAAAGCTGATTTATTCAGTTTGACTGAATAGGGTCCATAGATTTTGTACTCTTGTGTATTGTTGTATAATTGTGGGGACCCCGTACAGCAGCGGGGATGTCGGGTTGCACAATGTAGCACTGGTCTCAAGTCTGATTTCAGACTGGAGCGACACTAGACTGAAGCAGATCAGGCAGGAACAGTCTTTTTATATGGCTATGTAAATATATATATATATAAATATATATTCTGTATATACTCTGGTATGTTTTCTGGAAAGTTGACTCACAGCAAACAGCTGGGACTCTGTGACCCCTTAAACACAAGGCAGGGCCTTTCATTTATTTATCACGACAAGATGTCACCCACACTCTCATATATACTGTGCATCCAGTACATGTATTTGTATATGAAACATGCATGACACTTACATAACAAGGTGAGGGTTGAGTGAAGATTAAGGGTTTCTTGCTTGTCTACTGTGGTTTTAATGATAAACTTACGTGGTGTTTATATAAATGTCCATACCTTTGTATTCAGGGTTTCTCAGCCTTTTATTATACACTTTAAATGTAGAAAAGGGGCCAAAACAAAAATCCCTGCCAAGGTGTCTGAATTTGCATGTTGAATCCTGGAGAATGTTTACATGTAAAATAACACATGTCAAAATACACATAGTGATAGACAATCATAATACACATTAATCTATTGTGTTGCAACTGCAGTAGATTATGAGTGACAATAGTCGTAATAATCAAATGTTGACAACATTTAAAAATTAAATTCTCCTGGATGAGGATTTACCGAAAGCACAACAAAGCTAAGATAATGGACCCAACTAACCCGAGACCGGCCCCCATTAGTTACAGAGGTTTCTTCCGCTTTGCTTTCTCACATACCTACAGTTTACAACAATGGTAGCAGATATATAATCTAAATTCATGGTAATTTTTAAAAATCAAAAGGTCCTTTATTGAAACACATATATGTGTTATGATTTGGTCAAAGCTTTAATGCTTACAGCTGACTTGATAATGGATTAAATAAATAAAAAACAGGTCCACACTGATTATCCAGGCAGCTGATATGAAAATATTTAAACTATTGTTACATGAGATGGGTAGCTCCTTTGAGGAATAGCAGTAGGCGTATGCTATGTGCGTGGTAATAATGCAGTTAAGCTGTCAGTGAATAGAGGCTACTCCTCTGGACCCCTGCCGGGCTTCAGCAACCTGTTTGCCACCTGCTGAGGAAAAAGAGTGAGGGCTGAGCCCTGAAGTCAGCTGACTTCGGCCCTGTGGAGCAGAACAGTAGTCTCCACTGGGCTCCCGACCACAGTTTGGACGCTGTTCAGAAGAAGGTTAACACTATGCTTGTTTTGCATAGTTGAGCTATTTAATACGGGTTCAATAAATGAAGATAACAAAATTAACATTTGTTATTTTCTTATATGACAATGTTTGGCTGCTTAGCTCACATAATGGATTGCTTTTGTACGGGAGTAATATCAAAAACTAGAATGGCAGTCAGTAGACCCAATTCTTCTTCCACCGAAGCCCAACAGTCCCCTTAAACATCATTACTGTATTATTTCTTGGAATTCCAAGAAATGTGGGGAAAAAAGCTTCATCTTCCAAGAATAATGAAAGCAAAACATTAATTCTTGGATCCATCCCTTAATTGAATCTGCTCCAAAAGCCCCTTTATGGCCCCTACCCTGTGAACAGACAGCAATCAAACATCAATAAAAACATTAACTCCTTGGCTGAGGTAATCAGCTTGTTAAGTGTGATGACACACAATGTGTAATATCAGGGTCCAAATCCTCAGGTCACAAACAAACAACAAGGCATCAATAAGGGTAAAAAAACAAACTGAACTCCTAGCCTAGCAGGAATTCACCTGACATGACTAATTCACACAGTTTTTGCTTCTTTACTGCTCAGGTAAGCTAGCTAATGTTAGCATACGCCAGCAAAAGACAAATGTTGATTCCAACATCTGAGTCCACAATTACGGCAAGAGACAGCACACTGCTACCTCAGCTTGGCCCCGAAAACAAATAGCACATATCACAACTTAAAACCGATTAGCCCTAATGATAAAGACAATCTGTTTAGTTGCCATCTGTGATAGCGATAGAGCAGATCTCTAATCTAATGTTAAAACAGTAGGACTACTGCTAACACATATAGAGACTATGACAGCACCTAGGACAGACTTACACACTATTAAGAACACTTCACAGTGTATGTGGTTCTGAATAAAAAAAATGTCTCTAATTTCTCTAAGTAAGTAACGTTTATTTAATATAGTACCTTTCCCATAACAAAAGTGCCTCCTAAAAGAAAAAAGAGCTTTTAAAAATACATATAGAGCCAACACAAAACTAAACAGCAAGCCCTAAACATTAGAAGGTGACACAAATGCGTACAAATAATTCCTAAACTCCTTTTTAAAGGCGTCAACAGAGAATGCTGAACGTATGTCCATAGGATGAGTGTTCCACAAGGTTGGAGCTGCCACCTCAAAGGCACGATCACTTTTTGTTCTCAGACGAGTGTGAGGGACCCACCTCTGTGACTAATTGATGATGTAAGTACAGAGCAGGTCAGAGATGTATTCAGGTACCTGACCATGCAGAGCTCTATATGTGAAAACCAGAACCTTAAACACACCATTTGCAGCTTTTTTACACTTGTGTGTCTCACCCCTCAAATCCTTTAAATGCGCATTAATACTATTACTGTAGTCACATGCCCTAACCCTAATCCTAACCCTTCAACATGTGGGGAAAAGTACTCACAAACTGCAGAAAAGATAATAATATCAGCATGAAAAAAATACATATCAGCATGAAACCCTGGCTTCATATCAAGACAACACTATGAGGGGCTGAGAAACTCTTACTGCAAAGCGACATATTACTCCATGACTACCGTATAATTCTATAATGTACAGTATGAAAGCATTTGGCCCTTGTGTTGGCATGGATGTGCCCCCGGGTGGAAGAAAATAAAGCTGTTTGTAGAGGGACCCAGCAGACACTCAAAAGCATTTTATTGTTAGGCGACTGTGAGACAAAAAACAAAACAACAACAAAAAAAACTTCTAACAGTGGACAAACAAGCTTTAATGAAGGAGGTTTTACACCTCGCTGCCTCCCAACGCTCATCGTTGCATCTACAGTGTGTCACTCTGCCAATGCGCTACCATGTCAGCATGCCAGGCCATATGAAGTCCATGTAATCCTCACACCTGTAACATGAAAGTGGTTAACTGTACCTTATAATATTAACAAAGTGGTTTAATTGAATGCTCGTGATGAATCTCCCGTTTTATTCTGCTGTTTTTTACAGCATGCATTGAGTTTGCATGTCTTTTCTAACAGCTGCACCCGTGGGTTGAAAACAAATTGTAATATGACATCTTTGTGTGTTATTTCAGAGTATTTTAGAATAACTTTTTTGCCTTAAATCTCACTGATCAGTCTTGGAATTGTGCAATGCCTTCAGATTTTTCTTTTGAAGACTGATTCTTATTCTCAGATATTGTTTTTGTATGTTAATGCACAGCCACTCTTCTATCAGACTCATCTCAGCATTATTATCTCAGACCCATCGGTTGAAGTGATGTGGGTAAGAGGGAGGATGATCCAAACAGAGAAAAATGAGCTGCCTCGCTCTCAGCAAAGCAACAGAATCATTGAGCTGGAAATGTTGTTGTCCGGCCTCATACAGCCATGTTTAAAGTCAGCAGCCATCTTATCTTATCTTATCACAAACTGACAAACAAATTCATCAACTGTTCTCTTTTCATCAGCCCTCATTTTGGATCTCAACAGGGTGGCTCATGGCTTTTGCATGATTTTTGTAATTACACTAAAGAAGCGAGAAATTATATTTGTTCATTTATACATGGCATTTACAATCATTTTCTTTGATATTACAAGACAGCACAGTTTTTACTGTTATAATTGGAAATGTGGACGCCACATGACGTTTATCTAAAATGATTATTTCTGTAAGAATTAAATCTTTCAATAAATATTCATAACAAACCAACAATGCTTGTTCTTGATTTTATGCTTCAGAGAGAAACTGATTTGAGGTTCCCTCGAGGCCCATTGGGAGGCGATGGGTACATAGGGATTGAATCTAACATGAGTAGTATTAAAGTCTTACAAAAAAATATCCATAGTGTTCATTAATATATCAGTAACATGTAAATCTGTGTGGTGACAGCTTTCTGCTCACCATTTTGACACGCACCACACCTGTTCCTGTCAAAGATGCCAATCTTCAAACCACCATCACACTGGTATGGATGTGCTTCACACCATTACACCTCTAAGGTGTGCATCTCAGGATCTAAATTGTTGACAGGATGCCCCGTTCCATTTAAATGTGGCTGATTACAGCAGCCTCCTCCTCCCTGAGACTTCACGATGATGTCAGTGTGTACTCTGCAGCCTATTATAAAGTCTGTCATACGGCCTCTGTTATTTGGAAAGGGAGGTTGCTAACGGTCTGAATTGTTCTTACTTCTTACTGCAAAACAATCTCGTGTAGAAAACCAAGAATTTATGTATCATCTCTAAATATTTTTTGCCTACTAAAGACAAAAAGATAGATGGGATAACTGGGATTAACAGATGTGGTTGTTAGAAAATGTTTCTATAAGAGGGATGAATCCTTTTTGGGGATTATTGTCAACCCTTGTGGGTAGGATTGTTTGGGGTTCTTCTCATGGGGTGTGTTAACCATGAGAATTATTATAAAGAAATAGATTGAAATATAAGGTTGTCGGCCTTATATTTCAATCTATTTCTTCTGTACTCAAGAAATTACACATGACCAGGGGCCAGTTAATGAGGGATTTTTTTTCCTCCACAGTCGCCAAAGTGCTGCTCATTGTGGGAACTGTTGGGTTTCTCTATAATTTTTAAGGTCTCATCATGTAACGACTTGGCTCTTAAAAAGATTTTTCGTGAAGCACTAAGTTACCTTGTTTAGATAACTGCTACACAAATAGAAGGTATTATTATATTATTATAGAATGTCATTCAGTAGAGCGCAGACCTCCACCAAGACCCAATCGTCACCTTAAATTAAATCAAACGGCACCAATTGTACACACTCATAGATATCAGTCATGTCAGGTTTCTTTCATCACGGTCTCTCCATTATTTCCTGAGAACTCTCATTAGAATGTTGATGATCTCTCAATGTTAAAGAAAGAGAAAGAAAATCCTTAAGCTGCCTCTTTAATAACAGAGTTCTTTGTTAGCCCATGTCCAACCCTTCCACCAAGTTTCAATCTAATCGGTTGAGATGTTTTTGCGTAATCGTGCTGACAGACAAACAGCAATAAAACGGTTCCTCCTTGACAGAGGTAACAATGGAGATTAAAGCAGTTTTCATCAATAACATGTTGCATTTTTTTACCACTTTTCCATCATGTGCTGGAGTTAAAGTGTCTCAGGTATATTATAAACTTATTGTGGTGCCCATCTTTCTCCATTTACCCCAGTTTACCACTGTTTTTACGACTTTCCTGTTTTAAGGGAACTTTGTGATGATCGAGTTGGAAACATGAGAGTTAATTAAACAAGGATCGATCATTGTATTTGTTTTGTAGTGGGAAAAAGGCTCCTGCGACAGTCAGCAGCTTCCTTTGAATCAAAGTTTAAAACATAATTCTACTTCCATATTACCCTATTTTACGTAATTGTACTTTTTGTTATAATAATGGGTGGCCATGCTTAAAATATAATCAAATCGTTAGTGTTTTCCTATTTTATTTATTCTTGTATGACTATTTTTATATATCTTTTACTTGTTTTTTTATTTTTGAAAGCACTTTGTAACTATGTTTTGATTAGTGCTATTTAAATAAGGATGTTATTATTACTTATTATTAGTTTCTCAGAGGCTTAATTAAGTAATTACTACTACCAACATATATAAGAATAACTAATGCAACCCAAATCTGTTGATGTTACCAAATATTATACAATTTTAGATTTTTTTTATGTTTATTTAATCAATTTGATCTTTATTTATCTTTTATTTACTTTTATTAGATTTTTTTTTTAATTCATCAATTCCATTATTGTTGTTTTATACTTTTTGAAAGCACTTTGTATCTTGAGTTGAATTATCACTAAACTGGGATTATGTAAGAAACCTATTAAATCAATTCGAAGACTATTATCTAAGTTTGATCTGAATATGATAGTTGTGATTTTAAAGGTTCACTCAGAAAAACGACTTATTATACCATGCTACTCATTATGTTGTGCAACACATAAAATACACAATAATGCAAAAATGTGCACAAAAGTTGATTTAAGGTGGCTTTCAGTCAACACACCTTCACAAACTGGGTTTTTATCTTGTGTTGGAATCCTAAATCTTTGTATTGTTATTCAGCTCAATCTTCCTTGGAGCATTTAACTAGTTAGTGCTCTCAGGATGTTTTGAATAACAGGCAGGAATACGAAACAACCATGATTGGTGAATTACCTCCAGCTGCTTGTCGGTGCTTCAGTTAAACGTTTTTGAAAAAACTTTATGTCCACAAAATCTCAAGTGCTATAGAAACTGATAGATATGAGCTTGTGAAATTCTGGGTGGGTCTATTAAAGGGTTTTTAAAGGGTTTTTTGTTCATGATGTTTTCACATGAGAACAGAACCAGCCATGCGTTGGTGGAAGCTCCATGTGATACTGAGGGGCTTCTCTCTCACTAAGCCATCTGGAGTTTACGGCTGAAGGATTCTTCAAGGCCCTTTCACTTTCTACGTTATATGACACTTACATTCTTTGTACGATCACATTTTATGGAGTCCATGCTTCATTATTTAGCACTGTGAGGTCACACAAAAAGCAAGTAGATGGCTTTTCAAGCACAGAAATATCAGAACATTATGGTATCCTCTGCTTTAAGGAAAGGAAATCAGACCTTCAAATTCATCATCCTTATGAAGAAAAACAAGATTTATGCACAAAAACATGTTTTTTGCTATATTACATTTTTCCTGTGGTTCGATGATCTGACCATCGAGTTAGATATTCAGAGGCAATGGTGTTTGCCTGTTGTAGCTGCCTGCCTTCATAAATACACAGTCCAGTGTTCCAGGCTTTTCTGCTTTATTATCTGGCACAGTTGTTACACGCTTTAACTCAAATGTCCGATGACAGATCCACTGAAAACGTCCAGCGGTTAGAGACCGCCGGCCTTGATGGATATAAATTGTTTGCCTCCTGCTCTTCAGAATAGCAACAAAACAATCAGTGGATAGTGTGGGGAAGTGATCTGACATGCTAAGAGCGTGGGCTGCTTTGTAACGAGTGACAGTGGGCTAATTACAGCCAGTAGACTTTTATCCCTCCTTGTTCCAGTCCTGTCCAAGATTTTAATGAGCACTCATTTCTATCTTCTCTCAGTGTTTATCTGCCTGCATATGACTTTTAAGTTCGTGTTGAGTTATCATTATTATTATTATAGTCGCCTCCCACTTGATGCTATAATCAGAAACTTTAATTGGCACTGGAAGCCCCCCCCCCTTTGTTCAGAGAGTGGAAGTCTACAATATTTGCTCGTAGTTACTGGAAATATATCGTGACTTTTGTGATAGAATTATTATTAAACTAATTAAAAATTCAAAAAAACAACAATAATAAAAACTAAAACAAAAACAGCCATATAACAAAACATTATTAACACTATTTAAAACCCTCTACAACTAGAGGCCCCTTAGATACATTCCACCCGCACCAAATTACACTGGCAAGGAAAAACCAAGATCTTTGTAATATTTTTTATGAATTTCATATACGATATCCACAATGTTAAAAAAAGTGAACAAAACAAGATCCACCCCTGATCTGGATTCACACCAAAATTGTAAAGGCTCTTCCCTGACCCATACCACAGCTTTCCACCTGATTCCACCAAGTTTCATGGCAACCCATCCAGTTTGTACGTAATGAGTAAACTTACTAACTAACCAGGATGGCCCTCAAGCAGAGTGCATGCTTCTGCTAAGGCCCAACAGTCCCCTGATGAAACCACATTTACATTCACTACATGCTGATTTTAATTTGGATCTGGACCAAATTGCACAAAATATCAGTCCCTATTATATGCCAAATTTGTATTTATCAAAATCAACAAAAACAATTAGAAAAAATTAAAAACACAATGTTAAAGAAAGTGAAAAACTAATCTTGGATCCACCCCCTGATCTGGATTCACACCAAAATTTAAAGCACCAGTTTAGTGGTAATCCGTCCAGTTGCTGTTGTGTAATCCTGTTAACTATAAGACAGACATACTAACTAGTTACTAATTTTGAGGAGGACAAATGTTCCATCTGCATGCAATACAATGCTTAGAGATACCACTGCCTTTAAGAGTTGGATTAAAAATAAAATAATTTAACATTTAACATTTTAATATTGGAAAACCTCCGTTTAGTGGATGGCAGTTTTCTTCCAAATGATTTTGTAGCCTCTGGGCTTCTCTCACAACAAGACTACACAATCACTTCTTCTCTCAGCAGTGTAGTATTTGAAGCTAGCACGTCAGCACATTCTTTTCTCTTCACTTTATTTGATCTCCTCTTCTACTGCGTGCAAGTTCATAGCTTAGCCCAGTCCAGCACCATTATCAATGTATTCACTGGTGTGTAGAATCACCAGAAAGAGGATTCAAGTGTGCAAGAAGAGAAATGTGCAGCACAGGCAATCAAAGATGGACATTGTGTCTCCATTTCTTTGGCAAAGCTAAGCTACATTTTAGTCTTGTCTTTTATTTTGTCAATGATATTAATGGAGTCACAGTTATTGTTATTACTAATGACGTTATTGTCCCCTCATCATTGTCCTGTCATATTCATGGAAAAACACAGCTATATACAGATTTTATAATAGAAGCTGTGTCTCAATTCAGGGGGTTCATCCTTCAGAGGCTGGATTTGAAGACCAATTGCGTCACAACGACGAGACTAGACTGTCTCAGTTCCTACTCCTTCAAATGCGGCCAATAAATGTGTCCTTTCGCCCCCAAGATATAATAACACCCCTGCTTTTCAAACTGGTAATTGTGGCAGCAAGGGAGTTTAAATGTAACCACTCAACTGAACAGCTAACTTTACGGTTGTTAAAAAAAGATCTTTTCAGTGTTTTTAATCAACCGAACTACCTTTTTGAACTGTAGCCCTTTTGTTAGGCAACGGCTGGAGGGGCGAGACAAACTGTGATGCAATAAGAAGACCAGACTTTCTCATTACAGTTGGGCCAATGCAGTCTACACAGCTGAAGAAGAATTCAGCCGACGTGGGCTGCGTAGATCAGGTCCTCCTATACAATCTATCTTATACAAGGTGGTACATATTTTTCGGAAATGTAGTTCCTCATAAAACAGACCAGTGAACATGTCACTTGGCAACATCCCCTGTAGTGAGACTAATAAGGATTATCTTATCTTTTACATAAATATTTCATACATCATTTTTTTTTATAGCTCAATCAAACCCTGCTATATTTTTTCTGGGGAAATAAATGAACCTTTCAATCTGCACCTCAGGGAATCACAGGTCCTACCTTTTGTCAGTGCAAGGACCACCTGCATCGAATGTGGAGACTCTGAAGCAATAAAGCAGACTTGAACAAGCTCAGCATGAATCTAATATCACTTGAGCCGTACAGGGAGCTGCTTGGTTCTATGAGCTGCCATCTCTGCCAGTTTTATTTCCCTCGCTCCCCCTTATAAGCTAATCAACGATGCCTACATACTGAAATAGGTGGTGATGAGTAATGGGATAAGGAATAGTGTGTAAGATTTCGATGACACACCTCAGAAACCCTGCAGGCAGCACAAAAACATACACCAACCCTGCAGAAGGCAGCCTCTGTCCACTCGACTCAGGACGAACAGGGAAAGAAACGTTGTGGCAAGCACAAGGCACAGTCTTAGGACGAATATGAAATATTGCTCCTGCTATTCTTAGAAGCAGAGGGGGGAGTGTTGCTAAATATAACCATATCATTTTGTGCTTGCCATTCTATTTTTACACAGGCTGAGGCCTTTCTCGGCAGATGTAGTCTTTTCTTAGACTATTATGTAATAAACAAATCTAAAGATGCAACGAAGCAGACACAGAATGAAGTATTCCATCATCAAATGAAGATGGAGAAATCCTTGTCACGATATAAAGGGTAAGAAGCATATTTAGAAATATGTGGATGCAGGATGTGATGCAAAGGTTTCTGTGAAGCTGTGTGGCCCATTTTGCAAAAGCAAGTCTAAAGTGCGCTGGAATCTTGACAGGGTTAAACAGCCCAAAGGACTGTTTGTCAACTCGCTATTAGGTCGGAAGTTTGACAGGGAGGGAAAGGTAATGAGTTAGTCTTCAGGGTGACATGTCATCTTGACTATGCAAAAGTAACAACATAAAAAACGCTGATTTTCAGCATTAAAATATGCGCCTTGGGACAGTTAACATTCACTGCTCGTCTTCGTGTGATACAAAATAAGCCAACAAGAGCCTGTCCTCTCTCTGCATCTGTGATGTCGCACAGATGTACGACTCCATCAAGGCTCAATTGACAAAAATGGAGAACGTAAATGTGACAGTGCCATGGAGGATTTCCTCTGAACTCGGCTCTGTTTTAGAGCTTATGTAATCTTTATACAGATCCTTGTAAACGCCTGAGTCCATATTTATAATAAAGTCAAAGTGAACGCGGAAACTGTCAACAAGGCAGCTTATTGAAAAGTAAAGTTTAAATATTGTATTACCTGTTTTACAGAGCATAAACATGCATGTACAAATATTGGGCTTGTGCTTTAGACATTTATGTACACACTACTTAAAACAAATAATATTCTTACATTGAACCACGTACAGATATCCTCCCTCTTGTGGGACACTTAAATCCTTGGTAGTTGTATTCAGGAGCTTCGGTCCCTCCCTGACTTTGACAAATTAGAAAAGTTTTCTGATCTGTCTTTGCAAAGCACTTTAGGATCCTCAGATCATTGCGAAATAATTTCCTCAGACTTTTGGCCATAACCAAGTCTTTTCCATATAAAAGGTTCTTATCCTCCCCTTTTTATTATTCAGAGATAATTGAGCTCCAAACAGTTTTTGCCATGTTTGTGCCTCTATATAACGTTGGTTCAGTATCTCTTATAAAAGTGAAAAGTGTTACCTTTCAAAGTATAGGCCAAGGTCATGACAGGTTAAAACAGAAGCTCCACTTTTAAACACTTAAATCTCCATCAACATTACATGAATGATCAATTAAATGTGTTATAAGAGAAGACCAACAAACAACCTATCAGCTTTCTACAACCTTGAGCCTCTGTTAGCTCAGTGTGGGCTTTTTTGGTTCAGTCAAAAGCAGCTGGGTTGAGTCTCACCAAACCCACTTGACACTATTAACCCACCCAAGATAAGTTTGTGAGCAACCAGCCCTGCTCTGGCAGAGAAACAAAGCCAACCAGCATTTAGCAGCTACACGGATAAATATGATTCCGAAGGTGTTGACCAAAACAGAGCCAAAAAAATCATATTCATTGCTTCAAATTTTCACTTCAGTTCAGTTTTATTTGTATAGCACCAAATCTCAAAATAGAATATCTGAAGGCATTTTCCATAGTAAAGACAATACTTAATATTATTACAGAGTGAAACACAACAGTTCCCACTAGAGCGAACTCTAGGTGACAGTGGAGAGAAAAACCCTCCAACAGAGGTGGGAGACCATCTGCCTCAACTGGTTGGGGTAAGAGGAGAGAAATGGTGCAGAGAACCGAGGTGGGAGAAATGGGGGAGGGGGCAGGAACAGTTGTGTAATAGTTCAAATGAAACTGACTGAAACACAGATGTTGCTTTGTATCTGATGGCTGGGTAAGTTAACCTTTGCACCTAACTCTAACACCCATCTGAGGTTTAAATTCCTTTAAACACGGCCTTATATCATCATATTTTATGGCTTCATGTCATTTTTTTGTGATGTATCTTTTTACAAATCAGTGGATCAAGACATTAAGATGTTTTATTATATCAGCTTTTGCTAATTTTTATTGTCAGAATTAATCAGAGCACCATTCTAGACCCAGTCTACATAACGTATTCAGTACAAGACACATACACAGGCAGCACTTGCGTGCTAAATAGATCAGAAATTTTAGTGGCGCCTCTTTATGCATTTTAAATCAGCGGTCTGACTTCACTTTTTCACTGGCAGAGAAACTGTCATCTTCTCATTCTCATTCCCAACTGCTGTTAAAGTTGGTTCTACATAGAATTTCAACTCTAACTCAATAAGGGAGCTTGTTGCACATCATAGACTGGTAACCAACAGTGTAATCAAATCAGACGGGGTAGTTTTCCTCACAATAGGAAGTCACAGATGACCCACTTCTCCCTGCTTCAATCATCTGACCACCAGACTAGACATGAGTCACATGATGGAGATGTGCTCAGGTGACATGAAAGCATGCAGCGCACACCTCTAGTCTTCTTTCCTCTGCCGTACTGCAGCGTGTCGACAGAAAAAATATACACAAAACAGATAATAAAAAAACTAATCTTGTTCTGGCAAAGGCTCTGCAATATCTACACATATGTGCAAAATGAGAGGAACAAGTGAGTAATAAATGATTAATGGTCAATTTACTGGTGGGCCTCTGAAATATTGAGAGGGAGTTCAGCCATGAAATGCAATGTAAATGGATCTATTTATAGTGCAGCAGAGGAAGTCATGTGGAACAAGCTAGTCGGAGGTGCCTTGTTCGTATAGCTTTTAGAGGCAAATGACAGGGGAGGAAAGAGGGAGGAAAAACACACACATTTGCATGTAAAGTCACTTTTTATGGGGACATTAAACTTTTAAACTCATGCAGCAGGAGAAGCAATAAATAATTTCCACATTGAGAAAAATGGAAAGCCCGAGCTCAGCTCCCACGTCCCCTGTATCCTGCCCTACCTATTAAAGCCCCTTCTCCCACTTTGTCTCGTGGGATGGTTTTGCAGTGAAAAGGAAGGGTAGTGACACCTTAAAACCTCTTTTTATTAATTCTGAGGGGAGGGGTGGGCTTTGGTGGGTTGTCACAGCAGCTGATGGGACATGGAGGCTGTGAGATGTATTCTCTAATATCAACCAGCGGATATCTGAATGAATAATGTGACACAAACCTCAGGTCCCCCTGCTAACAGTAATAAAATATGATTGTGTTTGCCTGATAAAACATGATTAGGATTGTGAAGATGCTGGGAGGGCATTACATGACAGGTGCTTATGAGGCTTTATTCTCAGCAGTTACTGTGACACATTCTCTGTCACACTGTCACACGTGAGCTGCACCGACCCACCATCACTGTTCGCAATAACACCTGTGCTCTTCTACCACACATGTCCACATGATATAATCATCAGGGGCTGGAAGCTGGTGTCACAGTCACTTGTTCACAACAAGACTTATGACCTTCCAGATTTTGTTTGTGGATATTACTGTAAATTAGAATCTACATATGATACATACGGATGTTAGTGTTCAGTAGAGTATCCTGTGTTTGAAAAGTGTGTGACTGTCACAATTTCCTTATTGCCTGAGATAATATATTTAAAGATCTTATTTTGTCCAATCAACCATCCAAAACCCCAAAATATTAATTTCATAATCATATAAAACAGAGGAGAAAAACTGTTACTCTTATTCTTAATCAAGAAGCCACCTAGTTTGATGTTTTTGATTTAAAGGGAATCAAAACAATTGATAAATTGTCAAAAGCAGCCCTGGTGATACTGCCGTTTTAAAAGATGCCCTCACACGTCCATACTCAACAACTCTAACAATGACAGTGATTAATACACTGTGTGATCAATAATTGAAGTTTACGGGTAATTCCAGCCTCCTAAATCAGATGTCACTCACTGAAGACATAGATGGGAAATAACATTTCTTGTGCTGTAATAGAAATGTGACGATGCACTGCCACCTACTGTTTTTTGTGAGTATTTCTTGCAAGCTTCTTATTATATGAGCACATCTGAACATTATGGCCATTTGTTATTGTGGAATATCTCATTTAAATTCAATGGGAATTTTATCTTCTGGTTTCAGGCTTTCAACCAGATTTTGGTAAAATGCTTTACTCTCATTCGGCCACAGGGTCCGACTCACAGTCAGCCCTTGGCTTCATCTCACTGCTGTTTGCCAGGGTTGAGATCAACTCGTCAAGTTCTGAAACACAAAGCTTTGAAATAATTTCTTTATGTCCCTGGCTGTACACAGTAGAAATAGAAAAGGGTCTTCACTTGCTGACTTTGCTGTTCCGATATATGGGGACATATTCCTCAGAGACAGGGACAGTTTATAAAAGGGTTTGATGAATTGTGCTTGTCTGACATATTTTGTGGTTGTGGGCTTTTTTTTTCTCTCCTCGTCTCAGGGCAGTGCATTGGTCGGGGTGCAAAATGAGCCCACAGACATGCTGTTTCACCAAAAGTCTGCGATGTTGGTGAAATGATCAGGGAGAGGTATAGGGCAGAGCAGAAATCCACCTGATACTGACGGAGCCGTCATCACAGTAGTAACCACTCTGTTACCATTCCCCCAGTAGAATAGAACAAAAACTACTCAACTACATAGTAACTGCAGCCTGTTACCACAGACCATGCCATTAAACCAATGATTTCATATTCAACCCAGGAGGAAATCATAGGTTAAATGGTTTTAGGACACATATAACCAGCTAATGCATATTATATTAATTTATAAGACCAGGAGCCTATGGGCTGATCCATGTTTCTCTTTCACCTTGAAGACACACAGCCCTTTAATACTCAAAGTTATTGCATCAGAGTTCACTAAAGTCAATAGAATATCTGGGGAAACTGCCACTATCAGCAGCTGAGCTCTGTGCAGATTATACAAAGCTCATTCAGCACATTTGTCCCTCAAAATAACCTTTTTTTCCACACAGGGGATGTGTCATCAGCAGCAGAGTGAAGTAACTCTGTCCTGCATCGTGGGAACGGTCCACCTGTCTGCTGGTGATATTAGGAGATGAGGAGATCTGATGCCTGAACACTCTTGTGGTCTGAACACACAGGCAAGATGAGAGGTCTCTGGTTGGTGTTGGTGCTTGTGGCTGCAGCTGCAGCTGAGAGGGTTTTCACTGGGTGAGTTTATCTGTGAACACTGCTGAAAGAACGATCATAGTGATTTTATTCTAGGGTTATTTTTTTCACCTCAACATTTGACTCTTAACTTTTGTTGGCACAGAGATTGTCAAAGTTTTACTTTATGTGACCATTTATATTTTAAAGCTTGGCAGGGCTTTAAATATTTCCCGCTATCATTTAACCTTTCTTTTCCTATTGATTTAAATACTATGTTATTGATCAAATAAAAGATACTTCAATCAGGCCAACATGCGGCACCTAACAACAATTTCCACTTGTCAGAAATTATAGAATTTAATTCAAATTTAATTTTGCTATGACCAACTTTGCTAATTTTAAAATAAAATGTTTCTACACGGTAAACATATGTTTTTCTGCAAGTATCTCTAGTATTCCAGAGATTTTCAGAATCCATCAGCTCTGCAATTTGATTTATAATGAGAAGATTCAGTCTCAAATACAATGAATACAAGAATAAGAGAATTGGTTGCCTGTCAGCTACAGGATTTTAAAATTCCTATATTTGTGTCCAAGGCCTTGCCCGACTCTTTTGTCTTGTTTATAATTTCGCTGTTATTTATGCGTTACTTTGAATCAACAAAGTTGTGTTTAAACTGCTGTACAGATGAAGTTAGATAATGTTTCCTCCCTGTTCAGCATGAAAAATAAAACCAATTGGTTTTCAATGGGTAGAACGTGATTCTTTTTAGAGGGGGATCAAGTTATAATTACGCTCTCGATAAAGGCAACAGAGTGGGAATAATTTGTCTGGGTACAAGCTGTTCTGCACGTTCTAAACACAGCAATGAATTAAATATCAACCTCTATTGTTGAACTCAGTAAACTGCCATGACTATGGGCATAATGCAGAAACATTATAAATAATTGAATATATAATAAAATCATTCACACTAAATTTATTTTCCTCCAGAGATCAGGTCATAAGAGTCAATGTGCGGTCGGAGGAAGATCTCCAACTCCTGCGGGCCATGGAGACCCAAGAGGAGTGGGAGGTATGCACACACACCTACGCACGCACACACACACACACACACACACACACACACACACACACACACACACACACACACACACACAGTAATACTGCAAACACATACGCTCAGGTTTTCTCAGCTGCTTGTGCCAAACAGCTTTCCCACGAACTTTAAAAAGAGCCGAGGGCAAAAACCTAGTTCAGCTTGAAATAATCCACTTGAGAGTTTCTGTCTGTTGAAGGTTAACAGAGTCATGTTCCTGTCAGAAACTCTCCGAGACCTGTTCACTGCTGGCTGTTAACCTCCCCTCTTTATTATTGTGCGCTATATATTAAAGGTTTAGAAGATATAAGTTTAATGTGGATTCAGAAGCAAGCAAATATAGAAAATACATATTCTACATATAGAACAGCAACTGATTATGAATTTCATTTGTTTTAGTTGACTTGAGCATTAGATCATTTAGATTCACATTCTTATACATTCTAATTCTAATCTCTAATTCTATAGTGAATTTCTGTAAAATGTCAGATTGGATTTTTTAGATCCTTAATTAGGAGTAATATAATATCTTTATTTAACATTTGCCATTCCATGCTCACTGGATCTTTTTGAGAAATTAAAAAACAACAGCATTCTGCTCAGTACACTTCACCTTCAACTTTGTTGGTGTCCAGTCTGTGATTCCTTATTGTCTGTCTGACCAGCTGGACTTTTGGCTCCACCCAGTCTCTACTGAGCTTCCCGTAGACATCCGAGTGCCACGCTCCAGTTTGAGCTCTGTGAAGGAGTACCTCCAGGCCCATGCCATCGCTTTCACCGTCGTGATTGAAAACATGCAGGTTTGTCATTCGCACACAGTGATACTTTTTACCTCTGTCAGAATGGTTTAGGGGATTTATCAGTGATGTTTTGTGGCTATTTGTCTCCTATGTTTTAATTTGACCCTGATAATGAAGTGATTATGATGCTGATCTTTTTAAAATGTCATAAATCGCACTTTCAGGAGGTCCTTGATGAGGAGAAAGCTGAGATGGAGATGAACCGGATGCAGGAGCGCAGCACCAGGAGCTTCAACTTTGGAGCCTATCATCGTCTTGAGACAGTAGGCTATAAACACTTTTATATTGTATTATATTATATTATATTATATTATATTATATTATATTATATTATATTATATTATATTATATTATATTATATTATATTATATTATATTATATTATATTATATTATATTATATTATATTATATTATATTATATTATATTATATATATATTCTCGTCTAGTCTAGTCAGTTATATCAAGTCCGATCTTGGGCTAATGAAACTTGAAATCTATCAGAAGGTTTTACTTATCTTTGCTTTTAAATAATTATTGTGATCATAAATTGAATTATGATTCAGTGAATATGAACATAAGCTGTTCCTCATCAGGAAGATAATATACAATCATAATAAATCATTTAAATGAATGAAGACAAGTAAAACATAATGAAAATATACAGCCCTATATTTTCTGGCTGTATTTGAATGCTACTTCCCTCACAGATCTACAGCTGGATGGACACGCTGGTGGCTCAGTACCCTCAGCTGGTCACCAAAGAGGAGATTGGGCGATCCTATGAGAACAGGCCCATGTATGTGCTCAAGGTAAGATAATAATAGTATTAACACCTCACTCAACTCAAATAATTAGATTGTATTGTTTGGGTCTGCATATCTGTGTTTTTGCATTATGACAAATAAGTTAAAGGACGACTGAAAAATCTGATATTGGAAAGTCAATGTTGCCCACAGTCGATACAATGAAGGTGTGAGTTTGACACTGTAATTTTTAGGTTCATCAATGTCTCATCTGTGCAAACGTCTATGGGGATGGTCAGCACCCATTATCCAGTATTAGCTCCTCACTACTCAGCTTCTTCATCAGTAGCTCTTAAGGAGAGATAAAGACTTGTTGGAGACATCATGCTACATTAAAACCACTGTATATCACACAGCTGCTGAAGGGAATTGAATGTCCAACAGTTCTATGGCTGCAGTAAAAAAGTGGGAATTTAATCAGAATTTCCTCTGTGTTTAGTTCAGCACTGGAGGCACCAAGCGTCCTGCTATCTGGATCGACACAGGGATCCATGCCAGGGAATGGGTGTCACAGGCCACCGGAGTGTGGACAGCCAACAAGGTACCACAGCAGGATGATGTTATGTTGTTGAACTGATTCGTGCTTAACAGAAGAAAAACATCAGAAGAAAAGGGGCTGTACAGATACAGTTATAATATGATAAAATGTTGAAATGATTTATTAATTTACAAAATAATTACTTTTTTGACAGCTGATTAATTGTTTGTGTTATTTACATTCACTTTTATTTTATTTTATGTATTTATCTAATTGACTTTCACTCGTTCCAGCTTCTCAAATATGAGGATAGAACAGATAAAATTTCTTTGTGTTTTAGTTTTGTTGGACAAAAAAATGTCCCCATTTTAGACAATGTATTGATTAATTGAGAAAAGTAAATAATATTTAGTGAACACCATATTAATAATTGTACTTTATTTATGCTCCTAAAAATCTTTAATCCTGATGGTGTTTTCCTACACTTGACATCTATTGCACTTCTGTCCGTCCTGGGAGAGGGATCCCTCACATGTGGCTCTCTCTGAGGTTTCTACATATTTTTACCTGTTAAAAGGGTTTTTAGTAGTTTTTCCTTACTCTTGTTGCGGGTTAAGGACAGAGGATGTCACACCATGTTAAAGCCCTATGAGACAAATTGTTATTTGTGAATGTGGGCTATACAAATAAAATTTGATTGATTGATTGATTGATTTATATGTAAGTTAATAAGTATACTTTTTGTAGTGCATTTGACTTTATATTTCACCTCAATAGCTTCTTGATAATAATCTTATTTTCCTTCTCTGGTACATACACTGTTGTCACATAAAATGCATAAGATATCAAAGTTTTCTTTCTGTTTTTGAGAATATTGTGTCTTAAAATTCAGTGCCCTGTGTTCTTGTTCAGATTGTCAGTGAATACGCCACAGATGCTTCCCTCAACTCCCTCCTGAACACCATGGATATTTACATGCTGATCCTCACCAACCCTGACGGCTATGTTTACACCCACACCAACGTATGTCACCAGCACTCAATAGGAGTGTGTTAAACTTGTATAAGCTTTCATCTTCCCACTGAATTTGTTTTTTTGTAAGGTGGATATTTTGAGAGGGGTACATGATAACAATCAGAGCTATTTTTTTGGACAATTGATTTTCTCAAGAAGTAGAACTTGACTTATATTGTTCTTACTCATGTTATATTGAAATCAGAGGATTACAACCTGAAGTACATATAACTCACCCAACCATGGAAAAATGCAGTTTATATCATGGAAAGACAAAATGAAAATGATGATAGATACTAACTGAAGCTGTCTGATGTACAGGACCGTATGTGGCGTAAGACCCGCTCCAGGACCTCAAGCTCTGTGTGCCGTGGAGTTGACCCCAACAGGAACTGGGATGCTGGATTTGGGGGTAAGTACAGAAGAACATTGTGTACACTTTGTTTTGATGGTCAGCCCACAGAGAATGTATATGGTATTTGTGACATTGCACTAATTTTAAACAATATATACACAGATTTTCAACTCATGTAACATTTTAATAGTTAGTCATTCAATCTCAACCAGTTAAAATGTGACATATACTCTATATACTCTGTACGTGGTCTATCCAAACACTAAAATCAACTCATAAACTATGTCATATCGCTAAGCAGAGAGAGAAGAACCCCTCTATCCTCTTATCTCTTCCTTTTTCAAATTATTTTAATACAAACGTACATAATGTACATTACACCTATGATAATATGATAAAAAAAATAACAGTTCATATTCCCAAGACTACACAAAAACGTATTTACTATCTGGAGATGGTGTTTATACAAAAAGGATAATATTTATTTTTCAGACACAGTTATAGAAATCCCCTGCCACATTCCTCATCATGTTTTAGGTTAACACATGAATGCCTTGGTCTTTGATATGAATTGTTTGTGTTGTTGTTATTAGTTCCCTGATGATAAGAACAACCTCAGCAAAACCCATGTAGGAAGTGTTTATGATTTTACCTCATCTTACAAGGTAAAACAACGGACATTTGTGGACAGGAGAACACAGCCAGTGGCCACTTTGTTAGGAACATATGTACAAGCTGTTGTACTTCAATACAACAGCTCTTCCACAAATGAGACCTTTGCAAAAATAATATGAGTTCAGTTATAACGGATGTCAGAAGAATGGGGCAGAGTATTAGAAACATAGCTCCATGAATTTAATTATATGTATTATAATTAGTCAGTTAGTGGTGGCAGGGATCCCAATATCAACAAAAACTCAACATTACAGGCATGAAAAAATAATACTTTATGATAGAATAGAACCTTTTATGTAACTGAATTAAATGTTTTTGTAACAGGTACGTGATGGACTGTGAAACTCCAATGGGGCCACTTTGATCGCTCATGAAATTCTGTTGATTCTCCCTCTTTGCAGCACTTTTATTCATCCTGATGCGTCTCCCTCTCTACTCTTCCCTCCAGGTCCTGGAGCCAGTAAGAACCCCTGCTCCGATTCCTACCACGGCCCCTCAGCTCACTCCGAGATCGAAGTAAAGAACGTGGTGAACCTGATCAAGAGCCACGGCAACTTCAAGTCCTTCATCTCCGTCCATGCCTACTCCCAGCTGCTCATGTACCCCTACGGGTATTCCTGTAGAGCCGTGCCCCATCAGCAGGAGTTGGTAAGAGAGCCGAAAATAGCAGACTGGGAGGGTCGAATCAACAAGGCTTCTAAATGAGAGGATGTAGGATATTGAAAAATGCCCTATTCTTTTGCCCCTGGCTAAAGAACTGGGGCTTACAGTTTATTTCCTAATTAAAATTTTATATCTGATTAAAATTAGCCGCTCTGGGGTTGAAAAAATATAAACTCATCATTACTACCTATGAATGACTATCTACGCCTGGTTCACTTTCCTCAGCTATATTCTGCTTCATGTTAACACAGTTGTACAATTGACCGGCAGTTACCCATATGTTATGAAGGCCTTGTTGTTTTTGGAATATTCAAATTGATTACCTCTGCCATGGAGGTTTTTTTTCCACATGAAAGTCATTGCTACAGGAACCCATGCAGATGGGTTGGTGGTTTAACACACCAATCTGATCAATAGTAAATTACAGTGCGTTTTGAAAACAAGTCTTATTTGCCTGCAGTCTGAACAAAGCTTGACCAACCATTGTGAGACAACTTTGTGGACAAATAAAATAATGTCTACATCTTCAGCCTTGCAAGTTGCCAAGGTTGTCTCATTTATAATTTTCCATTTGACTAAGCCTTTAATGAATATAAAAAGGATAACTTCATAGCTTTTTTCCTTCTCTTTCTGTTATTAGTTGTCATTTCCTCACCTCAGTATAATGTGCTGTTTTCTTCCTCTAGGACTCTATTGGCAGAGCTGCAGTGGGAAAGCTTGCTGTTCTTTATGGCACCAGGTACAAAGTGGGAAGCATCTGCAACATCATCTGTAAGTAATTCTCTCATCCTTCTTTACAATATTATGTGATCTCAAATTCTTCAGTTAGAAACCTTACAGAAAGCTGATGTAGTACAATAGTCGACTTTTTGTTTTTGGTCAGCTGCATTAATTAACTGTGGACATCAAAGTAGTGACTCCATGTCGCAGGTAAAACATTTACATACAAATGACCAGCCTTTAGAAAATGATTCACTTCTCTAGAGTATAAACTAAGCAACAATATGAATAGAAGTTACAATTCCATAGTGCACATCAACATTATAAATCTGTAATATGATTACCCACATTCATTTGTAATCTTACTTTCACTTATGTAAAATATTTGGCCTTTCCTGTCACATATGGATGGGGTGAAATGTCTCCACACATGAGATAGTGCACGTGGCATTGTTCTTTAGAATAAGATGAGAAAAAAGTTTGTAAAAAAATACTCATGCAATGCCAGAGATATAAATAGTTAGCCAAACAATTGGAATAGTCTGTAAAAATATTTTACAATTGATGGATAAATTATAATGGAAATAGGCTAGATGAACAGATGAACAATCCTCAATCAGCATGCTAACATATTTTCCCCAGTAATATCATTGAAACTTACCTGACTAGTCCTGCACACTACAGCAGGCCACAGTAGCCCTGCTGTAGTGTGAAGGATGCTGGGAATTATCTGTGCATGTGATGGAAGAATGCACAGTGGAGGGTTGAAATTCAACATGCAGCTTGTGCTGCATTCCATACATCTTTAAAATAGAGTTTTGAATGATGTTTTTATTGCTCAGCGTTTAATTTGCATTTTTTTTTTTTTTTTTCAAAATTCCCAAAATTCCCGTGCTTAATATTCCCGTGGAAAGTTTCCGGAAAGTTTCCGGAAATTTACCGGAAACTTTCCACCCCTTTGCAACCCTAGTTAGTAGTGACATTGCAAGTTTTACATGCAAATGTCATCTTATTAAATATATTACATTTCTATACAGTATTTACAAAGTAATACAATTATCTTTACGTTGCAATAATAAACCACTTGAATGTTTCTAATAATACTCATGTTTTTTTACTGAAGTGAAATTTATGACATTTACTTGTAATTGAGTATTTTTAAAGTTTGGTATTTCTGCTTTCACTTAAGTAAAATAAACGAACATCACAATTTCCGATGTTAATTATGATAAACTGACAGTTCTAACTACTGTGTAAAGACTTTCTTGAAGCTGAAACAAAATACATCTTAATTCATTAAACAAAACTTCAATTAAACAAAATAACAGTAATATGCCTGACAAATATCAGTATTAATATTGATATTAGAGCTGTTCCATTAACATAACTATCATGTGTCTTCCTCTCCACACAGATCAAGCCAGTGGGGGCAGCATTGACTGGTCCTACGATCTGGGCATCAAATACTCCTTTGCCTTTGAGCTGAGGGACACGGGTCGTTATGGTTTCATTCTGCCGGCCAATCAGATCATTCCCACCGCCTCCGAGACCTGGCAGGCCCTGAAATATATCATGGGATATGTCCGTGACCATCCTTATTAATGACTAATGTATGAACATGAATAGAGGATACATCATTACTCAGTATTCTACACTGATGTATGACATCTGACTCCAAGACTGAACAATAAAGTCAAAACAGTATACTTTTGTCTCTGTGTCAATCTACAAGTGTTACTTTTATTTGACTTTCTTGAAATTTGACTTTATATCTGTAGAGAAACACTGCACATGATATGTGACTTGAGTTTCAAAACACTTTCCACCTGATATAGTATTTGGATTTTTACTTAACTTCTCCTTTAAAATATATTTCTGCTTTGTCCATTTCAATATTCCATGATATTACAGAGCAGTTATTTGCACAAACATGAGACTTCTAAAATATAACCAAATAAACTCTACTTATGTTGTAGGGGTTTGATCTAAGGATTAAATAGGCGGGGTCTTGAAATAGGCCTTAACTTGGCATTCCACATTTACAGTCAGGACTTGACTTGAAAGATGAGATATTTCGATGTAAACATTTGCCTATGACTTATTACAAAAGCAAATCTGTTCACTGTCCTTTGGGTTTTGTTAGTCACATGAGTCAAAACTAAAGTTAATTAAATGGATATGACGATACAGTTGTTAATACTGGTGTGGCATATAAATCTGGGCCCTGTTCGCATGCCACCTCAGTTCTTCATGCATTGAAAACATTTGTAGTCCCACCTACAAATAACTAATCTATGCATGCATTTTTAATATATATATTTAGATTTAATACATGTATAATAGACATTGGACTCTTAATATTATGCACTTATTCTATAATTTGATTCTGTTTGAATGTATGAATGCACAGTATCAATGTGTGTATGCATGTATGTATGTATGTACAGTATGAATGTATGTAGTATGTCTACGTGCATATATATCCTGTACTTTGAAAAGCTTTTCAAAGAACCCGTCAATTTCCCGCTTGGAGCGGATGTGCACCTGCGCCCTTCATCCTTTTTCACTTCGTCTCTGGTGCAGACGGCAGGGTCTCCATCCAGTTTGCTAAAGAGGTCTTAAAATGGGTTATCTGAAACAAATTGACATTGAAAACTTCAAGTCATGGCGAGGGAAGCAGGTTATCGGCCCGTTTATGCGATTTAACTGTGTAATTGGCACAAATGGTTCTGGTAAGTAACTTCAAACGTCAAGTTCTGCTGCTCTTTGGCCAGCTAATGCTAGCGCGGATGCTAGCAAACGATGCTAGCCGCTAATGCTAGCAGACGATGCTAGCTTCATCATTGGTGTTTCAACTAGCCGAAGTTAATTATTTTTAGTTCATGCTGCTAGCATCCTTTTATATTGACAGTTAGTTATATGTTTAAATAACCTTTATGCTCTAAATGAAAAATGTTGTTAATCCAGACTTGGTCTGAATATGTAGAGAAAATGCTCGGCATTGTCATTAACCTGGCAGAAGCAAGCACCTCTGTGTAGAACTTTATCGACTTTTATTATTGAAGCAGGACATATGTGACAAGTCAATTCAAACTAGGCAAGTCCAATGTGATGGACGCCCTGAGCTTCGCCATGGGGGAGCGGGCTGCCCTCCTCCGGGTAAAGCACCTTGGAGACCTGGTTCACGGAGCCCACATCGGCCAGCCTGTGTCCAACACGGCCCGGGTCTCCATCCGGTACCGTGACGACCAGGAGCAGGAGACCGTCTTCCGTCGGAGCATCACCGGTGGGTTTAAATCACTTCACAGCAGATTGCAGAGAAGAGTAGTAAATATGTAAGGCTGTCAAAATTCAGGTCACATTAATTATTACAGTATTATTCACACGGTAACATTTGTATGTTGATGGTTGAAGTGGAGTTAATTTGAAGTAGTTAAGTTACTTTATAACACAGTATTTAATTTGAGTTAATCAAACTTTCTATCCTTTGACATAGAACCTTTATATTCTTTAATAAGAATAACCTTGCTCACATATTTCCTTCTGCTTGGTTCCTCATTAAAAGTGGTTGGTATTGATAATAATAATGATATCTTTATTCATAACAGTGATAGCCGTTTTCAACAGCCGTCACAGAGTGAAAATTCGGTAACTTGTATAATAAATAGTTTAGGATTTAATATATGCTGATTAATACTTTTGTCTCAAATTTAGGTAACAGTGCTGAAAAATCTAAAAATCAAATACTGAAAACTCGCATTATTATCTTCAGAGTGTTTGGGAGTTTTTGTTTACAATCAGTCTTCACCTCTTTTCATTTTATTGTTCAGGAAACACCTCTGAGTATCGCATCAACGGCGTTCAAGTTAGTCTTGCCAAATACTTGGAAGAGTTAAAGAAGATTGGCGTTGTGACCAAAGCCCGAAACTGTCTGGTGCTTCAGGTAAACTGCAAAGAGACCGAAATGTGTAACAGTGTTGTTTTATTCACTGTAACTTATTTATGGGTGTTGTTTTGAAGTAGTTACATGACATTTTGCAGAAATTACATCAACTATAAGATGTGGAGCATAATTAAGACCAGCTCTAACACTTATCACTTTAAATCCTCCTATTCCGTTTCTATAAGCAGTATATGAACATTTAATAAAACATGTATATTAATGATGATGTCTTAATATTATGAGCTATAATTGTTGATAAAAACTGTGTAAAACTTGTTTATACCGCTTACCAATGCTACTAGGGTACTGAAACTCAAGTGTTTATCGTCAGACAATATTTCCTGCTGTGGATGCTGGTATAAGTGGCTTTTTATTATTCCGATAACGAATTGTAAGCTGATAAAAAGAGCCGATAATTGCAATGATGTTTAAGTCAGTAGGTGGCAGCAATGCACAGCAATTTCCTGGATTAGGAAGGAACAAGGACTGCATATTTTAACAAAACCAATCTTATACGTCACCTGAAAGGTCTGTACCTTACCAACGCGGTACCAACGCAAGTTTTCCTATGGATCTCTGACATAAGTAAAATTAGTTTTGTTCAGGCTCAGTAGCTGGATGAAGACTTTTAACATGAGCAAGGCATCACTGCAAGTACAGGAGTGCGCCGGTTCACATTCAGCGATCAGGTTATATTAAATTTTTTTTTTTTATTAAAGAATGTAAGATTATTGGTTAATCATTATCTTCATTGGCCATGAGAAGCAGGTAATTATCTGTTATCAACATTTGTTGAAAAAATCTATTTAGTGAATCCCTAATTATTTCTATTCAGAAAATAATGTAATGTTATTTTCAGTGTTATACAAAAAAGAGAAATTTATGAACACGGTTGAAAAGATAACAGAAATATTGCCATCGGAAACATTAGGAAATGCGAGACACAACGGTTGAACATCACTACATAAAGAAATAAATACATTAAGACATAAAACATAGGGGGTGTTTTAGACACAGGCACAGCTGGTAATGGCTTGTAATACAATAAAAGCCATGCAAAACAAGTCTGTTAATCATGATACTTCTCACCAGGGGGCAGTGGAGTCCATTGCTTTGAAGGACCCGAAGGAGAGGACGAAAATGTTCGAGCTAATCAGTCAGTCGGGAGAGTTTGCTGCAGAGTATGATAAGAAGAAAGAGGCCCTGCTGAAGGCCAGAGAGAATACACAGTTTCAGTTTAACATGAAGAAGTCTGCCACCGTAGAGAGGAAGCAGGTGTCCCAGGAAAAAATTGAGGTAAAGAAGCAAATATAAACATCCTGTGTCAGCATAGGAGAAACATTTATTTTAAATGTGAAACTGATGGGTTTTTCCAGATTTAAACTCTGGGTATGTTTGTTTAAGAGAGGAGAACTGTTAAAAACTTCTTGATCACGCCATAATGCTGCCACTTCCCTCTCCTCCTGAATGTTCTAGCAGCCACCACCTTAGGCAAAAGATTATCAAACTGGAAGGTTAAAGATCAACCCTCCATCAAATAACAAATTGGCAGAACGCTCTGAGGGTGCATACCTCCACCAATGCTAATGCCCTATCTGGCAATGTCCAAGCATTGTTTCCCATTAATTACCTTGACCAAACAAATTAAACACTTCTCACTATAAAATTAGAGATCTATAACTCTGTGTTTTGCCCCATTGATGCATTGTATGACTTTCTGTGGTGCTATTTACAGCATTATTTGGCACATGCTTGTTCTTGCGCTCACGCTATCATTCCATAACATTTTACCATCCTTGCAGACAGCCAGACCTCATAGTTTTACTCACAAGTGGCATGCAATGCATATGGACTGTTTAGCACCAACTTAATTTGATGACCTTAGTTTCTCTTAGGCGTGGACATCCGACAATTAACCCCCTCCCCACACACACTCACACGCACACACATCTCTCTCTTTTCTCCAGGCCCAGAAGTACCAGTCAATGGTTGACGACCTTCACCAGAAGCGCCTGCAGCTAAGCCTGGCTGAGCTCTACTACAATGAGAGGGGTATCAACACACTCAGTGACATCCAGAAGGAGAAACAGCTGGCTGCAGCTGCAAAGAACAATGAAGTGGTGCGCTTGGAGCACATGGTCAAAACCGACAAGAAGGAACAGGGACGTCTTACTAGAGAGCAGCAGCACACAGAGAAGGAAATCCGGTGAGATTGTGTGTGAAGGAGGGTTTCGAAAATAGGTTAAATGTAAACAAATTCTGAGGGTTTCTTGAGTTTAATTTTAGGGGTGTCTCTTTATATATCAATATATGGGGTGTCAGAAAATATTCCATTGACTAGAATTAACCAGAGCCTCATCTGTTGCTGTCACCCAGTGCCCATGAACATATCCTGTCTCAGGCTCGGTCTCAGTACATCAAAGCCAAGGTTAACACCACCCATCACATGAAGAAGGCTGAGGAGGTCAGTTATGCCCTGAAGAAGGGTCAGAGTGTGCTGGCCATCAAAAAGCAGGACGTGGAAGAGGGTCGATGGGAGATCGCTGAACTGGACAGGACCTGGAAGAACTACGAGGAGCAGGCCCAGCAGCAGGGAGCTTCCCACAGGAGGGACATCGAGCTGGAAGAGGATCAGGTAAGTGTTTGTCAAACAGCGCTATTTTCTTTTCTCCGCAAAGTAAGTTACAAGATTCAATTTGAGCTACTAGCAGGTTGGAGTCCAAAGCTATGCAACATCCATTTAAACATGGTCAATTCAGGTTGGAACACATCCCCCCGGTGTTAGCGTCTTTACATTGACTTCAAGTATATTTTAGAATTGAATTTAAGGTTCTTTTCATTACTTATAGCTCTTCAGTTAATCACAGATTTTGATTGCCCACACAACCCTGAGTGCACTTTGAGATCCTCTGGCAGGGGCTTCTTAACTGTTCCAGATTCTCAGCTGCAGACTAAGGGGGACCTAGATTTTGAAATAAGAGCTTAGACCTGCAGCCAGCTGGAAAATACCAGGAAACAGTAAGCAAAAAGTGACATTGTCAGAGCATCCTTATCATGTTTGTGCATATATATCTGCTTCAGTTAGAGCAATACAAGGACCTGAAGAAGCTGGCTCAAAAGCAGGCAGCTGTCCTCAGCCAGCAGGCAGAGAAACTGCACTGGGAGGTGAAAGCGGACTACGAAAAGATGGCCTTTGACCAGTGCAGAAAGAAAGAAGTGGAGGTACTGTTGGAGACACATTTCTGCTGACACAACACATCTTTTGAAGTTTGTAAACACAGACTTAACAGCTGCTGAACAAGACATGTATCGCACTATTTGTCACCACGGAATCTGTGATTAATAAATTATAATACTGCAAATCACCTGCTGCAGGTTGGCATCAGGAGCAACCGCACTCAGCTGGAAGATTTGACACGTAGGGCAGAGAAGCTGGAGGAGTACACCAGGACCTGCGAGTATGTCATTAGTGTACTTCATCAACACATGTCTTGCACAATGTCATGTCTTCTAGTAAGACTCTCCCTGGCTGTCAGGGAGATATTACTCCATGGTGATTTATCAGTGAAGAATTAAGAATTAAATACTAACCATTACGATGTTGAATCTCAAAAGGAAACCAAGATTATGTTACAAAGGCACTGTATGTCGCAGGTCGTCCCTTGAGGAGTATGGTCAGCAGGAGGTGCGTCTTAATGCAGAGCTGCAGCATGGCCGCCAGCGCAGCCAGGAGGTGAACCAGGAGATGGGTCAGGTGCTGGAGGAGCTGGGTAATGCCCGTCTGTACACACAGGAAAGCCGGCGCCAGCTGCAGCGCAAAGAGATGAGAGAGAAGCTACGCAGACTTTACCCTGAATCTGTGGTAAGAGAAAAATTCATATCACTCAATCATTCTATATGATTCACCTCCCGTAATTCAGAGACCTGGCAGTAAATTCTCACAAATAAAATCTGGTTGTATAATATGGGAGAAACTAACCCAATGCGTCATTCATCTATTCCTTTATTTTCCCTGTCCCAGTATGGTCAGCTAGTGGACTTCTGCAGTCCAATCCATAAGAAGTACCAGCTGGCTGTCACCAAGGTGTTTGGCCGTTACATGAATGCTATTGTGGTGACCACGGAGAAGGTGGCCCGTGACTGCATCTCTTTTATCAAGGAGGAGCATTATGAACCTGAAACCTTTCTGCCCATCGACTACTTGGATGTAAGTTGAAACCATTTCCAAAACCAGTCCTGACCTTTTTAGGTGGTTTAAAAGGATAAACAAGGGCTGCAGGATATTAGGAAAACAAACAATATCATTGTTTAATATCGTGATAACAATATGCTAGCGATAAATAAACAAATATTTAATTATACATTGTCTAGTTTGGTGCGTGGTATCAAGTCGGTCTGCTTTGGTTTTAATGCTGACACAATGAAAAGCATTATTTCCATTCCAACAACATGGTTTTGTTGAAGAAATTCCACCTGGCTACGGACGCAGGGGGAGGGCACATAGCCCGGCCACAGCGTCTCCGAGTCCGGGGCAGACACCCAGGGAGCCATGCACAGCTTCACTTAGTCCGCTGACAGTGATCATTTGTGGTCTTTGCATACATTTGTGGACCGTGAAAGGTTTTGTTTTTTTCAGATTTTACCAGCTCTGTCAGTAATTTACTGCTCCTCTCTGTGAATCTATCATTCCCGCTGCCCACTGCGTCAACCGTGTCAAGCCAAACTGAGAGTCACGCCATCTCCGTTTAGTGTTTGTGTGTGAGAGAGAGAGAGAGCGAGAGAGTATAAAGAGCGAGCAGGACGGCTGATGAATGCGCTGCTCTGAATAAAGATTTTCCTCATTAAGAAAAGTATCAATCATTATGTGATGATCAGTGTGGATATTGTGGCGTCGTTTCAAACGAATCAACTTTTAAACTGTAGCGAGTCGGAGACATCAGCTGAGTCTGAGAGAGAGTGAGTGAGTGTGTGTGAGTGCACCATTACTTTTCCCTCGGGTTCTGGGATCACAATAATGCTAAGCAATTGCTTTATATAATCAATCACTGATAGTAATGAGTTTCACCTGGGACAGACGTGATCACCATGACTACTGTGTGTCCAGGTGATTCCTCTTAATGAGAGACTGAGGGAGGTGCCCGGCGCCAAGATGATGGTGGATGTTGTCCAGGTGAACGCTGCTGCAGGTGCCGCCCAGCTGAGAAAAGTTGTGCAGTTTGTCTGTGGCAATACCTTGGTGTGTGAGACGATCAAAGAAGCTCGGAGCATGGCCTTTGACAGACAGGAGCGGAATAAGGTAAGCTTGATTGTCAGTCTTGGTTGTTTGAGTCGGGATGTGTCAGGATGGACGTTTGCCTTTTCTGGCAGCAGATGTTTTATTCAGTTTTCTTAAGACCGTAGCGCTGGACGGGACACTGTTTGCAAAGTCAGGCGTGATCTCTGGAGGCTCCAGTGATCTGCGGAGCAAAGCACGCCGCTGGGACGAGAAAGACATGACACATCTGAGGGAACGTAGGGAGCAGCTTACAGCTGAGCTACGCGTGAGTCACCACGTAACTTCAACAGCCATAACCAAAAGCTTTGATTATTTTGGTTTATTTTCTATTCAGCTACACAAACTTTGATCTATTATTTAACAACATAAGTTCTATCAACGATACTTTATACTTTTTGTTGAATTTCCAAATAACACATAATGTAACGTAATGTGCAAGACTGTCTAATTGAGCTAAGACTTTTCTTTAGGATGCTAATGAACAGTCCTGCTGTGTTTTTTGTTTATGGCAGACTCTGATGAGGCTGAAGAGGAAGGAGTCAGACCTGAAACAGATCATTGCTCAGGCTCATGGTGCTCAGACCCGCCTCAAATACTCCAAAAATGAGCTGGCAAACCTTCGGAAAATAAATATCCTTCACTGCCAAGCGGTATGATGAAAGTCCAATTTTACTTTAGATGTCTGTATAAACCAAAGCTCCAGACATATTATATTCAATTTGCATCCACAAAGATATACCATGATAACACTGAAGCAGATAGCTCACACATACGACAAACCAATTAGCTATGACTCCAGTAGCAGCTCACACATTTTTGTAAATATGTCATATGAAGCAGGGGCTTATCTCCTCCAGAGTCTCCTAACAGCCAAGACCACAGTCGTACAGTCAAACCAATTGAACAGATTGAACTGATTGGCTGTCTCAGCTACCGGTTCAAACGTTGTATGTGTGAGAGAGACAGACAGTCAAGAGGCAGGATAGGATGGGGGACATCTCTAACTAGTAGACGATATTTAGAGAGGTCTCGTTTCAGCATAGATTTGAAAATCAGTGCAGCTTTCTAGATCCCAACTCATGAGCAGTTGTACAGTATCTTTTTTAAGTGTATTTTCCTGTCTACCTGTGGTTCCCAGGAGATTTCTCGTATGGCGAGTGAATTAGCAAACCTGGATTCTCAGATCCAGATGCAGCAGGAAAGTGTGGAGGCAAAGGATGCAACGATGAGAAGGATCAGAACCCAGATCGATCAGGTTCCTTTGTTTGCAGCACTTTCACAAGCGCTTCATACTGACTTGAACTAAAATAGATTTTTCCAACACCACTACTTTCTACATTTCCTACATTACTGTTAAGATGAAAAAAGCTTTAAAAGTTCAAATGACATAATTGTACTCAATAAATCCTGATAATGTTATAACACCTCATCAAATTTTAATGAGATGATATTTGTATTCAGATCGAGGACCTGGTGTTTGCTGACTTCTGTGCTGAGATCGGTGTGGACAGCATCCGAGAATATGAGCAGGAATACCTGAAACAGCAGGAAGAGCTTGACAAGAAAAGGTACAACAACCGCTCACCATTTTTTTCTGTGTGACATGTGCTAGATTTAACCAGCCAGGTCTGTAATGAATGATTTATGATAAACACCTCAGTGATAAAGATTTCATTTGTGATTTTGAGTCAGGAATTGTGTAGGGTTTTAAAGTTTCATAGATGTTTTAAGTGAGCCTTTTAATACAATCACAATAGGACTTTTGTCATTAATCTCACAGTCTGTTGATAACAATCAAAGCTCTGTTAGAACAAAGGAATTAATCAGAAAGTGAAACGCTGGAGTGCTTTTACTTTGAAACGGGTTCAGAAGTGTTGGAAACGTTTGTGACAGTGAAGGTAAACATTGTACTTGACTGCAGAATAAACAGAGAAAATTTTCTTTCACCAGAGTTTTATTGTTTTATCTCATGAATTTATGTCAAAAACAAATGTTTGCAACCCTTTCTGTATGCGTTTCAAAATAAAGGCACTCCAGCATTTCCAATGACAAAATCTATTCTTTTGTCTTAGAAGTTTTTTTATTGTGAAATAGTTTCAGGAGCGGAAGATGCAAGGCTTCATACTGTATAGTACTGGTATTTATTTGAGTAAACAGGACCAATTTTATACAAGGAAATATTCATATATTTATGGCCATTTTCAAGGCAAAACCTATGTAAAAAATGCAATGCACCTCATGCGTTCTGATGCTGAGATTAAGTCAGTATTTCGGGACACTCTGACACACACATGTAGCTTTTCACAGCGTGAATTGCTTGAAGGAGATGGGATTTGATTCATGGAGGATTGTGGGTGTGAACAGTGGTAAATGAACTCCAAAACAGGTTCTAATGGAAACTTAATTTTATAATTTTTTAATGTAATTGTATGTAATTTTCTTATAAATACAGATTAAGTTTTGTACATGTTTTAGTACTGTGAATACTTGTTTTATAAAATTATAGTATTTGCACAGTACGTCTGCAAGACTCCATGTCATTTGCAACATAAACACATTGATGCATCATTCCTCTCCCCTAAGGCTGGAGTTTGAGTCTCAGCGTGCTCGTCTGAGTGCACAGCTGGAGTACGAACAAGACCAACTGAAGCAGCAGATAGAGAAGCTTCGCAAAATGGAGGCAACTATCAACAAGGAGAAGAAGTCAATGGCAGAGCAGAAGAAGGTAATCATCTCAGTGTTGGACTACCTCTTGTTATTTGCAAGAGGGTAAAATACTATGCACAGTGACAATTTTAGTTTCCAATCAGCATGGCCAAAAATAACGGCTCCACTAACTAAAAGTTGAATCAAGAGTTAAGTTGATTCTTGGACTGGTGCTGGACAACTCTGGATCAGATCAGACTTTTCGGCCATTGCATGTTTCATTGTTTCTCTGCAGGATGAGGAGCTGCTGCTGCTGCTGGTGGAGGAAGCTGAGAACAAACTCCTGGAGCTGAACAACAGGCTGCTGTCTAAGAAGAACCAGGTGGCTGCTGCCAAAGCTGAGCTGGACCAGAAAACCCAAAGACTTCAAGAAATCAACAGGTAAGAATTACACTAATATTACTAGTGCAATTGCCACTGTTTCTATTAGTTCAGCAGCAGATGCTTATACAGAGCTTTCTACTCTGGGAGGTAGGTCATATACTTTTTCACGTAATTGTAACAGAATTTATTGAAGATGGGGACTCTTTAAGTAAAATGTTAAATGTAACATGTGATGTTAACTTGTGCAAACCACAGAGAAGCAGTGACTGCCCACTTTTTGATTATACTGATCCTGGATGTAACTTTTCCATTCATTTTCTCCATTGACATTTCAGAAAATCCTTAATAAGGTTAAAACGTTGAACCATTTCCATTGTGACACTGAGCCCCACCAATCAAACACATCACTATAACACCTGAGGATTGTGAGTAGATTGTGGGTACTCCTTAGCCTGACGTTGTCATACTCATTATTCTAGTCAGAATATGAGTCTGATACTGCTCCATTGGGCTGTGATTATGGGGTGTGTTTCAACCGAACCAGGAAACAAAATGCCACTTTGCTCAATTGGATAGACCTACAATCAATCAGAGCAACGTAGTATGTGACGTATGTCAAGCGACGCATAGTTGTTGTCAGTTGTCTGTTTCACGAGTTTATTCACTCTCTAAATAAATCAATTGAAATGCTGCAAATGCCACTCGTATATCAACCGGAGGCAAAGCCCCCAGGAAGCAGCTGGAGACCAGGGCTGCTCGTGAGAGCCCTGGCCACCGGCGGCGTTAAGAAGCCTCACCGCTACCAGCCTGGGACCGTTACCGGCCGGTAGCGAGGTTCTGAGAGAGATCCAACGCTACCAGAAATCTACGGAGTTGCTGATCCGCCAGCTGCGCTTCCAGAGCTCCGCTGTCACGGCTCTGCAGGAGGCCAGCGAGGAGTCAAATCGTTTTTTTCAAGCATACACTTACTTGTTGCTCCAACATTAACTGCAACAGCGTCCCAACATGTGTCTTTTTTGTCTCATATGTGCTGAGGAGCGTAGCGCCCCCCCCCCCCCACTCTCTTTGTATTTATTTGACTGCCTGTGTGGCTGCAGCATCGGGGACAGCTGATAAATTAAACTCCCGTAGGAGGACGGCAAAAACACCTTTTCGATCTACAAATGCCTTGATCGTGTTCCTCTGTTCCTCTTTCAAAATGAATGCGCTGTCGATGTCTCCTGAAACAGACTCAATGGCAGCATCGACACATCTCAGATCTCCAGCGGCAGGCAGCGCTCTTTGGTGACGTGGTTGATTACGTCACTTGGATCATCTGTCCATCATCGTATAAAGCCCGCCCTGACAATTTGATTGGTCTGAACCGCTTCGATTCGATCATAGTTTCTCCCCAAAGGAGCAATGCCAGACCGAACTTCCCGAACTCAAATGTTGTGGGCGAGGCTAAGTTCGTCTGGCACCCAGGCTAGGTACTCCTAGATATACAGACTTCAGTAGTGGCTTCTACAAGAATATACAACACATTTTCAGTCTCAAAGCAAAGGCTGGAACAAGTAAATAAATAATATTTACCTTATCTTCTTCTTTTATGATGACGAAAAATAAAATCCAGCTCTGAACAAAAAACCATAACAAATAGCCGTGTTTTTAAAGGGGCACGTTTCTCCTTCTGTCAGAGAGTTGGTGAAGCTTCAGCGGGAGGTGATGTCTGCAGAGTCGGCTTTAGAGCAGAAACGCTTGGCCAGACACAACCTACTGCTGGCCTGCAAGATCCAGAGTCTGCCCATCACTCTGCTGTCAGGGAGCCTGAATGAAATCAGCATTGTGCAGGTAGGACATAGAGAGACACAGGAGAAGTGCAGGTGTGTGTTTTAAAGTCTGCAAAGGGGTATGCATGCACATTTACTGTAAAACGTAAGAGTTATTTGAAAACAACTTTTGGTGTGACTGATCTGTGTTTGTTGTGCAGCCGGACACAGAATCAGAAAGCACTTCAGCTACCATGGACATCTACGAGAGAGAGGCACAGCTCGTCATCGATTACTCTGAACTGGAGGCTGAGCTCAGGGTGAGACTTGAAGCTTCATCATCTCCCTGATTTTATCTGAGTTCTGTTTATTCATTTGACCAGCATGTACCACAATACATTTGTACAGCACATACATGTATTGAATATATGTTTATACAGAGTCTGCAGGGAGAGAAGGAGGTAGAGGCTTCACTAGAGAAGCTAAAGGAGTCAGTGACCGCCATAGAGTTAGAACTGCATCGCACCACTGCCCCCAACCTGAAAGCTCTGGAAAAGATGAGTGAGGTGAAGGACAAGTGTCAGGGAGTGACAGAAGGTATGTCTTTAATCGGGCGTTTCTTTTAAAAATGAAACGTTTCTATCTGCATCAAAATGTTGGCCATTGAAAACCACTTTTTGAAACATTTAAGTCATTTTGGATTTCTACCTGTTGCTTAATGTTGCAATAATACTGAGTTGTCATGTGATAACTGAAGTACATGGACTGGTTATTAAGCCTTGCCCCCCTTCACTCAGCCTTTGAAGCCAGCACCAAAGTAACCAAAAAGTGCAACCAGGAGTTCGAGCATGTCAAAACCCAGCGCCTCCAACTCTTCAACGAGTGCTTCGAGCATGTGTCTGTCGTAATTGATCAGATCTATAAAAGAATTTGCAGGAACAGCAGTGCTCAGGTGAAGCAACACATGCACATGTTTTCCTCTGTCCTCCTCTGTCTGTATTTATCTATATGCCGTAGTCTACTGATTTATGCCCGGGATGTGTGAAAGGCATGTGTGAGACACGGAACGTCTTGCCTTTCATTTTGGCGCCCAAGTTATCAAGTTACAGCTTCACTGACACTGCCTGTGTGTTTGGAAATTTGTTAATTTAAATTTTGCATGGTATTAAAATATTAAGTTAACTAGGTCAATTCTGTGAAGAATCCCCTTGTTAGAAACAAGGACAAGGTGTCTAAAAGGAGAAGTTCCATTAAAATAAGTTACAATACAGTGCTGTATGTGTTACAGGCCATTCTGACTCCAGACAATCCAGAGGAACCGTACCTCGGCGGCATCAACTACAACTGTGTGGCGCCTGGGAAATCCTTCATGCCCATGGACAATCTGTCTGGTGGAGAAAAGTGCATTGCTGCTCTGGCCCTGGTGTTCGCTATTCACAGGTAATCCTGGAAGTTCAACAAAACTACAAACCAGACAACAAATCACATTTACAATATAGCAGATTATTATTAAATTTAAGAAACAATTTTTAATGGGGAACTTAGCAGCTAAAGACCATGAGTTTTTAAACTGACGAAGTGAGTAACAAAATATATATGATGTAATTTGAAGAGCTTTTTGATACTCTCCTCTTCAGTGTCATCAACTCTATGTAAAGATATCACAGAGATTTACTTGTTTTACTTTTGTACTGAAACTATTGATCTTCGGTTCATTCGACTCATGTCAGTGGTTTGTGTAGCTGTGCGGTTTGACACTGGTGCTTGTGTCTTTTCTCTCAGCTTCCGCCCTGCTCCTTTCCTTGTCTTGGATGAAGTGGACGCAGCCTTGGACAACACTAACATCAACAAGGTATGTTTCCAGTTTCATCCAGAGTTTAACTAGTTTCCTGCCAACTTAACACCAAACTTTCACAAAGTTTCTCTTTACTTCCATTTCCGTATGTTTTCTATGAAATGTACATGTTTTTTTGTTAACCATAATACTTTGTACCGTGTATCCGGGATGGGCGATATGACCCAAAATTAATATCACTTTATTTTTGCACTGTCAAGTCAGATCTGTCCATCCTTTACTAATCTTATGTTATATTGTGTAGCAGTCGTAAAAAATTCCTGGAGTGACACTCCTGTGGTTTTGGGACCTACTCCTCTACCGCAGGTTGGCTGCACACAGAGTTTTGCCCGTTTGCAGGCTGCCTCCTCATTTTCACAGACATGATATTTTTTAAGTGTAACATCAGGTTGCTGGTGTTCATGACACGGCAGAACCTGCATAATAGAGTGTGGATACCGGAGACAGGACTAGATTTGGACAATAATTAATAATAACAATAACCATTCGTGTCAAGGTAACACAACCTCAGTGCAGCTGATATTATCTGCATTGGGCCTGAGTAAGGCTCAGAAAACTGAAAACTGAAATCCTAAAGTTAGGGTTAGGCTTGGTTAGTTTCCTCTTTGGCTTGGATGGGTTCCGACAGAAGAAAGTGACTCGAACCGCTCTTCATTGCATAATACTGTAAATAATAATAATAATCAACAGAGCCAGCTGAGGTGCCCCTTTTGGGGAAAACAAGAGTCTCCTCTCCTGTTGCTGCCTCTATGTCCCCGTCTTGTTCTAACACTCCAGTCATCTCTTTAAATTTAAGTGGCTACTTTTGACGTGACCTCACCACACTTTTAACTGATCAGTTTGACCGCTCCTTTTGATCACATACTGTACCTTGTAAGCAACAGCTGATGAAGCGATAATGTTTTATCATTTAATTTGATACAAAATATAAGGAAAAGTATTCGGAACACAACTGATAATTTTGAGGTAATAAAAATGCAGTATTTTTTATATTAGGCTGTTGCTTTATCACTGTGTTGAAGGCATTGTACAATCCATGTCATGGTGGACTATCACAACAGTGATGACTATGACACTTGTGTACCACCACTGGGTTATTTGCTTGATTTGAACTACTTAAATATCAATAAACCGGGAAACGTGTTGTATTTGGTTTTGTGTGCTTACCTGCGCACTATGTTGGTACTTTGTTCACATCCAGGTGACCAGTTTCATCAGGAAGGAGTCCAGAAAAAACATGCAGATCATTGTCATCTCCCTGAAGGAGGAATTCTTCTCCAAGGCAGACGCTCTGCTGGGAGTCTACTCAGATGTAAGAAACATTTCTAACATGTTGGAAGTTTCTTTATTACATGAAAATGCATTCACTACATTGTTTGTCCATTATTGTCACAGTTTGCTGAGTGCATGTTCAGCCGCATGCTGACCTTGAACCTGCAGCAGTACCCTCTGGTTGAAGAAAACAATGGCAAACCGACCGACACAGAGGAAAGAGTGGACCAAAGACAGGATTCCAGAGACCTGGAGTCCTCCGCCTAATGCCCTCATTTGTGTTTCCGCTGATATGTTAATGACAAAATCAGCTCTCACTGTTTTCAGATTTTGACTGAATGTTAAGGCATAGTAGTTCATTTATAACTAATTTTAAGACTTGTGTTTTAGACTGTTTTCCTACATTGATTTTAGTAAACCGTTCTTGGTTATTTGTTAAATAGGATTTCTTCCTTCTTGGGTAAATGTTTAAACGTCAAGGCACTTAGTGTTTTTGTTTGCTTCATGAGCCTCATATTTAGAAGATTGTTTAACAAGACTGAAACTTAACAGGGAGAATAAACCCACCAAGATTGTCTTGAATAAAGAGGTGTTACTCTTACAAATTACAGCATTCAAATGGTTATGTATCAAATGCATCAGCTTTAAATGAGAACTTTAATGTTAACGGCTGTTCTTTATCCTACTGGATGTTCCACGTCATTCAATGTTCACATAAAACCTATACGTCATAAGTTATGTTTTTCAGTTTGACTTGTGTCTTGTTTATTAAATCTACAAAGCTTACGATGCTTTTTGTAATTTTTCAATATCAGTAAGCATCCAAATGTGGTCAGTCGGTGTCTCTGGTCATTTTATGTATGTGGATGTTATCTCCGCCAAAAGAGGTTATTCACTAGTGTAGGTTGAATAGTTTGTTTGTTTGTCTGTAAGCAAGAGTACGCAAAAACTACTGGACAAATTACCACGACACTTGGTGGAAGGATGTGGTATAGTTAAGGGAAGAACACTTTTAATTGGTGCAGATCCAGGACATTTTAGCTATTTTTCTAACATTGCCAGAACATGGTGTTTTTTAACCATTTCACTGATGTCCAATGTAATAATTCATGGATCTTGATGGAAGAAATGAGGCACATCAAGGGAACTGATATCTGAGTGCGAGATTTGGTGCATCTTGCATGAGTATCAGACCTTGGCAAGAAATGGGTGATACTGAGTGATATTTCAGGGTTTTGCTTGTGAGCTCTTTGGGTTTTGTGGTAATTTTATGTCTCTTTGTAGATGTTTTGCGTCTGGTCCTCATTTTACTTCTTGGGGATAGTCCTGCTGGTCTTACTGGTTTTCTAGCTGAAATATGAACACTCCGTAGAGAGGCTCTGGACCAGGGACACATTTATTAATTATAGAAGACCTGGAATTATTGTTATATACATTCGGTAAACACTGACAAAATGTAATCTGAAAACAAGTTCATGTACAGAAAAGAGTCATGAAAACCCTGAAGTGTGAGTGGTGAGCTGTGTTTACGTCAGACCTTAGGAGCAGCAGGCGGCGGTGATGTTTTGCTATGGAAACAAGCACAAGCAGGGCCGGCCCTGGCAATGTTTGCACCCTAGGCGAGATTTCAAATTGGCGCCCCCCAACATACACACAGAAACTGTCATGCATCCACAATAACTTTTGGACTGTATACAGATGCACACAGGCAGACAAAATTGTAAGCTATAAAAAACAATACAAATATATAACAAAGAATATAAAGAGTCTGAAATGAGCTGTACTGATAGCATATCATGTCATGTCCACAAAAATAAACATTAATGATGTCCACAATCGGGGTGATTTTACCTCTATATTGTTCTTTCTTCTCCTCCTCTACTTTGTGGTGCTTTCTGAATTGTGCACCTGATAATTTAATCTTTTTTTGATTCATCTTTGACTCTAACCGCAGTCTGTCACCGCAGTGTGTCTGTTCACACAGGGAGCCCATCCAGGAGGATCGTTTAGATGCTGGCTTGCCTGTCCACGGAGCCATGGATGATGACATCACAAATGTCCCTACTATGCTCCCAAAATGAGTAGGTTTTTATACTTCTCTTTGTATGCATCATGCTGCTATGAGGAACTGTTGTGAGGTTGTTGTTGTCAAGGTTTGTTTTTCTCTTTTTGTGCATCCAGCAGCGTCAAGTGGAACGGCATATGCCAGTCAACTCGCCATGGGCGACCTCCGACACCCAACGGGACAGGTTCTGTTTGTGACTTGGATTGCTGCTCTGGCTGGATTCGCTGCATGGTATCTGATGTGATCCCGCCTCCAGCCTGTCATTTTGCTGCTGAGAGAGGGAGGAGAAACATTGAAGGAAGGCTAATAAGGAGATTGAGACCATTTCAAAGTTTAATACAAACATTCTTTAGGGGTTCAAGCTAATTCAATATTGAACTTAAAAACTGTGACTGGCTATACAGCTGACAATGATGCACCGATATACAATACACTGTTACACAAGTACAGTTCTTTTTTTTAAATCCATTCTCACATTGCGTAATTCATACTTGGCCTCCTGAAAGTTGGTACATGTGCACAAGTGATAGGAATCCGAAGCTGTTTTTCAAGACATAGCACACCTACACTTTGACAAGTGCATGTTTTATTAACATGCACTTGTAAAAAGTTATTTCAGATAATTGAAGGTCTACTGATGCATGTTGAAATGATTTAATTCTTTGCTTTGGGTTTTTAAGCTATATTATGATTAAGGTGTAAACAGAGAAGTTTGAGAAGGAAATGTCTTATTCTAATATTAATGGTTTATCTAAATTCTTCTAATAGACCTGTAGTTTATCTACTAGACGGTTGCTTATGTTCGAGGTAGGTCTTTTAACATCTCATTTGTTTGGAATACAGTATCCTGCATCGCTACAACTGGGTACCCATCATCCACATGACTTTGAGGTAAGTTTTCTCCTGTTAATTAATTACACTGCATGTGTAATTAATTTTAATTTTCACCCTGACACAGTATGCTTGTTGCTCACAGAGTACCAAAAGAGATGTCTTGATAGTAACATTTAAACCAGGATGCTGTGCTCTCAACGCATACTGCATGTGACTATGCAGTATTCTTTCATTAGCAAAGCTCATTCAGGACAACAGCTGGAGTGCAGCTGTTTGGTCACAGCCATGGAAACCTAAGTAATGATACTGATGTATTATGCATTCTCGTTTCTCAGGGTTCTGCTGCAGAAAGATGGCAATATATATAGTATGTTGGGCATTGACTGCCTGATATACCCCTGTAGTGTCCAGGTTTAATTAATTTTCATGCCAGGTTTTTTTTTTTTTTAATGCTTATAGTGTTTTTGGAAATACAGAAGGGACACATACTTGAATTTCAGGGACGCAGGTTGAGTAAAACTTAGTGTTATGTGGGGAGGACTAATTTGTGTTGGTTTTGAATTCTCTTGCATTTTCATTAACCCCAGTTCTTATATCCCTTTGTGTGTCTAACTGAACAGTTAGACTTAAAAAAATTTTTAAAAAACCTACGCGCGCAATTCCTCTGCAATGGGCTTCTGCGCAGGATGTGCGCGCGTAGTTTTTTTTTTTTTTTTTTCATTTAGTTTCCTTTAATTTTTTTATTTAATTTAATTTAATTTTTTTTTTATATTTAATTTGAAATGGTCATGGTTCATTATTGTTTTTAATTTACATATTATTATATATTGTGCAATGAATAGGTGGTTGAAGTCCTGCTAACACGACAGCCTGCCACCCATGAGTTCGGACCCAGCTCCTGTGTCCACTGGTGTCCTGGTTCCATGATCATTCAGTCTCTTGTGCCGCCCTCTCGGCATTACCCTAGGCAACCGCCTATGTCGCCTGTACCAGGAGCCGCCCCTGAGCACAAGGCAGTCCACGTGATCAATGTTTACGGAAGTAAGCTGCTCTGTCAGCTGCCTAAGAATCGTGAACAGAAAGTCGGTCATGTCGGGTGTGTCATGTGACGTTAATGTTAAGATTGTTTAATGTCTTCAACTACATGTCTCTCACTCATCGCCGGGTTTACGGCTCGAGCAGCTTCCTCTATTAGCATGTTAGCTAGTAAACTGTAGCATGAACGTTTGAGACTGAGGCTAACTGTTAGCTGACAAAGCTAACACTGCTGTCGCAGCGCTGCCAACAACACCCCTGGCTCCCAGCTCCTCTCCTGCGGTCAGGGTGGCCTCACTGCCAGCCCCGGTGTATGTGGACCCTCCAGCATCAAAGGCATTCGTGGGTAATTCGCCGCAGTTTGTGGATACTCTAACGAAAGCTAACTGCTAGCGCGTTTGCCAGACGTTAGCATCATGGGAGCCGAGCAGAGCGCAGAAGCGGAGCACAAACACTCCGACTACAGCACGTCAGGTGAATCTGTGCTCTGGTACATCACACCTTGTATTCTGTCCACTTGTCTCCGTCTCCAGGTTAACCAACAGCAGCTTGAATAAATAAAGTGACTGGACCTTTGCATTGTCACTGGCATTGATGCAGAGTAAAGTTACTGCAGTACTTTCTACCCCTCAAACTTAATGATATTCCATTACATTTACTTTGTAGTTACAGATTCCAGTTACTTCTTCAGAATACAATTACCTTCATCTTACAACATTTTCATTCCTCAGTAAAAATCTATGCAAAATCTAATATGGAAATGAAGCAAATGCAAACATTTAGTCAGAAATGATTCGTTCTGCATGAATAATACTTGTATATATATCTGATAATATTACTAATGATAAAATCATTTACACTATTTACATGAGAGAAGCTGAAATGAGAGGATTTGACTTTTGTTCTTATACGGCTGGGCAATATGGCAAAAATTATATCAGGATAAAAACTTTCATATCAGTCGATATCGATGTATAATCAATGTCACATTATTATTTCTAAGTTTAAAGATAAATTTGTACTTTCAGATAAATCAAATCTTGGATCCAGTATTTTTTACCTTTATTACATAACTTGCCTTTTTAAATAAAGGTTGCTAGTTTGTCTTTCATCATTCTATTAAGTTTCAAATGGATCAGTGTAATCCAAAGTACATCTACCTCTACACTGTCGTACGTCTCAAAAACATTTAACACATTTTTCTCAGATTAGTGTCGACAGTTGGCAGCAAGTGATTTGATTGTGAAATGGTAAAGGGATTTGTGCCTGTTAATATTAAGAGTATGGTTGTTGTTGCAGTGGTGCCGTCTCCAGCAAAGCAGAAGGCGAAGATGGATGATATCGTGGTGGTGACCCAGGGGACTCAGTCATCGCGGAATATCCACAATGACCCAGACGTCATCAAGCTTCAAGAAATACCCACATTTCAGCCACTTTTGAAAGGTACTGTTCAAGTTCCCTAGCTGCTGACAATGAGTTTAATCGTTCAGACAGTTTGGTTCAGCAAGTCAAAAATAACCCAATGTAATACAATTTACAATGCAATCATTATGTTGTTTTTTTTATGAACCTATTTTGAATAGTCTCTGCTTGCTTGTCATTTTGTAGACTGTGGCTTGTTGTTTCAGTGGAAACTGCACATTTTAACCAGCATGAAAGAAGGCTATACTGCATTAATTTATACTTTATTAGTTAAAGCTACATATAACTAATAAACACATTAATAAGCATACATTTTACAACCCTCTTCTGTCTCCAAGTGTTCACTCACAACAGAAATCCCAATAAAGTATACAGTATTTGGCAGATAATGTTTATAAGATGTGTGTTAAAGGTAGGGTTGCAATGTTGTTACTGAAACACTTTTTATGGCAACATAAACACAACCAATAATTTCATTGGGACCAGATGAATCGACTGAACTGCTGGCATACCTGTCTGTCTGTTCCAACCCTGCCTGTGCTCTCATTGTGCATGACTGGAGTCTTAGAAGGCGCAGAGATAAACAAGTCGTCTTCTAGCGGTTATCAGTCAGTTCACATTCATTTGTTTTGGTGGCGTAGCTTTTGACAAAACAAAACTGCAAAACAACTGCCATTGGTAGGCAGTCAGATGTATCCCTGGAATTTTTTCAAAGTGTAGCCTGCTTTGCTACTATTTGTAGGATTACCAACCCTATCTTTAAGTGTTATCATCACTGATTTGGATCAGATCTACATTACTGGGTAGGTGTAGAGGGCACATGCCTGGAAGAAACTTTTACACGTGCTAGATTAAACAACACTGTCAGACAAAAATAGTACAGGCTACACCCTGTCTCTCACCTTCTGTCAGCTGGAATTGGCTCCTGTTCCCCAGCAACTGATAGGATAAGCAGTACAGATCATGGATGGGTGGATGGATGGATCATATGTATAGCAATGTTTTGGTCTCTCTGGTAAATCCTGATAATGTCTGGCAAAGATTTGTATGTCAGATTTAAAATGTTGCTCTTATAAATGAGGGTCTTTGGATACGTTGTGCAGATCTTTTGTCGGGTTTTTACATTTTCAGTTTTCACATGAAGATGGTGACGGTTTCATCACATCTTTCACAAGTTCGCAATGGTCTATTTTAACATTCCGTGCAGCAAAGATAATTGTCACTGCAACTAATTAGCACTCTATTAGAATGTGGAAAATGAGCCATGTTTCCTGTGTTGGCACACTCCTGAAATAGCAGGAAGGGTAGGTTCGTCAGATCCAGTGCATAGCTAATTAAAATAATTACCAAAAGTTAGGTTTTGTCAGGCATTACCCTGTTCTAACTTGTTAATGTGGGTCCTCGGCTCGTTCCTCTCCACAGGAGTGCTGAGCGGCCAGACGTCCCCCAGCACTGTGAGTCTAGAAAGGCTGGATAACGCTCAGGTTCTGCAGCTCTGCATCCGTTACCAGGACCATCTACACCAGTGTGCAGAGGCCGTGGCCTTCGACCAGAATGCCTTGGTCAAAAGGATAAAAGAGGTAAAATTGCATGGAACAGAATGTTATTTCAGCCCTATCTTTAGGTTTTGCTCCCTGGAAATTAAAAAAGCCGACCAATTAGTTTGTTGAAGAGATGTCCTAGTTGAGGGATTTTTGCCAAGGGAATTTCCTGATTGCTAAGGCCGGGTTCAAACCGGCTGAAGTGACGCTAAAGCGACGCATAAGAGCAGCGCCAAGCCTTAAATAACAGCTGCCTCCCATCCACTCCCATGTTAATCCCTTGTGCCGGCCCCACCGGAGGCTGAAGCTCCGCGCTGCGCCAAGGCTGCCTCGCGCCGTGCAGCGATCGTTTCGGCGTCGAGTCTATTTTTTGCGCTTGACGCGAGCGTATCGCGCCAGGAAACACACTGAAAAATGATTTTAAACGATATTGATGACATATTTTATATGATATTAATGATCAAATATGCATCCCATAGTTTGTATTCCCCTTCTGTTGTCCTGGAGATTTAATTTGACCAATTTTAACAATCACATTATTAAATGTCCCCCTCTCCAGGCACACAAGCAGTCATATAGATAAAAAGAGAGGGGGGGGGGTACTCTCCCCATTGGCTTGAGTGGAGAATACGTAATTTATCCTCGACACCCGACATTGAACGGAGCAAACAGCGGAGAAGTTCTTGAAGATGGATGACATTAAATTAATAATTGAAGTGGAGAAGTACTGTGAGCTGTATGATCCTCAGCACATGTTGTATAAAGACAACACCAAAAAAGACACATGTTGGGACTAGGGATGGGCATAATTAATCGACGATCGATTAATTGATCATAAAGAATTTCGTCGAGGACATTATTTTGTCTTCGACGAAATTATGTTGCGTTCACTGCCAAGCTATACGTCTCCATGAGCGCATGAGTAGGAGGGCAGAATATCCGATTTGCCTGAACGCAGCACAGTGACGACGTTAGCAGCTGTAGGAAGCAGCCCGGTATACTCGACAAGCTCCGCTGGGGGACCGGCGGTTGGCCGCTGGGAGCTAGATGGATTTGACGGTTCTCGACCTCTCAGTCCGGTTGTTGTCATGTCATCAATCCCAGGACCCCTCACCCAGACCCGGGTCTCTCCGGGTTCCCTTCCCCGTAGACTGAGGGTCCGTGTGCGGACATTCAGCCGAGGTCCGCAGCTAGCCGCCGCAGCTAGCGGAGGCTAGCTCAAAAGCTAGCCTCTTCGGACCCGGATAAAGCCGGGTCTGGTGGAGGGGCTCCGGGAGTGAGAACGTGACAACGGCCGGACTGAGAGGTCGAGAACCGTCAGATCGAGCTAGCTCTCAGCGGCTAGCTGCTCTCTCAGCGGGGCTGAAGAGTACAGCAGCGCATATTTTCAAGTGTAACCATTGAACGATCCCGTTTAACTGCCACAAGAGTTGTTCATCTTGTAATAAAGATCTCAATGAGGAAACACGCTGTGTTTTTTCTATTTTCACTGCATTTTAACAGCCAATAAATAGTGAATTTTAATATAAAAATATTAATGATTAATCGAAAATTCGTCATTAACTCTCCCGACGATAGGTGAAGACAATTTAATCGAATGCCCATCCCTAGTTGGGACACTGTTGCAGTTAATGTTGGAGCAACAAGTAAGTATATGCTTGAAAAAAATGATTAAATGCCGTTTTTACTGCAGGCTGATGACAGCAAAGGTATGCGATATTATTAGCGCGGTGCGGGGCTTCGCTTCGGCACGGCTGCCTCCCCTTGGAGACAGCCATGACTGACAGCTTTTGTGTGGCAGATCATATTTTTTAAAGAAAACCTCTATTAAATACAGTACAACATGAGTTTGTATGGTTTTAAATTGTCATTATTATCACACTGGCATTTCATTATCACGCCAAACAATTACACTGCACTAAACTGTAGGTGTAAATGTAAAGTGAAAATAACAAACCCAGTCAGTATGACTTGTGAATGAATATCATTCACGTCTCTCTAAAACAGCGGGAATGAGGTAACTGTTTCCTCTACTAAATCAATGCAGGTCACGTGAAAAAGGATCCAAAGACTCGTACCCGAAGACCCAGTTACTCCCGAGTCCTTGTAAGGATTCGTTCAAAATGAACGAATCGTTCACGAACGACACATCACTAATGCTAAAACTTCATATTTATTAGACATTTGGTATCGACAGTTTATTTTTTTATTTATTTAACCAGCATGTTTTACATTAGGAACATGAGTAGTTGTAAACCAGAATTTTTATAAATCAACTCAGATATTTAATATTTTCTCTGCTTTGCTTTGAGATGATTCAAAGTGTCATCAAAAGTCACAGACTATCTCTCTTTCTAATTCTTGCTCTCTCACCCTCGTCTGTTTTCTTCCAGATGGACTTGTCCGTAGAAACCTTGTTCAGCATAATGCAGGAGCGCCAGAAACGCTACGCCAAGTACGCTGAGCAGATCCAGAAGGTCAACGAGATGTCCATGATACTGAGACGCATCCAGATGGGAATCGACCAGACGGTGCCTCTGATGGAGCGCTTGAACAACATGCTGCCTGAGAGCGAGCGCCTGGAGCCCTTCAGCATGAGACCCGATGGGGAAGCTGCCACAAAGTAGTGGAAGTGCGGGTCTGTCCAGCTGTAGGGAGATTGACTCTTTACACGATTAGAAGTCTTGATTCATTCAAGTTATCTTTTGTTTGTTTTCATAGTAGATGAGGAGCTCAGGTGTAAATGTGGGAGTCTAGTCAGATGTGGCATCATGTTTTGAAAACGCAGCATCAGAACTGACTAAACACACATTCACACCTGAATTTAACCACATCATTCTGCCACTGGAGCTGCTCTGTTCCTGTGCCCGGACTATACAGGACGATGCTGTGGAGGATTGTTATTTATCCCTTCACTGCAAGGGTTTTCTTTGCTAATTTAAAGGCAAAGGAGGAACAAACACATGAAAGAGACCGAAATAACTCCTGCATACGTGTAGCAGGTTTTACAGACTCCAATGTGGATGTGAGCTACTAATAAACGTCTCAAAATATTTCGGGCAGCTTTCAAAATGTACATCTGAACTTGCAGTCACTGTTTGAATATCCCTTCCAAGCACTGCATGTATGCAGACTGGCTGCATTTGATTCTCTGATCTGTATTGGTGTCGTGAAGACGAAGAGCCTGGCTGAGAGTACGCATGAAGAAGGATTACCGCCTTTAGATTGCACAGAGAGCATGGATGTGCTGTACATTGGAAGGAAAGTGAGAAGGCTCTTCGGAGACAGTTTTCTTAATGTGACGTCTTGAAGTTCTGTTTTGTCTTTGGTGAATTTGACTTTAATTTATTCGGACTCTTTTGCTCGAGCAGTTGTCTCAAGACTTTTGAATTTAACCCAAAAAGTTGAATAAAACCGCTATGTTGTGCTTGGGACACACAACAGAAACATTCTTCGTGCTAACATGTCATGCTAGCTGTCGATGCTAAGCTAAAGAGAAGTACACAGGAAATAAAATCCATAACCAGATGAACATAAAGCAGGTTTCTTGCTGTCTCTGTCTCCTCTTTCACATTGTGTTTTTGTGTTTGTACAAACATGATAAGATTGGCTGCTACCTCCGGGCCAGCATGGTAAATTGTGCTCAACTTCTTCCAAACACAGTGTAAGCAATGCGACACAGCGGAACAGCAATGAAGTTCATCAAAGTATGACGTCACCCCATTCTAAGTGAATTAGCAGTTACGGTTGAAGCCTCCAAAGCATTTCCTGCATAATTTTTCAGCTCGTCCCAGATCTCCATCCAAACCACGCTGTTAGATCATTGTACCACATTTTAGAAGCAACTTTGTATCTTGTGTCTTATGTTTTCACAATGATAGCAAAACACCAAACATCGCCAAATAAAAGCAGATGTCAAAACCAAATAAATATCTATATAATCTTATTACTGCAAACAAAATTTTAAAAAAGGAATTTAAAATAATTGTATTATTTCATCATTTGACTTTTACCTTGCACTTTGGTATATTGCTATTATAATGGTGGTTGTGCCGATTCTCTCTAGAGGGAACAGATCTGCTTGTGTGTAAAGGGAAACCACATGAGCAGACCATCTGTGAGACTAACAAACACTGTTTTTACGTGTACTGTATCCACCTAGGTGCATGTTACTGTCTTGATAATACGTTCCATAATAACAGTGAAATACTGCAACATTGACTTCAGAGCAGATTCTAGTTAGTCAATTGACCACACTTCATTTTAAGATCAAAACACTTAAGTGCTCTCGGTGCGTGGTCACCAGACGGGAAAATGCATCACTTGCTGCTGCTTTCCACCAGATGGATGTGAGGACCTCATGGCTTCTTGACTCATATTTTAGAACCAGAGAACCAGCGCTGTGCCAGGGAATTTGGCCTTTAAAGGGATAGTTCGCAGAAAAATGAAAATTCACTCATTATCTACTCACCACTAGCGCCCACAGATGCAGGGCCACAGTTGTGGCCGCACCATGGATTATGATTGCGCATCGGACGTCGCAATTGTGGATCCAGTTTGGTGGATTCTGTATCGTGCCAGCTGATCGTAGTGGTAATGGAGGATCCTTTGTCGCGTTGGCATCGGATGATGGTGGACCACGACCGAGGCGGCGGCTGATGATGGATCCTAACTGGCGGCAGTGGACAATGACTGTGGACTATAGTGGATCCCATCCTGATGCTGGATCGTGATCTTGCTGGCTGCTGACCAGAGACTATGATTGCAGCAGGACTACTTGACATATAGTATTGAAAAATGTTTACCCTGCTCGTTGCTGCTAAAAACTTTAATCCTGATGATGTTTTCCTACACTTGACATCTATTGCACTTCTGTCCGTCCTGGGAGAGGGATCCCTCACATGTGGCTCTCACTAAGGTTTCTACGTATTTTTACCTGTTAAAAGGGTTTTTAGTAGTTTTTCCTTACACTTGCTGAGGGTTAAGGACAGAGGATGTCACACCATGTTAAAGCCCTATGAGACGAATTGTGATTTGTGAATATGGGCTGTACAAATAAAATTTGATTGATTGATTGATTGATTGACCACTATGCGGATGGAGGGGTGGGTGAATTGTATTAGTCCACATTTACACCATGTTTTCAGCCAAAAAGTCCAGTTATCCTCTGAGTCGCATGGGATACGTTTGCACGTGCACACACACCTTACACAAGCTCTCGCCCAAGGGCACACATGGGCTACTGGTTAGCATCGCTGCATCTGCTAGCAGCACCACTACCAGTTAGACCTTTAGGCAAAAAAATCAGTTTTAATAATGCTGTTTCAAGTCAAATATGAATGTTGGGACTTACGGACACTTGGATGACACCACAGGAGCAGTATGGAGGCATGTTGTGTTTCTTTCTCTTGCTAAATTACGTTTGAAAAATTGATCACCAGTTACTCCAATTGTATTAGAATTGGCTGAAACTCCAAACACTTCACCCACGGTGGATGACCCACCCCTCCATCGGGAAAGTGGTGGGGAGATAATGAGTGAATTTAAATTTTTCGGTGTACTATCCCTTTAATATCATTTTTGTCTGCCTGACCACTGACTGTCGTAGGAATCAAACCCACGTTGTCAGTTAATTATTAGCTATATCAGCATTTCTTTGAGTTCTGTTTACAGTGACACATCTTTGCTTGAGAGGTGCAACCATTAGTCCATTAATTGTTTAGTCTCTTGAATATATCTTATGTAGTAATTTTTTAATAAGCAGTAGATATGTTTTCATATAAGTCGGTGTATTGTCTGAACTTGAACTGGTGGTGTACGTTGTTGAATTTGACACTGCTGTATAAACATGCTGAACTCAATTACTCGTACAAAAAGATCCTCCTCTGGTTGGTTTGCTTTGAGGCACACAATTAGCCCAGTTCATTGACATGAGGGACATAGGGCAGAGACAGATTTTCTTTTTGAATTTAAAGAAAAGCTCCTTTGATATGTTATCGCCTTTCATGTGTAAATTAAAACGGCTGAGAAACGTCTTAAACAGCCTTGGGGGTATTGTTTGAACATTGGAGCAGAAATGGAAATTGCCATTGCATTCTCAGCAACGAGGTGTAAAAGTTCCTTGCCGTCTTTGTAATGAAGAATAGCTCTCGACGCTCAGAGCTGGATATTAACGCTACAAGATGATACAATACGATCTGCCACCAGGAAATTCGTTCTCTGAAATGAAAGAGGAAATCTAATTTCCCCTGTATACTTCTCATTTGAATATAAATCAAAGGCTGGGTTCCTTCCTGTTTTGCCCACACAAAATTGGAAAAATGAAAATAAGTACAGATATCTTATCACCGTCATCTTTCAGGGTGAAATGGAAACCAACACCGGTTGACTTCCTGCAATAAGAGTTCAACTTTGGCATTCCAGACAGCAAGTCACAGAAATGTAGAACACATTCAACGTAATTGCTTCTCAGTTATTTCATTCACTGACACTGAGGTCAAATAATAGGGGAACAATGTAATCTGTTGCTGAAACAGTTGACTAGATGATTGACAGAATACTAATCAGCAACTTTTTCATAAAGAAACATGCCCTTGCTGCAGGTAATGATGAGGTAGGACACAGTTGGCTACAACAAAATCTACCTACATGCATTATTAAACCCACTTATATACCTCTGTCACAGAGGTTATGCTGTCTTTGCCATTTGTTGTTGTTGTTGTTCTGTCTGACAGCAAATTTACTCAAAAACTACACAGGGATTTCAATCAAATTTTGATGGGTTGGGCACGACCCAAGGAAGAACTAATAACATTTTATAGCAGGTAAAGGGGCAGATCCAGAATTTGTTTCCACTGTGTTAACATGGCAAAATAGTGGGTTTTGTGAATTTTAGAATATGTTTGGTTATCTGATGAGAGACCTGATCTCAAAACATGTAATATGGTGATAACTGGCCAGTTAGCCTCGGCAGAGGTTTACTCCTAGTTAGAACATTATATCATGTTTGTTCAATACGTTCAAAAAGTAAGGTATGAAAATGTGATGTTTCATTATTTGTTATATTACAGTATGTGCTAGCCCAGAGCCCTGTTGAGACCTGGTATTAACATCCTTCCTGAGAGATCCTGTAACCAGTGTTCAGCTCTAAATTCATCTCTTCACACTGGAAATCATTATGTGATCGATCTCACTTCCCTCTTCTATATGTAAATACACACGTTTGTAATTTCTGCTTACAAAGACCAAATTATGTTGTTTTTACCCAGGTCGACAATGTGAGAAAGAGAGAGAGGGAGTGACTCAGTGGATCACTGTGGCCTTATGCGTCACACACTATATACAACTGAGTTCTGAGGGATTGGATCTAAAATCCAGCCTCAATTTGTCTCCGGTGTATTCACACCTCAACCTAGAGATTTCAGACGAGGTTAGGTAAGCGATCCATTACATCAGTAATTCCTGTAAAATAGTGGTCTGCCTCTTGGAAAAACAATGTTCTAACATCTGTTTTTAAATGATAGTGTATTCACTTATTTAATATAATTTCAAGTGGAAGATTATAAAGATCCTTACTGTTTTTCTTGCCTAAGAGTGGATGTAGAAACTCTACTACTTTGAATTGACTGAGATTTTTAATTACACTACATTCCTCCTGAACATGTGCCAAATCTAATCTGTTTCCTCTGTGAGCAGGTTAAAACCATTTGGCCCATCACAATTGTAAATACTGTGCCAGTGAGTAGCTTCAAGGGAAAGCGAGAGGCGTGTCTTAGATGATTGCTTGTATTGACTTTCATCCTTTAAAATTACCCAGCGCTGCTTTTTACTTATTTTTTATTTGACACCCAGTCTCCTCCAGTGATAGATGCCCAGTGGGCCCTCCCTCTTGATCTGCAGCCAAACGTTATCCTTCTTACCGGAGACATCCTCCTCAGACCAGATCTACCAGGGCACATTTAATAAAGCACTTTGTTGCTTCATTGGACAGTTGTGTTCTCAAGGACAACGAGCCGCTGCAGCAGAGCAGTGACATGTCCTTCCACTGAAATACCACTGCTCCAGTCGTGTTTAGGAGGATGGCAATATGTCAACTGTCTGCCTATTAGTGCATGTGGAATGTGCCGTGTGATTAGATCTCATAGACAGATACCCATGGCACTTACTTATAGCAATTTTTAGTTTGGCTTTCTTGAAGAAAATTTTACTTTTTGATTCTTGTTGATCTGGGTTTGTACCCTCATGGTTGAATGCACTTATTGTAAGTCGCTTTGGATAAAAGCGTCAGTTAAATGAAAATGTAATAAAATGTAATGTAATGTCATGTTCAGCTATCTGGATCAAGTCAAACAACACGATAGACACAAAACAATGCTAGGAACACAGCTAAGATAAGCAAAACATCTAATAGTGTTCATGTGTTTCCAAATAAGGTCACTCTCCAGGCAAGTCTCCCTTCAAACACCCAGGATTCACTCAAAATATGTATTTACCAATCATCCATCAAGTTGAAGTAATGTGTCCATGTTGTATCATTTCATTTCATTTCATTGCTGTAAAAAAACAATAAATGCGGCCTTATCTACTCTCTGATAAAGATGACATTTCTAAATGTATAACATCCAGTTTTAATGTAGTATAATTCTCACTCTTTTGCAAAGAAAGTGTGGTGTTGTTTATATTATATTACAGACATTTACTTACAGGAGTTTTCAAAGAGTGACAATATGCTTGCACATTATTCCCACAGCAACATACATGAATGAGAATTGTATTTATATACAATTTATTAGCTAAGTATATATATATTCACACAAGGAATTTGATTTCAGTTTGACATTGTATGGGATTGAGATGCTGTTTTCACCCTAACCCCTTGTGTAAAGATAACAGTAAACATATGACTCAACATATAAGTAGCACAACATATGAGAACAACATTTACGTGTGCAATATATTAACATTTGAAGCAAATATTAAGGACTCAAGTAATACAACATAGAGCACAGTCTAAAAGTCCAAACCAGTCTCTCACTTTTTTCATTTTTGACACAGATGCTTGTTTAATTTTTAATGTGAACAACCAGCTGCAACACGATGGATGTCTGCCAGGAGAGGGTCTGGAAATGATTACCCCCATTTTTAAACATCATCACGCCCCCTGTTCTCTGTGATGCTTTTCAACCTGTTACAGGAGGAAGACTTTCGATGTGGTCTGACAACACACTGTACAAACACCACATCGTATGACCCTCGTTCTCTCTGACCCGACCCCAAGTCCTGAGAGGAGCCTGTCCTTGCCCAAATATCATGCTGTGTCATAAACCAGTCTGGAAACGGAACAAAGCTTTTGTCAAATCAATTAACCCCAGAATTCAATCCCGTCAAACCAAAATAGAGTTTATATATCGAACAGAACTGATTATGTAAAGTAACTGTTCAGTTTAGTCTGTGAATACAACAATTTACTGTAATCAGTGACTGGAGTGGAACGAGGGACGACACCTTTGTACACATGTCCACAATCTAATATGGATGACAAAACCGTGATACCCTGACCTCTTGTTTAGCAGTACTGGATGTAACTGATCAACAATGTGAATCCAAGGTTTACGAAAACATGTTGACGTTATTGTAATAATATTTTGCATTAATATCTTTGTAGAAATGTTGCGTATTATATTTAAATTGTATACGTTTTATTGGATTATTGTATGTGCATAACAGGTGGTAGTGGAATTGCAGTATTTTTCCTAGTTGAACATTAAACTCTCAGATCATTGTTCAGCTCCAGTCACTCTGGCCAAACAGCTGATTTATGTGCCTTTGAGCAGGGCACTCACACTGCTCCAGCAGATTTACCATCAGCACAGAATCATTGCAGATGTGAATATTGGCAGAAGAATAATGTGGTAAACATCCTTCCCCCCTCAAGTCATCGTTGTAAAGCAACACATTTGCACTTGTCTGGATAAATAAAGATTTTACAACAGTAATAAAAAAAGAACAAATACAAGCAGGATAATGAATTTCTATAGAAGGGAAAATGGTGAAATTGCTGGAAAACTTGCGTTTGATGGAACGTGGGGCGGTGAGAGACTCAGATGGTGATGCAGTGCCATCGGGGCTGCTGCCATGAAATCCAAGTGACAGCATCGTGTCTCATCGGAGACAGCCTGTAGCCAAACAAACAGCAGCTCATCAGTTTGGATCGCCTGCTCTGAACAGGAGAGGTGACATTGGCTCATAACGTGGAGGAGGGGAGCAGCGTGGCCATAAATTGTTGAATGTTTCTTTACGTCTCAGCAATCAAAATGTCGAACCAGAGGTACTTGAACTTTGGATGCACTGGCTTTTGTTCAGGAGCAAGTCTGTGAGAAGCTGCAGCCAAGCTGACTGTTTGGTTAGAGACAAGAGACAGACATGCAAACCACAAACTGAAGAGGCCCAGTTAACCACAAACATACTGACCCTGCTGCTGACAAGTGTCGTGACCAAAGAGGGAGCAGAAAATCTGAGTGCTGCCTTCTGTTGTGTTTGTGCCTCCACGCTGCCAAACAGCTGGGGCCAGAAGTAGAATGTTTTCAGGTTGTCTGTGCATCCGTCCATCTGTCCCATCTCAGGAACCTTTAGATATTCCAGGAACACCTTGAGAAATGTCATTACACCTGACTCACTTGAACTGAAAGATGAACTGATATTAACCGGGTGATTAACCAAGTCAGCATTTGTCCCTCATCCGTCAGTTTGAACTATCATCAACGAGAAAATCTTAACTCTGGCAAGCATGTTGCAAATGATACTGTATGTTACACCAGAGTGACGCAGAGCAATTATAGGCTTAACAGGAGCACTATGGCTTATTTCTGTTGGTGTTAAAACAGCATATGAAAATGAGGAGGCAAGTCCTGTGACGTGTTGTGAGGAAAAGAATCTCAACACGGACAAGAACAGGAAAGGATCGTGGGAAAGGAGAGGAGAACTCCACATCAGCGCCTGCAGAGAGTGGTAAAGACTACTGAGTGGATCACCAGGACATCACTACCTTCTCTGAGTCCACAGAAGAGCTCCATTGTTAAGGACCCCCATCACGGACTGTTCACAGCTCTGAAGTGTGAAATGCAGGACATCCAGACTGAGGAACAGCTTCTGTCCAACTTCTCAGACTGCTCAATATGTCAAATACTCATTTTTTTCCTCTGTCAATTGTTGTTTTTATTGCACAGCCTTAAAGGCTAATAAACTGTCAGGCCTGGACTGGAATGAGGACTCAGAAGCAGAGAATATCACGTACCAGCACACTTTATTGATTTCAGAACCTCAATGCAGAGTGACAAACAAGAAGGCTATGAAAATCTCACTAACTATATCTATAAGATAATATAATACTTGGCAAGCAATAACTGGGGAAAAAGAACTTCCTAATAAATACAAAACATACACTAGAAAAAGAAAAAGCTTTTAAACATAAACCACTCCCGAAGGAGGACAAACAAATGGCAAGAGCAAGAAATCAAAAGCGCTCCCGAAGGAGGAAAACCAAACTACTAATAAATGGGGCAAAAGAAAAGGCTCACCTAAACAGGAGGCTCAACAAACTAACTAAATCTCTCTTAACATAAATCGCTCCAAAAGGGAGGAAGAAAAACAGTTTACAAACACAAAACAAAGCTAAACTGGAAAACTTTAAACAAAAAATCACTCTCAAGGAGGAAACAGAAAACAACTTACGTGGCGTAGCAAAAAACTCTTTGGCAAAAACGACAATGACTGTGGGTAAGGCTTAGGTGCACGAACAAGAACGAAACACTTCGCCACAAGACAAAGGGGAGACGCAGACTATAAGCACATGAGGGTGAAGGGAACAGGTGGAAACAATCAGAGACAATCAGACCGGTGACACATGAGGAAGGGCAAGTGACCTGAAACGAGAGGAGAGTTAGGATTTCAAAATAAAACAGGAAGTTACGAGACAAAAACCCCAAGACAAGACAAACCTCACCGCGGTGTGACAGTACCCCCCCCCCCCTAGGGCCGACTCCTGACGGCCCAGGCTGGTCAGGGTGGTCCCTGTGGAAGTCTGTAATGAGTGTAGAGTCTACAATGTGACGAGACGGAACCCACTGCCTCTCCTCAGGACCATATCCTACCCAGTCCACCAGATACTGTTTACCTCGACCCCTGTTGCGAACCGCCAGCAACTGCTTGACCTTGTATACCGGACCGCCTTCAATCACTTCTGGGGGTGGCGGAGGGGTAGCGGCTGGAACCATCGAACTCTCCTTGACGGGCTTGACCCGGCTCACATGGAAGGTGGGGTGAACCCGGAGGGATCGGGGCAGGCGAAGGCGAACTGCTGCAGGACCGATGAGCTTGATGATGGGAAACGAGCCCACGAACCGCGGCGCCAGCTTCTTGGAAGGGACTTTAAGGTGTAGATCTCTGGCTGAGAGCCACACTCTCTGTCCTGGCTGGTAGGCGGGGGCGGGTCGTCTCTTGCGGTCCGCAGTTTTCTTCACTCTGTCCCCTTGGCGAATCAATACCTGCGTGGCGGCTGCCCAGATGCGGTGGCAGTGGCGAACCATGGCATGGGCGGAGGGCACAGACACCTCCAACTCGTTGTCTGCGAAAACAGGGGGCTGGTAACCAAATGCACACTTGAATGGTGACATACCTGTGGCCGAGGTGGGCAGTAGGTTGTGGGCATACTCGACCCAGACCAGGTGTTTACTCCATGTCGAGGGATTCTGGGAGACCAGACACCGGAGGCCGGTTTCAAGCTGCTGGTTTAGGCGTTCGGTCTGGCCGTTGGCCTCCGGGTGGTAACCCGAGGTCAGGCTGGCCTTAGCTCCGATGAGCCGGCAGAACTCCCTCCAGAACCGGGAGACGAACTGGGGACCCCGGTCTGAGACAATGTCTTTGGGAAATCCGTGAACCTTAAAAACATTGTTCATCATGATCTCCGCCGTTTCTTTGGCGGAGGGCAGTTTTGGCAGAGCGATGAATCGAACCATCTTGGAAAATCTGTCCACCACTGTGAGGACAGTGGTGTTACCTTGAGAGACCGGAACCCCCGTGACGAAGTCTACCGAGATGTCGGACCACGGTCTGGAGGGGATGGGAAGTGGCTGCAAAAGACCCATGCGTGACCCGGAGGACGTCTTGTTTCGGGCGCAGACCGAACAAGCCTCTACGTATTCCCGGACCTCCGGTTCCATGGAGGGCCACCAGAACCTCCGGGAGATAGCGAACATCGTTCTTCGAACTCCCGGATGGCAGGAAAGCAGCGTGGTGTGGGCCCAGTGGATCACCTGTGGGCGCAATTCAACTGGGACAAACAAACGATTCTCTGGGCACCCACTAGGTGATGGGACCTCACCATTAGCCTGCTTAACCTCATTTTCTATCTGCCAAGTCAGTGCTCCAACCACACAGGTAAGTGGGAGGATCGTTTCTGGGTCCTTGGCAACAGGTTCGGGGTCGAAGAGACGAGACAGGGCGTCTGGCTTGACATTCTTGGACCCCGGCCTGTATGAGAGAAAAAGAGAATCTGTTAAAAAAATAGCGCCCACCTGGCCTGGCGAGAATTGAGTCTTTTGGCTTTCTTGATGTATTCCAGATTTTTATGATCAGTCCAGACCATGAATGGATGTTCAGCACCCTCGAGCCAGTGTCTCCACTCCTCCAGCGCGAGTTTGACCGCCAGCAACTCCCGGTTACCAACGTCGTAGTTCCGCTCCGCCTTGGATAGCCGCCGTGACAGGAAGGCACCTTACCATCCTGCTCTGACCGCTGGGAGAGGATGGCCCCGACTCCTTCGTTGGAGGCGTCCACCTCTACCACGAACTGTCATTGAGGGTCAGGCAGGGTGAGGATGGGAGCCGAGGTAAAGCGGTGCTTGAGGATCCGAAAAGCAGCATCAGCTTCAGGAGACCACTGGAACTGCACCTTTGTGGAGGTAAGAGCATGGAGAGGGGAAGCTATTGCGCTGAAGCCTCTGATGAACCGCCTGTAAAAGTTAGTAAACCCAAGGAACTGCTGAACCTTTTTGCAGCTATCAGGTGTAGGCCACTCGACCACAGCGCTAATTTTAGCCGGGTCCATCTGCACACTTCCAGGGGCTACGATGAAGCCCAGGAAGGAGACAGTGTCGGCATGGAATTCACTTTTTTCTGCTTTGACAGTTTATTTTCTAGCAGTCTTTTCAGTACCTGAGTTACATGGTCTTGGTGTTTTTTCAGGTCAGAGGAGTAGATAAGTATGTCATCTAAATAAACATACACGAAATGGTCAAGAAAGTCTCTTAACACGTCATTTATCATAGCCTGGAAAACAGCAGGAGCATTTGTGAGACCAAAAGGCATGACTTTATACTCATAGTGTCCACTGGGTGTATTAAAACCAGTCTTCCACTCGTCACCTTCTCTGATCCGCACCAAGTGATAGGCGTTGCGAAGATCCAACTTGGTGAAGATCTTGGCCTGTTGGAGCTGGTCAAACACGGATGACATAAGAGGAAGTGGATAGCGATTCTTTATAGTGATGTCATTGAGTGGGCTGTAGTCAATGCACGGTCTTAGGGAGCCATCCTTCTTCCCCACAAAGAAGAAACCGGCTCCGGCTGATGATGATGAGGGGCGAATCAGACCCGCTTTCAGGGAGGTTTCGATGTACTCCCGCATGGCTGCCCTCTCTGGCCCAGAAATCGCGTACAGGCGGCCTTTGGGAATGGTTGAGCCCGGAATCAGCTCAATGGCACAATCATAGGGTCGGTGAGGAGGAAGTGAGAGGGCTTTAGTCTTGTTAAAAACCTCTTTGAGGTGGTGGTAGCAGGAAGGCACAGAGTTCAGTTCCGGGTAATTGGGATCTGCGGCTGGATTGACAGAGATCAATTTAATGTTTGTGACTTCCTCCTCCCAAACTGAGGGGTTCAAACAGTTGCTCACACAGTCCCCTCCCCAGCCCAGGATCTCTCCTGTTCTCCAGTTTATATGGGGATTGTGACGGAATAACCATGGCAGTCCCAAAATTAGAGTCTGTGACGGTGACTTGAATACATAGAAACGAATGTTTTCCCGGTGATGGTTAATGCACAGTTTGAGAGGTGCTGTGATATGTGTGATAGTAAACAGTTCCTGACCATTAAGAGCTTTAGCTCTGATGGGCTTAGCTAAAAGTTCTGTGCTAAGCCCCAGTTGTTCTGCTAGTTCCCAGTCCATCAAGCTTTCATCAGCCCCTGAGTCTATGAGCGCCTTGAGTTCAGTGGTGGTGTGGTGCATTACCTGGACTGTCGTGAGAGTGCGTGAGGTGGTGCCTGAAACCTTGAATTCACTCACCACGGTCCGTTTGGCAGTGCAGGTGGCGACGAGATGACCGGGTTCACCGCAGTAGAAGCATCGGCCCTCCTGCAGACGTTTCTGTCGTTCGCCGGGTGTTAGTCGAGCTCTTCCTAGCTGCATGGGCTCTCCCTCTCCTTCCGGATGGGAATGATGACGCTGCTCTGGCGGTGATCGACGGGTGGTTGACCATCCTGGTGCTTGAGTGTGTAGGGGTCTCTCCATCGTTGTGGGTCTCGGAAGACGTTGCTGTCTGAGTTGACGGGTTCTGTTGTCTGTCCGGATTGCGAGTGCGATGAGTGAGTCGAGATCTGTGGGTAGGTCCAAGGGAACCAGAAGGTCTTGGATAGGAGCTGCCAGCCCCTTCAGGAACACGTCGTATAAGGCCGTTGTATTCCAGCCACTCTCCGCCGACAAAGTGCGGAAACGGATAGCGTAATCACAAACGGAGTCGCTGCCCTGTCTCAGCCCGCTCAGCTCCCCAGCTTTCTCCCGGTCGGTCGTTACCGGGTCGAAAGTTTTCTGCAGCGCTGCTTCAAAGTCTGTGAGGGATTGGCAAACTGGCGAATCCCGGGCCCACTCTGCCGAGGCCCATGCCTTGGCTCTTCCGGTAAGGTGGGAAATCATAAAGGCAATCTTGGCTCGGTTAGAAGGAAAAGCATTGGGGTTTAGTTCATAGTGTATGGAGCAGTCTATGAGAAATGTTTTGCATAATCCTAATTCACCAGCGAATCGTGCTGGTGGGGCTAACTTACATCCCGCTCCAACGGCTGGCACAGTCAGGACGGGAACCACGGGTGTAGCATCCGCTGCTACTGGAGGCTCGGGTGCTGTAATTGTCATCTGTACCAGACAATCGTTCAGGCTCTGAAGTTGTGTCGAGAGAATCCCCATCTGGGATGCCATAGCGGTCTGGAATTCCTCCTGACGGGAGAGCCGGGCTTCTTGGGCTCGCAGGACTGCCGTGAGTTGTGTCATCCCTGCTGAGTCCATACTGGCCGAAGTGTAATGTCAGGCCTGGACTGGAATGAGGACTCAGAAGCAGAGAATATCACGTACCAGCACACTTTATTGATTTCAGAACCTCAATGCAGAGTGACAAACAAGAAGGCTATGAAAATCTCACTAACTATATCTATAATATAATATAATACTTGGCAAGCAATAACTGGGGAAAAAGAACTTCCTAATAAATACAAAACATACACTAGAAAAAGAAAAAGCTTTTAAACATAAACCACTCCCGAAGGAGGACAAACAAATGGCAAGAGCAAGAAATCAAAAGCGCTCCCGAAGGAGGAAAACCAAACTACTAATAAATGGGGCAAAAGAAAAGGCTCACCTAAACAGGAGGCTCAACAAACTAACTAAATCTCTCTTAACATAAATCGCTCCAAAAGGGAGGAAGAAAAACAGTTTACAAACAACACAAAACAAAGCTAAACTGGAAAACTTTAACAAACAAAAAATCACTCTCAAGGAGGAAACAGAAAACAACTTACGTGGCGTAGCAAAAAACTCTTTGGCAAAAACGACAATGACTGTGGGTAAGGCTTAGGTGCACGAACAAGAACGAAACACTTCGGCACAAGACAAAGGGGAGACGCAGACTATAAGCACATGAGGGTGAAGGGAACAGGTGGAAACAATCAGAGACAATCAGACCGGTGACACATGAGGAAAAGCAAGTGACCTGAAACGAGAGGAGAGTTAGGATTTCAAAATAAAACAGGAAGTTACGAGACAAAAACCCCAAGACAAGACAAACCTCACCGCGGTGTGACATAAACAAGCTACACGTGAGTCACACTGAGTCCTCTACTCTGTAATGTGGTTTAAAAAGACAACACCTGGCTATGAGTGCTGAAAGGTCTTTTCGGAATGACCGTTTTTATCTAGGCTAAATATTTCATCCATTATTCATAGAGTGAAGGAAACCCGGTGAGGCAGGAGCCTCGTCCATCCGTCACTGCTCAGTTCTGCTTGAATGGCTCAGATGAGTCAAACAAGCCACTGGGAGTAAAACTACAAGGTTTTGCTCATCTTAATGGTGCTTCAAATGTAACGTACATTAAATATTTATCATCATCAGTGCTAGTAAAGAAGAAAGCCTGCTTATCCTACTGCTTATCAAACACAATAGTGCCAATAATGTTATCATATAAACTGAGTGAGTGTGTGTGTGTGTATGTGTATGTGTATGTGTATGTGTGTGTGTGTGTGTGTGTGTGTGTGTGTGTGTGTGTGTGTGTGTGTGTGTGTGTGTGTGTGTGTGTGTTTTAGGCAGATGCAACATAGGCCAATATGTTAAAAAGGGAGTTCGTCTAAAATAGCAAATTAGCATCTGTATGTCAGTCTAATCGAATGGTGATGCATCTTCAAAAAAACAGTGAGCACCATGCTGTTCATCATGATATTGTTGTGACGGGAACATGTGCACTGCTTCACTTCACACAATAATAAGTGGCAGGGTTTAGTATTTGCTCTTATTCATATGCAAATGCTTACTTATCATGTACAACTTCCTCCTCGTGTTCAGCCTCCACTTACCTGGGTGCTCCTGCTCTGTGTATATGTGAGTGCTCGAGGCAGAAAGAAAAACATCATCACATCCCAGGTCAATTATGTTGAGTGGTCTCTCCACATTGATTAGCAGATAAGAGGCTGAGCACAATGCTTTGTTCTAATGCTTTGTTGTGGGCAGATGAGTTGGTGTGTGTCTGTGAAAAGGCTGTGAGGGGCTCTCAATGTTTTTAGGAGAGAACTCTGTGAACATGTTGTCCTGAGAGCACAGGTCCTCTGTGTTTGGCTGTTTTTGTAAATGTGGACAAATACTCAAATCAGTAAAAAACAATCATTATCGCCTTCTGTCCAGCACCACATTATCTGCAGCCTCTGGTTTTCTGTTGGAGACCTGTCCAGTGTCGGTTAAACAGATCAAACATCACTGGACAGTCAGCCTCCATTTGAGAGGGGACCAGAGTCTGTTAGTCTGTCCAGGACGTCTTTGAGGGGCCATAAGAGATTTCTTCCCAATGTTAAAGTAGAGAGTATGGTATAGATAATAGTTTGGATTTAGAAATTACCCATTCATTTAAAGTACAAAATGGAAATTGATCAGCAATGTTCTTGCTTCAACCTATGTTGGATTTCTTCTCCTGTTCTAGAGTTGAATGAAGGAAAAGCCAATTTCCAGAAGTCACTCTATTTCTTCACACCAGACTCCTCTAAAATGTAAAATCTCATAAAGAGTCATACTAAATAGATTTTTGATTAAATAGAATGCATTAGTTTCAGGTTCAACTGAACTCATGATTATAAAAACTCATAATCACATGTTCAGTAGATTAAATGTCCAATTAATCATTATACATGAATCAAGTTATTTAGAAACATCATTAGCACATTAAATATACTTTGACCTTCCCTTTAGAGTATTTTAATGGCGGTTTGTTTTAGCTTTCTTCTTTAAAGTTGACTTTGATAATAAAAGGGTGGAAATCTGATTTAGTGAATGACTAAGCTCATAAGCCACTAGTTTCCTTTTCGAATAGTGTGGAACCAATAACGCCAGCCAATACAATGCTATTAGTGCATTAATAATGTTGATCTTGAAGGCCAATTTGGAAGTTGGTACTGCACATTGACATAAACAGTGATCGCTGATTTCAACAGTATCCTAAAATAAAAGGAAACCACTTCATGATGTAATGTAGGAGGGCAGATTTAAACGCCTGGCATCCTGCAGAGAATTGTTGTCAATAATCTCAAGTAAATGTCTTTTGCAGTAAAAGGGCTAAAACCAACTATGCTACAAATGAAATAATCTATAATACACATGATGCATGAAAGCAATATAACTGTGTGTGCAGTGAGCCTCATATGAGGAAAGCCTCAGATAAATTATTCACTCAACAAAGAGAAAGCTGGTGTTATGGAAACGTTTAATGTTATTGCACTTTAGAGTCAAGTGCAGCTGGATAGTGTCTGTACTTTGTTGTGGAGCTGCAGCATGCTACAATGCAGCACTGAAGTCTGTTGACGATTTCCTGTTCAGTGATACACAGTGACAGACACTGCTGCAGCAAATGTGATGAAGAGCAGTATAGTGTCTTCTCTGCTGGGTTAGAAAGAAGCCTGTGTTAGGTGTGGTGTTTACATCAGTAGATGGCGTTGTATGAGTTGATGTGGTCAGAGCTGAGGTTAAAATGGTTCAGGTGTTAGATTCAGGTCTGGGTTTAGTGTTTGGTTTAGTTTCATTTATTTTGTTCATTTCAGTGGAATTAAATGCAAGTTTCCAAGAAACAATAAAAAATACTTATATACTTTCATAGATTCCATGAACGAAAGTTTCACATATCTGGCCAGCAAAGGGCCCTGAGAGTGAGTAGAAAGTAGAAAATCTAAATAATTACAGCGTCATTACAACAGGCTATTTGTTATTAATTGTTAATGGAATCTAAATCAGCAGCTGTCTTGGACCCTGGACGTGTCGGGTTTACTGTCACTCATCTGGACTTCACTCATCACAGGTGCAGGTCAAATGACACTCTAACTTTAGGAACATGATAAAATAAAGTCTGTCTGGCCAAGATATAAGAAAGTGAAGAGCCTCAAAGAAGATGAAGGTATGTCAGTTTACAGACTTCATCTTGAGATAATCGTCAGTAAACCACAGGAGCGCATTAGCATTGTTTGCCTTCGCCCCGCCATCTTGTATTGGCAATGATACCGTTGCTAACATGCTTACGCACTAAACACAATTAGCATCACGACTTTTACAAATAACGTTAGATGTATAGTTATTATCATGTATAAGCACCCAGCTTTTGGTGGGTAGAAGCTGGAGCCCAAGACCCCTTACTTGCTACCGCATATCCCAGCTCACACTGACCAGTTCATCAAAGGCCTACAGTAAGTACAGTATTATAACGGCACAGTATTCTTTAAGTTAATGATCTAATCAAATTAATTTGTCTAATTCATCTCTATTATTATCATTTTATCCATTGAACATGATGAAGATGTTTGTTATAAAGCATTTAACAGAACAATACACGTTAAGGCAGAAATAGTTCCAGTCCGGCATCTGCACTGAAACGCTAACTAACAACATTAATAGCTTTTCATCTACTTTACAGGAGCAGTATTAAAGTATATGGTTGAAGAAGAGTCACGGGTGCTAGTAAAGAGCTTCTACTGCTGGTTAGTATAAAACAAAGGGGGTGTAATATGATAGAAATACGCATTTAAAGATACAAATAAATTAAGTCATTTTATTCATCTATTTCAGGCCCATCATCCACTGCTACTCCTGGTGCAGACCATGGTCATTTGACACAAGGTTATACTGGCAAAGCATGTGTTTTAAACCTATTTAGATGAAAATATATAATAAACCCACAACAAATATTACCACTGCCTAGGAGCTGCAAGTGATCAATAATGCTGTGTAATCCAATTTTTTATGTATTACTTTGAAACTTTCAGTTTTGGTAGGTTTAGGTATGTTTTTTGAAACTACATTTATTATTTATCTGATTAAAGTGAAAGATTTGTGTCCCTTTTCCACTACCGCACACAGGTACGTCTTACTGTGGAGCCACAGTGTTAAGAACAAGACTGTTGTTCCAGTGCAATGATGAAGCGAGACTTGATGGGCAATATTTTAAATTATGCATTTGACTGTGTTGTTTGTAGTTTGTTTTGATTTTGTGTTTGGTTTTCCTATTGGATTATACTGAGTCTATCTTCATTAGTTTAAATGTAGTCATTAGCTACCAAGCAATTAGGGCAGTGAAATTACCCATTTCATTATCACTATTATTATCACTCTGGGTGCCCTGGAGGTCACATCGTCCCGGTTCATATCTGGCTTGGGACCTTTAGTTTGCTGAATGTTGTTGTTATCTTGTGTTTTGTCAAATCTCAACTGTTGATACAATGCTCATCCCCAAACAAAAGTTTTCAAAATCTGAAAAACAATTAACATGAATGGCCAGTAAATCTTTATCCGGATGTATGAGAGGCCGAAAATGATGCATTCAAATTTCTGCATTACAATTAATTGTGGAATCCGAACAAAAATTGACGTAGATAAATTCATAGATTAATCTCACTTCTGCATATCAAGAGGACCTTGGGGTCCCTACCCTGAAGGTTTAGAGACTCTGGTGTGATGTTGGCTAAGACTGTTAAGTATCTGTTTTCAGTGATGTGTTAAATTCATCACTGAATAATTTTTTTCATTTCAGAAAATGTGACCCCGGGATTGAGCAGAGAGGGATTTCTGGCCGGTCCTTCAGGTGCAGAGGAGAGTGTCACGTCACGCCCATGCTGCCACCTTTCATCTGGGTCCACCGGGTTAAAATGTGAGTAGCAGTTCATTGAATATTTAGTCACACTGTGAACTCTTGCAGCCCCTCAAATTATCGGTCATGAAATATTCAGACCTCCCGTCTGTGGGGATGGAGCAGAAGCGAGGCATCTGACAGGTGATTGGATGACAAAATTTTCCTTCAGCATTGCATTCTGCATACACCTATTATACTGGCGAGGCTGACATTAATGGCCACCCTTCACGCCTTCCAAGCATGTAATTATGGTGCAGGCAGATAGAAAAACAGTAATTGGCAGTTTGGAGAGTGGAACAATGTAAATTAATTAACTGTTATTCATCATCTGTGATAAAAATAACAGTGGAATAATTGGGATCTTGAAAGTATAAGTCTCTATATGACCTTTTAATCAAAATGGAGTTATCTGATGTTTCTGTCCATGCTTATCTGGTGTTACATGTTATATATTTTTCTATATAAAAGCAACTGTCAAGTACCCAAAATAACAGCTTTGCCAGCTGGCAAGTAAATCTTGAGCGCTCAAAATCTCATAGCTGCATCCAATGCATAAAAATATCATTATCCCGAACGTGCTGCTCAGGCAATAAAAGCTTTACTGATGTATATCATCTCCGCCAAGGAGGATACTTTCTCAACTTTATTTGTTTCTTATATAGTGGCTGTGGCCGAGGGGTAGAGTGGTCGTCCTCCAACCTGAAGGTCGGAGGTTCGATCCCCAGTCTGAACCATCTGCATGCTGAAGTGTCCTTGGGCAAGATGCTGAACCCTCAATAGCCCCCCATAGAATAAGTGCTGCAAGTAGATGCACTGTATGAATGTGTGTGTGAATGGGTGAATGTGAAACTGTACTGTAAAGCGCTTTGAGTGGTCTTCATCAGACTAGAAAAGCGCTATATAAATACAAATCCATTTACCATTTATAAACGTATTACCGAAAACTTGGTCAGTGATGGATGGTTGGTTTTGTTAATGGTAGCTTGTGGTATGGGTAAGAGAAGAACCCATTAAATGTTGGTTCGGATCGGAAGCAGGGGCGGGTTCAGGAATTATTTTTCTCTTTATTTAACAATGTGACATTGGATGTTTGGCAACAATATCGTTGATCTTTCAGAGAACAATGTCGATGAATAAACCAAGTACATTTAGGAAACTGATATCTATGAGCATGAGCATGTGCAATTGAGTGCAGCTTGGTTGGATTTTAGGGGACTGTTGGGATTTGGCAGAGGTATTTGCTCTGAGCTGAGTGCCATTGGTTGGTTTGTATGTTTGTTTACAACTCAACTGATTTCCATACATTTTGTGGATAGGTGGGGTATGACACAAAGTACAACCCATTCATTTTTGGGGCAGATCCAGGAATTTCACTCACTCTCTTTAAAATTGCGAGGCATTTTTCAATATTTGTAATGATTTCTCTGAGAATAAATCATACATCTAAATGATACCTATAAGTGTGTGAAATTATTTAGCTTGACTGAATTGAAGCAGACTGTTGGGCCTTTGCGTAGGTATCTATTTAAACATGCAAATAGCAGTTTAAAAAAAAAAAAAATGTGTAAATACAAAATAAGGTATTCTTGCTTTAATATTTTTTTATATTATTTCTTGACAGGTTTTATATTCTCACATCCATCCAGACTTACAAATTTCTGTGTTTGTAACCCACTGTCCCACTGTTCTATATTTAACTTACAATGATGACAGAAATTAGGCCTCTTAAATGTCTTCTTAGTCCCACATGTCAACAATAGGTGGTTAATGGCAGCATCAAATCTGTTGTGTGTATTTTAGAGTGTGAAACCTGCCGGCTAAAAATAGAGGATTTTACTGGCCTTCTTCTCACAACCTTTTATGACTCATGTTTACTTACCTCCCAAAAGTTAGCTTTATCTTAATTTTTCAGACTCCCAACAGTTTTTCAGGAATTTTTTTTGAACTTCACTTTCTGCTGTGACTGCAGAGATTTTTTGTGTGGATCTAAAAATGTAGCCTTTGTAACAGTTGTCAAGATTTCAGGCCGTCAGTACAGCCTGTGCACTTGCATTGGAAAGAGAAGGCAAATGTTGAAGCGCCAGCATTTAAATTAACCTCCCTGTATGGTTCCTAGATTCCAAAGCACCTCTTGGATGATTCACATGTTCTTTCATGCATTAATTTATCCATCCATTCATTCAGTCAGAGACTCTTGGTTAGTCTGTTAGGATGCAGATAAGTTAGGATATCTGCAGTGGAATTGTCTGTGGAGTGAACATTCCCTCTTTCTCCTCTTCTGTCGTGCTGCTGTCAGTGTCGGCCGCTTCACCTTCATGACACCAATTATTTACGCAGGCCAGTCATTTAGATGACACCACTGTTTTTTAATTTCTAGTATGAGATGTAAAAGCTCACAGTCCCCCATGGAAGCAGAAGGAATATACTGCCAAAACACAATCCATTATAGTAAACATGTGGCTGCTGGACTATTTGTCTTTATAATCAGAATATATTTTGACTCACATAAAGAACAGACACATGTTGCCTTTAAAAACTGTTTGCAGGTACTGCTACAATGACAAATAACAAAAAATCAAATAAATTCTAGTACATGGGGAAGTTTGCGAGGAGATGAGAACCAGACACAGTGCACCACTGACGTTAATGCATTTTAAATGGCTGACTATGCTCCAGCTGTTCTAGTCAAATCTGTATCCATTGTTTCAGGAGCTCTCAATTTAAAATTCTGCACCCCAAAAACAATCTAACACCCAAGACAAAAGGACCAACAAAATTGTTAGAACAATAAATAATCAAGACAGATAAATAATTTCTGCAAGGTGAATCAATTCCAATTCAAAGTTTCTGACAAGCTAATGGATCGAGCTGAGGTCGTGGTGTTGATGTAAAGCGCTGCCAGCCTGGCGGAGGTGAGGAGAAATATCTCAGTGCTGCTGCTATGATCCACTATGTTCTCTCTGTGATTGGAAATCTCTTGATGTATGGAGGAGATGAGGTGAAGTATTGACTTTTTTACCTCGCACAATCAGCGCTCTCATTGCAGTACCCATATTAATCATTTATTGCTTCGGGTTTTGAATTAATTTTATTTTCTGAGGTATATGAAATACTCAGATCCTTAACTCCAAACCAATAACGCAGTGTAAAAATCTTCAATTGCAAATCAAAATCCTGGATTCAATGGGGGCCCTATCCATGGAGGCTGCCATGTTTGTTGTAGTAGCCCAGACCAGACAAAAAAAATACCCTCTGAGTTTTTATGAAAACTGAAGTTTACCAAGGGGAGGAGGAGGGAAGGGGTGTTCAGCTGCCACATGACACTTCTTTATGTCACTGAATTCTCCACACTGAACCTTAAACTCAGATGGGAGGGAGGGGCACAGCGGCCATGTGGTCTGCAGTCGTACTACCTACAACAAAGCACCTGGTTAAATAGTCTGGTAATAATCACAAGGCAAAGGAAGGATGAACGTGCCAACAACCTCAGGGGAGAACTACAACTATATATAGTGTCCCTGTGCTAGTGATTGGCTGATAAAGCCGAGTAATCAACAGCACAAAACACTATTCTGCCACACATAAAATGGAAATACTCAACTTAAAAGGCACACAGATTACATTCCTGCACCAAGGCCCAACAGTCCCCTTATGAAACCACATTTAAATTCACTAGATCCAGATCTAGCAATGTTAAAGACATGAAAAGACAATATGTGGATCCACCCGCTGATCTGGATCGACACCAAAATTGTAAGTGTTCTTCCTTGCATCATGCCAAGCCAATATTATGGAAATAAGGTCAGTTGTATTTGCACAATCCTGCCAAATAATGAACAAACATCCAAAAAAACAAACTAGAATAACATGCTACAAAAAGTTTTAAAAAAAAGGTGTCCTGGATCTGCTCCCACATTTAATGGGTTCTTCTCTGAACCATATCACATCCTTTCTACTAAATTGCATGTAATCTTTCAGTTGCTTTTGTGTAATCTCGATCACAAACAAACACTCGGGGTGAAAATATAACCTCCTTGGCCGAGGTTCTTTACTCCACTATGAAAGAAAGAGCACACAAAGCTCACAGTGCTACTTGTAACTTTTGAAAGAATCAATTAAGACTAATTCTGACACATTCAGAGCTGATTTTTCAGGCAGGAAAATCCATATTCATATTTCAGAGAGAAGAGGTCATACAGCACAATGCCAGGAGACCACTCACCCGTGGATGTCTTTCAGCAAGACTTTACTGTCTCATACATTTTTAATTGATTTATTCATCCATTCATAAATTAGCTTTACTTGTCTCCAAAGCACACATGAATATCTAAAGTACACACCACGCCCCTGATGTATAATTACATTCCCTTGTTGTATCAGTAGTCAGCTGACTATTGCTCATCATTATGGCTGCCAGAGGTTTCAGGTTGCTTCTCAGGGAAGCCGACCGGGAACTTTTGGCTTTAATGAAGTCACTCCAGCTTGTTAACATTTACTAATTAGCACCAAACAGAAACTCCAGCTGAAGCTGATGGGAATTTCATCAGGTCATAAACCAAAGTACTGGAGAAATAATGACCCATGATGTGAGTAGAAATGTGAATGAAGCGCAAAGGTTGTTTGGATTGATCCACTGGAGAAATTAAATGTGCAAACCAAATTACATTGCAACAGATAAATGTTTTAGAGATTACACTTTAAAAAAACAAATTTGAACATAATGGTCGCGCTAGAGGGAAAGACAGGAGATCACCAAATTCATTAAGAGTCATCCTGTGGGGACCATGAATATCTGTACCACACTTATTTGCACCCAAAATGGTGAAATCAATTGACTGATATTACCATCGAGAGCCATTTCTTAGCATGGATAAAAAATTGGATTTGACTCTTCATTTCTTAAAAAAGAATAACTCTGTTGGTGTGTTGTCCCTTTGAAGCCTCTTTGGAATATCAGACCACAATACATTTTTGAGCCCATTAACTACAGACTGTATTCTCTTTACAGTCCACCTGATCACTTCTTCAAACCATACCTGCTCACTGATCATTAACTACATTCAGGTAGATACTGGTTTCAGTTATTTTCACAGTATGAAAATCATACATTTTTCATCAATCTTAAAACTGAGATGAAATATTGAAAATAGAACACAGGGGCAACAGAGAACAGCTAATCCTGAAGTGTATTGATCAAAATCCTATGGTTTTAGAAGTAGAACAATAACATTAACAGTACAGAGCTCAGATCTAGTCGTGGATCGGCGCAAAGGAAATCTGACCAAAATATTGCAAACAAGTTAAGTTGTTTAATGCTGAGGCAAATGAACAGACAGCAGACATAGTGTAACACGTAACAAGACAATAAGATGACTCTTGGTTGGAGCAGACTCTCTAGTTCTCAGTGAGAGCAGAATAGAATTTCCACTGCTCCTCTTTAATTTCCGCTTCATATCAAAGCTGCTGCACTTGAATTGGGCTAATGCTTACAGGAGTATTGTAGCAGCAGGAACTCGGTGTAGGCTTGTGATATTACATGGTGTGATCTGAATGATTTAGGACTCTTACATTTTAAAACAGCTGCAGCACAGTTTCAGATACCCAAACACGACAACACCGAGAGCACTTCACGCCTTCAGCACGAGCGTCTCTGGTTCTGCCATTAATCTGTTTTTTCATGCCAAATTAGACTGAATATCGCATGAGGACATGGCAGCATGGAGAATATATGTAATCTACATTTTAAGGAGCCTGAAGGCTAATTATAATTGCAAATTTAAAACTTGACTTCTGGCCCTCTTTCGGCACAGACCCAGTTTGAACTGATCATTAAAGGCTGCATCCACTCAAAATTCACAATCCTCAGATCTTCTTAGTGAGAGCAGCTTGGTGTTTTGTTGCTATTTGGATTTCATTAGTGACTGAAGGAGAAGAAGTAAAATATGAACCAGCCCCACTGTATGATAGGACTCCAACTGGTTATGAATTTAGGTTTTGTGGGGGGGCTTTGCATGTATGTTGTTTGCTCCATCAAATAAAGTCTCAAGACTTTTCGCTATATGTATAATATGAGATATATGTATAACTAAACACAAATATCAGCAGCCAGTAGCATATATTCCATAGACTTAATAAAGATGGACGACCAGACTGCCCCTCCAAAGTGAAGCCAAAGCATCTCAATCACCACATGGTGGCTGGCATTAGATAGGTTATCAACCCTGCCTCCTCCATGTTTATGGATGGGACATGGAAACTGAAAGTACACATTCAATTTTCCGTAATAATGGCTTCTGTCATTTTAGGTAGTTCTTATTACATTGATGTATGTTTGAGTGCTAATTTTCCCAATTAGTAAAATTTTTACTCATATAGTATAGTCGGTACATTTCTACGAAGTCTTCAACCCCTGATTGCTAGCGTGAATACTCTGGCTCCAAATGTGCAAGACGGCAGCGCTCGTATATGAGATATTTTGGCTTCATTTCTGGATAGTGGGAAGAAGTGGAGAAGTTTAGTCCATCCAGTCTATTATCTGTGCCAAATCTATAAGAGGTTCTCCTTCTTCTATAAAATACTTTTTTCAAAAGCTTTTTAACAAATCCAGTATAAGCGATGAAGAAGAGTTGGGGGTTAACGGTGGTTTAATCAGCGGAGACTCAACGGAATAACTATTGCTGTGTGTGTCCCTCTTTTATCCAGATGTTGGCTGTGATCTTTATGTGTCAACTTTGATTGGAGGAGGAAACAAAGATTTGTTTTCCCACTGTGGACTGAGATCCTTAAGAAAAAAGGACCCTGAAAATGCTTGAAGACACTGTTGGGTTGTGCTACACAGATAAGCACTTTTAAATTCAGCGTGCTGCTGCGTCGTGCATCTGCCGCTTTAAGGCAGACAATTCAAATTAAGAGGCAGTGGGTGCAGACACGCTGTTTGTGACACCTTGTGGTGGAGAATGAGGGGGTAGCGGAGATGGAGAGAAGGGGAGGCAACACTGGAGAGAGAGTGAGAGAGACGAAGAGAGAGAGAGAGAGAGAGAGAGAGAGAGAGAGAGAGAGAGAGAGAGAGAGAGAGAGAGAGAGAGAGAGAGAGAGAGAGAGAGAGAGAGATCAAAGCAGAGGAAGAGACAGTGGAGGAGAAAGGAGGATGAGAGATAGCGGCTCTGCAGCGAGAGCGAGCTCCCTGCCTCCCTTTGCAGCGACTGTTTACTCCACTTTCTCTGAGAGCCGGTTATCTTCCCTCTGCGTGAGTCATGGAAGTGATTTAGGTAAGTGGAGCAGTGCGGAGCAGCAGGAGGAAGCAACAGATCTGCCTGAGGGTCTGCGCTGTGGCCAGGTAAGCTCACTCTGCATCTCTCTGGGTGTCGTTTCCACTGCCCCTCTTGTCTCCTCTGAAGTGGAGCGAACAACTTCTGCAGAGTTTGGCTCTTGCTCCCTTCACCTCTAGTCCTTCTCACCAAACGAACACCCCTCTAGTAGACTTCATCCTCCTCATTTGTGCCCTCGGTGGATGGTTGGTTTGCTCAGGGGGGCTGTACAGTAGGACTGTGCAAAGTGTGATAGCCGTGCTGACAGTCTGAGCAGCGTTTACTGTCTCTGTATTGACAGGCGGCTCAGAGGGGCTGTGGTTTGGAAGAGGATGAGAGGGAGATGAGGCAAATCTCTGCTTGAGGGACCAGGAGGGTACCAGCGTCAGCGATAATGATCCCGATCTGCATGAGAGAAAAGATAATCCTGCACAAGTAAGCCCTGGGTGCTTGTCGGATTTAATGCTGCATATTTGTTGTTTGTTTGTTTCATTTTTTTTGGGGGGGGGGGAGCTGAACAGGGAGCTGGATCTTACCCTGGCCATCCCTCCATGCCCATGCTGACCGAGGCGTGCAGGTCTGTGGTTTACAGAAGTGTAAGAAGGCAGGTGATGAGAGATTTGTGGTTCAGCCCTCTCTGAGTGACAGCTGAGCTCTATCACAGCTTTTATCATGACTCAGCTGGTGACACAAATCCCCGTCCCCTCAGCGATGTGGGAATAACCTGCCTGGATTAGAGTGATTTACTGTTGCTCCCCAGCAGCCTCAATGTGTTTGTGTGGGGTTTGACCTATAATGGCACCTTATGGCATCATATGTTATTTTCCAAGAGGACACTGTCAAACGGGACACTGTCAGCTGACACATCCACTTGTAATATGGCAGTTGTTATTAATGTTAGCTCTCCTCATGACCCCCTCAAAACGACTTGTGGTGGACAAGAATTAATGGACCCTTTAAAATTAGAAATTACATTTATTGCCAACTGGATTTACCATCAGCAAGGACCTCTATCACTCTCTATAAAGGACAACTGCTGAGGTTATTTCATCTTTGTTGGCCCACGATATTGCCCTCAACAAAGCCCTTGATGGAACGTACAAAATATTAGGGCCATCTGCTTGGTATTGATCTCCAGCCCCGTTCTCCACCTCTCTGTTGTCTCACAGCTTAAAAATCCTTCTCATTGATTTGTCTGCTTCTCTTTACCTGCGTCTCCTCTGTTGTGATTGTTTTAGATTTAACGAGGGGGAGTCGGTAAAGGAAAATGGCTTTTACCTGGATTGACCTTAACCATGTTCCTCTTGGAGAGAGAAAGTGCCGTGTTTTTATCTTCAACATAATGATGTTCTCTTTCTCTGTGTGACTCTTCACTTCTTGAGAATGTAACAGCTTCAGTTGAGTCAGGTTCACTTGAAAATCATTGTCTTTTTGTCAATGTCAAAACCATTGCATGAACACAGGGCTTAATTGGGGTTCAGTGACTTTAGACTTTCTGAAGGTGAAACAAATTTTGACCAAATAGTCCAGATTTCATGTGCACCTACAGTACTTTAAGATCTGCTCATGCTCTTTCCGGATCACACAGATATGACTATTGCAAGCAAAAGAAGCCACGCCACCAACTTTAAATCTCTCCGGCTGAAAAGTCTGCATTGTGAATTCTGGCTTCACATGTTTGTTATGTGCTTCTAAAATCCATCACTCTCTTCTTTTTCTCGAAAATCTTGAAATCCTGCACATTTCTGCTATGCTCATCGTTATTAGCACCAGTACTGATCTTGTTAAATGGGATCAGCCGAAATGTGACCACTAGACATTAAATCATTTTTTTTGCGATTGTTACAAAATAAGTCATTGTTTCTGTTTTCAGTCCAATCACGGTGGGTTACCAACTTGTTTTTAGCTTCATAGATCAAACGAAATTCAAAATAAATAAATGACCTATGCATCTAGATTTACAGATTTATTCAGGAAATAGACAGCACTGGTTTTAGATCGATCATCATTGGCGGCAAATACCTGGAGTTGAAATATTTAAATCTGTATCAGGCTAGAAATAGTTGGAGCTGTGAATCTCAATCTAAAAAACTATGGTTTTAACAGAAATGTAACATTGTAAATTTAGTTTTTTTTACATCACATTATATGAATGGACATAACTACATAATCACAAAATATTCATACTTATCACATCTGATCATATCATGTTATTGGTTGATATATATTTATTCATAGTTTCATTTTTTCTTTATATTTGTCTTTAAACACTTGGTTAAAGATTTGTTGGCTATAGGCACGTATGTTGTGAGTGATGTAGCCCAGCATCACAGATGTGTGTGAGTGATTGGTTGTGGTTAGAAGTCTGCACACTTTTAACAACACTCAGTGATATCACAGTGTATTGACACACACTCGAGTGCACCTTTACATCCCTGCAGCAAGACGAGAGGTGACCTTGCACACAAAAACGTTGCCAGTGATCACAGACCACACACACATCACATCTCCTTCCAAACATATTCAAGACTAAATACACATTCATAATGAGACAGGGTTGTAGATTGAATTCTAATCAGACTTGCTGTTAGTCAGCTTTAGGCAAAACAATGTTCATAGGGTTGCTCAAATTAAAAGGTGCAGGACTGATTCATTTAATATCAGCAAATCTACAACTATTATGTTCCTCCTGGTTATTTAAAAAAGAATAGAAAAAATGGTCGAAAATAACCCATTGACATCAACACTATAACAATGGAGAGTGTTTTATTTTTTTACTCTCTAGCCTTCAGGTCTCGTCTGTCCCCTTTTCAGTTTTCCCTCCGACAAAGTAAAGTGATTAAGTGTGAAAAATATGGAAGGTGGGTGGACTGCCTACTTTTAAGCAAGCAAGAAAATTCTGCATGGCCATCTGCTCACAGAAGAATTTTATTTTAATCAGGGCTGTAGCCTCCCTCCTACAATTTAGCATCTTGTGTTAAGAGCGAGCAGAACGCTCAGCACAACATGTTAGTAAAAGCAGATCCAAGCTGAAATCCAAGTGTGGCTTTGGGGCAATAAACAGATGCTGCATTCCACAAACTCGTCTGAGGTTTGTTGCCGGTTAATCTGTATCACACTTGTTACACAAAGAGACTTGTTTTATTCTAGATTTTTTTCTTATTCTCTTACAAAAAGGAAACATAGCTGTATGAATGACAGTGTGTTGTGCAACTTTTTCCAGTGACTAAAAATAGAGTATACATATATATTGGTTGTAAGTCACTCCATAGCATTTGGTTCTTAATTGAAAATGTACAAATATGCTGTAAGAAATCTGCCTACATTTGGACTTCAGAGATCAGTGTCGATAATGAGCCGTTTTTTTCTGTGTAATCTCAGATGTAGGGAAAGAACATTTTCACTGGAGGGTGCTCTGTTTGTGAGAAGCTGAAGCTGGAGTCTGCTGAACATGCAGTCCTCCGTATTCTCTATTGGCCGTGCAGTTCATTAGGAGATGTGTGGGTGAAAATGCATTACAGTCTTTTGAATTCTAAAAACTAAATGCATAATTTCCTCAGGCTGTCTCACTTCACGATTAGGAGTCCATGCCAATCTCCAGAGCCAACACAAGACTCCCCTCCCACAACATTCAAACTGATCCCGTCAGCAGGTAAGAGTTTTAGATTGATAAGAAGAAATTTTCAGTCGGCAGATTATGAGGCATTTCCTCACATTTGGGTCAAATTTGTTGTGATTTCACATATAATTATTGCCACCAGCAGCAACATGTCTCATCTCATAAATATATGCAAACTCCATAAACACACTTTGTGATAAAACAATGATTTATGCGTCATAATGATTATAGAGGAAGAGAATCGTCATCAGGTGTTTTGGCTTTTTAATCGTCAAAAACGCTAAAAGCCGAGTCTGAGGGTACGCTAAGACTGAAGGTAAATCTGAGTGGCTACTGGCAAGTATGGCAATAATATGAAAGCCATGTAGATCAAACATCATTACCTCCATGCATTTTAAAACTATACCAAATACCTTCTTTCATAGGCAGCAGAGTCAAAAGCTGTCATATTGACGAAACAACATAAAATGTGGTTGCAATAAAAGTACGATAAAAAAAGAATAAAAGAGTGAAAACAACACAGAAGTACCAGAGTTACAAATCGCATATTTAAAATGCTTCCCTATAAAAAATAGGTTATGAGCAGTGATTTAAAGACAGGCATTTTTAGCAAGCTGCAAACGAGTTACTAAGGTTTGACTAAGGTATGTATAAAGTGCAATGCAATAGTCCAGATGGGAAAAGACAAAGGCACGTAATAGCTTTTCTAAGTCAGGGTGAAATAGAAATGATTTAATTTTAGAATTTTTTTTTATCAGGATTTAAAGATTTAATTAACATGTGTTTTGAAGTTCAGTTGAGAATCAAATGTGCAACCTAGATTTTTTGCTGTTGTTTTAATATGGGTTGCCAGAGGACCGAGAAATGGTAGGAGTTTGTCTTCTAGCTGATCGGAATTGAAGATTATTATTTCTGTTTTATTTTAACTGAAGGAAATTTAGTGACATCCACTCCTTAATTGCAGTCAGGCACTCTATTAGAACCCTCACGCGGCTGACGTTGTGTGGCTTAAAATACAGATAGATTTTGGTGTCATCGGCATAGGAATGATAGTATATCCCATAAAAATGGCTGATGACATCTCCTAATGGGAGCACGTACAGCGAAAATAAGATGGGACCAAGAATAGAGCCTTGTGGCACCACAGACATCAGCGGAGCCGAGGATGAGATGTTATTTCCAATGGAAATATTTACACTTTTACAGTGTGTGATGTTTTAGTTCTCACCCTATTTTTCATTCCCACCTACTTTAAACTACCTCACTTCCACAGGCGAACCTGTGGCAGGTTTTCAAGTTAAGAGTTAAGATGTGAGTACGTGGAGAGCACTATAGCTTGGTTGTACGCATGACATAAGGCAAGAGCTGTTGTTAGTGTCACAAGTGTAAACTCAATTTGTATCGAACACAAAAATATATGTGGTCACCCTGATGAAGATCATTGTAATAAGCACTGCAACATAAATAACAGAATAACAGCTGTTTTTTGACAACCCGTCCTGTAGTTATTGAGCTCAGGTCCAAAGTAAGACACTAATATGGATAACAGTAGCAGAGAAAAACTAACTCATTTCCTAAACTACAGTCCTTAAGAAATCCTTCAGCCCTCGTTTATTCCTCTGCTACCTTAACCAATCTTAAACTGCTTTCTTCCACCTATCCTATGTGGTTGTGCTATTTCTTACCAAAACATGTATCAGTTAAAATTGATCACATTCATAAAATATAAATGTGCTTTGTTGCATGTCGTTGTAAGTGTTGCACCAAAACATTTTCAGTAAGGAGCACCACTGCTGCCTGTGATAAAAGTTGGGCTGGATCCCTGGAAAGATATCAGGGGTTCAGTGCATGACTGACAGCTGCTCAAAAGTTTAATGATATCAAACTCTGAACAAAGTCTGAACTTGTATTTTGAAGTTCAGGATAAGGGTTAAAGGAAGATAATATGTTTGTGGTCTCTTGTAGATCAGCTTTTTTTTCCTGATGTGTTTCAAAACTTTGTTTTGAACTTAGTTTGAGCTGCCTACCTCTAACGTTTGAGGAGGAAGGCCTGCAGCAGTCCCACAAGGCTCAATTATCCCTCAGACTGATAACAACCTGGTATGAGTGGAGGCCGGGAAGGGAACAGGAACTAAAAGGGAGACTGAGATGGTAGGATTATTTTAGATTGCTTAATATTACCTGGCCTCTGATCAAAATACTGTGTTGGCAGGCGGAGCACATAATCCTCTTGATTTCTCTTGTTGATGCCAAAAACTGCTGGTTCTGTCTGGATGGCTGGGCGTGGAGCGACGGCTCCCAATGGAAACACTCGTACTACTGTAAATAGAAATGTGACGGCATGAATCACATTACAAGAAAAAATTACAAGTTAGGGTGTTACAGTACGTTATTTATAGATTTAAAAAAAATATTGACTCCAATTCTCAGAGCTTTGTATTTCATTTCGATAGCCAAATCCATCCTTACATTTTTGTCAATTGTCAAATGGTGGATGTTCTCTTCCATAGAGACGTATTCTGGACAAATATTCTTCTTTAATCTTCTTTTTCTCTTCTGAATTGCAGCTGTGTACAATGAGCCTGCTCATAGTTCTCAGGAATGTAATTAGAATTTTAGATAAGACATTTTAACAAATGGTGTCAAAGTAAAAGACAAATTGGAAAGACGTGCTTAAAAGAAATTAAGATTTGTACTGAATAATTAAGTCACAAATGTGCTACATTTAGGTATCAATTTAAACTGTATATGTTGTTTTTTTGTGCAATTTTTTAAAACATATTTTTGTCATTTTTAGATTTTTGTTTGTTACCAGAAAAGATGAATAGAACAGTGACAGTGGGTACTTGAATCTGAAAATAGCAGAGCATACACATGATGATCAGTGTTTCCATTTTATGTTTAGAGGACACTCAAACCTTGTTGAGGCAAGAGACAAATATTCACTCAGCTGTAGCTTCTCTTTCAGATAAAAGCAGTCTGTTGGGCCAGCCAAACAGCCTTGAGAACACACAATAAATACATCCTGTCTCCAAAATCAGAAGCTCACTGTCTTTATGTCCCTCACTTAAAATCACTATCAGCTCATATTGGATGCTTTTTTGCTGCTGGATGTATCCAATAGTATCACTAAAACCTGACAGAACATATTGTTTGCAACCCTCTCAGCTGCCTGGGTTTTAAAACACTGCATAAACAACACCGACATGTGACTGTTTTGACAACAGTCTAAAATAGGTAGGAACTAGAAGTGTGGTCATTGAGCGCATACGTCTGCCAAGGTGGATCAACATATTGCATTTATTTAGGAAGTTGAAAAGGAAATGCTGTATCTGCTCATTCATCTGTATCTGCTGCACAATGCAGTGGGAACTTTCTTGGGTCATGTTCTACCCCTCTACAAAATTTCTACCCTAACCCTAACCCTACTAATAAAAAAACCTAACATTCCTGGGAGGTGGCTTTACTTTCACAAGTTAATTGACAAGTTCAGATATTTCAGAAATTCTGTGCAGCTAACTTCTATCTTTCTGGCCCAGTCTCCTAACATTTGATATCCCATTCAGCACCTCCACCTACCACACATCCTTATTGTCTGTAATTTGATATTAGCATTTTTATTATACACAAACAGCAGGGACTTGGGTTTGCCACTACCGGCACTAATTGGGTCCCAAAACAAATCTACTTATACTTCTGTGATATAATCAAAACTAAATATGGCATTCAGTTATTTTATCAAAATTGATTTTTATGATATTTGGAGTGTCTATCATACCACAGGAAATTGTGGCTGCTGCACTTAGATGCTTCTCCTTACTGAAGGTGAACTTTTAGAGAGATATCAAATGGTGATATATGATGAGATCAGAAATGGGTTGAGGTTAACCGAGTGTCTCTTTCTAATGACTCAAATATCCGCTTTCACCTCTGTTGGCAGAAGGAATTATGACTAAGTCACATGAGGTGAGAAGAGGGCAAATGAAGGAAACATCAGGGAAACACACTGAGGAGGAGATGAAAAAATGCTGCTTGAACTCAAGTTATTGTTGTTTTTCATTACTTTTTTAAATTAAACCATTGTTATGCCTCCGTGCTTGTGACAGCCACGAATGACCTGCTTAAATGTTTGTTGTTAAAGGCCAATGTCCCTTTGACCTCACTAATTGTTTATGTTCCGTGATTTCTTAAGATCAGTCTTCAAATTTCGTAGAAACACTGAAGTGGACTTAAATATGAACTGATTTTATTTTGGTGGTCAATGGTCAGCGTGATTTTTACATAAAACAATATAGGTAAACAGAAACTGCAATGGTTGGCAGAGGCATACAGCAGTGCTGCGGTATTTCTAGTTTATTTTAAACCTAGAAGAAAAAAAATGTATGAACATCCAGCTTACTGACAGTGATACTGTTGAAACTGGATTTTGGGGCAGGGCCATGCACAGGGAGCAGCCACTCTACAGCGTAAGCTAATGGGACATTGTTTAGATTTGGAAAACCTTTTTTCCAATGGACGAGCAGAGACTATTGTTCTGTTACATTTAATCAATTTATCATAACTGTCAGTTTATGATCTATAGTTTAGTATAGATTCTATACTGTCCAAGCAAAAAACGAATAAACCACAAAATTCAATACAACAGATGATGTACTTATACCTCTACCAGTACTGCTAGTCAGTAAGTATTCAGTCTTTTATTTAATATTTTGCCACCCTCTGCTGCAACTGAGGTCACTTATACTGTGCAGTGCAAATATAAACATGAAATATACATATTTATATTATATATTTGTCTTCTTTATGTATGTAATTGTGTTCATTTTTAAATGGATTCCCCTTTCAGATACATAGTAAAACTCAAACTTTAAAACTAGAATGGCTCTCAGTAGAGAGCACATGGCCTAACAGTTGCCTTAAATTTAATCAAGCTGCACCAAATTTCTCACACTCAAAAATATCATTCCCTGAAATATCAGCAAAAATGATTTCTGTCTTCTGTTATATATAGGTTGCACTCTAATCATTATGTAATAAACAGAAACTAACTAAGTAATTACTGCCAGAAAGATAGATGTAATGTAACTGTGACAGTTCACCAACATAAATACATATAAATAAATGATTAGCAGTAATAATACTTTTCAAAATGAGCAATAACCAAATTGGTTACTTAACAATTCAGTAATCAGTGGATGTGTGGACTTGTCACGGGAGGGACAATCAGATGGGAGCTTATCAAACCATCGTTTGATAAGTGAACCGTGAAGAGCACACCCATCTAAATCTCAACACATGCTGTGTGCTGCGCTTGTGATGGGATGCTGATTCAGATCAGGGATTATTTGACTAATTAGCAGGGGTATTCTCCTCTTTTTGACACAAACCGAAGCCCGTCAGTGATTTGATCAGATAGGCGTTTGACATTCAGGGCTTGGTGCCACCCCTCATTTTCGTAAATCCCAAGGAGGATTTCATCACAGTCTGCCTGCAGCTCAGCTCTCACATTCTGTTTTCTTCCTTTTCATTTTCACCCTGCAGTTGTACTCTGCTGTAGCATCCCTGCTCTGGCCCAACTATTGTTATGCTACAGTGTCGTCATCCTTTTGTCTTCAGTTGGACTACTGAGCAGTATCACATGGGGGTGATTTCCATGCATGTTTCATTTGGGATGCAGGTGGACTGCAGCAGATGCTGGTAGTGGAGTGATATGTTTCCAGCAGTGGTGAATGTTTCAGAGAGGCAGGCAGAGCAAAGCACTTCATGCTGCCTGTCTCTCCTGTGCTGAAAGTCTCTTCCTGTATCTTGCTGCTCTCTGTCAGGACGTCTCCACCTCTCTGCACTCCTCCATGACTTAAGAAGTATTAGGATTATTCCTTTAAAATGACAGTAAACATACTAAATGTGCATTATAGAGGGAAAATATGTAAAATAAAAATCACAAAATATTAATGTGGGATGGGATTTTTTCCTGGGGATTTATTTTGCACATCAATGTTTGTTGAGAATTTATATAACTACAAACATATTGATATCCTGTTCTTTAAGTGACATGAGACACTTCTTAACATGGTGCACTTTATGTGTACATGATGTGAATGATGAGTCAGATATGCAGAATAATATGATCTAACAGAATGTTGTGAGAGTTCTGCTGTTATCATATTGTTGGAGCGAACATTAAAGTGATTGATTGAATTGATTGTATTAAATTAATTAAAAGCAAGATCATAAAAACAAGTTTTTTTTTAAAGGTGCATAGCACCAAAGTGTCACATTATAATATATTATGTATTATAATATGGTATTAGTGTTAATGTTGCATTACTATTTAAGCACCATCATGGTCATGTTTTATTTGTACTGTGCGAACTTTCTACGTAAAAAGTACATCTCACAAGTTTTGTCTCTGACCATTACAAAGACCTAACCACACGTTCGCTTATGTTGGTTGCTAATGGGACAGTAACTTCACATTCACTGTATCAACTGTCTTCAAGCTCCCTTAGTGGAACAAAAGCCAATGAGCTCTGATAGCTTCCTCCTTTTTTGGCCACAGAAACATAATAATAGCACAGTCGGAAAACTATTGGTGTGAACAATAAAGTTCATGATGGCTGAATTGTATTGAGTTGCTTTTGATATTGCGCAGTGTCATACACTCCATAACAAACCATAATGTCTGCTCCACCGTCTTTATTATGTTTTGAAGGTAGAACAGTTAGAGTTAATCCAGCTCTACTTTGTAATTCAGACTAAACGGAGAGCAGGGGATTGAGGATTTTTTCTGCATTTTGTCCTGTGTAGTTCTAATTTGGTGAAGACGTTCCTGCCAGCAGCGTTTAAATTTGGCCTAAATCTGCTGACATCTCCTACCATTGAAACATAAAGAACAGTTTCAAAAAGACTTATTACAGCAGCAGACAGGTTTCCTCTGTCAGCTTTAGCAGACATGCATAATATGAAGCTTATTCTACTTAAACTGACACGGACTGGTTTGTAAGCTTCATTCAATCTTTTTTGGATTTATCTTGTGTAAAATGAAAGTTTGAGTCTTCTCAATTTCAAAATGTCCCAGCAGACAGCTACATTGTACACAGCTCCCCAAGTCTTAATAAGCTCAGCCAGTCTGCTCTGAAGGTGACAGGATTGCAAGACGCCCCCCTTCTGGAGGATCCTGTTTTACAGTTTCCTGACAGCCCTTTGATTACAGAGGATGTTAGAGCTTCAACATGCGAAAAAAGTATCCAAGAGTTTTTTCCTGAACAGGACAGTTTCTGGCTGGCCTGTTTCTTGGAATTGTTTGCATGTGGAGGTAAAGAAACAGCCGAGAGATTGTAAAAAAAAACATGTTTGGAATTGTTCTAAAATGATTGTTCTTGCGGCAGTTGTGTTGGTAGGCATCCAGTTACATTAAAGCATTTCTCAACAAAACAAAGATGAGTGGGGAAAAGTTGACATTTTACTACATAAACAATATTTTAAGATGAGAAAAATCGGAAAATATCAATATTAATATGATAACAGTGATTAGCACGTTTGTCTTAAAGCAAGAAGGTTGTTGGTTTGAACCTGCTGGCCAGTCAAAGCCTTTCTGAGTAAGGTTACGCTTCCTGTGTCTACATTTGTGCTCTCCAGGTACTCCAGCCTCCTCCCACTGTCAAGACGTGAGGCTATGTTAACTGGTGACTCTAACTGACCATAGGTGTGAATGTGGGTGTGAATGGCTGTTCTCTACAAACCAAATGCAGATCACCATGTTATGACAACGTCTGGGTGCAGTGTGGCTCAGGAGCTGCGTGTGGAGGTGAGTAGGTGGTCCTGAGCAGACAGAACAAAAGGCTAAAGATACAAACACACAGACACATGATTGATTGATTGATTGATTGACACACAAACACAAAAAGACAAAACGTAAAAATTCACAAGCAAAGAAGATGCAGAGATGGTGGGTGTAGGATAAAATAAAAAGGACTAAACTGATTTTCATGAAATTTTGTGGAGGGGTGGGGCAATTCCCAAAGAAAAATCCTTTAGTTAAGGGGATGGATCCAGGATTTTTTTTTTTACATAAGTTTCTTTAAAACTACGAGATTGTGTATTTAGGTGACTGATATCTATGAGTGTTGTCTAATTTGGTGCAGAACTAAATATAAATCCAGATCTAGTGAATTTAAATGTGGTTTCTAGGGCTGGGCAACGATTTCATAAGGGGAGTGTTGGAAGTCTCATTTTAGTTGCTGTCATTGCATTCAGTTAAACATTATATATGTATTTTCTGCTCATGGCTCGTCATTGTGTTTTAAATGTTTCCCCCAGTTAAAGATTACTAGTCCTGTCTTTTTCAGTGACTCTTCAAAATTCAATGTAATTTTATTCTGACAACGTACGCATGCTCCTGTGGATGTTTGCAGTTGGAGAGGTCAGATCAAAACATATATTTAAAAAAAATGTTGTTGAGCAGCACAGACACAAAATACTCATCCACAAGAGTGAGGTCCAGGGTTCACTGTCTGGCATGGGCACCTGGGCGTGTTTGTGCGTGGGAAGCCAGTGAGGAATTGTTCCATTGTTGCTGAGTAAGCTTCTTCCACAGGTCTGTTGGCTGTCTGCGTCGAGGTGGAAGCTGTCTTGGGAGGGCTCTCTCTGATACCACGCGTCTCATTGTACACTATGTCCTTTCAGTGAAGATATGGTTTCACAGGTCCTCTCCGACATCCAACCTGGGTCCAGTGTTTGGCTTTTCCAAATTATTTAGTCAAGGAAGGGTCTGCTCGTTCGTGATATTTTTTTAAATATGTCTGATATCCAGGTGTCTTTTAGTTAACAAGATTATGCAAAAAGTGCTTGGTGGATCTCAAGGACACATGGTGGAAGGATGTAGTTACCAGTCAGGAAAGACCCCATAAACTTTGGGCATGGATCCAGGTCAGGGGTGGGGATTTTTTTCATCACTGTCTTTAACATTACAAGATTTCTCAGAGAATAATTCATTGATCTTGAACCAAAAAATCTGACATGTTCAGGGGACTGATATTCACGTGGTCTCATGAGAGGATTGTTGGACCTCAGCGGAGGTATGCCCTCTCTGAATGTGCTTAGATTAAAGGTGTGTGTTGGTTCTGTTCAGTTCGACCACATTTTGGGATGAAGACTCATTGGTTTGGGTTAGATTCCAAAGCCGTTTCAGATCATGTCTGTATTGTTTGCTAATCAGTGGAATCACATGTATCCTGCCTTCCCAGATTCAAAGTTGGGGCGTAGCCTTAAAAGCAGCACACGCAGAAGTGTCTGTGGACAAGACAGATGTCGGTTCCTATTGTACAATCAAAGTGAAAAACATCATACGTTATGATTTCAGTAAGAAAATGAGATTTGATCACCCTCTACATGCAGGCAAAAGTCTGATAAACGTGGTAGGTGAATAAAAAGAGGGACATGAGAGTGGTATTGACTTCAGGAACAAAATTAGAATTGATCTGTTCAGCAGTGGGAAGATGGTTTACACTTCCTGCAGTGAATTGTTATGCTGGTAGACAGAGTGAACCTCTGGCAGAGTCAGCCTCTCATTATTCCAGCAGGCATGCAGTCCTCAGATTGGAAATGAGCATGACTTCAGATGGCCCAAAGAAATCTCAATTGATGAGGCTGAGGTTGGTGGGGAGGTCCTTCTCCAGTGTCACATTCTCTTCTCATCAAAACAGCTCCTCAGTAAAGAAAAACAGTCACAGAGCAAGCTTCTGCTAGTGCTGACGCCGCCACTCTTAGCCATGAAAGAGATTCAACAAACAAGATGAAGAATGTTTTTTTTTCTCCAGCACATCCATATCTCCACTTAAAAGGCTGAAAAATAAAAGTGTTAGACTGAGCACTGTCCTTGGCTCCTCATTTTAAGAACAAAAATGTCTACGAAATTCTTCAACAGCATTTCTTTTGTTTCCTGGAGCAGGGCGGCTTGCAGGAGCTAATAATGTTCTCGCTGACAGATAATGTAATAAGTTTCACAAATTAAAATGTTCCACTAAATTGGCTGGTGCCATAGCACGGTGCAGTAATATATTCCAGATAATTAAATACCACTTGTACAGTGCTGCCTTATCAATTAATTGCTCATGTTTTACATTATCTTCAATTGATTTTAAATATTGAGCTAAGTTTTGAATATTGGAACAATTTATCCAGTGCCCGAGTTTATCTCGTGCTCCGTTTACTGTCTGTGTATTTTGTGAAGCATGGCCTGTTTTTATCTTTGGAGATCATTGTGCAAAGGATGGAAGTTTATAATTTTTACTTCTTGGAAAAATTAAGACTTTTCCTCTGTTGAAACCCGTTAAATCTGATTTGTCTCGTTCAATAAAATCTAATCACATCCACTTCAATTCAATCTAGTCTAATCCAATCCATTTCAATTTACCCAATTTCTATGAAAACAGATAAGTCTTAATTTGACATTTTCTCAATGTAAATGTCCATACTCTAATATTATATAAAAAGTGAGGGTTATAATAATTTAGACAATGAAACTCTGTTTTGGATCAACTCCAACATGTTTTTCAAGTCAAGATCTTGACAATGGAAAATTGTACCTTAAATTCTAGTCTAAAGGCTGAGTTTTTCTTCATTTCCCACTGACGAAGTGTCCCTGAGCAAGGCACCTTCCTCCACTCTAACATCTGCTCCCTAGGCACTCTCCAATAGCTGCCTACTGCTCCTTGTGGCCACTGGCCTGGTGTGTGTTGTGTGCCATTTGCTGTGTTCACATACGGATGGGTTAAAAGCAGAGGGTGAATTTCTCCATTGCATGTAGCATGATTGTGTGTGCATGATTGATGCGGGACCTATAAAAGGAAATCTTAATCTTAATTTTTTGTCCATCTGCTGAGGAAGACATGCGATACGTCTCTGAAAACTTTAGAAAAAGCTGTTTGTCCCTGTGCCTGGGTTGATGTAACGTCATGTAGATGCCTGTAGTTTCTTACCAATTTGCAAAGTCTTGTTTAAAAGTGTTTAAATTTTAAAAGTTTGTATTATTGAAATTGTTCCTTGTCTTATGGTCGTCTTCTCTGAACTAGTGGCTACACAGCCCCCCAAGATTTCTAACAGTACTGCTCTTTTTTGTCAATATACAGTACGTAAGCTTTCACAGGAGTAGTAAGAGTATGGACAGAGGGCTGTGTCCATCTCCGTATTCGCAAATGAGCTTTAACATGTCAAAGAAAAGTTGAATGTCCTTATGTCGCTTTCTTGTGCACCTGAAAGCCCTTTTCAAGGCCTACCACCTTGTAACAGTATGAGCTTTAAAAGTGAATATATTACCATACATTCTTATAAAATCAAGATAAGTAGTAAATATTATAAAATAATATTCTATAAGTTAAAGTGGTCTATTGAAGATGAATGAGGAGTACACTGAAAGTACAAACTTCTCAAGCTCAACAAGACATAACCAGACTCTAACCAGAAGGTTAGAATCTTCCCCATTCAAAATGCTGAAGTGTCCTTGGGCAAGATACTGAACCCTTCATAGAGAAAGGTGCTATAAATAGATGCACTGTATGCATGTGTGGGTGAATTGGTGAATGTAGAACTGAACTGTAAAGAGCTTATAGTGGTCATCAAGACTATCAGACCATTTCATTTACAGGAGAAAACAGGACAGACTGAACAAACCGTGGCAAGTCAAAGGCTGGAAGGGCTGCTAGCTTGAGTAACAGTGAATTGGTAAGAGATTGCAGCATTACTCATCAAGTGACGGTTATTTACATCATAGTGAGATATTACAGAAAAACACAAGTGTGGGTTGTACTCCATACAAAGTGAAACGGTGCAGAAACAGGACGCCATCCAAGAGCAAGTCAGCCTCTTGCGTTCCTGATTGATGAGCATTCTGGGAAGCATCATTTAAAGTCCCGGTGATCTCCAGAGGATTTATTAGCATTCTATTATGTTCATCTTATAGTAGCAGCTTCACTTGTACACTGTTGGCAGGCAGCGGACGAATGATGGTTTCGCTACCCTGCACTCTCGGGCTACAACACACAACATGGGCTTTCAGGCTTGGTTTCAATTTACCTGATTTTTCCCCCCCTCTGGATCATTGTTCAAGTCTCTGCTTGGATGTTATAAATATCTGATATCAATATGAGCTGACAGTAACGTCTGCTAGCGTTCAGAGGGTAAGAAAAGCCGCCTGCTGACAAATTTACACCCAAGTTGGTGACAACCAAAGTTATGACCACATCTCATTTGCAAGATGTATGAAGAACCATGAAATGCAGACGTTCACATATTCATACATATCGAGCACAAAATGTATGAAAACTATGAAAGATGTAATCATGAATTGGACAACATTTCGCACTGCCTTAAAAATGTGAGAAGCTGCATTGGTGTGGGTATGTTGACCCGAGAAGATGAAAAACAAAGCAGGAATGTAAAGCTTAGAAATTGTATCATTTACAGCATTTGTGAAAGTAATGATAGAATTAAAGCATTCAAGTTATTAAGTTATCCACCACCAACGTGTGTTTTCTTGTATTTGTCCATTAAGGGATGTTACCCTATTAAGTCTGTTTGCTTTTGTTCTCCCTGCTGGGCCAATGCTACGGTCTTATCGAAGTAAAGGGACTGCATTTTCTTCACCACACCATTTTCACTTTTCTGTGTTTATTTTGCTACTTTCCCTGATTTTGTTAGGGTTGGGTTAAGCAAGTGGACCCAAGATGCACAGTTTAAACTAAATGTTAGGAAAATGTCCAACAGAAGAAAACATAGTCTAAACTGAAAAAACAACTCAGAGTACATCGGGGAAAACACTAGGAACTTACTAAAAGGCAGAGGACGGGAGACAAGGACAAAGGGAAGCACAGAGACTTATATACACACACAGGGAAGGCAGGGGGCAATTGAACACAGGTGGAACACATGAGGACAGGTGCAGATAATCACAAAGACAGTAAGTGAAAGAAGAAAACACGTTAGGAGCAGAAACTAACAGAACACAGGGAGTGGGAAGACATGAGACACAGAAACAACTCATATACTGACATAAACACAGGGTTAACAATGAAACACAAGGAGGAAATAATTAAACTGAACTAACTAAAAGTGCTAAATTGCGTTCAAAGTCCTTTTTCCATTAAATGTAAATTTTGCCCAAAGTATTTCTTACATTGGCGGCTGTGGCTGAGGGGTAGAGTGGTCGTCCTCCAACCTGAAGGTCGTCAGTTCGATCCCCAGTATTCCCTATCTGCATGCCGATGTTTCCTTGGGCAAGATGCTGAACCCTGAATTGTTATAACAACAAAGTGCTGCTAATAGATGCACTGTATGAATGTGTGTGTGAATGGGTGAATGTAAAACTGTTCTGTAAAGAGCTTTGAGTGGTCATCAAGACTAGAAGTGCTATATAAATACAAAACCATTTACATTGGTCTGTCCGTCTCTACATCTTTGTAAATCAGGGGGTGTGCTCAGCTTTAGTGTGAATGGAGCTTGGTTTCCATCAATTATGGTATTTCTGAATCATCATTTCTTGGAAAAAGACGGATGTAAGTCACGGAGTGAGCTTCAGAGCAGAGCTTTGTGCGCTCTGACACCTCTCCCTCCTCCTCTTCTCTGTGGAGCTGTGGGATGATTTTACAGCGAGCTCTATCGTTTCAGAGTGACAGAGATAGAAGCCATCTGAGCACCACTATGCCTCTGAGTTTGCACTGATGCTTCCACGACACACGTCGCCATGGAGACCAACATCTTCTCCCCCATATTCCCTTGGCTCTCTAAATCTCCTTATTTCCCATATATGTATATTTTAAATTAGGGGCAATGAGACTGTGCACTTCTTACTGCTGCCTGCCTCGGTGCGGATTTCCCCTGTTCCTGCAAAGCTCAAAGAAAGTGATGGGCTTCGAGAATACTTTCCCGTATTTCTCTCACAGGCAGCTTCATTTCACATGTGAAATCACAGCTTCCCCTGCGCATATTTTGCATTGATGCAACACATGGTGTCATGCATCCAAAGTGACAAGTAGATAGGGCCTCACCTTGGGGCATTGTTAACTTCTCACAGGAGCGTTGTTTTGTTATTGGAAATGTGTTTCAGACTAGCTTGACACTTCCCAATACCCCTGTGGTGCTTCTGGCTGATATGAATTTATTATTGGCAATTCCTGGGTGATATCATATCCCTTCGCCCTATTGCCCCAAAGCAAGTGAAACGTAATAACAGGAGAATTGATTATATTTGGACAGAGCAGCAGAGCAGCACTCAGAGAATGTGTTTACTGTAGTCTTCCTCTCGTCTAAATGCCAAGAATCAGCTCTCAGCAGGCGCTCTTCTGCCCGATGAATGATTAATGAGTGAGAGTGCTTCCATAACTGGCCACACAAACAAATTTCCACCCAGGTCAGTCTTTTTCAAAAGGCAAATCCAGGACTTATTTTGTAAAGGCAGAGGTTTAGTTTAAATCCCTTATTTATTAGTCTAACAGGGATGTCACGATACCAAAAATGTTGTAATCAATACTGACAACAAGGAATTTCCACGATTCTCGATACCCAACTCAGTAACATGGCAAAAACATAACAATAACTCTCATTTACTTCAACACATACTCAATTATAAAAAAGGTTTATATATTTAAAGAAAACACTATTAACATAACAAAACAGTTGCAATTAGTAAAATAATGAGATTTAAGTTATCAGGTAATAGCTCAATGACTGTCAGGAACTGAATACAGAATGTACTAATTAGAGATGCACAGATCGGCTCTATGACATCCGAATCAGCACCTGTGCTAGACTCATCCAACGGAAATCATTATTTTCTCCAATTTAGAGACCCACACCAGCATCAACATTCCACTCCAGCTCATCTCACTGCCGGCACGACCGTATAAGCAAAGTAGACAGTTTTCTTTCATCTTTTGCAATGGCGGAAAAATGTGATTTGTTGAGAAACGTGTCAATCACGCTGCACCTGCACCCGCCTCTTTCACCGCCCCCAGCTCTCAAGAGCCTGTGGTCGATTCAGCTTAACTTTATTTCACTTTATCAGGGATTGTCTTTGAGAAAAGGGTTAGCATGTCTAAGTGACCAAAATGATCTGGTTGCGAATCTTGAAGTTCGTTGTTAAAATATATTGCAGTTCTGTGCATGTTCATAATTTTTGTAATACTTTTTTTAATACTAATGATCTCATGGCCTCTTGAAGGGCTGTCCCAATACGTAGGGGAAGATTTCAACCACTACTCCTTGTGACTCCATTTCAAAGGCAAGATAACCCTCGAAAACGAGGGGTAGGGGTCGGGTTAGGGAGAAGGGGTGAAATGGGTTTTTCTTGGCAGCAAAGTTTCCTGATTTACTCCCTGAATGGACTTGTGTCCAGAAGTGGACAGGTCAGCATCTCTGCTACACCCAGGCCAACTGTTTCATCGCCACTAATTAAATTCACCGATTTGAATCCTCTGGTTTTATGTCGTATAATGTTACGTTCCCTGGTAGATCAGGTTCTTTTGAAAACCACTTTTGTCGAAACAAAGGGAACTACTCATCACTGCCTACTCTTAATCATGTCCCTTACATGCAGGGTCAGAAGGAGAAAGAAATCCAGTTCATTCCTGATAGTCACAGTACTGGGTGTTTATTAAAACTGAGAGTCTTGAGACATCATGCTATTTTAAGTAATAGTCATCACAGAATTGTCGAGTGGCACAACTCACACCTGCTACTCTTTTTAAATTAAAACAATCCTGCAGTCCCTTTATTTTTCTTGTTGCCAGTTGTTTAGGATTTAAGAGGTCCACATAGCCAGTCTTTGCATTGCAAAAATTAGTGTCATAATGAGTATTTAAAGACGAAAAATGTGTTGCTTTTCCTCCTACTGCATAAAAACTAAGCCAAAATTTCCCAGATTTTTTGGCTGTTGTATGTTTAATAAATCACTTGCAGGGAGCCTTTCAAGTCAGGGAGTGGAGCCGTGGAATCGAGATCCTGCAAATAAACCCACTTGATCAATTGTGAGTCAGCCTCAGCCGTAAATCATGACGTTTCACTCTAATTAGAACTAGTTAAAACCAAAGTTATCAGAAACATGAACAATTAGTCATACATCAGTTTGATAAGAACTAAAGCTATACATTATTTAACATGTATTTTTACTTTTTAGTTTGTTCCATATCAAATCCATTAATATGGAGAAGCCAGGGTTCACAAACTAAACTACAGCCAAACACAAGTGTCATGTTGTCCATCTATGTAAAGCGGGTAAAATAAGTATTGACCATATCACCATTTTACTCAGTATATATATTTCTAAAGGGGCTATTGACATGATATTATCACCAGATGTCGGTAACAAGCCAAGGAATTCATACATACAAAGAAAACCAAACATACGTTCAGAAATTAAGTTATTTTTAATAAAATGGAGTGACACAGGGGGAAAGTATTGAACACGCTTACTGAAATGTATTTAATATTTCGTACAAAGCCTTTGTTGGTAATGACAGCTTCAAGACGCCTCCTGTATTGAGAAACCAGTCGCATGCATTGCTCAGGTGTGATTTTGGCCCATTCAAACAGTTTTCAAATCCTGGAGGTTTCGTGGGCCTCTTCTATGAACTCTGATCTTTAAACGAGCTTCAACATGCTTTTTCTTCATCAATGGAGTCTTGCGTAGAGAGCGGGCATACAGGCCGCGGCGGTTGAAAGCATTACTTATTGTTTTCTTTGAAACAAGTGTACCTGCTAATTCCAGGTTTTTCTGAAGCTCTCCACAAGTGGTCCTTGGCTCTTGGACAACTCTTCTGATGGTTATTTTCACTCCTGTCAGAAGTCTTGCGAGGAGCCCCTGTTCGTGGCCGGTTTATGGTGAAATGATGTTCCTACACTTTCGGATTCTGGCCCCAACAGTGCTCACTGAAACATTCAGAAGTTTAGAAATCCTTCTGTGACCAATGCCATCAGTATGTTTTGCAATAATAAGGTTGAGGCGGTCTTGAGAGAGCTCTTTGCTTGGACCCATCATGAGACTTTTCTTGTTTGACACCTTGGGAATGAGACACCTTTTTAGAGGCCGTCAGTTGGGACTAAACCAGCTGATAATCATTTACATTGACAAGGGGAAGGATTGCTTTCTAATTACTGATAGATTTAAGCTGGTGTCTTGGTTTTCCAGGCCTATTTTCCCCTCCCTTTCTCCATGTGTTCAATACTTTCCCCCTGTGACATTCCATGTTATTACACATTACTCAATTTCAGAACTTATTTGTTTGGTTTTCTTTGTATGTCTGGATTACTTGGGTTGTGACCAGGGCCGGGTCTAGACAGGCATGTATGAGGGGGCAGCCACAAATCTTGAGGGGGCATTGTGCTTTATTATATTATTATTATTATAAATTGGGATTTAGTTTGAGGGGGCACAACATTTATTTGAGGGGGCCAGGCCCCCTCTTGCCCCTGCCTAGACCCGGCCCTGGTTGTGACCGACATCTCGTGAAAATGTCATGTCAATAGCACCTTTAGAAATATATTTACTGACTTCTATACTTATTTTATCTGCTGTATATGTTTGTGTCAACAAATATCAATATTGGCAACAATCTGTCCACTAGTTTACAAGACTTTTTCAAGATTTTTATTGAACCTCATAAAACAACATCATGGCAATAGTTTAGCTTGGTCGTGGTGTTTAACTGGTTGATTTTGTTCTAAATCTACCAGTTAAACTATTTAATTAGACCACAGTTATTGGTAAATGTGTTTAGATCAAAACATAAACAAATAACTAGCTAAATTGCATTATCAATTACTGGCCTTAACCCGGAAATGTTTTATCATGAGTTGTTTAAAATGGTATATAAATCTTTTAAATCTGCAGCAGACATGATCTCAGGGTTCCATCTGTGGACTGAGGGTGAAATGTGTTTCATGTCATAGCTGTGGTGAGAACTCCAGTCACAAGCATTATGAATTTGTGACTTCACCAACAGCTGTTGGGGACATGGTAAACCATATTTCTCTGCCAGAATAACCTTCCTTAGTCCTCAGATTTACACGTAAGTCGATTTCATGGAGAATATAAAAAAATCTGTGACGGGGGTGGCTCTAGGTTCATCATGTTTTTTTCCTGCTCACTTTACCTGTAAAACACAAACTCTGTGTTTTAGGAAGCCAACCTGATAAACCCTTCGGCTTCAGTGATTAATGCTGAAGTGCCCTTGAACCTGGCACCTGCCTAGCTAAGCTCATAGAAATTGAACATGAAACTGTGAAATATTACTTAAGCTCCAGCACTCTGAAGCTCCAGTTCTCAAATACTGTTCCTCCGTGCAGTTCTAAATGATTAATAATTATGTTGATGATTAATGAATAATTTCTGCACAAGGTAAGACTTTACTTTGTGTCGTTTAAAAAAATACAGAGCCTTTTTTGCTCTCCCTTTTTTAATTTAAATAGTTGAGTTATGAAAAAATAGTTAAGATTAAGTCAAAAGGTTTATTGTAAGAAATAATTTTTAATTGGTTGCTATTATGTTTCGCCCTCCTTCTTTTCACACTTTCTTCCTTCCTACCTTTCCTTCCCTCATTAATTTCTTCCATTCTTCCTTACTTTTGTCGTTCATTCCTGTTGTCATTCCTTCCTTCCCTTCTTCCTTCTCTCCTTTCGTTCTTCTTCTTAAACATTTCAGAAAAAAATAGAAACCATAAGAACTTAATTTATGTAGCCCACATTAGAAAACACGTGAGCACATATTGAGAGAAAGGGAGAATGTAGACTTTGATATGCTGTTACGTTTTCTAGCCAGTAGGGGGAGGTACCAGTCATCTAACTCACCCAGTCTGTGTCGAGTGTCATACCTGTCTACATCCGGTCCGCCATTTTAGATCACTCGAGCTAGAAGCATGCTCTCGGTTTTGGTCAGATCATAAGCTGTGTAGATGACTTAAGTAATCCTGCTGACCTGTTGAAAGGTGCAGGGATTCTTACGGATCAACGGTCAGGTTTTTTGAATCAACGAAAAGAATTCTCCGGTGTCAGCGAGGACATCAGGTTTGAGTTTCCCGAAGAAAAGAATTCTCCAGTGTCACAGAGGACATCAAGGAACCGACATTCCAGTTAACTGGTGGCGAGCTACCCTACGATCTTTCTGAAGGAATTGGACTTTCACATTCTTCTCTCCACAGTGTGGTAGGACAGACCCTGTAAAAAGACGGATTGGACCCAACAATATTCTACAGACTGACATTTAAGACTTGACTGACTGACTTTTATCTGCACACTTTTCTTTTATTTATTTGTTTATTTTGGGGAAATTTATGATGTGTTCTATTGTCAAACCAAGTTGAATTGCTGTTATGTTTAAATATAAGTTCATTTAAAGAAATTGTGTTTTTGTATCTCTCATTATTGATTCTCAACTCCAGGGCTCCTACTTACCTAGAATCTCCTATCCTGGTCCAGACTAACAGACTAACACTTATTCTAGTGTAACCAAGGGTTACATAATTGGCGAGCTAGCCAGGAGCCCAGGGTAAATTGAGTATCAGTATTGGGAGATTGTAAAATGGACTTCATACAGCAGTCAGGGGTTAAGATTCCCAATGCAGTTATTTTAAGTGGAACAACCAATTCAGAAAGAGATGAGAGAGTGCTTGATTTCTTGAGGAAGTATGGTGCTATTCAGAGAATAATACCAGTTGATGATGCTACCTCAGAGTTCTATCAAAACCTGATCGTTGAATATTCAAGCAGCTTGGTTATAGAAGCTCTAGAACCCCTTTTGCCATACAAGCACACACTAGATGATGATCCAAGTGTTGTATACCATATAAGGACACTAGCCAGTGTGTATACTACTAAGGTGGGGGGGGAGTCTACTAAGTCCTTCCTTACTGAGTTAAAGGGCATAGCCAAGCTTAGTGGAAAAGACTTCGAAGAAGTATTAAGAGAGATGATGTCACAGATCAGTGAGACTATTGAGACTGTTGAACCTGTAGAGGAGACACTTGCAGGTCCATTGCAAACCAATGCGGTTGATGAGGTGCCACACTTGCTCTCAGACTCTTTTCAAAAAGACGTAGGTGGTGTAGTCACGGTTACACAGTTTGCTGGGCCAAAGTCTCCATCCATTACGATTAGTGATGTGAATCCACCAGAAATTCAGAAGGTCGTGGTTGAGCACATTCTAAGGAGAGAGGACATAGGGGCACACGTTCATTTCCCAGTGCGGCTCCGCTCCTTCTCTGGAAAGACCCCCAGGCCTAATAATGAGACAGACTATGATACTTGGCGTTCACAAATCGAACTACTCCTCAGTGATCCAAGCATTCCTCCTATTCAGCTATCTAGAAGGATTCTAGAGAGCTTGCTCTCCCCCGCAGCTGACCTAGTTAAGGGATTGAGCCCCAAATCTTTCCCTGTAGCCTATCTAACGCTATTAGACTCAGCTTTTGGTGTGGTTGAGGATGGGGAGGAGCTTTTTGCTCAGTTTATGAACACTCTCCAAGATCCTGGTGAAAAACCATCAACTTTCCTTCATCGATTGCAGTTTGCACTCAACTTAGCTGTAAAGAGGGGAGGGGTTGCACCTGAAAATGTAGAGAAACACCTCCTGAAGCAATTCTGTAGGGGGTGCTGGGATAGTGCACTGCTTGGTAAACTGCAACTTGAGCAAAGGAAAAGTAATCCACCATCCTTTGCAGACTTTTTGCTAATGCTGCGCACTGAAGAAGACAGACAAGCAGCAAAGGCTGATAGAATGAGAAAGCACATCGGCTCAACAAAACAGCGAGTCAATGTTCACTCTCAGAGCGCTTGTAACTGCGTAGAACCAAAAGAGGAGTCAGAGACTCAACCCAGTGCCATCGAAGATCTTAAACGGCAAATGGCAAGTCTGCAGAGCCAGTTAGCTTCTTTTGTATCACAGAAACAGACAAAGGTCTATAGCACAAAGGGGAAAGCTGGGAAGTTTCCTGATGAACCTAAGCCTAGTGGTGCAAATACAGAGGTGCTGAGGCAGTCAAAAGAGAAGCACACCAGCAAACCTAGGCCCTGGTATTGCTTTCACTGCGGGGAGGATGGGCACATAGCCACATCTTGCATCAATGCTGCAAACCCTGCTCTAGTAAGTGACAAGAGGAAGCAGTTGGAGGAAAAGCGCCACGCATGGGACAGGCAAAACTATCCCAGGGACTCCAACCCAACTTTAAACTAGATTCAGCCCCTGTTGTGGGGCAAATAGGGGCTGGAGTGACTCAGCAACGTCCCTTAGATGCAACTATTGAAACCAGAGCTCAACTAAAAGTTAATCTAGAACAACAAAGCTCTAAAAGGTATCTTTCCAAACTTCCTGAAAGGTTAGTTGGTACAAAGAGTACAGCCCAGGTGACCATAAAAGGTGAACAGTTCAACTGCCTACTTGACACAGGCTCACAAGTGACCACAATTCCCCAATCGTTTTATGAACAACATTTGTCAGAACAAGATATAAAGCCCCTCTATGACCTCCTAGAGGTTGAGGGTGCAAATGGACAAGCTGTGCCTTATTTAGGTTACATAGAGACCAGCATCACCTTCCCAAAAGAGTTTCTGGGTATGTGCATTGAAGTATCCACTTTGGCTCTAGTAGTTCCTGATGTTAGGACCACTTCAGAGTCTTACTTACTGATAGGAACAAATACTCTTGATGTGGTGTATGACATTTACCATGAAGCTAGTCTAACACGTCACCAGCCAGTTCCTCAAGGCTACAGAGCAGTAATCAAAGTACTACAGCTAAGGCGCCAACAGTCCAACATCAATCACCATTGTGTTGTGAAATTGCAAGGCAATAATCAACAGTCTATACCAGCTAGGACCACTGTAGTGCTAGAGGGAATTGTAATAGCTAATGACCTTAAGAATGAGAGGGCTGTTATCGTAGAACATCCCTCCCTGTCTTCTTTGCCTGGTGGCCTGCTTATTAAAAGTTGCTTGGTAGATTTCCCAGAGCAGTGGCCTTTTAAGCTGCCAGTTGTAGTTAGAAATCAATCAGACCATGACATTGTCATTCCAGCGAAGTGTCAGATTGCCGAAATCAACGCTTATCAAGGTGTCTTGTCACAGGAGCATAGTGTGGTCAGTTCGCAGGAGACTGAATCGACCCAAAGGTCAAACGTGAGTTTCAACTTTGGGGAGTCCCCAGTCCCACCAGTGTGGAAAGATCGCATCACTCAGCTCCTTAACGACATGCCCGAGGTGTTCGCACACCACGAAATAGATTTTGGCAGAACAGACAAGGTGACCCACCACATAAAGCTTTCGGATGAAACCCCTTTTAAACAGCGTGCACGACCGATACACCCGCATGACAGAGAAGCCGTCCGAAAGCACATTCAAGAGCTTCTTCAAGCAGGGGTCATCAGAGAGTCAGAGTCTCCGTTCTCGTCACCAATCGTGGTGGTACGTAAGAAAAATGGTCAGGTTCGATTGTGCATTGACTATAGGAGACTAAATCTTCAGACCATAAAGGACGCGTATGCACTTCCAAATCTAGAAGATAGCTTCATGGCCCTCACTGGGTCACAGTGGTTTTCCGTCCTTGATTTAAAATCGGGTTATTACCAGATCGAGGTCGAAGAAGCAGACAAGCCTAAGACGGCTTTCGTGTGTCCCCTTGGCTTCTGGGAGTTCAACCGTATGCCCCAGGGGGTGACCAACGCGCCAAGCACCTTTCAACGGCTTATGGAAAGGTGCATGGGGGATATGCACTTGAAGGAGGTACTAGTCTTTCTCGACGACATAATTGTGTTCTCCAAAACATTGGAGGAACATGAGGCACGGTTAGTGAAGGTACTCACCCGTCTGAGAGAGTTTGGGCTGAAGCTGTCCCCTGAAAAGTGTGTTTTCTTTCAGACATCTGTGCGTTACTTGGGGCATATTTTATCCCGAAATGGAGTTGAGACAGATCCCGAGAAAGTTTCAGCTCTCCGAACATGGCCAGTCCCTCAGAACCTTCGAGACTTGAGATCTTTTCTTGGGTTTGCTGGGTATTACCGGAGGTTTGTCATGGGCTATTCCAACATTGCAAAACCCCTCCATAATCTAACTTCTGGTTACCCGCCTTCCAAAAAGAACCTCAGAAAAAGGGATGACACTGTCCAGTACCACAATCCTAAGGAACCCTTCGGGGGTCGCTGGACACAAGCTTGCCAGCAAGCATTTGATCTGGTTATTGAGAAGCTCACAACCGCTCCTGTTTTAGGGTTTGCAGATCCAGAGAAACCGTATGTGCTACACACCGATGCAAGCGCCATTGGCCTTGGTGCTGTTTTGTATCAAGAGCAGGAGGGGCAGCAACGGGTCATTGCCTATGCAAGTAGGGGCCTGTCACGGAGTGAGTCTCACTACCCAGCGCACAAGCTAGAATTCCTGGCACTCAAGTGGTCAGTGACAGAGAAGTTTAGTGATTACAGATCACTTTACCAAGTTTGCGGTTGCTATTCCAACGCCGAACGAACCAGAAGGCCCGCACGGTTGCGTAATGTCTTTGGGACAATCTCATTGTGCATTACGGGTTCCCTGAGAGGTTACACAGCGATCAGGGACGAGACTTTGAATCACACACTGTAAAGGAGCTCTGCCAGATGGCTAACATACATAAAGGGAGGACTACTCCATACCATCCCCGGGGTAATCCTGTGGAGCGATTTAATCGCACCTTGTTGGATATGTTAGGCACTCTTCAAGAACAGGAGAAATCTCACTGGCGTGATTTTGTAAAACCTTTGGTACACGCCTACAATTGCACCAAGAATGAGGTGACAGGATTCACACCTTACGAGCTAATGTTTGGCCGTCAGCCCCGCTTGCCGGTTGACTTGGCATTTGGGTTACCTGTGAAAGGGGGGCAACACACATCACACTCCCAGTATGTGCAAAACCTCAAGTCCCATCTTGAAGAGAGCTACAGGCTAGCCATAGGTAATGCTGCCAAGGTAGCAGAAAAGAATAAAACCAGATTTGACAAACGTGTAACTGCTTCAGATTTAGAAGCTGGTGATCGAGTGCTGGTCAGGAATGTTCGTCTTCGAGGGAAGCATAAGATAATGGACAAGTGGGAGTCCACTGTCTATGTAGTGGTAAAAAGGGCTGGAACCCTCCCAGTGTACACCATTAGACCTGAAAACAGGGACGGTCCACTCAGAACCCTACATAGGGACCTATTACTCCCTTGTGGCTACCTCATTCCCGAAACCAGTAATGAGCCTGTTAAGCAGTCTCAAAGATGCAGACCTGCAACACGTCTTAGTCCTGCTGCAGATGTAGAGCAGTTCTCAGAAGAGGACGAGGATGGAACGTGTTGGTTCAGTGAATCCCCCAGTGCCGAAATCTCCAGGTTCTCAGCAGTCAATAATGTTCCAGTGCAATCAGGTCCGGTTATGTCTGAGGTGCAAGATACACCCCATGCTGAGCCTTCAGAGTACTATTTTCCTGTTGAGACTCCTGTGACTTCACAAGATACTGAACCCATTTCAGAGACTGCCCATTTGAATGACTTACCTGGTGTCATCCCAAGCCCAGAGACACTTGCATTGTCTAACGATAATGACAATGAACACTTACTCCTTGACGGAATCCCACCAGTAGAACTATTGACTGAAAGGGTGGTGTCTCTGAGTGACTGCCATGACTTAAGAACTGAGAGTCCTCCAGTTATTACTAACTTGTCTGACACTATTGGGGGGAAGGGCCAGGCTGAGACTGACTTAGTAGATAAGCCTTGCAGTGACAATCAGCATAGTTCTGCCCGACGTTCAGTTAGGAATAGGCAGCAGCCTAGCAGACTCCAGTATGTGAAACCTGGAAACCCATTGATAGCTGTTGTGCAGTCTCTGTTCCAGGGTCTAACCACAGCATTTACTGATGTTTTAAGTGAGACTGAGCACTTCCACTCTGGGCAGTCCCATCAAGCAGTAATTGCCCAACCACTGCCATGCAACGGGACGTGCATGAGTTTAGGGGGGGAAGATGTAGCCAACATTAGAAAACACGTGAGCACATATTGAGAGAAAGGGAGAATGTAGACTTTGATATGCTGTTACGTTTTCTAGCCAGTAGGGGGAGGTACCAGTCATCTAACTCACCCAGTCTGTGTCGAGTGTCATACCTGTCTACATCCGGTCCGCCATTTTAGATCACTCGAGCTAGAAGCATGCTCTCGGTTTTGGTCAGATCATAAGCTGTGTAGATGACTTAAGTAATCCTGCTGACCTGTTGAAAGGTGCAGGGATTCTTACGGCTCAACGGTCAGGTTTTTTGAATCAACTAAAAGAATTCTCCGGTATCAGCGAGGACATCAGGTTTGAGTTTCCCGAAGAAAAGAATTCTCCAGTGTCACAGAGGACATCAAGGAACCGACATTTCAGTTAACTGGTGGCGAGCTACCCTACGATCTTTCTGAAGGAATTGGACTTTCACATTCTTCTCTCCACAGTGTGGTAGGACAGACCCTGTAAAAAGACGGATTGGACCCAACAACATTCTACAGACTGACATTTAAGACTTGACTGACTGACTTTTATGTGCACACTTTTCTTTTATTTATTTCTGTTTATTTTGGGGAAATTTATGATGTGTTCTATTGTCAAACCAAGTTGAATTGCTGTTATGTTTAAATATAAGTTCATTTAAAGAAATTGTGTTTTTGTATCTCTCATTATTGATTCTCAACTCCAGGGCTCCTACTTACCTAGAATCTCCTATCCTGGTCCAGACTAACAGACTAACACTTATTCTAGTGTAACCAAGGGTTACATTTGCAACATTTATCACCCTCTTGCCTTCAATATCTATCATAACGTATTCATTGCAGTTAATGTAACAATATTGTTACGTGTTTTACACTGGAATTTATTGTAGCACTAAACGGGAAAAGAAAAATTTTAAGGCCTATAATTTTAAATGAAACAGGTATCCGTTCCCTGACGGACACTGACGAACACTCACATGCCTGTGTCTCAAACATATAAACAACCTTTTACTCTCTGTCACAGCACGTTGAGGGAAAGCACCAACAGTAAAACTTAATGGAGCTAGAATCATTACAGTAGACAGCAAATGAATCTGGACTAAATAGAACATCAAAATACTAGTTTCAAATGTTCTGATGTGCCTCTGAGCAAGATTATTCTAGTCACTGGTCGTCCTTGGCCACTCCCACAATATGTCTGCAGTCAGCTGTTGTGGACGCGGTGCGCCAGCCAACTTTTCCTTGCTAAATCAGAAGAAAAAAATGTGTTATCAAAGGCTATTAATGTTTTCAAGGCGAACATTTTCTCAAAAGGACCACCCTCACCATCAAACCACCCACCTCCTGTCCTCAGCCTCTCACCCATTCCAGTCATTTTCAACCACTCAGCCCGTGATGTCACACAGACCTGGTAAAAATAAGGGCTGACTGAGTCACCATGCAACACCACTGATGCTGAACGCTACATAATAATCTGACAAGCTGTTTGAATCATGAAGTAATACTGAGACAATCACACTACAATATGAATCACTCAAAATAGAACATTTTTACACCTCTTCCATAACAGAGCAGTTAAAAACTATTGTATAAAATATATTATATAAAAAACATTTTACATTGCAACTGACATATTTCTTCTGAAACTTTAACGGTAGGGAACATTTCTTTCACTCACCTCTCCCAATCTGCATCTCTTAGATTTAAAACACTGTCAGCGGCGCTATGCTCACTGACAAGCAATCAAAGCAAATATATCACAAAGTGTCTGTGAGACACCAACAACAACAATGTTGCAATCAGTGTAATGTTTGCAGGAGATTGATTTATATTGAAATTCTGCTCTAAAATCCCTTTGTTTCCCTGTTTAGCTGCAAGCTTAGAGACAGCTGTTTTCAGTTTGATAGGAATGAATAAAACAAGTCAAAGATTTCTTTTAGAAAATTGTACTTTGACGCTTAATGCTGGTGGCAGTGGCTCTGGAGGTAGAGTGGGTCGTCAACTTACAAGAGGGTCGGCCATATCGTCTCCCCAAATCTGGGTGCTGAGTTATCCTTGGACAAGACACTGAACCCATAATTGTAGAAGTGTTGTGTGACAAAGAGCTGCACATAGATGCACTATATGATTGTGTGTGTGAATGACAAAACTGTAGTGTAAAGAGCTTTGAGTGGGCATCAAGTCCAAAAAGTTCTATATAGGCACTATACCGTAAAAAAAGAAAAAAGAGTGACGTTTGTGAAGCTTACCTCCAGTAAGTTCACATCACTGCTGCAAACGTTCTCCAGACAAACATACTTCACCTTTATACTTAATTTTATACTTCAGCTTCACTTCTTAATGCAACTTTACACAGTCTGACTTCGGGAGCTCTCAGAGGTAGTACTATGTGAAATGACACACAACAGCATTAGGGATGTAACAAAGTACATTAACCTAGTTACTGTACGTTTTTAATGTATCTGTACTTAACTTAAGTAACTATGTTTTCACTAAATATAATCAGCAAATAACTGTAATTTCTGCTACATAATGCGAGTGTGCGCTAGCCTCACGCAGCAAATAGCTCCGCAAGCAGCGCTGCTCACACTGAGTGGGAGATGCCAGCTGAAATTGTGCTGGTTTTATTTTGTTATTTGAAATTCATTGTTGCTACAACCCCTGGTTTCGTTTCTGTTGTGACTTTGAATCCAACTGCTTATGTCTGTGCAAATATTTATGCGAACATTTTATAAAAAAAAAGAGCTACATGGTTTGTAGTAAATTGGCTTAAGTGTGCAAATCTACACTGCATCACTGACTTGGATCTGCTGGCTGCTAAGATAGTCACATCAGCTCTGCATGCTGACAACCTTACATGCGTGAATATGTGGTGCAGGTCTTAAAGCCGTGCCTGTTCTCATTTATTTTTAATCTGGTCTGCACCCGTTGTCTAACAGCAGGAGGAGGGTAACTGCCGGAGCCTGGAGTCTGTGCAAACTAACTGGCCCCCTCCACCTTGATGAATAAGTAAACACATTGAACCAAGCAGAGATGCAGTCGGTGAAACTCCCAGCTGGAAGCAAGGAGATTTGCTTTCTTCCGAAATAAATGCTGTTTACTTGCTGATGATTCCTCAGCTTGCTCCCTCTGAACTCTATTAACATTTCCCTCTGGAGTCTGAATTCATGCATCAACTCTAATTCTGACGAGGAGATTGCATTTCTGTGCCTCAATCAAACTCGCAGCAACTCTTGTTTAAAAACCCTTGCCTCAGGTGGTACTCATGAAATTCTTTTGTGAGATGGTGAGCTGATTTTTGTCTGCGTTTGTGGTTTTAAATGGCACTTTGTTGGTGGCTGTGCTGGAAAAAGGTGATATGAGGTGTTTCCGTTCACCAGTCTTGTTTGTTTAATCTGTAAAGTTGATGGTTATAAAAGGTGTTATAAACTCTAACAATGATATATATATATATTATGCTTATAGCCTTCTGGCATTAGTTCACTACTTAAAACGTAGATATTGTATAGCTGCTTCATGATATGCACTAAACTCTGCATTATCTCCTAAAATAATGTAATATCTCGGGATGAAAAAAATGGTGTCATACACATTGCAGACGCTGACAAAGATGTCAAAATAGAAAGACAACCAGATTTGAGAGCTTTTGGTGATAAGTCCAGATGCCGAAACAAACACATGTGATCTCCCCTGTTGAATTTCTATGTCACATCCTGCCTGCTGCCTGCTGCGCTACCCCTCACCTGAACACTCTGGAGATTTCTGTGTTGTTGTGTGATGCGTCTGAGCAAGAGAATTACCTGCTGCGTTCTTCATGTGTGAAAGGCAAAATCAAATGTTAGCCTTATTCCAAGTTATAGACTACATTAGTATTAGAAAGGAGATTGACTTTAAAAAACTCATATGAACATCCATCCTTCCATTATCTATACTGCTAATGCTTTCAGGGTCACAGACAGAGTTTACGCCCACATTCAAAGTCTCTAATTAACAGTTTTTTACAGTTACACAATGATGAACACATGTAGCTAATCCAGATATAGAAACAAAACCAATGAAATAAGAGAGTAAGGGGTGGAGGGTATAAAATGTGCAGTAATACACAAATATTCATGTTTGGTTCATTATTCATATATAAATAGATGCAACTTCGTAAAATTTCACTGGGTAATTACAAGTGCTTTCAAGACATGTCCATTAATTTAAATATTCTATTAACCTCACTGCAGTGGAGAAGAAATGAACAGCCAGTGCACGTCTAAATGTTTATTTACCTGGTTGGAAGAGAGACGTGTCTCTTAATGAACACAGCTGACCAGGGCCTGGCTGCAGTTCATACAACCACCCTCCAACACTTTTCACTACTTCTTTCCAAAAAAGGAGGAAGAACAACAACAAATATCCCTTATTAAACCAAGAAAGGCCTGCATCCTTTCAACCCTCTGATAGTAGCTGTCATCCTGTCATTCTTTAGTGTTGCTGACCGCCTAGCACCAGCCTCTATCTTTGTTATGTACAATAATATGATCGATTGGAGATCTTTTCCAGACTTTCAACACCTAAATGTTATCACAGTTAGCATCAGGACTGTCTGCCATAATGTTAATTTAATTAACAGAATGGGGCTGATTGTGTGCACTCTTCAAATTGAAACAGAATAATAATTTGTTCTCCTTTTCATCTCCTTGTCTCCTGCCTCACACACGCAGACACACACCAGCTCAGCCTGGTCTCTGTTGGCTCATAAACTGCCTGGATGTCAACAGACAAATGAACAATAGTGTTTACCAGATGGCTTTGTTGTTCAACACACAGGACTATTAAAGGGGCATCTCATTAAAGGCACTCAGTAGCCATTTTATGAAATGAATAGCATTTTTTTGAAAGCACTTTCTTTTCATTAATATTCTGCATTGCATATGGATTCGCTGTGACCGCAAGAACCCCACATATTCCTATTACAGGAAGCTCAGAGACGGTTGGGAAATGAGCCAAGGTGGGAGCAGTGTTACTGTATACAATGTCAAATTCTGTTTTCTGCTAAAGTAATGTCCATGAGAGTATCATCCTCTGCTACCTCCGCCTGTCCGTTTGTACAGTAACACTGTGTGAATATGCTGAGGGTCAAAGTTCACTCTTCACTTTGCAAAATCTCAACCACATGGTCTTTTCAATCACATCACATAATCCTCATTGGCTGTTGAAATAGCTTCACTTTTTTTGAGCATTTTAATGACAAAACAGCTGTTGACAAGGGGGATCCCGAGTCATAAGAACGACAGCAGTTTGGAAAGGTTGTAGGAATTCATCAAAACACCTTGCTGCAAATCAAAGTAATCAACAAATAAAATATATTATACATGTACAATATATATTATATTTCAAATCTGTGGCTGTGTGAAGCACTTATTTTTTTTTTAGTCATTGGTGGAGACTTAGAGTCCACTATTGGGTTACTTTTACTGATACTTTTTGCCATAGATGTATAACAAAAAAAAGCATCTTGACAAGGATTCCTTATAAGCCATCTTGTTGCTTTGGGTGTCTTTTGGAGCCAGGGTAAATATAATTCAAACAAACACTTGAACAAACATCAGTGTGATAAGAACTATCTAAGATGGCAAAAACCTCATTTAAAAAAAATCATGTTTCATCAGCTAACACAAAGAGTTTATGACCAATACTGCAGCCAGTCAACAGGGAGTGATCAAGATCTTTTTGGCTTCAATCACAGGAACTGTCATTGTTATCCATCATGTCATCCATCTTAATATACAGGAAGTGATTTAAAGGGATGGTCACAGTAAATACTGATTTCTGTGTTTTTTGTTACCTGCTATTTTTTTTAAATTTATTTATTTTGGAAAGTATCCCTACTTCACTTTTACTTTTCGGTACAGAAATTTGACCATTCCTGTACTTTACAGAACTATCCTTTGACAAAATAAAAAGTACTCAGGTAATATCGGCCTACCTTTTTTAGATTATCATGGCTTAAAATAATCACCTCTCTGTGATCAGTGATCATGATCATATAATCAATGATAAGTATAGCTGCACAGTCCTCATGATTAAAGAAGGCTTTAGCCCTCAGTATGCAAACATAATACTCTACCTCTAAAGCTTGTACAGCAGGCCTGCAGTGCATGTAAATTACAGCTGGAGTGTATTTACCGCTCAGGTCAAACAGGAACATGAAAGGCTTCTTGGGTCCCAGTGGTGGCGATTGTAATGAGGATAGACCCTCGACGGCAGTCAGTGCTTTGACCCACATTAGTGCTTTGCCAGAAGCCCGCAGAGGTAGGATGGAGATAGAGAATAATAGCTGGATATAGTGTCTCAGACGCGCATCGCATATTAAATTATATTCACAGAGTACCAGAAGACTGTGTGAAGTTCATAAAGTGGAGAGGGTTAAAAAGAAAGCTATTAACAGCCCTTGGCTCAGATTCCTGTTATGATCTCTTGATTTAAAAGGATCTTAAACAATCTGATTACACACAAAGTCATCATTACTGTTCTTGTTGCAGTGGAGAGATGTTCCTTCAAGTGTCTTGAAAGTTAAGTTAACTTTTTTGTTTGTTCTTCAAAGTTACACATCCGGAGAAGACCATTACTTTAAGGTTGTTTAAAATATACGTGAAAGAGCTGCCAAAAATCTGCAGAAACTTTAGTTTTGAGGAGCAGATTTACAGAGATGGTGAAAACAGACGAAGCACCAGCTGGCCGTGTTCTGTATTTTACTAGCTGTCACCAAATTCCAGGAAAAAACAAAACCAACAGTGATGTACTGTCTGTATATCCTCAGCATGATGCACAGTATTCACTATAGTCAGTGGAGCGCTCTACTGCGTCTCACTGTCTAACAAAAACTCAGCAGTGAGTCACATAGTTCCTCTACAACAATGAACATACACTGTAGTTAATTTTAAATCAGTCATACGTACATCGGCCTGCTGCTGTCAATACTTACTGGAGCAACGAAATATGTATTATTCCTCAGCTGAAAAGACCCAATCAAATCCGGAGCCACTGGTGGACACTAATGGTTTTGTATTTATATAGTGCTTTTCTAGTCTTTATGACTACTCAAAGCTCTTTACAGTACAGTTTTACATTTATGCATTCACACACACATTCATACAGTGCATCTATTAGCAGCACTTTGTTGTTCTATGAGGGGCAATTCGGCATCTTGCCCAAGGACACTTCGGCATGCAGATAGGGAAGACTTGGGATCGAACTGCCGACCTTCAGGTTGGAGGACGACCGCTATACGCCTCAGCCACAGCCGCCCACTTTAGGGGGGGAAATCTCGGATTTCGGGAATGAAGTCATAATAGTATGGAGTTAAGTCATTAACTGATGAGAATGAAGACATGATACGAATATCAGAGTAAAGTTGCAATATTACATCAATACGTTTTAATTATACAAATATTACAAGACAAACGTTGTAATAGGAAATTTAAGTTATATTTATGCCTCCGTGGGCAAAAGCCAGTAGCCAGAGGCTTTTTGTTTTCAGGTCTTCTGTCCAGTCCATTCTTGTGAATGCGATATCTCCAGAACACCTTGAGGGTATTCTTCCAGATTTGGCACAAACAATCACTTGAACTCAGAGATTAACTGATTTGATTTTGGTTGCCAAATGTCATGCTCTTTATATCTCCAGATTTCTTTTCTTCAATATGCCTTAATACTCTGTACTTGTAAATTATAAATGAGTGTGGTGAGGGATAGGGATTTACTTGAATTACTTCTCATGAATTTGCAGAATTGTAGTAATTATGAGAGTATTTATCAACTTTCTCAACACTATTGCATCATCTACAGGCTCAAGCTTATTTGTATTAAACTCTCCAAATTAACAGCTGCTCGACACCATACTCCTGCACATGATTCTTGTATTTTTACTGAAAGACTCTTGCTCGAATGTCATTTCTGGAATAATGTGGGATATGAAAGCATCAGATTCAGTCAGTCAGAACCAAAATGTGGATTCTTAGTCATAGCTGAGTCATGAAATCCTTCCTCAATGAGGAATGTCTCTCTTGTTGAGCTGCTGACAGGGCTGTCAGTTCACAGCCTGCCACAGCGCTGCTCTTGCACTGCTCTGTGTGAAAAAGTGTAGTGAGTCAACTCAAAAGTTGACTTACTGTCTTCTTCACTGATGTGTCGACTCATTGAATTTCAAGGGAGAGATCTATATCGTACAATTTCTCTCAAATCTGTCCCTGGTACAGATTAAATTATACAAACACAGACTATAACATTTATTTTCGACAGTGTCATAGTTAACCAATGACCTAAACTAGATCTAGAATTTAAAATGCATCCCAAATGTGTCTCTGTTCATCCCTTGTTCTCCAATTTGCCTGATGAGGAAATGCATCCCCACCTCCATTAAAATTTTAAACTGTCTGATTAGAGAACCTAAGATTGATACAAAATAGAAAGTGTCAACTGTGTGATCTTGGAGAGTTCTGAAAATGAAATACACTTTTCGATTTATAGTCCCTTGTATTATTGTCTTAGTCATAGTCTTTTGTGTAAACGTGTCTGCAGAAGGTCTAGTGCTCTATGTCTAAATGTTGGCTTCAGCTCTTGTTTATACTCAGTGTTTGAAGTAACTCATTTTGTGTTCAATACCTACCTACAGCTTGAAGTGTTTACATTTTATATGTTTCGGGCACAGTCACTCATTTAGTTATGTTTCATTTGTTTAATGTCCAAGGAGAAGGATTGTGTTTTTATTGTGCTTGTGACAGTCTGACATACACAAAGGTGTATCTGTTCTTCCGCTGTGATTCTGCTACTGCACTTGTTCTTGTTCTGTTTTTCGAGTCTTGTACATCCATGCAGGTCGGGCACATATTGGTGCATTACGCATGAAAAATGAAGTACCAGTACAGCTTCATGTTTTTATCCTGGACTAAAATGTACTTCGTGAAAGTGAAAATATGGCTAAATGTCTTGTGTGATGGATTTTCCTTTCAGAGCTCAAAGTAGCGGCAACATGAAGAAAACATCACACGGTCAACACAAAGTAAATACATTCACAATTTCAAATCATCCATGTTCATGGAGTCAATAATGTGAGCCAGCTGGTGTGTACATTCATCACAGTCAAGTCTCGCGGCGCTTTGTCTCTGCAGCAACAAGTATGCCATCCATCTTTCTCTGTCTTCATTTATTCAGGGATGGCTGCTTTGCTGAGGCAGCATTTTCTGCCTCAGCATTTCATACACACACATTCCCACTTGCGAGCCTCCCAGTACAACCACAGTCTCTTTTTCTTCAAGCCGACTTTCACATTGGTCCATTTATTGACTCCGCAGCCTGTTTGCAGCCATTTATCTTAAGTAGACCTTGTATTTTCTAAATTATTGCTTAAATCAGACTTTAAGCAGGCTTCATTTAATGATCTGTTTCCAACTCACAAGAATTCTGAAGGTGCAGACCAAGTCAGCAAGAGGTGTTTTTTTTTAATTCATCAGTGTTGTCGTGGTCATTATTTAAACCTTATTTTTTTAGCTGTGGTTTGTCTGTTTGATGCACTAAGACAACATTCTAAGATCTGAGGTTTATGTTATAATGGGCCGGAAATGTGGATATATCATGATCCTGGTAAAACTGTGGATTATGTCCACATGTCAAAGCTTTAAAGCGCAACTCCATCAATTTCAACTCTAAAAATCAGCTATTTCATCATGGGGAGTACTACACAATTTTTAAAAATATTGACATCAAGTTTGTTGACGTTAAAATGTTGAAAACTCCCAACTGCTCAATTCAATTGAATAAAACCTGTGCTATACAGTGTATGGCTAAAACCCATTTTCCTATCAGATTGATTTAAGTGTCGTTATTTAGTGTTGAACTGCTGCCATAGCATGCCCAGCTATTTCAGCATTATTGACATTTATACAGTCAAGTCAAGCGTCTAAAAAAAGCTATTTGTTTTATAGATCTCTAAAAATACATTTCTATAGAATCCTACTTTCTGTTGTCAAGTCCTGTTTCATTTTCCCCTCATCATTCTTTGCTGCTTTGAGGACGTCTGTGTCCCTTGCTTTTTCTTATGTTATTAAAGTATCATCCTCCATTCAACGTCATATCTGTTCGCAAACTTCCTACAGACCTTTCATAACATCCTCCCAGTCCGACTTCTTCTTCTACGTTTTTTACAGGCGTGTTTCTTTTTCCGTTGAATTCACGCTGCTTCTTCATTACGCAAACACAAGATGCCAACTCTGACCGGTCTGCTCCGGGCGTCTGTAGCAATATGATGATCCAACATGGCGACATGCTCACACTGCCGCATTAAATCCTGTAGATACACCCCTCCTCCTTTTTAATCTAATAATTGACCCATTTGAAAATCCTTTTTGCACTGTTTTTCCAGGGCTAAGGTTCGGGTAATGCCAAATAAACTATTTTATGATATGATTAGGGTTAGCCAACTAAAACACAATTCTTATCTGATTGTTCAATTGCATTAGTGCATATCAGAAATGTGCCTGTGGAGCTTTTTGCTCTTTAGACAAACAGACAGACTGAGTGAGGAGAAAAAACACATTAAAGAGAGTGTTTGACTGCTGGTAGCCTTAATGTTCAATTTAAGAGAGTGATTCACTAACATTAGCTGCAGCAACATCCTCAGACAATTTACCTCTTAGATAATGTGTCCACAAGCTATTGTTGAGTCTGATCAGATGTAGTTCCTGGAAATATTAATGGGAGGAGAAACTGCTTATTTAAATCATCAATTTTATCTTAGTTTTATTCCCTTTTGCATTGATGCAGACGATTTACCTGCAAAAAAGGAGAGCCAGGCTTCTACTAAACTCCCATCATCTGTGGAGTTAACATTTATAAAACAAAAGATTAGTGGACAGGACAAATCTCCCAGAGACTGTTTTATGTTCCCCAGTAAAGATAAACCCTCCCATAGGACCTATAACAATGTTTAATCCTGGAACTCATTAGTATTCCTCTGTACCTGTTATTACTTTACCAGCTCTAATCTAAAATGACTTCAGTCATAGAAATGAGCACGCCGCTCGTACACACTGATAATTTTCTGAGGGAAAATCAAAACAAAAACAACTTGGCAGCAGAGGAGCATTTTATACTAAAGCAAACAGGTCCAACAACTGGTGCTTATTTATTCATAGATGTAGCTTCATTTCCATATAAATGTGCGCGGCCTCTCCTCGCTTTGTTTGTTGTTTAGATTTACTCGGAGAAGGCAAACAAAAATCTAATTTCTTAGCAGTATTTCCTTTCCGGAGAAAGCATGTGGCCATTATGTCGCCTTGTTAGATATTCCTCCATCATCTCGGTATCTGATTTTGCAGGCTGCCATCTCAAATAATGGCGTGTGTGTTTGTGGAGGTGCTTTTGTGAGGTGGGGGTTTCATAAAACTGACTCACAGCTGTCATTGTGTTTCCACTCATTCTTGCCGCTACGTCTCTCAGGTGCACTTTTGTGACAGAAACACAAAACGGCCTACTATCTTCTCTCGCAGATGGTTTTCCTTTCTAAAATGGAACTTAAGCAGTGAATACCATAGTGAATAATAAGTTGTTTATTGAGTTATTGTGCCCAGCGGTAGTGGCGAGGGTCCACTGGGGAGCTCATGGTTACTCACATAGTAGGCCTTGTCTTGTTGTTACGCAGCATCTGAATTAGGGAGGACGTCATGGGATGAGTTGGGTTTTCTCAGATGTGATGCCAAATAGGACAGATACTGAGCAGGATAATTCTTTTTAGTTAAATGACTGTCTGCTCTGTGAGGAAAAATCACACTGAACAAGAGTGAGATTAGTTCTTTCCTAAATGTCACTGTTGTTTAGTCATTTCTGAAAATCATATGACAGCTGCACACAGCCGGAGCTGATGACTGATGCTTCCCTTCATGAGCAGTTAAATTAACGACCAAAGTGACTCATTATTAGCAATAATTTTTGTTTATTCCAATGATAAACCTTGAAATCAGCCTTCTGTATCTCTGTGGAAGTGGTTTTGTTGCCTTATCATAACCCAATTAGGGATGAATGTCCATTTAGCTTTAAGATTGATACTTCTTGAGACAATTGCTGTTATTTTCACTAAATCTGCAGCAATCAAAACTTTATATTGACAATTGATCAAAAGACAATTAGCATTTGGTCATTTTGATGATGAACACAGAGATTTATCATTTGACTCTGCAGTTCCCTTCAGCTCCATCTCGTGGGGCAACTGGTTTGGGAAGCAGGTCGCCCACTAACCAGGACATTGGAAGTTTGATCCCAGTCTGCACACTGAAGTGTCCCAGGCAGGACACTGAACTCTAAAAATTGCAGCTGACTTCTGTGCCGGCAGTGTGTGTGTGTTGTGTGATAGAGACAAGGCTGCACATAGAAGCACTGTATGAATGCGTTTGTTAATGAGTGAATGGCAAAGCTTTAACCTAAAGCACTTTGAAAGGTCATCAGGACTACAAAAGGTCTAAATAAAAATACATACCATTTATCAAACATTTTAGCATCTTTCAGCTCATTGTTTTGGTCCAGTTCATCAACCCTGTTTTCATCAGATTATGCAGAAACTACTGAGCAGATTATCATGAAACTTGGTGAAAGGATGTGGTAGGGGTCAGCGAAGAACCTGATCCTGGTGGATCCAGGAATTTCTTTTCAGATTCTTTCACATTGTGTGATAGAACACTTTTGACATTTTGACAGATTTCCCAAGGGATAATTCATTGATTTCATATGAAGCCCACTGATATTTATGAGTTTGTGAATTTGTTCAGCTTGATTGGATTTAAGGGGATTGTTGGGCCATAGCAGAAGTATACGCTCTGAGATTTCTATTTGCAGCTGTTTTAGTGGAAAAGTTTGAGAAACCCACTGTGCACTACCTGCTCAACACCAAACAGCAGAAAGACGCAGTTAGATACAATCTGGTGAATGTAGGCCTTCTTCACACATGATTTTTAGTCCTTTTTTATACTCACTGACTCATATTCACATTCAAATGTGTGCATCACTTTAGCTAAAATAACCTGTGGGATCTCTGTTTAAATCTATATTAATACCTCATAATGTATTTGTTATCTATGTTTTTTATGAATAATCAGATTTCACAAGAAACAAAGGTTACAACTGCAAATTACAGTATAGAAAGTCAGGCAGTTCTGGGTTTGAACCTGACGGCCGAATATGTGGGTTCTCTCTGGGTACTCCAACTTCCTCACACAATCCAAAGTAAGGTAGCAATCGGTGGCTCTATCTCACCCTGTGATAGACTGGTGACCTGGTCAGGGTGTACCCTGACTCTCAAAGGAGTCGAGAGTCGTATAAATGATGGATGGATGTGTGGTTGGAGTTGAAAGTACAATATTTGCTTCTTGAAGTAGTAGTGGAGTAGAAGTAAAGAGAAGCATAACATGGAAATACCCAAATAATACTTAGACGTCAAAATTGTTAGTGAATAAGTAAATGTAATTTGGTACTTTCCATCAATAGTGGTCTCCTGGATGTGAAAATAAGCAGTAGGTTGCTGTTCATTCTCTAATTAAGAATAAAAAAATGTTAATATAATATGATAATGGGGATTTTCCAGTAACAGCAAAATTAATACATACTTTTAGATTGAAGCAGGTGATGAGGTCTTTATTTCTTCTTAAGTTTTAATGTCATGACCCCAAAGTCTTCAAGGATTGTAATTTATAAAAAAGTACGTAGTTAGCCATGAATATAAGCCTTCATACAATTTACAATCCTTTTATCGACCAGCATTCTGTTTGTCTCTGATTTCCTGCAGTGATCATGAGGCTGATATGGAAGTCCGTGGACAAGATGAGGTGTTTCAGGAAGAGGTCAATGTTCCCGTTTCTTGGCTTCCTCATCACCTTTCTGCTATTTTTTAACCTTTACATGGATGGTGGATATGTGCTGGTAGGTTTCCCCCATTATCAGATATGATGAAGCTCAAATGTGTCTGTCAGATGTGTGCTCTCATTTCGCTCTCGTGTAATTTTCTTGTAATCCTTGTCTTTATAATTCTAGGAGGCTGAAAAAAGACGGCTGGGGGAGACACTGATGCATCCTGCAAACTCTGAAAGATATGTCCACACATTCAGAGACTTATCCAACTTCTCTGGGACCATTAATGTGACTTATCGCTATCTTGCAGGGACTCCTCTGCCACGGAAAAGTAAGTGTCTCTACCAAAGAGATACTTGTTTGTAGTTAGGTTCTGAGGTCTAAACATTTCATCTAAAGCAACAAGAAATATATAACTGACTTGAGTGTTTTCTGTCCACAGAGTATCTTACCATTGGTTTGTCATCTGTCAAGAGGAAAAAGGGGAATTATCTTCTTGAGACCATCAAATCCATCTTTGATCAGTCCAGTTACGAGGAACTGAAAGAGATAGTGGTTGTGGTCCACCTGGCCGACTTTGACCTGGCCTGGTGTGAAAACCTGGTGCAGGAAATCACCAGGAAGTTTGCTCACCACATCATATCCGGACGCCTCCTGGTGATCCAGGCACTAGAGGAATATTACCCATCGCTGGATGGATTGAAAAGGAACTATAACGACCCGGAGGACCGTGTCCGTTTCCGCTCGAAGCAGAACGTCGACTACGCGTTCCTCCTCAACTTCTGCACAAACCTTTCTGACTTCTACATGATGTTAGAGGACGACGTGCGATGCTCCAGGAACTTCCTGACAGCCCTGAAGAAGGTGATCACTTCCAGAGAAGGCTCCTACTGGGTGATGCTGGAGTTTTCCAAGCTGGGCTACATCGGGAAACTGTACCACTCCAGAGACCTCCCACGTCTGGCTCATTTCCTGCTCATGTTCTACCAGGAGATGCCCTGTGACTGGCTCCTCATCCACTTCAGGGGTCTGCTGGCCCAGAAGGACGTGATCCGGTTCAAGCCCTCGCTTTTCCAACACATGGGCTACTACTCATCTTACAAAGGAGCGGAAAACAAACTGAAGGACGATGACTTTGAGGAAGACTCCATAGACATTCCTGACAACCCCCCTGCCAGCCTTTACACAAACATCAACGTCTTTGAAAACTATGACGCAACCAAGGCTTACAGTAGTATTGTTGATGAGTATTTTTGGGGGAAACCTCCCTGCACCGGAGATTTCTTTCTCATAATCTTTAATAAATCAACTAAAATCAGCAGAATTAAGATAGTTACAGGTACAGAGGATCGGCAGAATGACATTCTTCATCATGGAGCTCTGGAAGTGGGACAAAAGTCTGTGGAAAATAAACAGGGAAGACAGTGTTCATCATACATCACATTAGGGGAGTTTAAAGGTGGAAACATTGAGGTTAACAATGTGTACCACAAGATCGGCTTTGACATTGAGTGTGTGCGAATAGTAATTACTGCCAATCAGAAAGAGTGGCTCATCATAAGGACTATCAGCTTATGGACGACGCAGCCTTTGAGTCAGTTAAAGAAGTAACAGAGGATGTTTTAAAATGATCATCATCAGTTTAGTGTTAATGATGGTTGCACTTCATTTTGGACCACTGCTGTTTACTGGATCTAAAACAATCCATATTTTTCTTGGGTTGTTCATTGATCCACTGTACTGTACTGTACTACTGTTTTTATTGGGATGTATCAGAATTACCAACATGTACAGTGTGGAGGCTTTATACTCATGTTAATTTTCAGAAAAATCTGTACATAAAATTGTTCACACCTGGTTGGTATCATTTGTCGTTCTTTCTAAGCATTTAAATGGAAATTCCTCAGAACCTGAGCTTAAAAAACAACAAGCTTCTTATATATGTGATCATAAATTTGAAAATGAATGAGGAGGGATTCAGTTCTGAGGTAAATATCTCTTTTTACTTCTAAAATTTACCCAATATATGAATATTTCTATATCCATATACTGTATTTTGTTAGAGTGGATTGTGAGAGCAAGCATCAACCTGATGACAATGAAAAAAATGTCATATCTTATCCAAAAGTGTGATCATCTCAATGTGTGCGTAAAAGACAAATCTGCTGTGGAAGGTGACCCTTCTCCTACAGGTCAACAATGAAATTTGAATAATCAGTAGGAACAGACGAGCTCAGCATCAGAAAAACGACTTCTCACTGTGATCTCTGTTCCTCTCACCAAACTGTTACATTTCTTTCATGATTACGCGTTGAGTGCATAGACTGTATATTAAGAGGTTAAGTGTTTTTTTCACTTGGTTTTTGCTTCGTATTCTTTGCTGCCATCTTTTGGTCAATTCATGGCTTGGCACGGAGGGAACTTCTAGCAAAGATGAGTGAAACAATGACAAAATGTAATAAAATGTCCTGATGATTGAAAGTAAATGAAACAATACCTCCTATAAACAGCATACAATTTCCAGAAAGAAGCAAATTGCTGTAATACCTGCCAATTTTATCTTTATGTAAAGGTTGTAAATTAACTAGTGATGTCTTCTTATGCACTATTACGGGCCAATGTGATACATTATTAATAAATGCAATAGTTTAATTGAATAGATTTCATTATTACATCATAAATTAAAGTTATGCTTCAGCTCTTTTAAAATTGTCATAGCTTAACAAGAAAATGTAAGTTATTTACATAGATGCTTGGCTTAACTTAATTTACTTTAACTCCAAACAAAAGTACTTAATTCAAATAAGAATTAAAATTACTATTGCCAAAAATATATGACACTTGACCTCTGCTCAGTAAATCTTTGCTGAACTTTATGCAACTTCAATTAACATTGAAACTTGTTTCAGTTCTGTTTACACAGAGTAAACACTTGATATTTATAATGTGGGATGAGCAGACGTACAGATGGTTTGTAAGTGACTCCTTGTGTCAAGTCAAGTAAGTTTTATTTATATTTGACCAAAGCCACACGAAGCAAATTTTTTCAGTGCTGAATTTTTATGGGATAACATCATTCATATATTTTTTATCATGTAACACCTGAGTTCTGAGATCAGATGTAATAAGATATTTTCATACATTATATATTACTTATTTAGCCACTATGAACATACTTTCTAAGTTTATTTGTCATCCCATCCATATCTGTAAAACCCATACAGTGAAATATATAAAAGAAAAATATAATTTATCACATATATTCCTCCTTAAATAGACGAGGAAATATGTGTGCAGTCGTATTACATTTTTGAATAATTAACTTAAAATAATCTTTAAAAAGCAAGCAAAGTTGGAGTTCATTTTGTTTACCCTACATTTGTGTATATACAATTTAACCAGGCAATATCAACGAGTTATTGTCCAAATTAAAATATGTATTTACTGCCTTGCAGTTATTTTCAATATTATCATTGCTTGTAAAATAAAATATGATCAAACGGAGTTTGTATATGTGCAATGATAAAATACATGTGTAACAGATAAAGATTACATAAGCTTAAACATTGTGCAAAACTTTGATAGGCGTTGTTTATGTCAGCAACGTAATCTGTCACGTCATCAAACAGCGACTGAGTGTCGCCAACCCAAACAGAAGCCACAGCAGCAGAGCTGGTTTTGAACTTCTCCCTCTGGTGTTGACAGTTTGGTAAGAAAGCTGTTTCTCTTTGGTTTTCTGACCCCACACGGTCACACCAGTGTTCCTCACCTTTACAGCCTGCTCTTCTCTTCCACCCCGAGGCTCGTCGAGTGCTGAGTTTGATGCTAACCGACGCTTTTCTGGTTAGCCAGCGGTTATTAGCGCTGTTGTTATGGTGGGAATGTCTGTTGTGACAGGAGCTTGAAAGAAGGATTATCCTTTACTTGCATGGTGTTTTTAAAAAGTCACTAGATTCTCACTAAGCCACACATCTACTGCTGTTATTGGCTGAAGTGACGACAAAGTTGTTCCACGTCCGCAGCGTTAGCATCCTTGTTATACGATGCTAATAATCAGGCTAATTCAGGTCGCGTGCACTTCCTGTGACTTTAAATGATGAACTTATGACGCTACTAATGACCCGATCTGTTGTTGTTATCTTCGCCTGACATGGTTGCTTTATATTTTTAAGTGAACAATAGTTTCTTAAAGCTTGGTAATATTTTTACTTTTCCGAAAAAATTAAGTTTTAATACACTAGTGTAAGACATGCTTGCTGTTAATCACCCTCCACTGTTTTTTACACGGACACACTGACCACTTTATTAGGAACACGCGTATACCAGTTTATTTTCCCACTTATTATTCTGTGGTGGCATGCAGAGCTAGGGCTGGAGGATATGGCTGAAAAGTTTATCAATATAAAAAGGTTCACATCAGTTGATTGATAATCATAATAGATATCATTATTGTATATATTGTGTAATAAGTGTTGGGACTGGTTTTTCTGAGTGATGGTTTCTTTAATGAATGATAAACAGGTAAACATATTTAACATATTTTAAAAAATGTGTGAGTATTCCAGAAGCTATCGATGTGGTATTTTCACACAGAATACCACACCTATATGAGTGTTGTTGATTACCATGCGCATCACGTTGTGGTTACAGTTTACCATCTTCTAAGGACTATTACCAGAATGATGCAGAAGTCATCTGGTTTCATAAGATGACAGTGAGTTTAGTACACTTTTCCTCAGTCACCAAATCTGAAATCAATAGAGCACCTTTAGGGTTTGGTCAGACAAGAGATAGGAAGCGTTGATGTGGAGCAGAAATCTCAATGGAAAGTTTACATCATCTACTGAATCAATACCACAAATAAATAACTGAGGCTGAGTAAAGGGAGGAACCGCCCGCGCCTAGTATAATTATAGTGTTTCTAATGAAGTGCTAGTGACGGTGAGTGAAAGTGTCCTTCATAGCCTGCAGTAACGTTAAGGTGTAAACACGTTTTTGAGAACTCTATGTGGACAGATGCCCCTCTCAACAAACTCTTGTGCTTGTTTGGCTGGGGGATCTTCACACAGCAGCCAACGTTTCACTAACATGTGCTTCCAGCCTGGTTTGGCGAAGATCCTGTTCAGTTTCTTGCACAAACCTGGTGGTGTGGAAGAATTCTACCAGCCTGCACACAACATTGACCTCAGCCACAATCACTGTAAAGTTTGGTTTATTTAATTTTCATCAGAAAATGTTAAAATAAATAGTTGGTCAAGTTTAAACTGCCTCATAAAACTAGTTGATCCAACCATGGTAATTTCACTTGAGCAGAAACAAGACAAGTCTGGATCAAGCTATTAAGTCCCAGCTTTTCTCTCAGGTGATTGTAGGATTTAAAGTCTGATGGTATGGTTAGTCATAGCCATGTAATGCTGTCACGTGTCGTCAGGCTGAGTAAATTTATGACAGCTTATCTTGGCTAAATACTACTATAGGAATCTTAATGAAAATGTTTACACATTCACTGTAATGTTAACAGTCAAATAGATTTTGCACTTGTTTTAACCTCTACTGTTTTAGTATAGCTTTACATTTGGTTCACACTGGAGCAAAATGGTCTCTCATAACATGAAGGTGATTCTATAAGACACAGCAGCTGAGCTCAGACACGTTCAATACAACTTTGTCATTGCACAAAGCACCAGTGATAAGACAAAAATACAATTAGACATCTCAGCAGATGTGCAAAGTAAGGAATAAGTGCACTGTTGTTAGCATATACAAATAGAGGTGATCACAAACAAACTGTCCAATCTGGATTGTGAAAACTGACCCTAATTTCTTTATTTGCTTCTTGGCTCTGCAGAACTGAATGAGGTGCGGTCCTCTGCCTTTGCTGTTTTGTAAGTGCTGCTGCTGCCGGGATGGGCCAGCAGATCTCAGGTCAGTCGGTGATGACCCGTCTGCCTGAGAAGCTGGTGAAACACGTCGGCCTGGTGCGTGACAGTGGCTACCTCAACTATGAAGAGTTTTTGGGACGAGTGGCCGAGCTTAATGACGTGTAAGTCTGTAAAAGTTCAATGCTTCCAGCACATGCAATTTCGTAATATTCGCCGTCAATCATTCAAAAATAGGTTGTACATTTTTATTGTAGTGGAGGTCAGTGGGATACATGGCAATGACTGAATGAGAGGGATGTAAAGATGGACCTATGTGACCTTAATTACATCACAAAGGATACCTGAACCTGGATGTTTTGTAGGATTTGTCATTTGTACTTTAGGTTGTTCCAATTTGAGAGCTAAACCCCAGAGCTGCAGCCCTATTATATCAGTGGCACATTTTATTCCCCTGATCCATTAGGCCCAGCTTCTGCCAGTTTAATTTTAGCTTCCCTGCCTTCAGAGACAGTAGGACTGCAGGATAATGTGGTTAACGTGAGCTAGTCTGTGCTGTTCCAAAAAATATTCAATAATATGAAATGAAACATTCATTACTTAATCCCATATATAGTTGAGGGTGAGGTTGGGGCTGGATACTTTCCCAGTGTTAGTCTGTTATCACCTGTAGTTAAGTGACTTAAATATGTCTTAGACACTTTATTGTGTTGTACCTTTAATGTGAATTGATCAAATATATTTTTTTATTAGTTTACTTTATCATTATCGATTTTTATTTTAAAATGTTTGACAAAGGGGCAGTTTCATCTCTTTAAAATTAAATTTCGACAGAAATTATACTCAAAGTGAAAAAGTCTGAAAACTCTCTGAAGCCACTTTATGTCCAGGGCTGATCTGCAGAGTCCGGATCTGTACAATTTCCAATCCTTTGCATTTGATATGTGTCTGACAGTGCCAGCAGTACAAACACAAGCAATCGCCAATCTATCATTCAGCATGGCCAAGAATGATATGAAAATTTTGCACATACCTACTCTTGTCCTCTGGATCTCTCTCAGTACGGCCAAGCTTGCTGCCGGACAGCAGAAGCACCTGCTGTTTGAGGTGCAGCCAGGATCTGATGCAACAGCCTTGTGGAAGGTGGCCGTCAGGATCGTGTGTACCAAGGTGAGACCAAATGTCCTTCTGCACACACATCACACGCCAACCATGCACCGTTTCATTTTGGATGGACAAAGAGACAGTTGCCTTTGAAACCGTGTGGCAAAGTTTGCACAGGGATATTTCTAATGTTTGTGCCAGTTTAATGTCAGAAAGTCAGACAGATTCATCAGATTGGAAGAAGACTATTATCAGACAGATGTCGCTTTTTTCAAAAGCCTCATTAGAAAGATTTCTTATATCAGTCAAATTCAAACAAAATAATATATAGTTACATTATACAATACACTTGCTCAATGGAGTATTGAGTTTCAATGACCTCACATTCCTTCCCTCTATTTCCTCTTTTCCATATAGCGCTGCTCACTCCAAGGTGGAGATCTCTTCTGTTATAATGACAAGTGTAAACTAGAATTGCAGCACTGCGGTTGTATGCCTTCTCCAGATTAATATGAGGTCACTCTGATCTTTAGTATTCATGTGTCAAATTAAATCACAAGTAGTTCAAGTAACAACTGATCAGAAGTTGAAGAAATTCCCTCAAGTCAGTAAAATCATGTTCAATAGTCCAAATCTGTGTTTTTTTAAACCACTGTGACCTTGACATTTGAGCTTTGACCACCAAAATCTTTTTAGTTCATCGTTGAACCTAAGTGAATATTTTTACCAAATTTAAGGAAATCCCTTCAAGGCATTCTTGAGATATCGTATTTACCTTCAGTAACTGTCACTATCCAGTGGGAAGGCATACAAATGTTTTGATTCAATACAATTAATCCGTGGCAGGACAAAATAGAATATGGCGGGCTGCCACAGTCTAGATCAGGGGTCTTCAACATTTTTCAGGCCAAGGACCCCCAAACTGATGGAGAGATGGAGCAGAAACCCCCTACTATACATATTGTATAAAATTGTGTTTTATATTAAACTGGTCCTAGTGCCCTGTATAAACATAGCTACCCTGTTATTGTGCATTCAATACAAAGCCATCAAATAATACACAGGTTCATATATTCATGTTGTTATTATTGTCTGTCGCGGAATGTGTGCATTGCTGACTGAAAGATAACGTCTTCTACCTCCATTTATCCGTTGGCTACAATATGTTGGATTCATGTTAATGTGTATTTAAAGAAATTTATATTTGTAGGAAAAAAATTGTCTAATCAACCAAAAATTTCACGCACCCCCTGTTGAAGACCTCTGGTCTAGATAATTAATAGAAAACACTAGATCATATTGTGTCTATTTTCTCTCTCTTATGTAAGAAGTTGTAATCCACACTGAAAACTTTTAAAACTATAAAAAGACCCTTTGAGTAATGTGACTCTCCCTCCTCTCAGATCAACAAGGAGAATGGTTCGTTGGAAGCATCGCGGATCATGAACCTGTACCAGTTCATCCAGCTGTACCGTGACATCACCAGCCAGGCTGCTGAGGTGCTGTCTGCAGAGGGCGCCAGCCAAGGCCCGTCTTGCCAGCTCCCTTCCACAGGCTCCTGCCAGGCCAGCATGTGGATGGGCAGGTCAGTGACTTGATCCTTGTCAAAGTATTTTACCACTATTTAATATTTTGACATTAAACCGTTTGATTTTAACTCCTTGTTTCAAGTGATTCTTTAAAGACTCCTTGTGGAGAAATGCGACATAAGCTGTTGAATGCAGGCCCTACTTGACAACACCTACAAAGGCTTTTTAAGGTTTTGAATCAGCTGTGTGTTGTTGTGCTTTTAGTCAGGAAGACTAATGACTAGTGTTGTATAAAATATCACAATCCACCATTTTATTCGTGTTGACACTTCGATTAAGTTTGCAAGTGCCATATGCCTATACATTGAGATAATGTATGACAGTGGGACAGTGTGTGAGTTTTTTTGTGTAGGGCTTTGCTTCCATTCTCTGCATAACAGTGGGCGTGCTATTTTAAGCTCTCATGGTAACAACAAGAGCAGAGGCTGCAGCTACAATCGCTCCTGCCGACCCTCCATGGCTTTGTTGACAGATGCATAATATGCCATTATTTTAATTTCTTAGCTGACAGTCTACCATTATTCAATGCAATAACTTGTGAACAGAGGGAGAGGTTGTGACCATATATCTGGCAACTTGACAGTAGTTGTCAATAATTATTTCTATAATCAGCAAATGTGCTCAGTGGAGTGCAGATGTCTGCCAAGGTAATGTATTAAACACTGATGTCTGATTTCAAATGTAGACTGTCAGAAAAATCGCATAAACTGTCATATAAATTTATAGGGGACCTCGGATGACTTTGTACCAGGTTAAAACTTTAACAAGACAATGCTCTTGATCTTATTATGTACAATAATTAAGATATTTAATCCTGAAGCACAACTGTTTCAGGATTGGGGCAGACACACATTATAGGCGCAGTATCTCGGGTGCTGTTTTACCCAAAATATTTAATAAAGATATATGAAAAAAGAAGAGCCCTTTGGAAAGACTAAGCCTGTGTGTGTATGTGTATGTTTGAAACCAAAGTTTCAGGTTTTCAGTGAGTTTGATACAGTTGGGTATGGTGTCAGCTCAGCTCAGGCTGTGACACACGGTGCATTGACTCCGGGGCTTTATCTTGACCTCAGAAAGAAGCAGGCACACACCTGGGCCTTTTAAAATAAAAAATAAACTTTATAACAGAAGGTAAAGACGGACTGTATGGTTCCCTGTGCTGTGTGCTGCAATTATAGACATGTTTCCAGTTTAAAACATGAAATGTAATTAATTGTCAAAAACATAGATTTATATGACACTGAATGAGAACAGACTCCCTCTTCTATGTTCTCTCATTCATTTTGCCATACTTCTCCTAATGTGAGTTATTTAGGAGTTACATATTGAAGTCATAATGTTTTTACTCTGACACTACTAATCACCACCTTATACAGCCCAATCTAAATTAACTCTATTGATGACATTGACTTGCAGTTTTAACTATCCTGGGGTTTGGGTTCACACCAGAAACAATTTTGCTCAACCACAATATAATGATTTCAGATAAAGTTGTAATAATTATTATTTTATTGATTAAATGAGCAAGTGTAATGTAAAATGGGTCAACCATAACTTTTGCCACTCTGAGGTTCAGCTTGCTTTTTTTGGTTTTCAGGCCCCCGTTTTCTAAAATGGATTGTTAGCCATAGGAAGAGTTTTGGGCAGGCTGATTGAGTGTATGTCTCAATTTCCATTCATTTTTATAACACTGAAAGATATTTGTCTTTGTTTGACAAATCCCCAGCCAGCAAAGCATTGAAATTCATCTAACAAAGAGCATTTAGTTCACTAATAACTTATCCGCTGCTCAGAAGTGAAAAACACCTTATGTCTTGGAAATAATTCAAAGTTTACCCCTTTTTCTTTGTGTTTCTGCGCAGAGTGAAGCAGCTGACTGATGAGGAGGAGTGTTGTATCTGCATGGATGGGAAGGCCGACCTCATCCTGCCCTGTGCGCACAGCTTCTGTCAGAAGTGCATTGATAAATGGTAAGATGACAGAAAAACCTTTAGTTTGGTTCAACAGTTAATCTATTACTTTGTAAATCATTTTATTTTCATCACTGAACAGTTTTCATCTCTTGTGATACACACGACAAATGGTAATTCTTTTCCTGCAGGAGTGGGCAGAGCCGAAACTGTCCGATATGCCGCCTGCAAGTGACTGCTGCCAATGAATCGTGGGTAATGTCTGATTTTCCCACAGAGGATGACATAGCTGGCTATATCCTCAACTTGGCTGATGAGGCAGGCCACCCACACAGGCCTTAAAACACTGTACCAATAAGATCCTAGATAAGGGACATTGACCCGTATCAAGGAGACTTCACTACACAAAATGTCACTTTTTAATGAGGCAGAGATTTTTTTTCTCTTTAATAGCTGGCAATGCAGAGGAAGCCCCTTTGGTTCCCTAATCTTTACGTTCTGACAGGTTTGGAACATGAAACCAGTAACCAATCATTTAACGGGTTCCCTCTTTCCAGCAGACGTCTTTAAAATTAATCCGCAAAATATCCTAAAAATGGCTCTTATCTAACTGTAAATCACCAGTATTTTTCTAAAAAATGTGGACACAATTTAGTACTAATTGAGGGAAATGGAGATGGTCTTGCTGGTGTTGTTGAGATTTTGCTTGTTCTATCTGTGAGGGAAAATAAGAAATAATGTAGTAGGTATGAAAAAAATACTTCTATCAACTGACTGAAATATAACTGTGAGGTCTCTGAAGTTTTATCGCATGTAGCGTTTTATTTGTTTATCATCATTCCTATCGGTTTGAGACACAAAACTAAGAAATTTCCAAAGCGGATGGAAAGTACAGATTAGCCGGAATTTACCATATATATATATATATATATATATATCAGCGAGGAAAGAATACCCTGTTGAGCTTGACAATATATATATATATAAATTATTCAATCGATCTATGATTCATGGCCTTTGAAAGATAAATCCAAATATGGATTTATCTGTTTGTCTTTCTAGATAACTGAGATAGAGGATATTAGTTTTTTTAAGCAGGAAATTGTGATTTACAGCTAAATGCCAGCTAAATTGTAGAGCATTTTGAGTAAAGTTTTCAGGAAATTAGCTGTAAAATATATTATCCATAAAATAATGTGTTAACACTCGACTCACTTAAAATTCCAGGATGCTATTTGTAACCCATGTATTGTAGATGTGGTGCTTTATGTGATAATTTACAGTCTAAAGTGAAAATTCTGTATTTTCAGTATATTATAATAGATATAATAATCAAATTTAACTCACAGAATAACCAGGAGCACAGCTCTTACAGCTCAAAAAACATTAGGTCCAGACAAACTAGACACTTTAAAATATGAATGCTGATCTGAGGTGAAGTTTTCATGTTAATATCATACAAAAGAGGTGAACTCATATCACCTCTCATATCAAGGGAGGGCTGATGAATATGATTCCTCGCAGAGATTTGATTGAAATGTTTGATACCACTCTTATGTCTGTCTTTGGTTACCTGACAACATCTCAGAGCCAAGAAATAGTCTGGTCCACAACATAAAACAGCCAACTGACAAGGTTCTATTGTAATTTTTATATGGATGTGTTGATAAGTGAGCTTTAGAGATGCAGGCTGGAGCTGTCTGTGTAACTTACCAATTTGAGAGTGGGGTCGATCTTCTCATCCGGCTCCAGCTGATAACAAATAAACATGTTTCCTGAAATGTAGAACTTTGGCTTCATGTGCAAATCTTAGACACTGACACGCAACTTTTTCCTCCAGAGTATCTGGTCGAACAGTAAAGCCAAATGTATTTTGCACATATAAAACTGATATGTAGTCTGTGTTATGTAACCCTGCATGTTTATACCCCAGATGACACGCCGTATAAGCTGTCATGTGAACATGTTATAAACTGATGCTCTGATCCACCTCGGACCTGACTCTGGGTGCAAGACTTATTAGTTTTACATGATTGTAATAACTTGGCTAGCTGTACTGTCTTTTTTACTGCTGGAATTAACCACTAATTGTGATTTTTGCTGTTCTCATCTTTAAATGTTTTATAGTATATTTTTTCCATTAAATAATTATACAATATTAAGATTATTTTATTGAAAGTGCTGGAGTAGTACTGTTTTTTCATATTTCCAAAGCTGTTTGTTTGCTTTGATTTGGCATGCCATTAATTCAGGATTTATTGAGACGGCCAGCTTTTATTGACTCTGACCTCTTATAGGATCACAGTAATGCAGAACATTTTCTTTTCCAAATGAGTGAAATCACAGGAAGCACCTTTAGTAAAGTGGTTGTGATTAATGTGAAGTGGATTCCATGCTGAAGTATTTGAAGAAATGTGAATATGTATCAACCTAATTTGAATAAGATTCATACATTTATGTTTTAATAAAGTCTGATGCTTTATTTAAAGATGTGGAATAAATAATTGCTAATAGTTTTGTTGACTGTGTCAAATTTGCATTTGATTGCATTACATTTAGAAAAAAAAATTCCCAGCATGAGACAATAGCTTCAATATAATTTTACAAAAATCTGACATAAGAATTTGAGACAGTAGTCATTTACTATGTAGCATTTTATTTCTCTTCTGTTAAAAGACCAAAAACATGATTTCCTATTGCACAAGAAGTATTTTTGGTTGTTGATGCTGACAAATCGCACCTTAAAACCTGTAGCTCTCTGTCAGTGTATGTGCACTACAACAGCAGTTGATTTTATCTCTGTGGTGTAGAATAGAATATATCTGATGACACTGTAATCTAACTTCAGTTAAAATGATGTTGAGGTGTTTTTCACCAAATGAATCAAGAGTTTGACCAGAGGCCTTCTGCTCTGCAGGCGAACATGACTGGGTGGTCTGAAGACAAATTTATAAAAAAAGATGTTTTTAAAGTATGAATGTTCCATTAAGTTCCAAAGTCATGTTTCATAATTCCAGTATATAATTCCAATATATGACTAATATTATTCATTTATTGCATCTGAGCCTACATTCGGTACATTCTATGTAAATGTCTTTGAATATGCCCTAATCACTCAACCTGCTGTGTAATGTAATGTTGAATTCAAAAGGTGGAAGCATCGTCCTTTAACTTTACTGATAGCTGTTCTGGAATCATTGGAGGCATTTCATTTACAAAACTGAATGGAAGGTGTCTGTAACCTGGTTTTGTTCTCACTGACTGTATAATCCTTAATAAAGAGGTACTTGCTTGTTTGCACTTCCAAGAATTTGTGTTAGGATGGATTTAAAGGTTGACAACATTTAAACTTATTTATCCATCTCAAGCATGCAAAGAGAATTGTGTGCGATTAAAAACCTAAATGACTCAATGTTCCACTTATTAAGCATTCAAGCTATGTGCTATATTATTGTTATTATTATTGCCTTTATTTCTTACATAGTACCCCAGTGTTGTACAATTATGTTTCACATAACACCAGGATACTAATCCTCACAGTCCCTTTAATAAAATCCAGGGATCATAGTCTGTTATAATAATGAAATGACATTGACAGACGGATGTCCCTGCCTGTGACTTTGACACAAGGACACTTTACGAATAACAATAACTTTACACTTTGCACAATCCCTCCCTCTTACTGTGTATTAAATATTTGAGTTTGGTATTTTCTATTCTATATTTTACGTTCTCTATATTTATAATTGCACAAACACACCACTGCAAAGTCCATGTATGTGTAAACCTGCTGGGCAATAAACCTGATTCTGAAATTATATGAATTATTGTATACATCAAATATACAAGGTAAGAACTTGCTTTTGAATACATTTCTTATCAGTATTAAAAGTAAAATACTACTGTTTATTTAACTTAATACAAGAATAGTTCAGACTGTCCCATTAATAATGAAAGCCGCAGATGATGCAACTGAAAACCCTGTCAAATTAATGCCCGAGTGTCAGCGGTGGCCTCCACGTCCCTTGTAAATGTTTCTTCACCTGTGATGCTGCTGCAAGAGGGGTCCAATGTTACCTGAACAGGTAAAGTTGTATTTTAGTCACGTTACACCCTAAAGACAGGGAAGTATCGTAATGGAAATGTACTTAATAACTTCTTTGTTTATGCTTACAGCAGACGTTTCCATCTAGGGTACAGCTCAACATAAACTTTATGATGCACCCACTTTCTAGCATGTGAGCCCATTGTCCATGTCTTGATCCTGACATCACTTGAATTCTATAGTGACCTTTTTGTTGCACTCTGGTTTACTGTGTCTGTCCTTGGTTGAAGAACTCAGCTGACTGCAAAACACCTTAATTATACATGATACTATTTCCTCTCAAACACCTTTAGGATGCAGCCTATAAGTCACACCTTTACAGAGTATGCTCCACACACAGAACAACCCCATCACCCCCCTGCCCTGCGTGGTTTGGGGTCAGGAGGTAACCCACACAGAGACACTTCACTTTTCATCTCTCTTGCAACCTCCACCTTGCCTGTGTGATCCTTTCTGCAGAAAGGTTTTACAAAGACAACTTGTCTCAGAACCTCGTTTGTTGACCACTTTCCACCACAGTACTCGCACCTGGTGGTTTACTCAGACGTTCACTTCCTCTCAGGTCAGTTTATACTTTAAATATTCGTTTAGAAAGCTTTTGAGCAATGAATACATTATTATTTACTTACTCTGAAAGCTAAAGTCAAGCTTACTATAAGCATCAGCTATTAATCAGGGTTTCCGGGGTCACTAACTTGTTAATTGATTAGCATAGCAAGCTAACTGCAGGTCCTAGGCTGTGCTACAGACAGTAGTGAGAGTACAAAAATTCTAACTTAAAAAAGGGTTCTTCTGTCAAACTTGCGGCAGATAAACATATGATCTACTGATTATTCTTTTGTCTATTATCTCATTTTCTGCCCAGAAGGGTTTAATCCAGTCCACTCTAGTCAGTCCTTAACTCAATTATGGACTGACACCATTGAAAAGAGGTCCCGCTTCAGTCTGGAAACTACTGGTAAGTAAATTATAATAACAAGCAGAAATCTTTTAATGATATCTTGTACATGTTCCTAAGACTGAATGGTATCAATCAATCAATCAAATTTTATTTGTATAGCCCATATTCACAAATCACAATTCGTCTCATAGGGCTTATAGGGTATGTTGAGGTAGCAACAGGTGTCAGGTCGGACACACACAAATTCAAAGGTATGCCAAAGCTATGTTATTATGTTCAGATCTTTATTTTACATGTTAAAAACTAGGAGATATTACAAACATAAAAAAAATATTTCTAGTTACACACAAAGTTTATCAGACGTTTTTGATTTGATTACACCTGATTAGTCTGAGAGTATCTCCCTGGGCTCTTGTTCATCTGACAAAATCATGCATTTATAAAATAATTGTGAAAAGGCAAATCGGACTGCTGCCTTAAATTATTAGTTTTTTAAAAATTGAAATGGATGATAGGTTTGAAATCTCATGATTTGAAACATGCATCTATGTGAAAGTGACACAAAACAAAACAATAACCAAACTTGTAATTTTGGGAAACTCAGTGGAAATAATTTGATATGCTGCTTCTTAATGTGTCCATTCCCGAGGCACAGGCACACAAATACATGAATGCAAAGTGAATATCACTGGTCAAGGTTTACCAAAGTTGAACTCCATGTTATGCCAGGCTGCGGATTTGCTTTGGCCCAGGAAGCAAAGTTTTTTTTTTATCTCCTTACTTGCACAGATTGGAAGTGAACAGGAGGCAAAGGTTCATCCCTGCTACAGCCGCGTATGTGTGACTGTGCCCTACTTAGGTTTTCTTGTGTCTAAAATGTAAATAGATATCACTCTCTTCAAAAGGAAATAAATTCTATTTTAGTAAAATGAGGCACTCAGGGATTGGCAAAGTTCATAGACACATCATTGAATACAATCTTAAGAGCTTGTTTTATCAAGCTGCAGTAGTATTCCCCCCAAATGCCTGCACAAAAGTCAACGTTAAATAACATGTTTGTTATTTAACGTTGATTTTTTTTTTTTTTTTTTTGTTACTTTTTTTCTAATCTGGGTCAACAATATTTATTGATTTATTGATATTATGTGTAACCCATGCTCCGAACGTATCACGGTGCACTTTTTGCTGGTGCACTCAGTCACTCAGCTGAGCTATCGCCAACCTCCGTCTTCATTGCATCCACTAGAAAACTGAGCTCATTGCACAGAGTCTCATGGCGGTAGGCCATGCGGATTTGTGGCACATTTGTCCTCCGAATGTCGTTGCCCTCTGGTCCATCCTGTAAATAGTTGGAACCAATGAAATGTTTCTTCTCCTGTGGGTGAAAAGGTAAATAATATATAATGAGAAGTTTGCAAAATTTGGCTGGCTCTTTTTTCAGAGCAGGTAGAGCTCAGCCAATATATTTTTATAATATTTTTGGTGCTCATATGTATACTAATGACTGGCATATTCTGAGAATGCAACGTGTACTCCATCTTTACAATGCTCGGAATAGGGAGGCATGAGTACTCTCGCATTTGGCGCAGTTTTGGTTAATCACAATGTTGCTATACTGGCCAATATTAACTTATCACAGATATCAGTGTTGATGAGAAGACACTGCACTTGGATGTATTTGGGGTCCTTTAGAAGATGTTGCACGAGCGCACTGTCTCCTATGTATTTATTGTCATATCCATCAGCCCTAATCAATGCTCTTCAGGAGCACCATCATTCCTAACCAGTCACTTGTTGCTGTTTCCACACATACAGTAAGACAGGTCACAACTGTAGTTTAACCAAACAGGTGAATAGTTTGGAGCCTGGAATGATGGAATCTCACTTGTGAGAAGTCCAGCTGCCTCACAAGGTTAGTTGTCAGTTGAAACCATAGACATATACAGTAGGGTTGAAACATTGGATGTTTTTATTTTCAGCCTGCAAGTATTTACAAAACGGTCTACCTGAAAGATAAATTGTGGTTTGAAATATGTAGGAAGGATTGTCCCCCCTTTTCCACTTCCTAAAACCCAGTTCAGACAGAGAACTCACGCTCAAATGTTTATTGCAGCAGTAGAACAGGTTTAGTGTTTGGCGTCTAGGCTCCGACTTAATCACTCCATCTAATATGACTACACAGATACGATGGGAGGGAAGAGCAAGTACTTTTAAAACCCCGTCGGAGCCTACAGTTGGATGCTCGGGTGGTGGAGGGGCTGAAGCAACTGGTAGCAATACTGCAGCAAAAGTGCGAGCAAAGGGGATGATGGGAAATTTCTAAGTAGACCGTCTGATAAGGTGGGTATGTATTATAGATGGGGGTGGAGAGTGAGGAAGGTCACATGATGTATGTCACATGATTGGAGCAGCGCAGCTCGAGTGGGCTGCCTGAACTAGCTCACAGGGTTCGCTTGATTTATGTAAGTGATAGAGCAAATAGTTGAACTATACCTGGTGTGAGAGGCCGCTCTGCAGCACACTGTTCCTGGCTATCTCACACAAATCACAGGTGCTCAGCTTCCACAGCTGTCCTGCAATGGCATACTCCTCCATCAAAGCCTCCTAAAAGGGTTAAAAGCAACATTTGTATACAGGTGCTAAGGTTTAGAAATACTTTAAGTATAATTCAGGGATCAGGTGTGAATTGTGTTTCATTCAAAGAATGGATTTTCTTTAGCTCATTTGTTTCAGGTGTAGATGGGATTGGTTCAAGCCCCTGCAACCCTCAAAGGATAATTAAAATAAATTATCATTATCGTGGTTATGACCTTGGTGTAGTGGAACTGCATGGGGTCGTCTGTGGACAGAGACACACACAGGCCTTTTTGTAGAAACTCCCGCAGAGGGTTCTTGGAGTACTCCAGGAACAGGCTGTTGTTGCTCAGAGGGGACATGGCGATCGGGACCTGGGCCAGGTAGTACAGGTACTGCAAGACTGGACTCTGGAGAGGAGGACGAAGTGTTGACACCACAGTAATTTGAAATCTCCTGCTATCTCTGTTATTGGTACCAAAATGTTATTTATTTTGGCCCAAATATTGGAACAAACTATCCAACATTTGTATTGGCCCTTTTTAAGCTATCACAATGTACAGACTTCTGTATAAAACCCCAGTTAAGTATTGAGGAGTGCACCTTCTTGAGGTTGAGTCCATGGGAGATGTTGTCAGCTGTGAGAAAGGCAGAGACCAGGTGGGTGATGGAACCAGCCTCACCGCAGTGGGGACGAAACTGGAAAGTGTTCAGTCCTCGCTCCCTGGCGCGCGACAAATAATAATACAGCATAATACAGTTGGTAAAATAATATTTTAGAAACTTCACATTACCGTGTGGACCACAAAATCTAACTGTTCTGTAAATCATGTATTTTTTTATCAGTACTTTATCTCCAAGACAAAATTTGTGCAGATGAATCAATCCTTCATGTACACACATCATTTAACAGTAGGTGGTGATATTACGCTGTTACTGTATCTGCACTGCTGGAGATGAACAGCATAGGAAGACTTCACCTCCTATTTTTAAACATTATTTCCATCAGCCTTCATGGCTTTATCTTTAAATCAATACAAACTTAGCCAATACTTAAGTGACTTACTGCCTGTGCATATCACCCCCTTACCCATGTTTTCCTAGGAAACAGAAAATGGATAGTCCTCTCATGTACATGGAGACTTTCAACCTACACAACCTCAATTTCCATCCAGATGAGAACACAAAAGTGACAATACAAATGCTCAAACAAGCATGCTGGGCCAGCAAATACTATGAAATAATGTTGTGAGCTTATGTCCAGGCAAGGCCTAGGCAGACACCAGTGAGTGCTGGTAATGTATGCTGTGATGCGAAATATAGCTGCAAACTTGTAATTAGACCTAGCAGTGTTCACCAAACCTACAGAAACTTGCTTATTGCAGCCATTGTTGTTTTATTGGTGCAACAGTGGACATGTGCAAACTAAATTATGATTTCCCAAACACCCTTTTTTACATGTAGCCTCACATACACAGGAACCAGGTTTTTTTTAAATCTGCACTTTTGAAGGCATTTTTTAGAGACTTAGAGGCCCAATTATAGAGGAAAAAGTTTAAAACGTGTTTTACCAAATATCTGCATTAGTCTGGACAGGGTGTTCATGCTATTAAACTCCTCTGGAATGTTTTGCATTTTTGCTCCATGCACAAACAGGACTTACTTGCGCAGGTTGTTTAGCACCATGATGTTGGCATACATGTAGAACAGGTAGTAGGTGTAGGGAGGGTTGTCGTCTGTGGTCCATGCCTCAGGCGTTGGGCTTTTGTAAGAGAACATGTGGTCACTGTGTTTGGACTCATCATCCACACTGTCAAATCCTGTCACCTGCAGAACAGTGAAGATAATGTACCAAGATATCATCAATCAGATTTTGTTTGAATAGCCCATATTCACAAATCACAATTTGTCTCATAGGGCTTTAACAAGGTGTGACATCCTCTGTCCTAAACCCTCAGCAAGAGTAAGGAAAAACTACTAAAAAAAACCTTTTAACAGGATGAAAAGAACGTAGAAGCCTCAGAGAGAGCCACATGTGAGGGATCCCTCTCCCAGGACAGAGAGACAGTATAACTTAGCATTGTCTCTTACTTTCTTGTCTGTCTGTTCAAAGAGAGCTGAAAATTCCATTTTTGAAAAGCTTGCTGTCTGTTTCAGATTCCAGCTTCATAGTGATACTTACATATTTTAAGAAAACATGTATTTCCTTGTGCTTCTGCGGATTGACTGTTGCCTCAAAGAGGGGACGGAAAATGTTTTCCAGCATCTTAGCGAAGTGTGGTACTAATTTCTTTGACCTGAAAATGTCACTGCAAGATAAAAGGAATGGAATCAGCTTTCAAACAACATATATATTTTACTTTGTTTGCTTATTGAGAACAGCTCATTGAGTTATGTCATTTGAGTGTGAGTTATATGGCACTCTCCCTTTCTCTTGAATGTAGAGCCAGAGTTGTCAAAACTGATATTAGAAATGAATCCACTCAAGATTTTGTAAACTAAGAATGAAAAAAGACAAATATGCCCTTGCACTTGCCTAGATGAGCTTTCCCACTTTCATACACTTTCATTCTTACATGTGTTAATCTAGCCACATTTGTCTTAATGTGTAAGAGACGTGTGTGCTGTGTCTTAGTCGGCCTGTGCTATCACGGAACTTACTAGATCCTGGGAACTTGGATCATCCATCTCATGTTGGGTGAGTGAACCTTGTGTTGGATGAACCAGCTCGCCAGGCTCTCCCACTCACTGGGACAGCGTCCGTATATCGACAGACGAGGCTCAGCGTGCTGGTACTTGCTGTCCTCCAGCTCTTTAGCTACTTCCTGAAACACACACGCCAAACCACAGGATGTTTGTCATGTTTTTGATAAAGCTGAAGTGAATGTTAGTAATCACTCACTGGGTACATAACACATAATTCTGTCATATTTGTGACATTTCTACATGCTAACAAAGGAAGTGCTATTTATACTCCAAAGAAACATTGTAGGAATAATAGGCACTAGCAGTCAAGATTTTAAAATAAAATAATGGTGATTAGCCAGAGATTTTCTCAGCTTTTTTTTACATTGTCTGACAGTAAGAAGATTATAACAGTCATGTTTCATTTTGCAGTTTAGTGACAGGAACATGATTTGGCATGAATGAACCAGAAGGTATTCTAATAATCATAGCTATCACCCTGATTCTTATTATCCTTATGGGTTTTTTGAGTTTTACATGTTATTTTATCCTATTCTTTAATCTGAGCAAAAAAAGCATTTTAGAACAGATGAATGAAAACACGTGTGTGCAGAACCTTTATGTGATAAAAACTCATACTACACCTTGATGAGACGTGCAAAGTATTCTCCCTTGATGTAGTTGTCTGACTTCAAGTAGATCTCTCTCAGTTCGCTGGCTCCCACAGGGTTGTACTTTGAGTTGAACTTGTCAAACCGGTGAAATGTTTGTCTTCCCTGGGGGAATAATTTTTGAGACAGGTTGAATCTTAATGATGATCACATTTTTGTTCCAGCAAATCGACTGTGCTATTTATTTTCAAATTACACCCTGAGAACATTGCACTTAACATCAAAAGATTACATTGATTTAATTGTTGGCAGGCACGTAGTCATTATTCCTGATATACTTACTTTGAAGACCTGGTGTTTTATTGTAAACTATCCAAGGTAAACATGATAAAGGCTGTGTAGAAGCAATGCAACTGCAACTGTCTTTTTCAAAGTATTCTTACAGCGTGCACGTCCAGCGAGTCGACGGTGAGGTCGTATGGGTCCATGTGGAGCTTGTTGAAGACTTCCTTGAGTGTGATTTTCTGACTGCCTTTCTCCAAAACCACTCGATCTGCGTCTGTTTGGGATGTTTCCTTTATAAATTTCAGCAGGTGCTTCTGGTTCATGCAACCAGCAGCATGTATATGTGTGTCCACCTGAGTTGGGCATAAAGCAAACAGGGGTTTATTATATATATGTAAATATATATATATATGTATTGCTAATGTTTGTATATAGAGATAAAACCACCAACACACCTTTCTAACATTGTAGAAGTCTCTGTGGGGAACACTTTTCAGCTCTTTTAGCTCTGCCATTTCATTCATCATTTCATGTAGGTAAAATTTAGAGGCCAAGAAGTTCAACCGTCTGTGGCAGTACGTTTTCCTTTGATGCAAGACAAAAGAAAATCAGCAAAACAAAATCGAATCTTCACAGACTTATCATCTTCAGGAACTTCTTTTAGGGTCCACCCTGTCGACTTCCCCTCAGACTAGGCAAGAAAGACTTATCACACTATATCGTGAAATATTGGTGAAAATCCTACTTGATTTATTAAAGGTAAAAATATGTAAAACATTTGTGTACTCACGTCGGACCATCAGCTATCATAGCGAGGACATGGCTCAGGTCTATGGCAAATGTCTCGAGGTCGGGGTAAGGGAGGCTGTGAAGTTGTTGTTGTTTTAGGGCCTCGGCATTGTCGTAAACATGAACTATGCCATCCTTCATCTGCAGCTCATAGTTCAAGTCCTCAGGAATACCCTCCATGGAATATGGGTCCTCCCCTTCATTAGGGGTAGGCCAGATGTCTACAAGTGAAGATGAGAGAATGCTTTATGAGTGAGTTACATGGGCAAAAGCAGAATCTCAACCTCTTAAGAAACATTAAACCATTATTAGATTATCATGATTACATAAATTGTGCGCTATAATAAATGTTTATATTGTAATAAAATTGTTTAAAACAGTTTAGCACAAATAAAAATGGAAATCCTTTTTAACTCAGTTGTCCGGCATTCCGCAAGGACATGAGTTTGTAACATTTGAGTTTTTCTATATGACCGAGTTGTTTGTTATCAAATTTGTTGAATTATCTATATGTGTAAGTAATGGCATGTGAGACATGGGCTTTTAACAGCCAAGGGAGGAGGAGTAATACGTAATTCTTATGTTATAAAGAAATTAAGCAATATTGTTGATAGGGCACCTGAGACATTTTTTCTTAATCAAACATATTGTGTGCCTTTGTTATACTGATTGTTGTAATACAGTACATGTGATGGGTTACTGCTAAATAGTTGGCATAAATGTATTCATACTCTGTATGGCTTTGATTATGCTCAGTTTGAGCACAAACAGTGTGCGTGTAGGCAGGCAGGTTGGTTAGTGACAGACAGGTATGCCAGCCAATCATATCTTTTCATTCAGACTGAATTTTCTGATAGCGGCCTGGGCATGATGCCCATGTCGCCAAAACCTGGTGGATAATGGGCTCTCGTCTCTCATTCAGCTTAAACCCAAAGTATTTTCACTTCACCTCCAGCTGCTTCACTGTGTGTCTCGCTCTGTGTGAGGAAGTATGGTGGGTGGGGGTCATACAGGGCGTGTGTGTGTGTGTCAGTGTGTGTGTGTGTGTGTGTGTGTGTGTGTGTGTGTGTGTGTGTGTGTGTCATTGTAAACTGACTCGCTCTCAGACACAGAGAGAATCGACAACTTGCTAAATATCTGTGAAATTATTATGTTAATAAACATGCATGTAAACGTAAAGTTCATGGTTATATATCGTAAGTTTAGTCGATATAGTTATTATCACGTAATTATAGCTCAGCAGCGGCGGCCATAATTCTGCAGCGGCGCACCGCTAAATGCATGTAGGGGAATCACTGCAGTGCTTTTCTCTGCTCTCAGTCTGCGCTGTTGTAAACCTGGGATATTAAAGTACCATCCACACATCCTTCAAACCTTTTTGCTTCTTCCTCCATGTTTTTGTTTCTTGCCAAAAAGTGTAGTGTTGGTCAGTTGAGCTGGAGAAACTGCTACTGATCAAACAGGAAAGCTCATATTTTGGCTTGTATGAACAAAGTGTATACAAAAACACTTCAGTGTTAACTGCAGAGTTTGTACATACCTGGCAAGACTTCATCTTCCTCCTGCCACTTCTCATTTTCAGCATTGCGCAGGATTTGGGCAGTGGTCCTGGGGAAACGGTGGTAGGCCAGCCTGGAGTACTTCTCTCTGATGAACAGTGCCCCGATGAGACTCTGAGCCGCTTGCTCATAATCCTCAACTGTGATCTGGAAGTGTCATGTAAAAGTGTTCACCTTTTCAAATGGTGTAAATTCAAGTGGTTCAATGCATTAAAAGTTTTTGTTTTTTAAAGATTAGATGGAGAAGAGAAACAACTACATGGCTTTTTCGAATTACAACAGTACATTTAACGATGGCTTGATTGATGCTCTCTCAGATCCTGCCTACCTGGACATACTGGAGATATTCAACAGATTGCATTTTAACAATCACCCAATTTCATGCTTCAGCAGGATTGATTTGACCTCTATTTAGAGTTATATCATTTTTGTATATACATTTTGTCTACAGTCTTACCCTTTGGGAAAGACACATGTTGGTCAAGAATCTAGAAATTGGTCTAGATTCTAGAAAGCAGCCCTCACATGTTTGTGGTCGGTGTAGTTTTGCATTAACAGGCTTACCCCTGCACAGTAATCTCCGCTGATGGTAACTCTCTGAAAGTCCGGGAAGCTCTCATGCTCAGCTGAGACTGGGGTGAGCAATGGGGAATCCTTAGCCAGGGCCCGGTCACCACAGATTGGTATCTGTAAAGATACTGACTGCGAACGCTTCAACATGAAACTCAACCTCCTAGTAACACACAAAAAAGGGGAAAATCTCACATCTCCTCAATAACAATTTGGAGTATTTCTGTTATTTGGAATTATGTTTGTATTTCTTACTTCTTAGCAGACTCTTCAGAATGTTGCTCAGACAGCTCTTTGTGCAGCGCCCGTTCTCTGTTCTCATGCAGACCAATGGGACAGTCTTCTGGCACAGTGAACAGTGCCATAGCATCTTTGGTGTCTTCCTCCATCAGGGCCGAGGCGTAAACCTTCTCTGCTAGCAGGCGTACCCTCTCATCCACATCACTTATTGAAATTCTTGGGAAAAGCCGCGGCATTTCTAAAAGGGTCAAGTAGAATGTCAGTTTAACTGAGTCCTTGTTTGTCTTGGCAAGGAAGGCGTACTTTAAAAAAGGTTATTAAAGAAAGTGGATTTTTATCAATGATTCTGGGCACAAAGTTTTTGCATAAGTTCACAGTGAATGTTTGTTTTTCCACATACATATATATATATTGTATGTGGAATTTCAATGGAAGGACTTAGGTTGGATTGACAAGGGCTGGTTATTCCAATTCGCCGGTGAGTCTTGGCCATTCAGTCTATCGTCCTGGCACATATATGCAGCAAGCTCTAATATACACACCCAATGACAAGTACACAAATAGGTATGGGGTTGAGCCAGGTTCGGCACGCAAGCTGAGAACTGCATGCCCGGAGTAGGAACACACATGCAACAAAAACTAGTGTTACACATCTTCCAGTATGTGCATGGTCCACATGTCCATAATATGGTTTTGGAATCAGACAAACTAACAACGCATCATATTTCATCTCAACTCTCAATGTAATAAAATATGACAGCACTTAATTTAGAAATAACATCTTAGTGGTGGCAGTAAGTACAAATACCAGGATGATAAACATGAGACGTTGAAAGGAGTTTGAGGTGAGGGCCCCCCCCTCAATGGGGGGCAATGAACTTGGCACGTTTTGCAAAGGCTCCTTTTAACTCGCATCAGTAAACATGCTGTCTTATGTTTCAACACTGACTAAATGTTCTGCCAGTGTGTCAGGCAAGTTACAGTAAACACAGTGAATCACTGCCCGGGTGTCCTATACTGGCATTGTGACCTCCTAAAGCCCTTGGGGGGAGACCAAGGAGCACTGGTATGTAGCCCAGAGAGAAATGATGACAACATGAGGAGAATCTGCTTCCAAAGTCTCTTTGTCTGTTTATACATATCTTTGGTTGGTTTGTATGAATGAATCAAAAATAGGAATATCAGTAAATTTTCTTTGAATTCAACTACACAACATTATCCTGCAATATATGTTCTGGATGAATTTGTATCAATTTGTATCAGTAACTGACATTTAGGAGGCATGGTTTTAGATGCTGTGTTGACAGTTGATTGCAGATTAACTTTCAAGGTTTAATGTTTTTCCTGCATTTTGCAATGGAGCTGGTCAAAGTAGTTTTTTCCTCTGCAACTCAATTTCTAAGTTAGCATTTAGGAGAAACAACCACATCAAGTTGAACTAAAAACATATGAACATTGAAGTGAGTAAACATTCACAAGGACTTTCATGCTGATTCACAGGATTCTAGCTTTTACTTTACATAGAAAACCAAAATATCCTTTAGTGTTTTAATTGTATAAATAACATAATTGTTGGTTCTCAAGACCTTTTGGTGGGAGCACAGTGATGTTTATTTGTATTGACCTGGTTCTCTAACATACCCCTGGCATGAACGTGGCTCTTATTTTTAGACTTGACTCTGTGAATTCATTTGTTTATCAGAGCAGATGAAGAACAGCAGAGTTGGGTTTTAAATAGCTCTGGCTGCTTGCTTCATCTCCCTGGAGCAAACGCTACAGTTTCAATCCAACATCCCCTCGGCAGAGATGTTTTGCTGTTCTAATCAACATGTCATCACTGTTACCAACACCGACACTGCCAGTTGCAGCATCAATCCCTGGAGGTATTTGAATCAACAAGCACAGGACAAATGGCCAACTTCTGTGCTGCAGATTCGCCATCCTAGGTGGTTTAGGTGCAACTGAAACCTTTTGAAAAGTGATAAATCTTGGCGCTTTCACAGATGACAATTGCAGCATTTGCACAAAAGTTGCAATGCAGTCTGTTCCATTGCTAGCACATTTCAGAAGCTGTCATCCCATACGAGCCTCTTTGCAAGTGCACACTCTGTCTCCTGGAACAGTTGAGCAGCCTCTATGATGACCTTGACCCACATACAGTAGCTATAAAAACCTGACCTTTACAAAGCAGTTTTTGTAAGTTGGAAGAGTCCTTTAACATTTCAAACTTCAGTTATTCAGCTGATTTGTTTCTCCAGAAGAATAGATCTTTTGAAATGGCCTAACATTTTTAAAAAAGTTTAGTGTTTCGCAATACAAATTTTTATAATATTTGTCTTTTCACTATCACCTAAAGCTAATGTACTTGTCATAGAACTAGAAAGAGTATCATCCATCAAATCTCCCCACTTTACTGCCTCAGACCATAGACATGAATTGGTAACTGGTAAATGTCATCACATTGCATCCCAGTGCACTATACAGTTTTATATTCACTAGTGGAAGCTCTGTCCGTCTCTTACCTTCCGTATTGATATGGGCCATGTTTGTCCCTCTCAGTCTCTGCCTGTTGAGTCAAGTGGTTCAGCTTTTATGTGTTTGCTTCTGTCTCTTCCCTACTTCTTAGCTTTGGCTCCACTATTTCATATGCCAGCCACTCTATGTCGGGTCTTACAGAAGACTTTAAAGTGTTGCTGGAACCTCTTGATGCTGTCAAGTCCTCAGGTCTGGTGTCTGTATCTGTTTTGTATCTACGGTGCGTCTCTGCTGTGTTTTCACTCCAACTGCTTGGTCAGGCTTTGCTCTGCTCTTTATGTGGTCTGGTATATATAATGCAGCTGCTAGTTGTTGCTGTGTTGAGTGTCCCTCTCTCCCTATTTTAGGCCACCTTGAGCGCCATGGCAACAGGGGCTGCCTATCCAGCCTGGTACGTCACAACTGGCTGCTAACATGTGAGGGGCTGTCTGTGAGATGGGGCAATAAGATGAGCATTTGACAGTTCTAGAAGAATTGTCAAAGTACAAAAAGCAAAAACGAAAGACTCAAGCTTTACATGTGTTGTGTTTCGTGAGCTGCTGATTTAAAAACCTAAATAGACTGATTACTAAATGTGAACAGTTTTTACAGGGGAAATATTTCTGATGTGCAATATTGTTTAATCCATTATTTACTAAAAGAAAACTGTAAAATTACTATTGAATACATGAATCCATCGAATGTTTCATGCTTAAAATAGCATATCTTAGGTTTTTGTACAGTAAATACTTACTTACTCTGTTGCTAATGTGGTTAATTCATGTTTACATTTGCATGGCAAAGAAGAGTATGGATTGGTATTGTTGTACTCGAGGTGCTGCTGTATTTCACAGTGTCAGAACGCAGCTCAGAAACTGTATTGCACTTGACAGAATTGCATATGCTAAATTATTTGAGCTTTTCAGTTGCACTGTCTGTGGTGACCAGTCCAGACAATGGAGTTTATTTTTTTTAACAGCCATTATGAGCCATCATTTACTCACCTTTCCCTAAGCATGGTGAAGACAGCTGCTTACAGAGGGGAGCGTCCTTTCTACTCATTTTGATCTGTTAGGAGAAACAAAGGCTCAATTAACATTGGACTCATCCACACTACATGCAGTGGAGTTGTATTTAAAGGTGATGTCTGGGTGAGCTGAGTTTCAAGTCTGTACAAGTAAATTAAAATAGTACAGAGGTGACACAGCATCATGTTGACCTGGCATTTCAAGAATATGTACTAGGAGCCAAGTCCAGCACCTCTTTCAGGTTAACTTCTATTATATCAGCTTGAGGGTTCTTTGTCTAAAACACATTGGTAGGGCTGCAACTAACTGACTAGTCATAATTCAAGTATATATCTGAATCTGCATTGATGGTAATAAATCAACTACATTCTGGATATCAATAATGAAAAGCCCCACACACCTGAATAGCAAAAGTAGTTTGAACCAAATAGTCAAAATATAATTACAGATGCTGAAATTTAGGGGGATTTGTGTAATTAAAACAGAACCAAAGATTGTTTTGACATGTCATAGATCAGTGGTTCCCCAATCGTGGATCAGTGAATTATGAAGTGCCTGCCTTAATATTTTTAAGAATGCACCAAGTTAGAGGTTTCCTTGCACAGTTTACAGCTTTCGTTCTCTGAGAATTTCTTTCATATCCAGGCAAAATTGTTGTACACTGAAAAATCCTTAACTTAATCGATATACAAACAAAGCTAATGGAATTGAACCCAGGCCCTAGTAAGAAATTAACAATGCATATAGGAACTGTTAAGAAAAGGTACAGTAGGTGTATTACTACCAAAAGGTGCAGTGACTTATTTTGGGTGCACCTAACTTTTTCCTTAACTTTTTACCCGCACATAAGTTAGGTGGACCAAAAATATTTCACTTCGCCTTTTGCACCAGTGCAACCAATGTTAAGAGTTAGTCTGGAGCAATGATACGGAAAATTATAAAATTACTTTTTGATTTATCATATCCTATATTTTTAGGTAAATTCTTTACTCATTTACTTTAATTGGTGAAAATGACTGATATCTGATAGCTCTACTGCAGTATGCTGGAAATTAAAGGCTTTCATGTAAAGTGTTCCCTCACTTTTAATGACTTGTCTCATTAGCAGGTTTTATCTCCTCCATTTTTCAAATGTTTGGCATTGGCTTGTTTGCTGTGTGGGCTGGGCATTATAACAGACCCGATTACTACATTACTAAATTAGTTGCCAGCTGTTCTAATAATCAACCTAAGGGTGTAGTTAGCAAATAGAGTTCTGCTTGAAATGGTGTGTTGATTTAGGAATTTCCTGTTTCTTTGTTTTCTTGTTCCTGGTTTCAGTTGGCTACTGCACTCACAGCCAGACAGTCTTTTTTTGTTTCATGATTAAAGGGACTGTATGGACGAAGTATTCAGTTTTGGTGTATTGACATCATCAATACAATGTGTAGATTTATTTTCCTTTATTTATTTTTAGAACTCATTTTTTATTCAACATGATGCTTTGAAATGCATGTAAAATTTCAAGGCATCAGTGGCAGCTTAGTTAGTCTGAGGGTCAAGAAGAGCGTGTATATTCTTGTAAGCACATAGAGATCAAGATGTCCTCGCCTTGCAATGAGTCATTTCCAACCAGAGGAGGCCACAAGCATGGAATGTAAACATGAGTTGTATGAAGATGCAGGCAACAAAAACAATCTTTTGTTTTAAAACAGTTTCTGTGTTGATTTTTTTTAGACAAATGCATATACAAGACAATGCTCACAGTTCATAGGGTAAGGGTTAGGGTTAGGGTTAGGGTTACATCACACACACTCAACTTCTTTGGAAATACCTGCTCAACATGTTGTGGCCTGACATTGGAATGCAGTTTTTCTAGGTATGGAGCAATGAAGTGAAAACTTTGTGATAATAATCATTATCATTATGATGTCTTTTAACTTGTGTCTGTATTGCCCAGCTGTAGTTTTAGTTTGATATGAAGTAAGGTAAATTGTCAGTGGGCATTATAATGTAATGTCTCTCTATGTAAGTGTCAGTCAGTATATCTGCTGGTCTACCACTTTGGTCCAGACTGAAATATCTTAGCCTAAACTATCTTTAGTGTCATTAAATTACAATGAACTCCAGTAGAATTCCACCTTGAACTAATTTGTTTACTGAAGTGTGTGAACAGTTAAAACAGGACCCTGTAACAGCCACAGTATTTCTAGGCTTTACAGGACCCAGCAAGAGTATTCCTCATCCAAGCCATGCTGTCTAGGTTCCTAAAGTAACCCGAGCCGTAGCAGACCTTTCTTTGGACTGTGAGGAAACAACAGACACAAAAATATACATGCTCAAAGAGGACAACAACATACCATACAATACTCAAAAGGGGCTGAGAAATAAACACCCCCACCAACATTCTGGTGTAAGCCAACAGTGTAACAGTCACTTATCAACAACATGAAGTCCTCTTGTAATACCCTAGATGCATGAATATCTGGAAAACAAATTCAGCACTGAAAACATCGACAACTTTTCACAAATTATGTGCATCTTTTTCTGTAGAGTCACTGATCTATATTGACTCCCAGGACAAAATACACAAGAAAATGTTGAAAGCACGGCAAAAGCAAGAGTGATGGTAAAAAGGAAAAGGAGGGTAAGAGGATAAGAGTTAAACACACAAAGCACGATTTTGACAGCAGTGGTACTCACTGTTTGCAGGGTGGTGGACAATGTTAGCACTTCTTGGTACAGTAGGGACTCTTTTAGGCGTCACTGGACAGAAGACAAGTCCTAACAGAGCAGCCTCCTCCAGCGTGCAGCCACAAAGCCAGTTCACTCTTTCAGTGCCAATGTGAACAAGAGTAGAGAGTGCACAAGTGACTTTTCAAAATGAGTTCAGGAAGTGATTTGCATCAGTTCACTTCAGGAAGTGCAGGAGGAAGTTTGAATTTGCCCAAGAGCATCACACCACATTTTCAGTAGTATGGAAACATGACTCGCTGTTTGTATGCAGTATTCTTCATGATTAATCCCATCTGTTTAGATGATATGATTTCCCTAAAATATGCTGAGATGAGTGTTGATTAGATTTACACAAATTAAAAGTTTTATTTTAATTTAAGAATAAGCCTTTTTTTTATTAACTCAGTTAATTACTTGCAGATGACCTTATAATTAATCAATGCTTGTCTTTCATCAGGACAGGGTCTGATTCATCTTTGCTGTTTTCCCTGGGCAAGAGTCTTATGTTCTATAAAAACACCCAACGACCCAAGCATACTTTTGACAAGGTTATCCAAATCTGTCTGTGGAATACGACACCACCATGTGGACAGTGAAGGAAAAGGATTTTGATTCCATAAACCTTATACCTTTAACTTTACTATAGTACCCTATATTATTTTGTATTATTTAAGAACATGGGACAAGATGGGGAATATCTATATATAATATATTTAATAATAATAAACTTTATTTGTATAGCACCTTTCATACAAGAATTTAAGAAGTGCTTTACATAAAATATAGGTACAAATATGTTAAAATGTTATTCAAATAAGAGAACAGAACTAATTTAAGAAACATTAAAAAATGGCATGCAAAAGAAAAGGAAATTAGAGAAATTAAAGAAATTATATTTTACAAATTTCATAAAAAATTGTTAATGAAAGAAAACATATATAAGAGTTCAGGTATGCAGACAAGTGCAATATCTAGTTAAAGACCGAATCAAAGATTAATGAGTTCACTTTTTTACATTACAGACATTTGTTGAACCAGCTGTTCAGTCTGTTTCACAACTTTGGAGGTAGTTTACTAGAGCTGTATCTCCTTTCTTCTTTCGGCTGTTGTTTGGAAATTCTAATTGCTGCAGATGATCTCAGTGGGAGGGAACATAGTTGACTAGAGAAGACCTCAATCCTGTGTGTTACAGGTGACCACTGCAGAGCAGCTTGAACTGGACAAATGTGTTCTCTCCTCTAGGTTCTGGTTAATAACCGAGCTGCACAGATCTGAACGAGCTGGAGTCTCAATTGCTTTTCCGCATCTGTCTGAGTTATAAATGGCCGAACCTTTTCTGAGGTGGAAGAATTAGGTTTTGGTCACCTTGTGGGCCTTGAAACTCAGAACTGAGTCTAAAATAACACCTAAACTTATCACACCTGATTTGAACTAAGGTGTACGCTTACCCAGATTCTTTTGTAGCGGTTCTCTTTTTTGGGGGGATTGTCGAACTAGAAGGTTTTCTGTTTTGTCCTCATTAACTTTTAGGAAATTATTGCTCATCCATGTATTTATTAATGAAAGACATTTTGTGATGGAGTGCAGAACGTCCTCATCATTTGGCTCAGCAGCGATGTTCAATTGTTTATTATCTGCGTAACTATGGAAAAAAACATTCAGATGATGTCACCCAGTGGCAGCATGTAAAGTGAGTGTAATAAAGGTCCAAACCAGCTCCCCTGTGCACTCACAGCACACGCATTTACTGATACTGGAGTGCACCTCCAGTATCGGCAAATTCAAAAATGAAGAACTTTTCTTTTAGAATTACTAAGAATAAGAAGTGAACAAGCTTCATAGGACTGAAGACCCTAAAATAAACCTGAAGTTATCCTGAAGTTATCCAGAAGTAAATCTGAAGTAATTCTGAAATTATCCCGATAACCGTATATCCTGCTTAGTAGGTCCCAGGCATTTGGTGATTATATACCCATATTCATATATTTCCTCTTAACCCACCTTCACATTTGCCATTTCTAGGGAGATTTACAACAGTGCTTTACCATCCTCATTTATACATAGTTTACATCCAATATTTCCACTCTGAGATGACTTTGTAACCCAGCTTTGTTTGAATTAGCAATTGATAGAATGTCTTATTACAAGTAAGCCAATATCAACCTGGTCACTCAAATAATAAAAGCTAGAATTGTGAGTAGAGTTTCATCAGTTTCTGAGGCCTAGAAGTATCTTTCATTCGACACAGACATGTTTTAATGTTAGAAAATGTATGCCATTTAAAGATGCCTTTTGGCCTTAAGTGTAAGATGACCCAAATATTTGAAAAGAGCTACATTCATGTTGTTTTAGGCACTGTGCTGTATGGGGAAAAGGGGCATTTTATGGATGTTAAAGAAAAAACTAATTTCATTTGAAGGAACTATGGAAATGTTCTTGATTTTAAACAAACATTTTTTATCAACAATAGTTCAAACCATTAATTTTATGTTGCAATGTACTTATAAATCTGAAAGGGAGGTTCGGATCTGTTAAAAAAAACAAACTGATTTATGGTGAAATTGTATATTGTGTCAGGACAGTGTGACCAGTCTGCATACGATCAGAGGAGGTCAAATTCCATAGTTATTTTTATCTTTATTTGGTCCTAATTTAAATGGTGCTCATGTGCAGTGATACGTCTCTTCTCTCCATTCTACAAAAACTTAGCTTGTCATTGCCAAAACATAATTAATTTTGTTGAAATGTCATAATTTCACAATTTTAAGAACATGTTGTCCTAAGACGGAATTGATGTTAGGACATGCTTTATCCATGTATCTGTTAGAATGGAATGTGCACCATTGCTTCATAGCTTTTGGACTTAATCATATTTAGTCAAGCAAAGTTGCATTTTTCTAGCGCCGTTCATACACAGTGGCAGTTTGATGTGCTTTAATCAACTTGATAAAACCATTTTAAAAGAAGAGTTTAAATCATTCAAATTGATGCCAGATCAGACTTCACGCAAATGAAATATTAGTTCGATTTTTTTTTTTTAAATGTGGTAATAGTAGTGAATTGTTCCTGGTCATCTGGGAGTTTTCAAAGGGACTCAATGCGTTTGTACATTTAAAGGTGAAGACTGTAGAATTTAGTGATGAAGTTACATTTTGAAACTGAACACCCCTCACCTCACCCTTCAAACATGAAAGAGAACCTGTGGCAGCCTTTTGAGTTTTTAAAAACTCAAAAGGTGTTTAGTTTGTCCAGTTTGGGCTACTGTAAAAAACATGGCAGCCTCCATAGAGTGGACCCCATTCCTGTAAATATAAAGTATCCTTGTTAAGGATTTTCATTCCTCCTCTGTCTTTGATATCAAGGCCTCCTCAAGGTAATGGTAGGAGAAGCACTGTGTATGTAGTCCTCCAAAAATATCCTTACAATCATCCAATCTGCTACAGATGAACGCATGGATTAGTTTAGCTGAAACTGCTTTAGTTAGTAGCTAGTGTGTTACCTGCATGACTTTGAAAGTTCAGCATCGACTCTGAATCTGCTGATTCAACTACAACACCAAATACAAATAACGATGAAAATAAAAGATAGAATACTACATATAATACAAATCACTATAGAATACCAAATATATCAGAGTTCCACTTTTCATTGTTGCCTTCATTCATTTATTTCAAAAACAAGGACATCGCAGTCAGCTGAAAACGATTACAATTTCTGTTGTTTGCCACAACAACAGCATAAATTGTGTTTCCATACAACTCTTCAAGTTGACTCATGAGTATATTGTGATTCATAACATTCAAATAAGCAGATACATCAAAGCTACGGCTTTTTGGATTAAGCATTTAATATTAACACAGTAAGCACTCTGTTGAAACAGCACTGATTGTGAAACAGTTGACCTAGTATCAGTTATACAGTATGTAGCCTACTGTAAAGCTAGATGGCAGCACAACACAAATTAACATCAGTCCTTCGACATCATAGTAGAAAAGCCTCTCAATAATTTTCCATTGCTTCTGTCTGGAACAAATCTAAATGAGTGCTTTGCTTTCCAGTTGCCAATTCCGATATTTACCATTCAAACAAATGTCTTAAAAATCTGTAAAATGAGAAATTTCCAGTAAATTATAGTGAACACAATAATGTTTAGACAATTGGTATACACATAGCTGAGTGATGATATACTTCATTCACACACAGGACAAGATAACTATTTACACAGCTAAGATGCATCAGATATACTTCACTGAAGTTAAAAATAAGAAACTTGTTTAATATGTATATTTGCTGTATAAAAATACAATTGTATCATATGCTTAAATGTAAGGTAGCTTCATATATCCTTTTACACAAGCTGATAATTGCATTTTCTATGCATAAGCTTAGTACACATGGTATAAATTGCACATTCAGTTCACTTTGAGAGGATCCTAAATGTGGCAGTTTGGGGTCCCGTAACAGCACTTTCTTGATTAACAAAATCCTCCCCCTGCTGTGGCCTCGGTTCCTCTTCGGTTCATGGGTATTTCTGAGAAGATCTCAAGGAATTGTCCTCTATCTCAGCTGCCAAGCTAACTTTGGAAACTGAAGAAGAGACAGACATTATTGTCAAGTCCCACAGGTCTGACTTGAAATTATCCATAAATCTCACACTCGTTTAGACATACTGAAACCTGCAGGTAAGCATGGGAACACAAGCTTCTCAGTATTTATTATTAGAGACTCGCTTTCATCCAGAGTATCCTGAGCTCTGATGGGCAATAAAGATGTAGCAGCAGTTCATTCTGCATAGCTAGTTGTAAATCTGTAGAATTAAAAACCTCACAGGAAACGTATCTTTGTCTGCTGTGAGCAAAAAGCCCCAACAAGGATCCTCCTTTGCTTTTCCATGAATGTCCTAGGCCACTGTGCATACATTATTGTATCTGCAGACTTGCGGCTCAGCTTCAGAGGCCCGTCTCCGTCTTTCCACCTGGGGGGCGAGTTGAGTGACATACAGGAGTGAGCGGCGGCGGCGCCCATAGCCTTTCGAGCCAATCTTGATCTCAGGGGCATTGGTGTCTTTTTGGCTGTTTTTTAATTTATGCAGTCGGTGGAGCAGGTCGTGGTATACACATGTGACTAAGACGCAGCCGGATGGTTTGGATGATGTCGACCTCCTGGGTCTGCCATTTAACCCAAAGCTGGAAAAGATAAATAAATAGTTGCAATTCTCAGAACAAGCAAACATAATAGTTTGATAGGGTTTAAATACAAATTGTCATCAAGATTCATTCACATAAACAGTTTAGTAGGCGATAAATTATCCACTGTACTCACTTACACACCTTCTGGAAAATAACTTTTTTCACATGGTTGAAATTATTTGGAATTCTGGACTTTGGAATAATAAGGTGGCATCTGCAACACTCAAGAGTGCTTTGGGGGTCTCCTGGTTCAGTTCCATCCTTGGATGCATTTCTTACCGTAAATGTCCGCTAACAAATGAGGGCATAAATGCCCCAAAAATGCAGCTTTTTTTGTTACCTTAATTGAGTTGAGGCAGTTTTTGCACTCTCGCCCTGTTGTAGTCCAACATTGATGTCCGAGTCCTGCTCATTGGCTGTGACTAAGCTGTTGCCCAGGTCTCTATTTGCACGGCTCCATACTTTAAACCTGCAACAGAAGAGATGGTGAAAGAAGGAACTGGCACTTATTCAAATACAAGTTGTAGAGTAAAGACATAATGTGATGATATGAGAGTATGACCTAGTATTAAAATCCATTTGACCAACATTTTGTTATCACAGTTATATTAGTAGCTGCATATATGCAGACCACTCAATCAATCAATCAAATTGTATTTGTATAGCCCATATTAGCCCACTCATTAACAAACAATACTAAAGACACGTTTTAGTTAATTTAGAAACAATGTGTTAATTGAATACCAAATAACTGACTGCTGCTCCATCACTGCATCATTTGACACCTAATCTTTAACTATCATAGTTGTTTAATGTGTCGAATTATGTGTGTTGAATAATGTATACATTTTGTTGACAATGTCTCACTAATGTTTCATTAAGGACAACACTTCATTTCAATGCTAAAAGAGAGAACAAAGCTTTTATTTTGAGAGTGAACACAATGTTCTCACAGTGCTCTCCAGTCATGCAATTCACCTTTTTTTTAGACTGGAGTTGAGCTCCTCAGTGGCATCTTTTACCAGTGGCAGGACGGTGGTGAAAACACAGCAGCAGATGATAGTGTGCAGGGCTAATCTCATCTTGGCTGAATACTTCAAAAGTAAAGATGCAGAAATGGTATTGATGAGGTTTTGTCTGAAAACCTGCCACAAGGGATGATTGATTAGATGAAGACATTATTTAATTGGTAATTGACTATTAAAGGGGGGCTGAAAAACTGTTGGCTTGTAAATTACAAATATATTCAATATTAATGGATATGTAAGACAGGTTGTTGATAAAACATCAGTTGAGCCATCGTCACTGAATTAATGAAAAATACGTTGTAGTCCTTCAAACATGATCCCAACTTTGACAAAGCATCAATCTATACTCCTAAATACCTAAATACATTTTAACCATTGTTCAAAACAATCTTAAACTCAACTTAAAATTGTTGAAAAAATCACTTACCCCAGGCTCTAGCTTGTATCTTGATGTAGAAAAAAATGATGGCATGCAGTCAAGTGTTTTGTGTACTATTTAGGTTTTTTCAAAGCTGTAAAGACTTTACTATGAGTTGAAGTCTGAAGTTTACACAGCTAACATGAGAGGCTTTATAGAAGGAGGGAGGGAGCTGTACCTGAATGCCAGACCCAGTGGGAGGGGCTGTGGGACAGTTCATGTCAACCCTGACTACCCCACATGTAGACAGGCAAACCAGAAATATGCAGAGTAAGATGATAATCGAATTAGAAATCCCCAAAACAGTGTGACTATTGCATTTTACTTTGTGTAAATCTTAATTCTGATGTATTGCACCCATTCTTTGGGGTATGTTGAAGCAATGGGGTTTATGCATTTCAGAGCTTTATTGGTTGATCTAAATTGTTTATTATTTTCTCAAATATTTATACTTTGCTTTGAAAAAATTAATTAACATTTTTGTTTCAACATTTTTCTGTTTAACTTGTTTTTGGGTTGATTGTGAGGGTAGGTTGATTGGCCATGCATTGTTTATAGCAGTTAGGTTACTTGCAAATGTGGTTTTGCTGAAATATATCTAAAGATGGTATTAGATGACTCTGTTTTAACCCAGGTTAGCCATCTGTGATTTCAAATTGCTACAGGGGGCTAAAAATATTTAAATTAGGACTGTGTTGTTATGGTAACTGCATGCACTGAGATAATTTGGAGGAAACTCGTGCTTTATACTGAACTTGTGCAACTCCAGATGATCGGTGCTTTAACTCTGAGTGCTACTTATATCCACCGGTAGTTCATTCCAGGCAATCTAAACACAGGCAGTGTCCTGCATGTGTAAAGATTAACCAAATATTTAGGTGTTTCACTTTAGTTGCAGCGACTTTGCTTTGAGTTGTAAGAACTTAGAGCATTAGAAGTGTAAAAATAGTGTTAAGGGATTCAAGGGGATTACATTAAAAAGTGTCCGCAGATTGTGTACTCCCAAACCTTTAAAATCGCATTAAAAAAATCAATGTGACTGATAGTTTCAAACTTGATCCTATTGTATCTTTGCTCGGGACCTGTCAGATGAACATGTCTTCAAGATATGTGCTGTTGAGAATAGGGAGATAAAAACTGAGAAATGCCACGAAAATACCCAAAAGTCCAACCCAAAGATATTTGATTTACATTACTATAAATCAGAGAACGCCAGCAAATCCTGATGTTTTAGAAACAAGAACCAGAGAATGTTTGTTTTTTTGCTAGAAAAATGTCCTAAATGACGATCAATTTTGAAAACCGTTTGCCGCAAATCAAGTAGTAATTTATGTTTTCAAATTTTTTGTATATATCATAAGCTCAGGTGGCGCATGGTCACCACAGGAGTGTGAAAGGATGTCACTGTGTTCTTATAAATATGTTGTACAAGATGAAGACAATATCTAATCTTATGAAGCATTTTCATCTTTTTTTTGTTTCAGACCTTCTACTGCCATACTTAGCCTAAAAAAATACTATTTGATTTACCTCAAAGATAATATCTATTCTTGCTGTAGTTTTTGGCAGGGTGTTGTTGATATTGGGTTGGGTTTGTATTTCTAAAAACAAAATAAAAAGACCTCGCAGACCTTGTATAACATACAACTGATGAAAGCTGTTAAAGGGGATATTTATGAAAATGGTCATTAGTCCTGAAAACCAATGAGTAATCATGTTCACACCTTGTGTTATGGCAAAGGTGAGCACAGATTTACAAGGTATGTCCTGACCTATCTTTCTTTTTCTTTTCCTGCCTAATATGCAGGTCAAGATTCTTTATTACTCGACCCCACCAGAACCCATGGTAAAAGCTAGCTATTTTGGGTACTGAGAGGTGTGTGACAGATGTGTGTACATTTATATGTTTTTAAAATGCAGATTAGACAGCCATGACCTGCACTCTCCAGTTATTTAAAATGCTGGTGCAGTGCCCGCTCTAATCTTGCCTATTTCGATTTGGCTTTTTACTTGGTCTGTGGTATTGCTAGTTCTAGCTTTCTTGAGAGATGCTATAAGAAGCGACTTCACATTTCCCACTGAATGATTACAGACAGCAGTGGGTACTGGGGCCTTTACTACGGGTCATCAGGCCCTTGTTTAACCAAAGTGAGAATTGTGTTTGCATCCTCGGCACAAGTCATACACTGAGGAGATTGCCTGGTCTAGGAGGAGCTGAGTGTGGCCCAGTACACACACTGGACAGAGTGTGCAATCACAACTGCCATCAAAATGTGGCTCCACATGAATCTCGTAATCAGATCTCCCCGCTCTATTGAAATAAACACGTACGTCATGTTTGTTCACGAAGACCAAGTTGTTTTTACGCAGTCTGAATACACTGGTGTGTCCTGTGTGTGTGTGTTTGTGTGTGTGTCGGCACGAGTCAGCGAAAGAGAGACGAGTCAGAATAGTCGGAATGAATCTCGTACAGCTACGCTGTGAAGACAGATTTGATCAATTTAAGGAAAGATCATAATGTGGTGATCAGTGTTGATATTGTGGTGGTGGTCACAAAAAAATCAGTGAGAAGAGAAAAAATACGCTCCTTTCATGGTGAAACTGGAGTGGGTCAGAGGACGTCAGCTGAGTAGGAGGTCCTTCAGAGGTGGCCCAGGACAGATTTGCATTCACACTGCTAAAAGAATGTGGACACATTCGTATATGGGCTATACGAATACAATTTGATCGATTGATTGATTGATTGAGAGAAAGATGAAGCAGGAGATGAACAGGCAGATCAGTGCGGCATCAGAAGTAATACTCCCAAGTCGGACCTACGTTCTGTGCATGGTCTTGTTAGAATCCTCTGCAGGTCTAGTGATATTTCTTTAGGGGTAGAAAGGGTATATATATATATGTTTGGCCTGTTAATCCAAAATCGGGCCGTGATTGCTTGAAAAGGAGAATCTCAGTCCACTTCCAGTACAGTCCAGTACTTTTTGACTGGAGATACACTATGTACCCCACATGGTTTCAGGTATTACAGATGATACATTAGAATAGTCACCGAAAACGACCAATCAGTGGGGGACTTGTCAGTCTATATGACATAATGTGCGCAGCTCCTGGTTCATTTTGAAAAAAGCCAGGGTGAAAAAGAATGGGAACAGTTCTCAAGGGCAATGCCTTTTAAAAGTTTTCCCTTGGTTCAGACAAAATTAACTGATTTACAGTGCTCAAAGTGATTTGCACAATAAAAACTTGGTGATGAACTAAAAGATTGCAAAATAAAAGTAATCAAGCTTCTTCCCAGTCTGCTAAAAACCTTTATTTTAGACATGTGTTGACCTGCCTGCAACTGATGTTCTCCCACCACTACAGTCGTCATCCTCACCACATTTGTAAACTACATTTCCGCACCTGTGAAAGTGTCAGGCCTGTTATGATATGACTTTATAAAACCAAATTACACACAAAGGATTGATTGGTTCATTGAAAAAACCATGGTGCCTTAACTAGATACACCCAGTGCTGTCATGGCAACAATACTGCACCTTTCACAAGCCAAAAGATGATTCAGGGATCTGTGTTTTAACACGCTCCATTCCATTACTTAAATCGGTTTCCCTTTAACTGTTTGACCTGCCAATGTCTTGTCTCATGCTGCATATACATGCTTTCACAACTCCCCAAAAAATTGTGTAACTGTATAATGGTTGCAGTTGTAGCTTTTATGTTGCATACAAAAGAGCTCATGACGGTATGGTTAGGGTACAGTTTGATTAATTCAGTCAGGAGTCAGTAGAGCCAGTATAAGCTCAACATAGGCTGTGTGATGTTATTAGACATTCAGAGATAAACAGGTAAGAAATAGAAGGATCTTATTAACTCTTCTGATCTTGTATGTAATCCCATCCAGTCTTTCTGGCAATCAACTAATTTATATGCAACTTGTCTAAACGTGAACATAGGCACTCCTCTTAGTTCACTTCCGAACAATTTGTGTGTTGTTTTGTGTAGAAAAATACACGGTCAGATTTTTCCCATTTACAGGTGTCTGTTTTCCTAAGGGAAAAACAGTGTTCCACAAATTACTGATGGATATGGTGAGAGAAATATCAGAATGATCTGAACCATGACTGTGTTTGAATGTTTATTAGGTGTTTGATAGTCTCGGGCAATTGTCCATATTTTGGTTTCAGTACAGGACCGTTGCTGAAAAACACAGATATCGTCAGTTAACTTCAACCTCAAACACACTTAACAAAATTGATATCAAAATATCAATTTCTGGCTAATTAATTAAAATCAAAATATTATAATTACTATCACCTACTAGGGTTGTGCAGATAGATGATAATGTCTGTGATCAATCATTTCACTTTTTATAGTTTCACATATGCGTCTCCCACGTATAACAAATACTTGTGACAATGACACAACGACTCACACAAACATCAGTGTGTACTGTAAGTGCCCCACTGAAAAAGAAATAGAGAGGAGGAGATAATAAACAGACAGAGAGAACAAATCAGTCTGCTGACTTTTCATTTTTCATGGTTTTAATAAAACTTTTGGCAATCATTCCAAGCAAATGGACAGCAAGTGTGAGAGAGAGCACGTGCTTTGAGCCATAAACAGCTGTCTCTATAACATGTCTCCCCTGCTCAGCACATACGGAAGAAATAATGATCATAAATAATATTTTTTATTTATTATGTTGGACTGTGAACCAGATAGTTACTGCATTACAATTGAAAGGAATCAAAAATGATTTAAGACGAACTGGATTATAATACGCTTTTATCATATGTGTGTTATTAAATTGATACCAATAATTCATTTTAATACAGTATATTGTGATACGTATGTATAATTTTAAACACCTATGTGCAAATATCTGGCATAAATCCTACATACTACACTCATTTTAGTAAGAAATATTTGTAGCTGAGTTTTTGCTTGCATAACTCACAAGGATTTGACCAATAAACCAAACAGCCAATGTATCATCTTTCCAAACATTATCTGTAAGGTCACTAGCAGCTAGTGCACCAGCTATGTTCTATGCAATAACGCCACTTCACTTTATGTCTGAATAGTATTTTTTGTCGTTTGCACCTACAGTTAAATAGATGTGAACATTCATCATTCTTCAAGTAGGTAGAGAAGAGAACACAGAACTGATTATAACCCTTTTTAGACTTGACCTCCGGTTAAAATCCGTAGAATTGGCTACCCAGAGTCTGCATGTGCCTACACATGCACAGCACAGCGCTTCTCTGCACAAACATGTTCACAACAGAATTAAATCCTCCACATTATCAGGTGAGAGGTGGAGCAGACAGAGGCAGGAAGTGACGTATTACCTCTGCTGCGTAGATCACATGATTTTGTTTACAGCACCAGTGCATGTCTGGAAGCAGTTTGTGTGAACTGGTAGTCTGTAACTTCTGAGAAATACGATATATTTAGAAATTTGGTAAAGGTGGCTAGGGGAGCATAAAAACAACATATATAGCTATAGCCTAAGCCTACTGTGAATGTCATTAGTACAATGACATACTGACTGCATTAAGAGCAGTTGGGTTCAGAGTTGCCAGTTTTCTCAAGGTCTGATCTAAATTTTGCTCTTCCTGCCCAGTGTGAATCTGGCTTTTGACTGCAAATTTCAGATTTACACCATGTGGGACCTGTGAGTCCTGAGAAGTTTGCCATGGGAATTTCAGCACATAAACTCAAAGCAATGTCTCAACAGCTGCCCAGAGGGACTAGTTTATCAGAACTGGATGAGGCAGTGCAGAAATATTAGTCAGAATATAAACACACTATTGTGTTAAGTGATAGTTATGCAGTGTTGTGACTGAGGTCAAAGAGAGATTCCAATTTGGCTTGAGGATCAAAGTCTGGATTATTCCACCGATGGCCTCGCTGAACATGGGTGTTATTGTTGAGTAGTGGATGGTGGAAATACCTTTATTTTTTGGGAGTCTTGCTATTTTTTATTCACTGCACCTAGTATAATTTAGACAGGAATGGAATGGCACTATGCTGTCCATAGTGGCAGGATGACCAAACTGGTACAAAGACAGACTTGTGTGTCCTATCACAATATGACCACAGTATTAGTTGCTGTGAATGAGAGTGAAGCCCTTAATCAATCTTTGATGGATTTGAAGGAGTTGTTGTTTGAGTATTTCAGGGAGCCCGTTCTCCTGTGAGTGTCAGATGGATTTGGAGATGATATTGAAATGTTTGTGTTATCAGTGGTAGATGTTGTGCCTGACTGATACAAAAAAAGAGTCTTGAAAGAGTTGTGTCCAACTCCCCTGTTCAGAGACTTGGACCCGAACTCAACAGAACCAAACAGGACTGGTTGGGACAGGCTGGCTCCTTCACAACTCGATCATGGTCGGGTAAGGTTCCTCATGTTGGCCGAAAACAATTACTCAACAGTAAACATAATTTTTTTTAAATAGAAATTAGGATTGGCTTGCCTACATAAAATGGTGCTTCTCCCTCTTTTGCATATCAAGGTAATGGCACTACCACTTCCACAGTTTTAGGTTGTGATCTATCATTAGTTTGTAGGGGACTATGCATACAATTAAGCTGCTTTCAGACATGCACTGAACTCCGGAGTTTCTTCGAAGGAGGTGTATGTGTCAGAGTATGAGCCTCCAAAGTTTCTGTAAACTTTCTCCACCTAGCCCCCTACTGTAGCAACTCTGGAGGAGCCAATGTGAGAACACAGCAGGGGATCCTACTGGATTCACTGCAAGCAAGTGTGGGGTAGGGTTCATAACGCTTCTAAAAAGTGACAATGCAAAAGTTGTCAAGAGAGTTTGGAGCAGAGGCCTGTGCTTTATGAGCTGTAAACAAATACAAATGTCCTGCCTCTGCATGCCCGCCCCTAGCCTGAATCATGCAGGGGATTTGTGGCTGTTGTGAACGTGTCTGAACGGAAAATCTCCCGCTGCTTTGTACATGTGTGAAAGGCAAATCGTGGATAAGGTCCCGACACAAGTCATGTCGGAAGAATTGGGTCAGGGACAGGGGAGGACAAATTCAGTGCATCTAGTGCATCTAGAAGTTAGAACAGAAAAAAACAATAGGCATGTTGGGCTCGGTCACTTCTAGTTTGGTCAGACAGAAAAATAAAAAAAGGCTGTCGGGCTAGGACATAGGTATTAATAGGTCGGGGTTGAGTTGGACAGAAAAATGCTGCCGGCATCATGCTCTATTGCACAAACAGGCAAGAAAATGTGTTTTCAGTTGTAGGGTGTTGCAAAGGGTGAGAATCTTAGACACCCCGTAGGAACTTTGAGTATAACCACTGTTCCTTTGTATGGGATGGGGACGGTTAAGGGTCTTCAGGCATCTGGTCAGAGTACCACCTGGATGCCTCGATCTTGAGATGTGGGGCCTTAAGTTTAGGGAGATCCTCTCAACAGACCCAGAAGACATTTAGAGGATTCATGTCCTACCTGGTGCAGGGTCGCCCAGGAGTTGTTGATGGATCCGCCTGTTGTATGTGCTTGAGTGGAAATGACATCAATTTAGTAATAAATGTAATATTGCTGTAACCTCTGCATTTGTTTCAGGTGGAAGAGCTGTTGGATTAATACAAGCAATATGTGACTCTGCTATGGAAGCACTATGTGCTGTGGAAACAAACTTGGTGAATAACTCATGATATGCAGAAAGTATTTGACTCAGTCACTAAAGATTCTATTTCACTGAAGAGATGAAAAAAATGCAACAGGGAAAAATGTCACGAAAAGAAAGAAAACATTGAGAAATGCCACGTTTCAAACACGTTTTCCACATTGTTTTTATTTGTTGAAGGAGTGACTCCAGGACTTGACGCTAACTCTTTCCCTAGGAAGAAAGGAGGAGGGAGGAGGACATGTGCTCAAAAGTTGAAATATGTATTGAGACCTTGAAGAGTGTGATGAGAATTTACCAAATTATGTGAATGCCCTTAATAAAGGGATATAAGGAAACATTTTTCAAAATTGTTTATTTGAATACAAGAAGTGCACAAGGTTTTTTAATTATTTTAGCTTCATACTGTATCAATTGAAATGCAAAAGTCTGCTCAGTCCTTTTCGACCTGCACTGTCTATCACTGGTTCAGCAGCTTTAGTAAGCAGGCCGTTTGACTCGCTCTGAGCTGGGATCAGATTGCTCTACTAAAGGCCCCTCCCAGTAGATCAGTCTTCTTGTGTAGCACATTGTTAAATTCCTGATTAGGTTTTTGGCACCAAAAAAACAACGTTTCACACTAGGCAGCTGAAGTGGGGAACACCAACATGATCTGCACCAATGATATGGCCTAATCAGAAATAATATGCAACTGTACAATGCTTATATAAGGAATATTTCTATTTCTGTGTGTGTGTATGTGTCACTATGGGTCAAAATTGTATTACCTTATTACCTCTCAGTGGTGGAGGAAGTGCTGGTATACCTGCTGGAGGCCACAGTTAATTAGTTAATGTTATTTCATCACCCTCCACATCCATAGGAAAATTATTCATAGGTGTCATTTCCACTTCGCAACAGTGGATCATGTAATTTAAATTCCCCCCCGTGGACAACATTGGTCCAGTGAGTACATCATCGTCATTATTGCTGTGTTATCAACCTTTTTGGTAAAACTGATGAGATTGTCATGACTTTTATTATTCACGCAAATAGGTTTGAATGGTTAGAATTCTATGCTAAATTTAGATAGAAAGTGCTTTTATTTATTTGTTTCAGTGACAACAATGTAAAAAAATACAGGATATTCCAGCGAGGAAGTTTAATATGGCTCAACCTTTGCTGCAACACCGCCTGGATAAGTGGACAGATGTGAGTGTGTGCGTTCACACCTGGCATTCACATTTGTGTGTGTGTGTGTGTGTGTGTGAGTTGGCACGAGCAAGTCAAAGAGAGGTTGAATGAATCTCGTGAAGAGCTGCGAGTTGTGAAAAAAGATTTGACCTATTTAAGGTATTGGTGATCAGTGTTGCTATTGTGGCGGTGGTCACAAACAAATCGGCCAGAAGACAAAAACCATGTCAGTAAAACTATAGTTAAACTGCAGTGGGTCAGAGGACGGCAGCTGAGTAGGAGATCCTTCATGTGGCCCGGATCTGAGTGCGTTCACACCTGTACTTAGAGCTATCCACTTGAGATTGGATCACAAAAAACACATTTTAATATCAGATGTGTGCGGGGCCAAACATCCACTGTAATCTCTGTTTCATGAGAGCAATAACTGAATTGGATTGTGTGAAAGCTACTCTGGATTTTTATCTGAACATATATCTGCCTTATTATCCTTCATCTCATGGGCTGTGATGGGGATGAGCGCCCAGATGCCAAACTTGAAACTTGAATCAGTCGCTGAACTCTGCTGAACTAAAAGGTTTGATGTATTTTGCCTCACTTGACCCTGTCCTGTACCTGTGTCATGTTAAATAGTTTTTCACGTTCAAGTTTAGATTTTCTTACTATTCTCACTTCTATTTGGATTCTTCCTGGTGGTACCTTAACACCGCCTCTCATAAGTGAATATCCCAGAGATGACGTGCAATAGGCAGATGTTGACAATCAGGCAGAGAGAGCTGACAATATTTAACATTTTGAACACTAAGATCTTTCAAGGATGAAGTAGCTTTCTCACAGCACAGTTTTCAATTATTAGTCAGTTTAAAATGTGAGTGAATAGCGTGTTAGAATATCAGCGGGGGAGATTTTTTCCAAAACAAACCAGAAAGTGATGTTTGAGGCCAGAAATCTCAACAGTGTTAAACCACAGATGTAAGTGCATGTGATATCCTGACCAATTTATAATAAGTTTTGATATTTCCCACTTTAATGGTCTGTCGGTATTTCTCAATTGCGGCATTTCTGTGTCATTCCATGAAACGTCAACATCAAACAGAACCATTGCAACACAGACGTCACGACAGATGACGTAGTTATGATTTCAGAGGTTTATGCATTTGCTGCAATGTTATACCTTCAGACCAACCAGATGTTTTGCTTAATTGTCACTCATCAGGGAAAAACAATTGTTCTTAAAACGAAGAAGAGTTTTACTATAGTGACTGAGTTTAATATGTTTTCTAGGAATGTTCTTCATTCCACATTTGACAAAACACCAATTACAGCTGAGGCAGATGGGATATCAGTAGTCATTTAGTCAAATACCTAAGTATTAAGCAAATGTTGACCTGATGATGATGATGCTAGAGGAGAAATCTGTCCCCCAGAGGACAGGTGGAGACAGGATTGGGAGGAAGACATGCAAGATAAGATACTTTGTGAGGTGAAAGATCCAGGGGCGTATTATTGTTATTAATGCAACCGGGAGAATTGCACCAATGCCCATGGCCCACAACTCATAGAGGCAATGTTATGTTCTTAATCATAGCAAGCTTATTCTCATTCTAACTCCAGAACCTCCCAGGAAATAATCAGCTTTTCTTCAGTATCACAGTAATCCATGGGTTTATTTATTTTATTTATTTATTCGTCAAGTGACTGAGGGTTAAGCCCTTTTTTAGTTTTTGTTTTATGTGTGTGTGTGTGCGTTTGTGCTTTTGTGTTTGTGTGTGTGTGTGTGTGTGTGTGTGTGTGTATGTGTGTATGTGTGTGTGTGTGTGTGTGTGTGTGTGTGTGTGTGTGTGTGTGTGTGTGTGTGTATATCTTTAAATTGTGATTAGGCAGAAGAAATATTTTCTCAGTTCCATCTAAGGCTTTAACAACTGATATTGTTCATGAATGGTAAATCTGAATATTATCGCTGTGATGAATCAATTATTGGTTTGTATGGAAGCGTTTTCTGTCACACCAGAAAAATAAATAAATGAAATGTCCTCAAAACACAAGAGAAATCTTTTTCCAGTCATGTACCCAACCAGTTTCAGTATTATGTTCATCAGAACAAGATCAAACCTGATCAGGAGGGAAACTCAATCTGGTGTACAGCCTGCACATCACATTACAATGAGAAGCTTTTTACGTTCTGATGTGGTTTTTATCATGTTATAACAAGAAACATGCATAATCACGTTATAGTGAGAAATTGTTTATGTTATAACGTGATACAGATTTTTTTATTTTTTCATGGTGTGACAGCAATACGCTTCAGAGAAAAAAAAGACGCCCATCAAATTTAATATAGAATGACCTTGAAGACGGTCTAAGTGCTATTTGTATTAAGTGTAGGAGGGTTCAGCCAAGTGATGAATATATATTGTTCATTAGAAGCTGATTTAACAACTCGATGACACCATGAAGTCACATTTTAAGAATGGGGAGAAATTATTTTTTCATTTGTTTCAGTAGAGAAGAACAAGAGGGTTAAATATCAGCAATTTGCTTTTGACCTACAACTGTCACATATTTGCGTTTTTATAGCTGAAGTGTCTGCTGATATTGGTTCATCACTTGTCTTGCGTCGTTGCAATAAAGTGCAACTACGTCAGGGATTGATTTGGAGAGTCTTGGAATTCCAACGGGTGGGGTGCAGAACGGAAAAAGTGAGTTTGAAAGCCCAAAATCTTTGCAATTGGCAGAGCAGTCATTGATACTGATCAACAACGTTGTCAACCACTTTCAGATATATTTTTCATTTTGTACTAATGGCTGATAGATATCGTACATTTTTGTCCTTTAAATATTTATAGAAACCTCACTACAATCTGTTCTCACTGTGGGTGTAGTGCATTCACTTGGTTTCAAAACACTGATACATGAGTCATACACAAAAAACAATGACTTACAAAGAACGATTACGTAACAAATTGGCTTTAAAATGGCAAATATGTGAAAATTGCCTGACAATTTATTCAAGAGAAGTTCAATGCATTCAGCAACACTCTGCTTTACATTCACATTTATATGGATTCAAGTTTTTATACACCCAAAACTTGTTATACTTATTATTGTACACTATTTGCTATCTTGCTATAGCTACATTCAAAACTGCCTCTTGATGTGAACAGATGTGTAAATCTGAGTGTTACCATTTATCTTTTTTTATTTTTTTACTGAGGCAACAAGCTGAGCAAACGTAGATCACATTTCTAAGATGCTTTGGGGCTTTATTTCACATTGTTTCCCTCATTCCAACAGATGGATGTCTGACTAGCGGCCCATAAATGTGTTTCGAAAATAGCATGTTTACTATATTAATCCCTATGAAGTAAACAGCGTAATTGCAACTGATGTTTCCTGCTCCATCACATTCTGCTGCTATGAGTCATCTAATGTCACAGAGATATTGCGTCCTGAAAGGACACATTCTTTTCCCGGTGAATTTGTAATGTGAGTAATGTGTGTAACGTTGGCCTCATTACAAATAAGTCAAAAATCAGCTGACATGAGCTTTTCATAATTTGTAGTACTGATTATGTTTGCCTTTATGAAAACATCCATTCTACAGAATTACCAATGCAATGGTAGTAATTAAAAATATTTACATTTTACGTGAAATTTTCTTTTCATTGAGTTTATAGTTAAACTGTGAGTTTAATTTATTTGTCATGAGGGTTTGAAAATGTAAATTTTGGAATCATTGTCAATTTTTTTTATTCTTCGGCCAATATGTTATTATCTTAAATCAGCTGCCAAAAATCCAAATAGGTCAGAATCTCCCATATCCCAATTATTTCCTCACTTAATCATGTCATACTGCCCATCACAATGTTTTTTTCCATAAAACCAAGAAAAGCAGTGAATCCTCACATTTGATAACCTTGAACCTTCTTTGTTTTATATATCTGCTTGAAAAGATGAGGAATTAATTTGCAGATACATTTTCTGTCAATCAACTGATTTTTATATCATAGTAATTGAGATGTTCCAGTCCAAAATAACACGAGCACCAACTGGCAAAAAGTGGGAACTGCAAGTTCATTTCAAAACAATCTCATACTGGACATTCATTTATTTATACACCAGCCTGGCAAATCTCCAGGCTGGTGTCTTCACTGCTGAAGGATCAACACAGTTTAGATCAGGTGTCAGTACCTCCCCTGGATCATTTTGTTCTTATTATTTTTGACAAGACAATAGGGCCGTTTGTCTTGCTATGTGGTCATGAATAGCAGTTGCCATTTTACCTTGATGATAGCCTGATCCACAGGAATAGCAGGGTGTGTGTTTAGTGAAGGGATGATGATACAGGAGTGTGTAGGTAATTCTACCCTTGGCATCGCCTCATCAAGGACTTGGCCTTGCACCCGGTAAACAAGAGCTCTGCTGACTCGCCGACTGGCTTCCTTTAAGCCTGCTGCGCTTGGGTATTTTTAGCACCATTTCATATACTCTATATAAAACTGCAATTGAGTAGGATGCTGGTAAACAATGCTCTGGTAGGGAGCCAGCCCTAAACTTGGCTCAGCCATTACTCAGACGGTTTCACTGAGAAATTAATAGCTGTATTTGCTGGCAGGAGTGCAGCACAGTCCATGGGGGTTGCAGGTTTTTTTTTTTTTTCAAAGAAACACTTGTGTTTTATATTTGCGCCTTGCCACACATTCTTTTGTGTTCATGGGGGAGGACGAGGATGAGAAGCTGACTTTTGAAGTCTTTCTGTCTTGTCACGTTAAGCATTCCTTTCAGATAGAGTAGATGATAGTCACTCGATGATTCCTCATCACAGTTCATATCAAGTTTGATTTTTTTTAATAATCTCTGTGTACGTGTGTGTGTTGTTATGCACCTGTGTTTGCAACGGTATGTATTGTGCTTCACTGCATTTGTGTGTAGTTTGTATGTGTACATTCAGCACTCATACATTAGAGCGTGAGCATTCAGAGGTGAGGTGACTGTTGATGCATGTATTTTTAATGTGTGTGTGCACCCAGGTGTACTTCTACATGCATCCAGAGTAACCTCTAACTTATGAGGGTAAAAATACTGATGGGAGGTCAGAGTGGCACACGGTTCACCTTTAGCTTAGCTGTTTATGTTGTCAAAAGATATTTATATCTGGAATGAACAATTGAGAAAGATGGGTTTGATTTCCCTGCTGTGGCCTCGGGCTCGGCCTTCCTGTGGGTGCAGAGTCAACCTCAGTCAGATGCAGTGATTAGAGCCAGATCCTTTGTCCCAAATTCCGTCTTGCACCCTTGAACCACACGAAATGTCTAAACTAAAACCTTCAGTTATTGGTGTAAATCCCACAATACACAAATCCAACTCTAATGTGATGTTGTGAAATGTCAAGAGGCCGATGAGGAGAAACATGTGCTTGTGGACATTCAGGTGAAATAAGGTTGAAGGTGAAATTCCGACGGTGAGGCAGAGCCGCTCTTATTCAGCAATAGTCACCGTAGTTGGTGTGAAGTGGAATGCTGCTGTTAATTCCTCACTCTCTGGACCCACTTTTGGTGTTTTTCATTTTTATGAGGTGGAGGAGGACATCTGTTTGTGCCGTTGACCCTAACTGGAATTCTCTGGGGACCTTTAAATCTTCTGTAGAGATCTATAATATGAAGATGCAGTGATGTGCTATTTTTGTCTACTCTCTCGCCAGATGCTCCCCTGAACTCTTAATGCGGCTCTATCATACCCCTGGGGTCCATGAATTGTCATGTGCGATACTGTGAAAGAAGGTAAATGATCTGCAGGCATTTTATTCTACTGTCCCAAGAGTCCCCCTCTGCTCCGTAAACCTCCACAAACCCCTGGGCTCTTGAAAACCCTTTTCGCTATAAATACCCAGAATTCCTGAAACTTTCTAACCCTATATATTGTGAATTCCTCCGATGCCTTTAGACACTGTGTATCTCAGATGCTGTGGTACTCGAGGGGGCAGTGAGACCCCTTAACCCCACCTTATCCTCATTTTCCAACCCTCCTACCCCCACATACACACACACACACTCACTTGCAAAATTTCTGCTGCTCTCACACACACACACACACACACACCCCCTGCGATGGATTCCAGATCGGGAATTTAATGCATTTCTGTTTCGCATCATGTCCCAGGAATGCGCCACGCGTGCCACAAGCCTCATAACCTCAGGCTGATGAGTGTGAGGATGTTTAAAAGAGAGGAGGATGATGGGATACAGACGCTGCTGGGGGTTACGGGGGGGCTGTGGGGGGAACTGGGAGGGAATGGAAGGCAGGGGGGTTGACGGAGCGCATCCGGCGCGGCATTAATGACAGGCCATCTTGTTGCATAAAGCCATGTTAGTGCAGCTGTGGTATGTGCAGAGCGCATCTGGACCACAGATTTTTGGGAACATATTTTGTGTGTGTTTGTTTGGTCTGTCCCGTCTCCCTCAAATTAACGACTGTTGCACGATACGGAGGGAGGATGGAGTGAATTAACTTAGTTGGGGATCTTTAGAGGGGGAGCTGATCTAAAAGTGGAGATTTTACAAGCTGGTCTGTTCTAAATAATGTTCAAATACTGTCTTTCTTTACTCGAGTAGACGCGTATCAAATCTTGTCAGCATTAAGTGCTCGTTGTCAAGTTGTTTGATGGGGAAGGAAAGTTCCTGAACCTGCAGATTTACCACAATCTCTTCTCCAGTTCATTTACTGCCCGAGTTCTTCTGCTTGGAGCAGCTTTATCACAGGAACATTTCTGAAGAGCAGTTTAATTTGTTTCTTGCGATCTGCAGTCTGAAGATGCTTTATGCAACAAACCCACTCTTATATTCAGAGCAGGAAACAAACCAGCATTGATCTACATCATAACATCAATGTGGACTACATTTGAAAACAAAGAAACTCAATAAGATCATGTGTCCGCAGGGCACAGTGTTTAACCGCAATGTTTTGCTACTGATCAAGTGTCAGAACAATCAGACTTTACAGATTTATAATCTTAGTTACAGCTAATAATAATTTACACAATCAGTGTCATAAAACTGTGAAACAAGGTCATCACAAGTTTTCAGAGTTCAATTTTTTTTTTTTAGGTGAAATGATATATAACAGGAGACAGCAGCAAAGTCCACACATTTGAGAAGCTGGACACAGCAAAGAGTAAAACAAGACTTGGACCGGTTTATTTCCTGCTCTAAAAATAAGAGTGGGGTTATTGCATAAATCATCCTCGGATTGTAAATCACAGGAAAGAAAGACTTTTATTTAGAAAAATTCCTGTTTGTACATTCCTTGTCTGTGTTGAGAGACAGAAATTCATTTGAGTGTTTATTCCTCTGGAAAATGTTTCTAAATTGTACTGATTCAGTATCAGCAACAAATTGCTGACAATATTGTGTCAGCACACATTTCAAAACCTTTAAAACAATACCCAGCCAACATCTTAAATCTTTTCACACTTTAACATAAGGGGACGAACATTGGATGCTATTTACAGTGCGACAGCGACAGGAGAAAAAAAGATGGAAGGAAAGCAAAGGCATTAGATTTGTGTGAGTAAGAATGTGTGTGTGAGTGTGCGCTCAGATGGACAGCTAAAAGAAGCTTAATGGTTTTGAAGCTTAATCTTTATTTGGTCTCGTACCCTCCTCCACATCTAGTATGTTTCAACTTAAGTTCACTGACTTTTTTACAAGGGGTTACAACATTTATATGATCTTATATACCCAAATAATTTGACATAAAGATCTGTAATGTGAAATAATAACAACCCTGAACATAAACAGCACAAATAATACATCAAATAAAAACCAACATGGGCTATATATTAGTTCCCCTTACATAAACATACATATCCACTGCAATACACATAGGGTCCTTATTACTTAGTCTTTCCCAGAATGATTAACAACCCATCAAGACACCCAAAATATATACTAAGATTTAAAAAATAACAAAAAATACAATTACAGGACATTATGTATCCTTCCCCTTTCCCCTTAAATCTTAAAACCTGTTTAATTATTCAATCATAAATGAACACATTATCAGTGTCAGTGAGGAGATGTGTAGAAGTTGGTGTCACTCACTTCCCCACTCTTTCCTGTCAGATTACTACAATTCCTGATGATACAAACAGAGGATGGCAATATCTCTCAATACATACTCCGTTTGTATCATCAGGAATTGTATTGCCAATAACATTATTCGTCATTACAACTACACACAGTTCATGATGTCTGTTTCTTACAGAGGGCATTGATGGTCTATATTTTGGAAAAAAGAGACAGTGAAGTCTTGGAATTGAAGTAACTATTACTCTCCTGTCTCCACAGATGATCCACAGTTTCATGGTAAGTCTGACTCCCTGTGCCTCTGGTGCTATCATATAATGAAGCTTTGTACGTCTCGCCTAAAGATGTGACGTTTGTGGAGCTGTAGTACCCTCTAGTGGACACAAACTGTCATCAAGGCTAAAAAAAGATGTACCTGTACAAGGAGTTCATGCAACAAAGTTATAGTTGAGCTTTCAACCAGTTTGCTATGTGCAGCTGTAGCTGAGGTTATGTAGCGCTGTAGTTCAGGGCTGATCTGATGATTAACTCTGTCACTGTGGTTATGTATTCATCCTAATTTGTTTGATTGCATGTCAGTCTGTTAACAAACTACAGGACAGATGAACATCAAACGTGGAATGTTGCATTATGAGTCAGGAAAGAACCTATTAAATATCAGTGGTCCAGAATCCAGGAGTTTCTTTTCATTTTGTGTAAAATGTTTTACATGTTGATTATGTCTCAAAGAATGATTCATGGATCTTGAAAAAACATTTGATAACATGTCTTGATATTTATGAGTTTGGTTCAGATCCAAATTAAAATCAAGATCAAGTGAATATGAACGTGGTTTCAGACTGTCATTTCCCATTAGAAATACTTAAGATGTAGGTATTATCAATAAATGATTAAATTACTCTTGAGTAATTGTTAGATCTCCTAACTAGTGCTAGTTTATATGTGATCGTGGTGGTGAATTGTGATGGCGGATCGTCGATCGCAGTGGTGGATCCTGATTGTAGTGGCAGCTGATCATTGACTATGATTACAACTAGTGAGGGCAACATATGAAAATCTGGGAAGTAAATCCTTACCAAGAAATTTCTTCACAATTGTGTTTAGGAAGGTGTGTAATATCATGTCTTAAAATGTTGAAATTCAACTCCCGTGGGAAACCTCCTAAAAAATTGCTCAAAGTTGGGGTACCTGTAACCGATTTTTGAAAAATCGAAAATGTTAAATTTGGCTTTAAGTAACTTGTGAGGGGTCAAACTAGGGGTTTTTCATGATTCTGAGTTGATTGCAAGCATTAGTTTTTCACCAAAACCATTCCTTAGTGCAAAAACAGCCACCCCCACTTTTCCCACTCACTGCATTTTCAGCCATTATTCACGAATAAAGGGTTCCAAACCCCCCACCTCCCCAAAAACAATAAAAAATCAAAATCAAAATAACCCAGTTAACACCATGAAAAATTCTATCTTTTTTGTATTTGTCTAAAGCAGAGGTCTTCAACAGGGGGTCCGCGGAGGTACTGCAGGGGGGTCGCGAAATCTTTGGTTGATTAGACAATTTTGATTGATTTGACCCTCTGCCTAACAACCTCCATCCATCCAAGATTAGGTAAGTTGTTTGCTACCCATCAGGGTCCGACATCTCACTAATGTGGGAGTATGTGTGCCATGGACAGATAGCTTGAGGATTCACTGTCTCTTCTACATGTATGTTAAAAATAAAAACATGAATCTGTGAATTACTTGAATAGCTCAGTGTTGTATGCAAGATGTACAGTGGGAACGGAAAGTATTCAGACCCCTTTAAATATTTCACTCTTTGTGTCATTGCAGCAATTTGCAAAAATCAAAAAAGTTCATTTTATTTCTCATTAATGTACACTCAGCACCCCATCTTGACTGAAAAAAAAAACAGAAAAGTAGAAATTTTTGCTAATTTATTAAAAAAGAAAAACTGAAATATCACATGGTCATAAGTAGTCAGACCCTTTGCTGTGACACTCATATTTAACTCACATGCTGTCCATTTAATCTGATCCTCCTTGAGATGGTTCTACTCCTTCATTGGAGTCCAGCTGGGTTTAATTAAACTGATTGGACTTAATTAGGAAAGGCACACACCTGTCTATATAAGACCTTACAGCTCACAGTGCATGTCAGAGCAAATGAGAATCATGAGGTCGAAGGAACTGCCCAAAGAGACAGACAGAATTGTGGCAAGGCACAAATCTGGCCAAGGTTACAAAATAATTTCTGCAGCACTCAAGGTTCCTAAGAGTACAGTCCTTACATAATCCTTAAATGGAAGAAGTTTGGGACGACCAGAACTCTTCCTAGGCATGGCTGTCCAGCCAAACTGAGCAATCGTGGGAGAAGAGCCTTGGTGAGAGCGGTAAAGAAGAACCCAAAGATCACTGTGGCTGAGCTCCAGAGATGCAATAGGGAGATGGGAGAAAGTTCCACAAAGTCAACTATCACTGCAGTCCTCCACCAGTCGGGGCTTTATGGCAGAGTGGCCCGACGGAAGCCTCTCCTCAGTGCAAGACATATGAAAGCCCGCATAGAGTTTGCCAAAAAACACATGAAGGACTCCCAGATTATGAGAAATAAGATTCTCTGGTCTGATGAGACCAAGTATGAACTTGTTGGCGTTAATTCTAAGCGGTATGTGTGGAGAAAACCAGGCACTGCTCATCACCTGCCCAATACAATCCCAACAGTGAAACATGGTGGTGGCAGCATCATGCTATGGGGGTGTTTTTCAGCTGCAGGGACAGGACGACTGGTTGCAATTGAAGGAAAGATGAATGAGGCCAAGTACAGAGATATCCTAGAAAAAAACCTCCTCCAGAGTGCTCTGGCCCTCAGACTGGGCCGAAGGTTCACCTCCCAACAAGGCAATGACCCTAAGCAGACAGCTAAAATAACAAAGGGTGGCTTCGGAACAACTCTGTGACCATTCTTGACTGGCCCAGCCAGAGCCCTGACCTAAACCCAATTGAGCATCTCTGGAGAGACCTGAAAATGACTGTCCACCAACGTTCACCATCCAACCTGACGGAACTGGAGAGGATCTGCAACGAAGATTGGCCCCCAAATCCAGTTGTGAAAAACTTGTTGCATCATTCCCAAGAAGACTCATTGCTCATGACCCGTTTTTTTCTGTCAAGATGGGGTGCTGAGTGTACATTGATGAGAAATAAAATGAAATTTTTTGATTTTAGCAAATGGCTGCAATGAAACAGAGTGAAAAATGTAAAGGGGTCTGAATACTTTCCGTACCCACTGTATGTTTATAAATGGCAGTGGCATGGCCACCCTGTACCTTGCACAGGTTAAAATTAAAAACATGAATATATGTTCCTGTGTATTATTTGAATAGCTTAGTATTGAATGCACAATATCAGGGTAGTTATGTTTATACATGGCACTAGGCCCAATTTAATATAAAACACAATTTTATACAATATATATAGTAGGGGGTCCCTGCTCCATCTCTCCATCTGTTTGGGGGTCCTTGGCCTGAAAAACGTTAAAGACCCCTGGTCTAAAGCAATAGCCTTATGGAAAGGTAATAATTGTCAGGGCAGCATCAGTTTTTCTCCAAAACTGCTCCCTTGTGGAAAAACAGACATTTGAATTTTTAAAAGTAGCGTTATTGGTTTATTTCAGTATCTTGCAGAGTGCTGTGCAGCTGCACCCTCTGTTGGAGACAGGGTTAGGGTTAGGTTAGGGTTAGGGTTAAAACTTTTAAAGGTTTCCTTGTAAGCAGGCAAAGTTTCGAGTTGCTTCATGAGTTGACAGTACAGCCGTGCCCCCTTGGCGTATTGGTGATGCCCCGCAGCTGCAAAGATGTCTAGCATCCTGGTGCCCATTGTGGTCTGCAAGCCACTGCAAGAAGTGAAGATTCTTCCATTCACCAACAGAAAACAGACTGGAATAAACACCATCACATTTCTTCCCATCGCTGAGCTCTCCTCCTTTGTAACACAAGGCCAGCCACTCCTCACTCCGGGCGATACACTCTGGGCAGCAGGGTGGGTGATCAAAGCACAGGATCCTGATTTATCACATGGAGGATTCTGGACTACTAGAGCTGATCCAGCTGATCTATCCAGGGAGTACGACAGCCAACCACATCCTGGATGGAGGATGTTTTGACAAGGCAATCCGTGCTCACCTCCTAATTGATGCAGCCATCTATCAGCACATCATGAAACATGCCTTCACTGAGGAGGAGCTTGGTGAAATGAGGACCTTGATGGAGAAGGTAGCTGATGGGAAAATGGGAGCCAGACACACAGATCCAGTTGTTATAGTGTTTGAACAGGGGTTTGAAGAAATCTTTAAAAGACTTGCCAAAGGAGGAAGAACGCCTGCACTCTGGGTGCAGTACCACTACATGGTAGATGTAATCAAGATCTTCATCAGAACTGAATGGCTTGCAGACCACAATGGGCACCTGTCCTGCATTGTCACCAGGATGCTAGACATCTTTGCAGCTGCGGGGCATCACCAATACGCCAAGGGGGCACGGCTGTACTGTCAACTCATGAAGCAACTCGAAACTTTGCCTGCTTACAAGGAAACCTTTAAAAGTTTTAACCCTAACCCTAACCTAACCCTGTCTCCAACAGAGGGTGCAGCTGCACAGCACTCTCTCCTTGCATATATACAAACCCGGGACTGGATCCTTCTTAAGAGCATGTCTTTGGACCCTAGTGACTACGGGTGGACACTTGGTGTTCAGGGATATGAGCCAGTTCCAACACTAGACCCCCTGCAATTGCAATGGAGATTGCAGCGACCGCCGGTGCAGCTGCAAAAAGAATGGTGTCAAGTGTATCTCGGCATGTGGAGTTTGCAAAGGCATTACGTGCAAGAATTGTGTTCATGATGATGTTCAGTTTGGAGAAGACTCAGACATTGACACATGAAGCGTGTGGCAGAGTGGATCAGTATTATGCAAGATACTGAAATAAACGAATAACGCTACTTTTCAAATTCAAATGTCTGTTTTTCCACTAAGGAGCAGTTTTGGTGAAAAACTAATGCTGCCCTGACAATTATTACCTTTCCATGAGGCTATTGCATTAGACAAATACAAAAAAGATAGATTTTTTCATGGTGTTAACTGGGATATTTTTTATTTTTTATTGTTTTTGGGGAGGCGGGGGGGGGTTTGGAACCCTTTATTCATGAATAATGGCTGAAAATGCAGTGAGTGGGAAAAGTGGGGGTGGCTGTTTTTGCACTAAGGAGTGGTTTTGGTGAAAAACTAATGCTTGCAATCAACTCAGAATCATGAAAAAACCCCTAGTTTGACCCCTCACAAGTTACTTAAAGCCAAATTTAACATTTTCGATTTTTCAAAAATCGGTTACAGGTACCCCAACTTTGAGCAATTTTTTAGGAGGTTTCCCATGGGAGTTGAATTTCAACATTTTAAGACATGATATTACACACCTTCCTAAACACAATTGTGAAGAAATTTCTTGGTAAGGATTTACTTCCCAGATTGGTCAAATATCTGCTAAAATGCCCTTACTAAACAGGGCTACTTGGTTTTCAATATACCTTATCACATTTTCTACCATTACTGGTATTAACTCCTTCATTTCAATTGTCAGTGCTGCTCCCTTTATCTCTATCAGACTTTTTCTTATGTACAAATACTTTAACCTTGACACCCTTTTCCATCAAGCTAAAAACTGTTTCTTCTAATCAAGAAATTTCTTCAGTGCGTCACCTGAGGCCTCAGCAGCAGCTGTTTGGCTCTGTCACGTTCATGTTGTCGTCACCTCCTGTGTTATTTAATGACTCGTGTGAATTATTTGTCAGAAGATGATGGCGATGACGCAGGAGCATGCGGCTTCTGGTGGATGGCTGCGTTAGACACAGGCGTGTTTCAGAGCTGCAGCGGATGTCTTGACTTTTAATGCGGTCAGTCCAGGAAGACCACGTCTCACCTGCCTCTTATATTACCTTACAAAGTATAGTTTCATTCACCCAGGGCCGGCCCTGGCAATGTTGGCACCATAGGTGAGATTTCAAATTGGCGCCCCCCAACATACACACGCAAACTGTCATGCATCCACAATAACTTTTGGACTGTATACAGATGCACACACAGGCAGACAAAATTGTAAGCTATAAAATACAATAAAAATATATAACAAAAAATATAAAGAGTCTGAAATCAGCGGAACTGATAGCATATCATGTCATGCCCACAAAAATAAACATTAATGATGTCCACAATCGGGGTGATTTTTACCTCTATATTGTTATTTCTATTTTTGACAAGTGCATGTTTTATTAAAACTATTTCAGATTATTGAATGTCTACTGATGCATGTTGAAATGATTTAATTCTTTGCTTTGGGTTTTTAAACTATATTATGATAAAGGTGTAAACAGAGAAGTTTGAGAAGGAAATTCTCTTCTTCTAATATTAATGGTTTATCTAAATTCTTCCAATAGACCTGTAGCTTATCTAGTTGACGGTTACTTATGTTCGAGGTAGGTCTTTTAACATCTCATTTGTTTTGAATACACCATCCACCATCGCTACAACTGGGTACCCATCATCCATATGACTTGGAGGTAAGTTTTCTCCTGTTAGTACAAAATTATAATAATACAAAATTAATTACACTGCATGTGTAATTCATATTAATGTTCACCCTGACACAGTATGCTTGTTGCACACAGAGTACCAAATGAAATGTGTTGATAGTAACATTTAAACCAGGATGCTGTGCTCTCAACGCATACTGCATGTGACTATGCAGTATTCTTTCATTAGCAAAGCTCATTCAGGACAACAGCTGGAGTGCAGCTGTTTGGTCACAGCCATGGAAACCTAAGTAATGATACTGATGTATTATGAATTCTCGTTTCTCAGGTTCCTGCTGCAGAAAGATGGCAATATAGTATGTTGGGCATGGACTGCCTGATATACCCCTGTAGTGTCCATGTTTAATTCATTTTCATGCCAGTGTTTTTTTTAAATGCTAAAAGTGTTTTTGGAATTACAGAAGGGACACATACTTGAATTTCAGGGACACAGGTTGAGTAAAACCTAAGTGTTATGTGGGGAGGACTAATTTGTGTTGGTTTTGAATTCTCTTGCATTTTCATTAACCCCAGTTCTTATATCCCTTTGTGTGTCTAACTGAACAGAGTTTTATTAGTAACTGAAGAGATAGAGTAACCTTCATGGTATGAGAGGGAAAATCCAGTAGTATGTCCTGCTGCTAACGGTGAAATGAAACTCCCTTCTTTTTTTTCTGTTCATGCTGAAATAAAGTGGATTCACTTGGTCTGACGTTTTCGATCACATCTTTATAAAACACCTCATTAGTTTCACACTACAAACCCTGTGGGGGGGAAATGTTTTTTGAGAGAGGATTCCAGATTCATTCACTAGACTGGCACTCAGTAGAGCTCAACAGAGCCGTACAGGTTCATCTCTGATCCATGCAGCTTCCTTCTACCAAGTTTTGTGGTTATTGGTCCAGTAGTTTATTACATGTTGACTGACAAATCAGAGGTAAAAACATAACCTCCTTAGCAGAGGTAATAAAACCTCCACACATTTATCAAGGAAATGTCACCAACATTATTAATAATTAGAAACACAACAGGAAATTAAAAGTAGAAATTAAATATTTCTAGAATATCTAAACAGTTGACAGGTAATTTTCTGTTGGTCGACTTATCAATTAATTTATTAAAACTCATTTTCCCCTGCTACTTAGTCTATAGGGTTTTTATATTGTGTTTTATTTACATTGTATATATTGGTTTATTTTTGTCGTGCACTGGTTGCTGGTTGTACATCAAATTGCCCTTGAAGGATAATAAAGATTTTCTTTTATGGACAGCTTTAGTTAATCACAAGCTGCACACACCAAGCAAGAGCAGCAGAGGAACCCAGTAGCCAGCAGGGGGCAGCCTCAAGACATCACATGGAAACCAGCAGCAGCAGACTGTGATTCTTGTAAGGCGTCAGAAGACAAGTTTAGAAACTACTCCGTTATTCTCTAACAATAGGTTTTTAAAGCATGTTAAAACCTCCGGTATCTAAAATCCAAAAATATAAAAGTAACATTTAAGTAAGGTAGTAAAGTAGAAAATATTTTTTCTGAAGTGTGTATAAAAAGTAGCATAGAATGACACGGACACACACACACACACGATAATTTGGAGTGCTTTGTTCCTCAGTGGAGTCAGCAGGTAGTTTGGCCTAGTGGGTGGAGGGGCGTTTTCAACACGAGGGTCGAGGGTTCGATGCCCAATGCTTCTTATCTTCGTGCCGGCAATATAATGAACTCTTAAAATTGGCAGGAATTCAATCACCTATTAATTGCAAAATATATTACACTATGAACATTTTTATTAATTAAATATAAAAAAAGAAAAATTAAATGAAATAAAAAAACAAAAAAACCTGCGTGCACAATTCCTGCGCAATTGGCTTCTGCGCAGGATGTGCATCCATATTAAATTTGAAATGGTTATGGATCATTTTTGTTTTTAAATTTACATATTATTAGATATTGTGCAATGAATAGGTGGTTGAAGTCCTGCCAACACGACAGCCTGCCAAACTTACCCATGTTACCGCTTTTCGCGGCGCTTCTACCTCCGGTGCGTCCCGGTGTTAGAGGATGATGGCGTGACGTTAATATATTATTTTACATTGCATGTGTCACGTCATGATATTTCAGTCTCTTGTGCCGCCCTCTCGGAATTTTTCACCCTAGGCAACCGCCTATGTCGCCTGTACCAGGAGCCGCCCCTGCATTCACCTGTGCCTGTGTTACTCAGTCCAACTGTGAACAAAGTAAGAATCTGTCTGTTTTTTTCCGCTTTTTGTCCTCCACCTGCTGCTCCTCCAGCTGAGATTTGTACATGGACATCTGTACTGGGCATTGAGCATCTGGCAGCACGGTGTGTGTGTTTGTATTTGGGTAAATGTTTGTAGGACCCAAATTCAGATGAGGGACTTTCCCCCAAAGAGTAAATTCCCTGCATGGCGGATATCCAGAGTTCCTGTTGAGGAGGTCCAAGGATTCAGACCGGTCCACACCGAGCCCTTCAGGGTGATGACTCTGCACTGTCAGCGCCTAACACGCGGGGCGCAAGAGACCGAGCGTCTCATCGATGAGCTGCTGAAGGTGTTCATGGTCGCCATAGACACCATGAACATCCCAATCTTGGACCATGAGTGCTCCAGGGACATCTGGAGCACACAGACCACACACATGTCCTGCATCCAGGTACGTCTGCTTCACCTCTGACAGTTCGATTTCATCTCGTCAGAGCACTAAACCACATCCATGATCCACCTGACGTCCCACTCGGCACCAGGACAGTGCTTTAGTGTTGAATTAAACCATAAAACTAAAATCATTTCAATTACCACACACAGAACTGAAAAAAAACAACATAATTCATATAGTTACAAAGGGCAAAACACACCTTTATTTTATGAAAAATACCTTTCCTACACTCAAATTAAAATACATCACATTCAGCACTGAACAAACACAAATACATCAACAGCAGAAACTACACTGAAACCAAATGAAGAGTTGTCATATTTCCAAACTGATGGAGTACGTTCAGTTACATCATTTCTTCTTAAACATTTTAGAATAATTTTTTTAAAGTTTGAAATAATGTTTAAGTATAAAGAGCCACTACTGTACACATACATATTTCCAAGTATCGTTATCCAACTGACAAATATTTTACATGAGCACTCGGTTTACAGTCGGTCACAGTTGTCCATAATCCAGCAGGGTAAAGAAGCTAGAGGACTTTATGTGGTTTGACACTATAGTGTTGTGGCTGTCACCCACAATCTGGTAAAAATAAAATCATGTCCAACAATGCAAATCAAATATATTGGAGGCAATTAAACAAAAGATAATAGTGTTTTTTGAGATTAGAACATGTATGTGTGTGTACACAGGCTTAAGTTGTCAGTGCAGTCAGTACATCATCATTTGACAGTGGGATAGATCAATATATTGGTTGCCAAAAATGATGTGAAAGTTATCTTTATTTGTTTTTATCAAGATTAAAGTTGAAAGTAATAGTATAACTTCATGCTGTCAGTCCCTGAATGCTTCAATTTTTACAACATTAGGTGAAACACATAAGTTAAGGGTTAAGTAATGCAAAGCCAACAGTTATAGGTACTGAACTATTAGCTAGATTTACCCATTTTCAGGTGCTGAACAAGCCACAGTTAACTGCTTTAGCAGCTATCGTGGCACTATCTATTTTATTAAAATTGAGATAAGATAATTTTATCCAAACTGTTTTACCACTAAAGGTAATACTTAACTTAACTCAACAGTTTTGGTTGATAAATTAGTTAAGAAAACCAGCATTCGCCCATGAATTGAACTGCCACTGTGAGAATAGCATTCATGTCAAGAATGTCATATAACATTAGCTTTAGTTATAACATGGGTGGTGGAAAATCTTCCAATTTATATCCACAACATGCCATTTTTATTTCAGATTTAATACGAATGTCAGGAAATTGATAGTCTACCAGTTTATGACTGATTTCCTGAGTGGATTTGTAAAAGCGTGCTCACTGAGCCTTGATACCAGAACGGTAAAGCAGTCCTGTACACAGCTGGTTACACATAATAACCACAGGTCTGATGAAAATAAACTGTGATAAGGAGCTGCCAACTGCTGCCACACTTACTTTATTAATATAGGTCTGAATGGAGCACAACATGGGCAGCAACTGTTGAGAGGAATAAATAAGACCAATTTGATTAAATATTTTCTGTTGTTTTCTGATCATACTGTAAACATCGTATGGTCTATGTGTGCACTGTATAGTACATACTTTTGGTCTCACTGGGTGGCTGTAGCAGATTTTATAATCAGGTGCATGTGTGACAACTGAAAATCTGGCAAACATAGCTCATGAAATTGTTACTTTTGGGAAGGTTAACAATTTAAGATGCTGGATCATCTTTGATCGCATCAATATGTAAGGGTGAAATAAAATAACTGCAATTACTGTAGTTGACTCAATGGCTGCCTGAAAGGTAGGAAATCATCTATGGTGCTTTACAGGGAACATATACATGTGCCGATATGTTAGCACGGAGCATCAGATCAGGTACACGTGGTATTTTGTTTGTACTGTGGAATGGAGACGATAACTAAGAAGGCATCAATGATTGTGACTGATTCAGATGTGGAGCCAGGTCGATGTGAAGTTGATAACACCAGAGCCTCCTCGTAGCATTTTTTATCCCAGCTGTTATCAATTCAAGCGTCAGTTTCTGGAGAGCAAACAGAAAGAAGAGTGAATGAGAAAACGTCTATAGATCTGCAGTACTCAAACACTCAACATTTGAGCTAAGCTTAAACAACATAGTTTATCTTGCTTGTCTTGGCTTAATAGGATGTGAATCTCAGTGGGAAAGGAGATGTGTTGTCATTGTAGCCTTGAATGCTTAATTGACAAATTGCACTTAAGTCAAATTGAGTGTAAATTGCTCTTAAGAATACTATTGGTAAAGCTAAACAACAGCTTTTTCGACTTCAAAGCTGCTACAAGCTTCAGTTCAGTTCACCATTTCATGATTAAAAGACACATAAGCTGTGAACACCAGCAACACAGCAGGAGATTCTCCCCTCAGACACTTTCTCAGCACAGAAATCTCTGCAGCGTTCAGGTGAGGTCTGGTGCAGCAGACAGAGGCAGGGTGTAACATTTACATTTGACTGTGTAGATCACATGTTTTTGTCTATGACACATCCCTGTGTCAGTCCTTATCAGCCTTAGCTTTCTAGACAACTTTGTCTGCGTCTTCTATGTGTATTATTTCACTTCTTCATCCTGAGATATTTGTATCTTTTAGTTTTTTTAAATTTTGTGACTGTCGTATGTTATTAATATCATTGACACATCCACTTGCTTGAAGTGAATCCTGCAGAGGATCTCCTGCTGTGTTATCACATTAGCTCATTCAGGTATTATCTTTTTTTTACTCGGGTGCTGGATGGAGAACGTCCAGACAAAAGCCTCTCACATACAGCCCCTCCAGACAATGTCAGGCGATTAGTTGTTAGGTCTTCACAATTCAGAGTTGCCTTTATCTATTTATGCTATGATGTCATTTCTCGCTTTAACAGTTTACAGAACACTTTGATATCTGACATTTAACTAACCCTTTCATATGTCCAAACTATTTCAAAAAGGATGTGTCTAGATGTACTGAGATGAACTGAAACTGTTTACCAGTAGCTGCAATATTTGACATCAAATCTTTGGCTTAGTGCTTTGAACTAACATCATATGAAATAAAACAGCATGCTTATGTTTAGAAGGCAATGATTTCCAACATTTTAGCTTAGCATGTTTGTATTATAACATCTGTACAGCACTTGCTGATGAGAATGTCATTAGTTTAGCAAGTATTTTGTCAAACAGAAGCACTGAACAAATTGGGATTTTTACCATTTGGTTGCGCTGGATGAAAAGTCATAGGATCACGAAAGTTATAACAATTCATCAACATGATTATTGAATGTGGAACAAATTTCGGGACCATCCATTTAGTCATTGAAAAATGTATTGCATTACATTACATTTCATTTTTGCCTTATTAAAAAAATTCAATCTCATGGTCGCATGAGATAAATCAGACTATCTCCAAAGCCATTGGACACCAAAAGGTTGTGGCAATCCATGCAGAAGATGTTGATCTATTTCATTAAATGAGTGAAGCTGTTGGTAGCACAAGACAAAAGGTCAGGAGATTGCTGTGAGAGCTCAATGCGCTACATCTTAAGAAAACATAATGTGAATAGACAAAACACAAGCAACTGGACACATATATTTAATGCATTAAACATCTAAAACCAGCACTCTTTTCTCCGTGTCGGTGTCTCAGTTTGAGAATTCCTACCTGAGCTGCAGCATCACAGGTCGTCCTCCAGATCAGACTGATGCTGCTTTATCTGGAAACACACAGGAAGACGCTCTTAACAACACTGGGTCAGGTACAACACATTTAGCAAGCCTTCATCACCAGCATCATCAACATCATTCTCATCATCATCAACATCATCATCATCACCACAGCCTTATTGACACAGACATTGCTGATTACCCACACATGTCCTTCAAAAATATTCTAATTACACACACACACACACACACACACACACACACACACACACACACACACACACACACACACACACACACACACACACACACACACACACACACACACACACACAATGGTAATTGCAAACACACTCTTTATTCACACACACTCCTGTCAGAGGGAAATTGCAGGAGATAAAGGGCTGGTCTGTTCTCTGCATCTGCTTGGAATAATGAGGCAGCTTCGCTCTGTCAGGCAGGTAGGAAGCCTGCAGGCTAATTCTATATCATTAAGTTTCGTTGTAAAGAAACAGAAAGACTGAACACACCGTGCTCCACAAGGCTGATCATTCCAGTGAGGTGCTGAATAAAAAGACCTACAAGGCAACAGTAAACACGTCTTCAGCCACTACAGATTACACAAATTGTCTTTGGGACAGTGGGTGTGTGGAGATGTGTGAAACATGCTGTTACTGTAAAGACAAGAGAAGGGATGGTATTAGACAGATAAATAGGATCTCCTCAAATTGTTCTTCACTTGTCCTTGTTCTTTCTACTAAATCTGAACTAAACATCACACAGTCCATCACAGTATCTTTTTTGAAGCTCTACCTCAGGCTAAAGGAATTAATTGGAACTACTAATCCTATCTGGCTTGAACAGAGGTATGCATGTTGCTAGTACATCACTGACTGTTGGTCAGTAGATACAGATGCATTGGACTGTAAAAAACTGTGACAGGCCTTTTACACTTTTCTTTGACATTTTGTATATTGATAAATATATACATTATTTTATTGAGAAAATAATCAGTAAATTAATAAATAATATAAATAAAAATTCCCCACACAGTTGTGCCCTGCATTTAAAACATACAAACACAACTAACAGCAGAGTTTCATCATTTTGATGAGCTAAAAGAAGCTGGTGTAAGTAATTGACTCTCCACTAGAGGGCAGACTTACATTAGCTTCTACAGTAATGCTGATGGCCACAAGGCAGTAATTGGGGTAACAATTTTCCCTGTGGGGGTGTAGTTAAATATGTAGTAAAAATATTGCATGTACTAGAAGTTGTAGACGTTTGGGTAGTATTTGACTGAAGGTATATTTTTACCCTGTGGGGGTAGCAGTGTTATGTACTGTATATTATCCGGTGGGGGTATAGTTGTGGTATATACCAACCCTGTGGGGGTAGTAGTGGTATATATTTACCATGTGGAAGTAGTAGTGAGATGTTTACCCTGTGGGGGTAGTATGGTTTTGGTAAATGGTTTTGTATATATGTAGAGTTTTTCTTGTCTTGATGACCACTCAAAGCTCTTTACAGTACAGTTTGCCGTTCCCCCATTCACACACACACATTCATCTATGAGGGGCAATTCAGGGTTCAGCATCTTGCCCAAGGACACTTCGGCATGCAGATGGGGAAGACTGGGATCGAATTGCCGACCTACTGTTGGAGGGTAGTTGGACGAATATACTTACGCTGTGGGGGTAGTAGTAGTGGTATGTATTTACTGTGTGGGGGTAGTAGTGGTATGTATTTACCCTGTGGGGGTAGTAGTGGTGGTAGTGCAGCTGGTCGTCCTCGCTGGCCTCTCCTGGTTCAGGACTTTCTCTCTCTAGACTGCTGACTGAACCCCGGTGAGGAGAGCCTGACACACTGGTCTCCCTGCTCTGAGGACACTCTGACAAACACAGATACAAACAGCAGGATTAGCACCATTGTGAGGACCATATCCTGCATTCCTTGACTGAGAAAGAAAGCCTCAGTGTGTTTAGCTCTGCAGGGGTTTTGACTTTAGCATGAAAAGAACGGATGGTGATGCACTACTCACAAACAAATTCAAAGGTTTCAGTCCATCCCAATACACACACTCTGCAGCATTTCCATTTAGTCAACTGCTGTCTTTGAGACACAGAATTTCTATAAACTGGTAATAAAAAACAAAAAAACTACTTAACCTTTTACTGTACTCAGTTTTTATCTTTGCTCTAATCTTATTGACTATTTTGATAATTTTATTTATTTTCATTTGACTCTTTTTCTATCTTAAATGTTCTTAATTCTTATATATTTCTGCCCTAATGTTGTCTTATGTGTAATTCTTAAACTGCTTTAAATGGTTTCCTATTGTTTGCCTTCAATTCTTTATTTTTATGCTACAATGCACTTTGTAACTGTGTTTTTAAAGGTGCTTTAGAAATAAAATTTGCAATTGTTATTATTAACTGGTTGAAGTTAAACTCAGTTCATTGTCACCTTTTTATATACAGTCTATGATTGTGACATGACGATAAGAATGACATCTTGGTATTTAGTGTCGTCATCATCCTCATCGACACTTCTTTTGGTCTCCAAATTAACAAACCAATATCTACTGGGTTTCAGATGGAATTTGTGACACTGCTGAGTCCATTTACCTGTCACTAGGCTGTCACTGAACTTTAAAGTAGCTTTATACTTTTAATCTTAGAGGGAAAAATAATTAATCTGGATGACAAAAAATCATTAAAATGCCACTTTGGATAATTCCCTTGTTTTTTTTACTGGAGTGAAATACACAAACTCACACACAGTTGACTGACAACAAGATAACTCCTGAGCACTGAAGGGAAGCTTATAAAAAGGTTATGAGGGTGTTGTTTATCGGTGTTTACTTCACTGTCATAATCCACGCTCCACTGGCGTTTTGTCATTGAACCATTAGTCACAGATGCACTACAATAGAGGATCACATCTGATAGTACACACACTGACTCCCCAGCAGATCATTTGCAATAATACTTTTAATAATTAAAAGTTCAGTTGTTCTCTGGCTGGATTAAACCTGGATCAGACTGATGTATGAATTAGATATTGTTCTTTTTAATAAAACTGACTCCATTGTGTTGGATTTGGCTGCAACGCTGTTTAACTCCAGCTTGAAACTCAACAAGTGTTTTGTGGATTCAAACACTTAACCCAACACCTGCATTGGCATAGTGGTTAGTAGATTGAGTAGATTTTCATTTTTGGGTGTGCAAAATGTTTTGTGCCATATACCAGGAGCATATGATCCACATCAAATGGTCCAGCTAACATGCTTGTATTTTTATGTAGTACATTATTATGGGTTTAGAAATACATATGTTGCACCTAATTATGCCAAAAAAAGAGTAAAACTAAAGATAACAGGCCCCATGCAAAACGTTATAATACTCAGCAGTTGATGAGCCCTGTAGATAATACAGAGATAATTAAGATGACCATAAATAAGGATTGTATTTTTATTGCAGTGTAAAGCTAAATTGCATTCATATTATATACTGTAAGAAATAATATCAAGTAGGGCTGGGCAATTTTTGCCTAAATCGATTATCACAATATTTTTTTGGCTATATTGCAATACACAATATATATCTCGATATTCTGAAATCTCCTCTAAATCGCTGTACAAATATTAAATTCAATGAGTAAATTCAATATATTGCCTACCCCTTATATATAGCCCTTTTCACACTTGACTTCAGTGTGAAACTACACTAACATGCTCATAGTTTTGGTGAACGATGAACTTAACGGATCAGTTTCCAACTGTTGAGCGTGAATGGGAGCAATACCTCTTTTGCTGTAATAATGTCACCCTGGAACTAAAAGATAAATGGAAACTCATGAATAATTTCTCAGTGACACAGAGACATTGGTTTAGCTGACTTTATCGTCATGGGGTGGCTGGGGATAGATGAGTAGGAGGAGGCTCTATTGAAAAACATTTACTTGGAGTAGTTTATTTTAAAAAAACAGAAGAAATTAATGGACACTAGTTCATATTTGGAACTGTGAATTAAGTTCAAAATTCTAAATTGTGAACTATGAATGAAAATGTGTTCATTTTAATGTTAAGTACCTGAACTTTGAGCTCTTTTTTAAATGTGATCTTGCAAAGCAAGACCATCCGCTCTAACCATTGAGCCTCAACTGCCCACTCAATTTTATACAGACTTTTAAAACACACTCTTTGTTGATGGGGAACCCTAAGAACTGTGCTGAAAATAACACAGCAGTGACCCTAACAAACAAAACTGAATCAAATGCAACAGCTAGTTGACAGGGAGGATAAATAATAATAATAATTCATCACATTCAGTCTGTACCTGAGCAGTCCTTCCTCTGTCTGTCCATTTTGTCCACACGGTCCAACAGGCTGTCGATCTGAACCTTGATCACTGTCAACTCCCTCTTTATGGCCAGAAGCTCTGTCATCTTCACTGCAGGGAGACAGAAAGAGAAGGGAATATATATTCTGTGTATTTGGTGAATTAATATAGACAATATAGAAACAATATAATCTGCGGCCCCTTAGAAAATAGTGTTCTTCCACTTTCAGCAGTTTGTCCCTTTTCTGTTTCAACATGACAAAGTCAAGTCCTTTATGAAAATGTTGTCAGTTTAGTGTTGATGATTGCACCCCAGTTATGCTCTAAAGAGGCTAAATGAGAGTAGGTTCAACATCTGGTGGAAGGCCTCAACAACCACATACAGTCGTGTCCACATGTTATATCCCAAAAAAACATGGAACATGCCAATGTCATCCAGTGACCCCTGCACTCATCAAGCCTGTAGCCCTGCACCATCAACAACTCTCAGCATTGCACAACTACCTCCTTCAACTGCAGGAGGCTTCACTCTGGCTGTGCTCTCTAATGGATCACCAGTGCACCAACAGCTCACCAAACGACCCTGAAAACTACATCACCACTGAAAGCTTTCGACCTCAGAAGCTTGCAAAGGCAATCTAATTTCCTTGTGATGGGGTGCAGTAAAAACTATTAAGGCTTTTAATAAACTAGTATAAACAATTCTTATTTTCTATGCACTATTAACTTTGTCTAATTGCGAGCGCTGATAGGCTGAACTGGATATAGCAAGGTGGAGAGCCTGGCGGTAGAGAAGCGTTTAATGAAGAAACCATCTGGTGCCCCACCCCACCCGCCTTCTCTCCAGTACCCTGGGGCCCTACCAGTGAGACGAGCCACTACACAGGCAGGAGATTACATGAACAGGGATTTTAAAAAGGAAACATCCTGGAGTGTTCACATAACTAGTGAATTGCGAAAAAAAACATGCAATATTTGTCTTTAAAACGTAGGTATCTTAAATAGAATGACTAAAGACAAATACAAGTACTGTACCTCAAAGTAGTTTAAAATGAATCTTACTTTCCACCACAAATGTGTGTCACACCAAATGTTTCCTTATGTCAGAAAGATGTGAGCTGTATGTGTTGGCGCTGAACACTGCAGCGACCCTGACCCTGAACGAGTGGAACGTGTGAATAAATTATCTCTTACATTTGGCTTTGCTGCTGCTGGAGGCAGGGCTGAGGGTTTTGTTGGTCCTGCTGGATGCTCTGGTTCTCTTCATCCTCAGAGCTGCTGTGGAGGAGGAAGAGGAACATGAGGAGGAAGGTCGGGGCCTCTTGTTGGGGCTGGGATCCACTTGGACTGAGGATGGGACACGCTGGTAGTCGAATACCCTGCAAAAAACACAAATGTAAGTTAGAAACACACACAGACACTCAATAGGAATGGGACGACATATGATTTTACTGCACATCACTAAAAAACTCTCACAATAAGCATACCTTTCTTTCATTGGGAAAACATGAACATGCCAACATGTTTGCAAAGTCTTGAAAAGAACCAAGGTTTTGCACATTGCACTCTATGTATATGTAGCATTTAATGACCACACTCTGCCCAGTGTTCAGGTTGTGGGCCAAAGCAGTTCACTTTGATTCTAAACCTGGGTGAATAAATACAGAAAGAACAGACTCACAATGTTGCTATTTTCCTTAACTTTGATCTTTACTTTTGTTTTTCACTTTGAAATGCTTACAAAAATGATGTTACCTATCTGTAATTCATTAAACAGATTTGTTTCTTCCCAAAATGTAAGGTTACGTGATTAGTGTGTGTGTGTGTGTTATCTGGTGTGTGTGTTTGTGTGTGTGTGTGTGTGTGTGTGTGTGTGTGTGTGTGTGTGTGTGTGTGTGTGTGTGTGTGTGTGTGTGTGTGAGTGTGTGTGTCCTTGGCAAAATATTATGTCACCATTGGGCAATTGTCACCATTATTAGAAAATAATGTTGTGAGTCGCAATTATTCTGCCAAGGACCCACACACACACACACAAACACACACAAACACACAAACACACACACAAAGAGTGTAGACAATCTTTTTTAATGCGCCTGAGGCTCTGCCGTTTGTGCTTGTATTTATCTTGACTGTTTAATCACTGTAATGAAATGGGGCTAAGTTTATGTCATGAACAGATTTAATCTTTATGTTTGAAATAGAGTGAAGAGCATTTTTGTCCTTTCCTTCGAAATTGCGGCAGAAGGCCGGTGAGAGTTCAAATAAACTATACAGTGTATGTACTTGTTCATGATGATTAAAGAAAATGTCATCCATTTGTTTGTGATGTGTTTTTAATAGATTTTAAACAAGCATGGAGCTCTGTGGCCGTAGCTGGATGACAAAGTAAGCAACAGCCCAGGGTCCCCAAAAGCCCCATTAATGACTAATGACTATGTTTACCATGTGAGGGAAAAGCCCCACAGAGTTGGAAATCCTGAATAAAACATGTAAAAAAAACATGGTGGGGCGAGGAAGATCACAGGGGCAAATGAATTTGTCATCACAGTAACTGGCATTCTATTGGTTGGGGAATTTTTACAGAGTTGTTGCAAATCAGCATATCCAAGCACAAGCAGGGTATGTTTATGTGAAGTGTATTGTGTGAGAGCTCAACAAAATCTGATTGTCAAATCAATACGCCCTCTCAAACCACGCTCTAAAATAAAGACATGGGGAAAACCCATACATCTATAACACAAAAACTACTGGTCAGATTTTCATGAGCATTGGTGAAGGGATGATGGGATGCACATGCGAGCACATGAATATCACTGTCACGCACAACAGATTCCGAATGACAGTGAAACAGAAGTTCTACAATGAGAGAGAGAATTGCAATGCATGCCACTAGCGCAGGGGTTGGCAGCCCGCGGCTCTGGAGCTGCATGCGGCTCTTCAGCCCCTTTTTCAGTGGCTCCCTGTACAGTGTTGTGCGTGTTTTGCATATTTTTCACTCGCTCAGAGAGTCATACACTGTGAGATCAGAGCTGGTTCACGTGAAGCAGCCGGTCAGTGACTTATCGGCTGCTTCTGAACAGTGGAAACAGTGAAAACAAAGAGTTTCTCTGGTCTCAGCTGCTCAGAGATCAGCGCTGCAGCTTCTTGATCAGAGCAGAAGCTGCAGGTGGTTTGTACCGAGCTTCAGTTTCTGTGTCCGCCTCCAGTTTGACCTGCCTTCACTTTTAAAAAAAATATTTCGTCAACTTAAATATGCGTCACATCCTATTACGTCTCCAGCACGGCGCTTTTCCCTGCAGGTGGCTAATCTATCGTTTCTGTACCGGCCTCGGTAAACTAACCATGGATAAAAGAAGAGTCTGGGAGGAAAATAGAGAGATTAATTATGCGAGGACAGATTAATTTGCTTTCGCTGCCCAACGATGCTGGCTTACCTGTATGCTTGATATATGGCGAGGAATAAGCAATCAACAAAAAATGTAATGTTGAAAGACAATTTCCAGAGCAAGCACACAGCATTTGCTGAAAAGTACCAAGCTGGAGAAGAGCGAAAAAAGCATAGTTCTGTGTTTAATTAATTTTAAAGTAGGTCTACACATACCAATGTATTTAGTTCTCCTCTTCATGAGAGTTTGGTGTTTTCCTTTGTTGTAACAGGTAAAAATAACAATTAAATGTCAACAGTTTTTTTTATTGTCGTTCTATTATTTAAAAATGCAACAAACTATAGATTTTATATATATTGTGTAACTATATATATATAACTATATAAGCTGTGTTATCAAATATGTTTTGTGGCTCCAGACAGATTTAATTAAGGGGAAGAGGGGGCAGAATGGCTCTATCGATAGTAATGGTTGCCTACCCCTGCACTAGCGTATATGTGAACAACTGCAGCTGAAATTATGAGGTCTGGCAGTCTATATGGATGGTAAAAACTAATTGGATGATAGCGTGAGCTCATGATAGTTTCCAGCTAGCACAGAGCAAATAACAATGCCGCTACAGAGCAAAACACCATTTTATTAGAGATTAGAGATCTCTTATGTTACTATGAGACGTGTAAAATTATATTTTGGTTATTATGAAACTGTGCCCCCCCCCCCTCCCCCCCAAAAACACACAATGTCAGAAAGTACCAGGCGTATCAGAAGTGATGCCGTGTTGCAGGACCATGAATGAGTGGAGCTGCAGGATGAAGGATGACCTGTCTGCTCACACAGCTCTTTAGTATTCAGGCCTGTGGGTCGACTGTAATTGGGTCACATTCACATTGTGGCTATTTATTTTCATACTAAACTTCTTCCTCCATTAGTTTGATTGGCACATTCAACCTTTAGCTGGAGGAAGAACACAGCAGTTAAATAGGTGTTAGAGCTGAAGGTGGTTCTGTTCCAGACTCCCCTCTTCCATTAATGTATCACTCACACCAGCAAGTATTTATTCAGGAATGTTCTAATTAACCATATTTTTAGACCCACTTTTCATTCACCTGCCCTGTGTGCATATCTTGCATTTTCCAGAATGCCTCTCATTCACCAACCCTCAGTGGAGAGGTTTGGACTTGCAGCTGTTTGATATAAAACATTTTTATTGGTTGAGAATAATCACACCACAAATATGTATTTTCATTTGAATGCCAAGTAATAAATAAGTCTGATACAATGAATGCGATTATTAAAAATGATTAGAAGTAAAGTGAAATGTTCATTTACTGTTTTTGGTTCAGTATAACAAACACTTTTTTATGATCACTTTTCAAAATATTAATCACCCAAAGAAATGCAAAACCTTTTGAAAAAACATCTTACATTTCAACTAGAAGGGCAAACTGAACGAGCATTCCTCCGCCAAGATTAACGTCCTATGACACTTTGTCAAATGAGTGATGCCCATTCATTCTTTAGACTGTGTAATATTGGAATTTGTCCAGCTATGTTTTTATTAAGAACAAAAATTGTCACCATCATTGCAATAATGTTGTGAGTCTCAATTATTATGCCAAGGACACACACACACATACACACACATACTCACACACAGCTGTATAAACCATTGACCATAACCAGCTAACCAAGTTCCAGGTACCCCTTATTCTTAAAACTGTATCAAAATGATCTACAACGAAATTAATTGGGAATGAAAGCGCTGCCATTCTCATGCGGCTGCAGGGGAAAGTCAAATGAAAGTGAATTTAGTTTTAAACCTGCAGCAGCTGTTGAAACTTTCTGAGGGACAGAGTGATTTATCCAATAAAAAGAGACAACCCCCACTGATTTAATTTAATTGAGAAACCCCACATGGCATCTTTTCATTGCTTCCTGCATCTAGTCCGTTTTTCGAACAGGTTTCAGTGGCGTGTTGGGGACGTGTTTCTCCCATGGTTGTTTCTTTCTGAGAGAGTGTGTGCAGGGGCGGAGAGCTGACTGACAGCTGCAATTTGAAGAAGTGAGCGATGGAGGAGGGGATGAGGAGGTCTTTCCTCTCCCTGTCAACCTCTGCTGTCTATCACAGCAGCCATCTCCAGCTGGAGGAGGACTGACTGCAGGGGAAACATGAATTCACTTCATCTCTTCCACCATCACACACATATACACAAATAAACATGCCAAAAAAACACACCTGAATGCACCCACTCAGTTTATTTTCAAAAGATGAGTTAGTGGCATGGAAAGTGGATTTACACTTAAAAGGCCTGGGTAAATACTAACATATAGGCCAACACCTGAAAGGAAAGATTACATGCTCTGTGCATAGGGGAATCCTCCATGTGCCCTGTTTCATGAAAAGAGAATTTTGATGAGCTTGATTCAGACTGGATTCTGCTGGATTTTAAGATTTGCTCACAATACAACCTTCATTTACAAAATATCTCTGTCCAGGTTAGGTGGCAACAGTGGGCATGTGTTTGAAGTAAGCTTGATGTTATTTTCCAAATGCTACGTTTTATATGAACACGCAGAAACTGGAGTTTAATAAAAAATAATCTGCACTTTGGAAAGTGTTTGGATAAGAGGACCAAACGCTGAGGAACAAGTTGGTTTTGCAAATTAGTGTGTATAGGATTTCACTAACAAAGTCTCAGTTCTGTAGATATGATGCACTATTATAAATTTAACATAGACTTTTTCACTCAGTCCCTTCTCAATCAATCGATCCAATTTTTTGATTTATAGCCCATATTCACAGATCACAATTTGTCTCATAGGGCTTTAACAAGGTGGGACATCCTCTGCCCTTAACCCTCAACAAGAGTATGGAAAAACTAAAAAAAATTACTTTTAACAGGGTAAAAAGAAGGTAGAAACCTCAGAGAGAGTAAAGACCACGTTACTCTGTATAAAAACTCCATTGTGAAACTCCGTACTGTAACTAGGACTGTACTTCTACATTGGCCAACTGTCCTGCTAAAACTTGAACAAACATGAGGACGCTGTTTGTTCAGAAACATCCTGTTGTAACCGTCTGTAAATATGTGGCAGGTCTTCTATAACTGCAAACATAACGACATGACTTTCAGCTGTGTTTACATCCAGAGAGATCATCACATGAGCCAGAAAGAGACCAGTTTTGTTTGCTGTGCTGGAGTGAAGGTGGAAGTGAGCAGACGTTTTGCAGGTACTGCAACTGTCCTCATGTGTTACTAAGAAAATAAATGATAAGCTGAGTCTTTGTTCAACATGCTACATGTTGTATTCACACTGAATAATCTATAGTAGCATCAGAGGGACAAAATAAACGCAGCCCAACTCGTGTTTTATCTACACAGCCAGTAGTAATATGTTGCATGTCTCCAGAGGCACAATGCTCAGCTACAGTGTAGCCTGCAGCATAGCTTCAGAGTCAAACTCATCTCTCTGACTTTAAACCATGCTCTCTCGTATGGCTGCCGATGTGTTGCTCTATGTTCTTGCATCGTAATTTTTGAAAGGGTTTAGACTGCTCTTACTATGTTGTTTTTAAGACTCCCGTTTACATTGTCTCAGGGACATGAGGCTTTATGGACTGATATTATGCTCTTTCAGGATTTAATAAATACTGTACATTTTGGTTTAATGCTTATTATGTTGCTCTTCCCATTGTCTTTAACAATGGCAAACTGCTGGGTTAATTTCACCGTGCACCAAAAATTGGAACATGTTTGATAAACGATGCTCTTTTGACATTTTTAGGTTTGACCCAGTTGTTGGGTCCGACTGCTATAGAGCGCTGGTTGCCTGTTTATTAAATTTGTGTTATAACTTAACATATCACGTGTACAAATTGCATCACACTTTCTCTGGGAATTTACAATACACTTACCAAGTGGGAAGCTGATAAAATGAGTGGTTCGCTGGTTTATGCGTTCCATGTGCAGACAGACAGATAGGTGGAATTAGTAGGTAGATTTAAAAACTACTACTAACTTTGTTTACTTTAACTGAAAGTTAAATGAAATTAACAAGGAAACAAAACTTTAGACTACACTTAAGACTGCCATTTTCAAGGCAGTCAGTTTCCTAGATTTTTTTACTAAGATAAAGTTGTCAAATGTTTGTGTTGAAAGTAAAAGTACAATTAAAAGCACAAGACAATCTTCTTGCCATGCAGCAGGTCAGGTGTAGCTTCAGTGATGTGAATTCTCCTTATAGAGATATTTTTATCTCCATCTTTTACAGTTCAGAATTCTTTATTCAAATGTATTTTTGAAGATGAATGTGAGCTCTACTGTTTTGTGTCACACAAACCAGTTTTCTGCCGTGACCAAGAAGTACAAGGGCACAGCAGAGGATTAACATACCATCAGCAACTTTTTGATTTGGATTGTTGTATGATCAGCATATGTGTGTGTATATGTGTGGGGGCGTGTAGGTCGATGGGGGCTACTGTACCTCACTAAGCTGATAATCCGCAGCCCAGGAGATAAACGCCTATAAATATTTACAGGATGGCAGTGTTGACGCAGCCAGGCTCCACAGCTTTACATCCTGTCTGATTTCACACAGAGGCTGACGCTTCAGAGATGCTCACCAACTGAAGCTGGGTTATTCTCCAGAAAATAAAGAAATAAATAAGATACTCCTGATCATTCCCGGAGGCATTTCAGAAAAGTCAGTGTGCATAAAATTTTGGCTCAGAGGGTCAAATATTCTTATGCATTTGCTCAAACACAGTAAAGGTGCTCTGCACAAAACAAATAGCTGAGTAAAAAAAAGTCACAATGGCAGACGTTCATTATGTATGTGTTTCTGGTGGTAGGTGAGGACAGTAACAGAGATACAAGCTCATGTTGTAATTCAATAGATTTCTGTCTGTAAAGTATGAAACCTTTTTTCTTTTTAGAATTTGCAGTTACAGAACACCTAAAACCATAAAGAATAAGAATTCAAATCTTACTTATGTAGATACCAATGTAATAACAAAGCTCATTCACATAAGTCTGAATACATGATATATACAGTAAACTGTATATATTTACACACACACATATATATATATATATATATATATATATATATATATATATATATATATATATATATATATATATATATGTGTGTCTGCACTCAAAGTCCTAAACAGAAAAAAGGTTTCACCTTCTCCTACCTACACGCATTACGTTAGCAAACTTAACTGTCAGGGATAAATGAAAGAGTAAAATCCTATTACAAACTTGTTTTAGTATCATGAGACAAATACAGCCCAAAGGTGACTCAAAATGTCCCCTCTGGACTTAGTTGGATACTCTGTCCTCGACATGTTCTGTTCATGCTGAACTACAGCCTGTATGTCACAGACAAATGACTGCCACTGTAGTAATGTCAGTGGTAACGTACATATTTTGTAATTTTCCTTTCGAAATTAATCTCGTCTTTTGGAGGATAATGAAACATTGATTCACCTCAACCTAAGCACACAATGTCAGTGTGTGTCCTGTGCTACTATAAAACACCAAATAGTGGAAAACTGTACTGAGGAAAAAACACTCGACAGTAAGGTACATTACATGTATTCCTTCATACAGACATAGATGAAATAACATTTTCCGTCACTTTAAAAAACATCTAAAATTGATAAAAGGGAGATGTGATGAAAACCAAATTTTTCATACACTTTTTACACCAAACACTAGACCTGAAGAAGCAACACCTGGTTGCTACTTAGAGAGGATAGTCATTATTGGCACGACCACAAGAGCTATGGAAAACGTAACCCAGGTTGTTTTAAGTGATGGAACAAATTATTGACACAATGATTTTACTGGATAGGGCAGTGACACATCACGCTTCAGTCAATGGAGCACAACCAGAGCTGCACTGCACAAAATAATCATCTGAGCTTATCTGTTGGGGTGTGAAATGGAGGCATGTGTAAGGAAATATGTGTGAAAAAGACAAAAAGGATGATGCAGACGACTGAGCGGAGGGGGAGGGAGTGTGGATGAAAACAAGTAGAGCGTTTATCTGAGCGATTGCCGGGTGCCGACATACTCATTTTTCATGCTGTCAGCCTCTTCCTCTCTTTCTCTCTCTCTCTGCACTCGTCTGTTGTTCTCTGCGTCCTCTGTTCCTCCCTTTCATCTCCTGTCTCTTACTCTACAGCTTCCATACAGTTCTCCTCCTCCTCCACCTGTCCTTGGCCGCCTGCAGTGATCTGTATTTTCAGCCTGTGGAGGGTGTTTTTTGCACTTTTTAAGCCATAACCTTTGTAAAGTCAAGTGAATAAAAAATAAAATAAAAATTTGACTGATGATCTAAATCTTTATCCATCTCTGTCAACATGAACATGTTCTCTCTGTTTGAATGCTATTAAATGTAAAATCAGTGATGTTTGGATATGAAATGGTTGATCTGTCAGTTTCTGTCACCATCCTCTTCCTCCCCTTTTCTCTCCTATAGTAATAAATCAATCACTTCTGGTTGGTCCTGCTTTCCGCATCATTATTTCTAGGTTCACTTTTCTTTTTAGTTTTGGGGAGTAGGCGGATTTGCATATGCTTATAGGTCTGTAATACAGAAATAATTTAGTACATGCATCTTCAGGAAACTTCATGATCAGGATGTCACTTTTTATTTGAACCTTAAATATTTGTTTGAATAGTTATAGTCCATTTGTGCAGATATATTTAGAAGAATTATGTAATATGCATATACTATGTAAGTTTAACTTGTGATCCAGCAGAAAGCTCTCTGAAATTCACAACCAGCTTTACCTATGCTATCACCTTTTTGCTACAAACACTGGTGGGCAATTCAATTTTTGAGCAACCACAACTCCATATGTTGGAAGCAGTGTATGGAAGTAGTGTTTAGGGAAGGGCACTGTGTTTATTCCTCAACCTGCCTCTCAAAGGTACAGAACTGAGAATACTCTTCGATTGTAGTTATTAAGACATTACACTTCTAACTACTGCAGTGTTTGAACAGTGCATGAACCTGTAATTTCCCCAGAAACCAGTATACAATTCCCACTCTATTGGTTTCTTATAGGGTTTCAGATATACTAGAAATATCAGATACCCATCTGGCCAGTCCTTGCATTTGATTATAAAATAAAACACCTACTTTGTAGCCTATTCAAAACTATCAAAATAAGTGACATAATAACTGTAATAGGACAAATACGATAACATATTTGTGCCAAGGTGGAAATCTCCACCATCTATTGATACTTGGCTGGTCACAAATCCTCAACCTTTCAGATACAATATCGGTCAATCTCCAGCACAGATTTTAGTGCAAAATATAAATTACAGATCGCTTGTATCAATAAGTAAACTCTCCTTTTACTTGTTTTTTCACTACACAAACGTTTCTTCTGCAACAATGTGAACATTCAAAAACCTTTTGTCTATATGATAAATGGATTGTGTTTGCACTACATAGCATTTTTCTAGTCATATCTACCACCCAAAGCACTTTACAATTCATATTCATATTCACACACACATTGACACAGTGTTTCTATGCACAGCACTGTTTCTATCACACACCATTCACACTGCCGGCACTGCTGTCAGTGGCAATTTGTGGGTTCAGTATCTTGCCCAAGGACACTTTGGAATGCAGACTGGATTAGCCGGGATCAAACCTTCTGCTTAGTGGATGACCTCTACCTCCTGAGTCACAGCTCCCCACATAATTTAGGATTTTCATTCTTTTAATTAAATATTCATTGATTATTCATTTGCCTCTCTTTTCTTTGCCTGCTTATTATGTCTGATGTTTCTTTTTCAGGAAAGCATTGCTGCCATCACTATCTCTTTCTTAAATACATGACCCTCAGTAAATCCTAGTGATGGGATTTTATTCCTCCTAATTCACAGCAGAAAGCTCTTTTCTCTCCTCTCAGTAATATGTCCCTAAATTACTGTTTTGTCAAATAGATAATCTGTCGCGTGTTTTTGAAGAAAAATAGGATAGATGGATCATAAAATGGATCTTCAAATGGCTGAAAGCTGAACTCAACAAGGTCAAACATGGATTCACTCGTACTTTCCATCTTTTCCTGGATGTGCAAACAGCTGTTAGACAGAGGCAGGTCTCTTCCTAGCCTCAGAGTTCAGTGTACACTGCCATCAGACAGCTTGGGAGTGGAGGGTGTGGATGTTCTCATACCAGTCTAAGTTTGGGCCACTTAGAAAACACATGTAGAAAACACTAAAATGTTGAGATGACATCTGAGGTCGCCAAGAGCTGCAGACTCAGTCCTTTGGTAGCAGAACTAAGTTTTAGCATAGAGACTCGAGAAGCCATTACACAAAGCCGTCTGATCTTGAGGTACAAACAAACTATTTGCTTCAGATTCCTGCTGGAATTACAACAAATGCGACAAATCTCAATTCCCTAGAGAGAGACTGTAACCTGCTCAGCTTCCTTACGCACTTTCTTCATAGTTAGATGACAAGATACATTGTCTGAGTGCACCCGTTAGAATGACACACAGACACATCCCACAGATGGTTGCCATACCTGTTATAGTAGTCCTGAGGGTATCTGTCGTATTCGATCTCATAGTCGGATCTGCAGGGAGAAAGAGAAGTGAAATTAACACACAGCAGTATATTTGAATTAATCAATTCATATTAACCCAGATTAAGATTTGAGGTGAAGACTGTTTCAGGTTCCGTTTATGCATTAGGCTAATGCCTTAACAGCCAGTCTGAAGACTAATTTATGAACTTGGGGAAATGTTGTGGAAAATGTGGTTTGAGAATGATGAGTAGCACTTGCTCAATTATGAAAAGACCATAATCATGATTAATTTGGTCAATATTGTTATCATGATTGTTTAATCAGTTACTTGTTGACTTTGGAAACATCGATCACTTAACATATTAAAGTGTCTACATGTGTGTGTGTGTGTGTGTGTTTGGGGGGGGGTGTTAGTCTCTGTCACTCTCTCCACAAACAGACAATAACGTGTATTCAGTTATTAATTGATGCTGTCAGATTATCAATGTGGATTGTTTTGGTCACTTCAACCCATCACGTGACATCTCGTGTTGTGTGGCAGGTGGACTGCGTCCCCGCAAAATTATTTTCTTTTACTTTGACTTAAATTACTGTACGTGTCCTACTAACTTCTTATCAGCTCAGAGGGGGAGGAGAGAGGACATGCAGCACAGGACACTGGGTCTAGAATGTGTGTCTGTCCTGATCCTGAAGCAGCGGTGGGTCACTGTAGTGTCCCGAGTACATAACCCGACTTTTTCGAGGAAATACAGTCGTTACCAGAAACCTCAAATTGCACTGCAGACACACATCAGAATCGCTGCCTGTGTGAACAAGGAGAGCCTCATTGTAAAACGATATACGGGATAATAATAATTTTATGTCGATTACGTTGTTTCATAAGCGTTGGAAGCCATAATCGTAATTGTAATTGAAATTCAATTAATCGCCAAGCCCGAATGACGAGTACTTATGGTGATCCAAGCCAGCGCCCTGAGGTGCTGATGAAGCAAACTGAGCTGCTTGTCGAAAGCATGTGAGAAGGACATAAATGTGTTGTTTGAACAAGTATATTTTGGTGTGTATATGCATGTTTTGTTGTATAATACATTTTAAGTGGTATAAAAAAAGTTCTAAAAATACACATTTAGCTTGTTTTTGGGTGTAGACACGTCAGTGGCTGCAATGAAAACTGTAAAATCCTCCCATAAAATCTGGTCTCCTGTTTTTGTAAAGCACTGTCGGCGGCTCCACAGGCTGAACTAAGCAGATGGTATTCAGACCTACTTAGAGCCTCTGGGCAGTTTTAGTAGGTCAACAGACCACAGAGATCTGGTGGGAGTTCTCATTTTCACACTTTCTGACTAATGCTGGGTACAAACTGTTTGCATGTGAGCCTGCCAAAGAGCATGTGGTGTCAAATGAAGGCTGATAGTTTCTACACCCTCTGACTTGAACGTGAACAACAACCTTTGGCAAGGGAATAATGTATGGATTGTGAGATTGTAATTATTACAAAACTACTTCCTTACTCAATCTATTATTTTGTTCCATAATAACCTTTGTATCTAGTTTTGGACCTTCATTGGATCTATCATTAGGGTCAAGATTTTAATTGGTTCTCTGGACTGTGAACAGCAATGGTCAAAATGAACCCACAGCAAACAGAAAATGTCCCACTGTGCCATCCAGCACTGTGATGGTGCAACCATATCGTCCCTACAATCATCTTTATCTTTTAAACGTATAATGACAGAGGAAGTCCTTTCCTTAGCTGGATAGATAACACAGAGAAGCAGACTGAACTCCAACTTCTGCACTATTTATCCACCGGGAAGGGATCAATAACCATCTAACAGAAACACACACACACACACACACACACACACACACACACACACACACACACACACACAAACAAACACAATCAATCAATCAATAACCAAACTACTTCCTTAATCAACAAATCCTCTCTTATAAAGTGAAGACAAGAGGAGATAGACCTGGGCGGCCAGAAAGAAACTGAGGGATGAACAGATAAAGGTAAAGAGAGACAGAAGGGTAATGACTCAGGAAGAGAAACAAGGGATTTGGAGCCAAATTCATATCCTTCCAGTCTTTTGTAAACAGTTGTATCATCCATCGCTCTTGCTGCTGCCATCCTTCATCTTCATCATTCAAGAAAGACATGAATCAGCGATTAACGATAGTATTGACCCGAAGCCGACTTGGAGCTTTGGCTCAGCCGTGCATTTCCTAGTGAGCTGTGTCAGAGCAAACCTTTAAACATGACTATTGATCTGCAGGACAGCCCCGCTGTTCTGAGCCAGGATCACACCAAATGACTCTTTCTGGCTCACGCCGCTTGTTTATCTGCGTAATTAGTTCGCAAATTATAGCTGCAGCAACACCTGACAGGACGCTCTATGCTGTGATTATGGGTTAATTACAGGCGATACAACTGACTCCTGGAGTCTTCAAATCCCAGTTAGAAATTGTCCTTCAGCTGTTTTGGATCTCATTTACATACAAACTATTAGCTCTGTTCAGTGGTGCATTAAGGAAAATTAACACACCCTCACTTTTCCTCCTCATCACCACTGAAAGCTGTTGGAGCACTTTTCCAAATTGGCAGATTTCAATTCCACTGGCCTAATTTCCTCCTGTTATAGGAATTCAATGATGTTGTTTAATGTTGATCTTGTTTGACTTGGCACATTTGAAGTTATTGTTTACCGAGACCCATTTTCTCCGGCCAGTAAGAAAATGAAGCCTGGCATTCACAGATGTCTTGAACAGAGTAATTGGATTTTCATCGAAAAAAGGAAAATAAATATTGAACACTATTAAATGGAGCCAGGAACAATAGATTGTGTAATGAAGTGATCATTTACTAACACAAACAAAGGGAAAGTTGTGTGAGGTTACACAAATGCGGAGCTCAGTGAGTCACCTGAAGTAGAATTCATTAGTGAGGACCATAAGCAGCAAAAGGCTGTTTGATTGTGATTCAGTGAAGATGTTTTGTTCAATGTTTTTCATCAAATGAAACTGAATTAAGTTTTTTACTGTTCATGTTAACTATCTAATTATATATGTTTGAATAATTTATTTAACTGGTGGGTTTTTTTAATTTATTGCATGTGTGCTATTTAATTTTCTGGACTATTAAGTAATCAACTCAATCTTCAGACCTAACTTTTCAGCTCAATATAAAAGCATTGCAGCAAGAAAAAAAATGCTTATCAATATCTGGTGGCAATTTTGATCAGTGATTTGACCCACTTTCCAACCACTGCAGCAGTGTATCTAAGGACTGGCCGATTTAGGCCCTATCCAAAAGTTATTTGGACAATAAGTTCAAATTTGACAATTGCACTCCCAAGGCTCTTAACAATACACATGCCAAGTGTGAACCAATAAGATGAGCTCACACTGCTCTCTGTATCCGGTATGAAGAGGAGTAGCCCTGTCAGGAATTCAGTCAGCAAGGCAGCACCACACTCAGACTTCACCTGCAAGCCAGCACCTTACTCTATTACTTTTTCCATAAAAAATACAAACTAATTGTACCTTGTCACTGAGCTAGTAGCTTTTGGGTTCTGCCTCGCAGGTGACAAATGCATTACCTGCCAATTCTTTAAGGCATGGCTGTAAACAGGGATTTAGAAACACTAGGGTCAACAAAATGTAGCTTGTTAAGGGGGTTCAGTTGTTCTGATGATCTCTTTAAATTAAAGGAAACACTTTTGGAGCTTCAGGGGTAAACAAAGTAGCAGCTGCATCCAACACAACTGAAATAGATGAAAATACCTTTAAAACCAAGGCAGTCTTCTGCATTCTGGAAATGCAGAGGACACCATTTATCTTCATGTCATCTTTGTGTTTGAGTTTGAGCTATAGGAATGTGTCTCACAAGTCAGGGTAGAATGTGTTCTATACAGTAATATGACTACATATTATGACACTATAATTCTGGATAGTTTTGTATTTACCACATAAAGGTACGTTACCTATGAAGTAGGCCTAAATTGTTTGAATGTGATTAGATTGGTTTAGTTGACTGTGTCGTTCTTACATCAGTCAAACAAATTTCTATTTAAGTACAGTACACAATGCTGCCGTGAAGTTATGTCAGAATTGTGCTCGTAATTGCAGTGAAGATGCCATTTCAGGTGTTAATTAGGCTTTTAACTTGCTCTGCACTGTACTGCTTCCAACCTTAATGGAGTTATTAGAGAACTCAGAGGCTGTTCTCCTGATGGGAATAATTACACAGCAGCGAGGAACGTCAATAAACACACACTTAGAGGGAGCGATCGCGGAGAGAGGAAGAAATCAATGATCTGTTTCAATGTCCTTTTTTTTATTATTTTGCAGCGAGATATACGAGAAATCAGCTGAAGCAGGAGAGTCGTCTCAGCAGCGATAAACTGGTGATATATGAAGCAAGGTGTGAGACAAAAAGTGGAGGTGAGCAGATGAACTGAACTCTCTCCAAGGCTGCACAAAGAAGCAGCAAGGGAATGATGAGGGATTTTCATTTATATAGCCACTACTTACTGCTCTCTCTCCGACACTAATGATAGCATTCGGCATCAATAACCCCCCACCTGCCCCCTCACACACCAGACAGCAAAGTGAGTGTGTGTGTGTCTCTGTGTTTTCACAACACACACAACACACAAACACACCGCCACATCCATTAATTCTGATTTACCGCTCACCCTCACCAGCCTGCAGTGTCATTAATCAATGGCGGTGTACTGTAGCGTGCCGTGGTGAGAAGGAGGTTAATGGGCCGTTCAGCCATGTTCTTGCCACCTCAGCTATCTCGGACCGAAGGGTGGTTCAGAATCCAACGGCTCTCAGCAGTGACCTCAGTTTGCCTCAAGCTCTCAGGTCAACATGAGGTCATTCAGTCAATGTGGGGCCGGCGGAGAAATAGAGATGGGAAATTATGCTGCCGTTATTAAACTTGAGAGAGTTACTGTAATTAACCAGTGTGTACTTTTAATGGATATATGGATGAACTTTAATTCCAGGACACATTTCATCCACAATGTAGCTCAAAGAACACACAATACACATAGAGAGTGTTGGTGATATGGATACACTTCACGTTCTAAACCTGCCTGTTGTAGTGGGCTGTTCTCTTGTCCTGTGTTAATGTTCTGGAGCTTCTTCTGAATTTTACTTAGTCATAAGTGAGTCCAGTTCTACAATATAATGTCACTTTTCATTGTTTGTGTGCTGGATGCTGTGTGCAGAGCTTTTTATAAACAGTCTATGGTGCAGTGTGAAGATTTTGCATTATTACTGTTAACGTCTGGTTTATATATAGGTTTGAATGATTTACTTAACTGGTGTTATTTTTTTAATACACTTCATGTCAGTTATTTCAAAGGGTTAGTTAAGAAACCATCACAATCTTTGGACCCAAGTTCACAATTCTTTTAAAATAAAAGTGCTATAATTCCGCTTACAATAGAGCATTGCACCAACAACCTAACTTTGCAGACCACTTGCTAAAGACGAAGTGATTCGTTTAATGTTATTGCCATGACCTAAATAAGGACCAATGACACCCATGAGTGTCTGTTTATACAGTTTCACTGCTTTGATTGTAGTCTCTTCTTTGGCAACAAAATAGGAATATTACTTTGAAGTTTCCATTTTCTCATAGTAATTTGAAACTTCAAGAAAATGTTTAATTTTTCCAACAGATTAAATGAGATTGAGTGGAGTGGTGTACATAACGGCTCTAACCTTGAAGAAGTTACTTTGGATCTCCTGGTTTTCAAAAGTAAAAAATACCAATTATTTTTCCCTTAGACAATATTAAATGAGTCAAAAGCAAAAAATATGCAAAACTACAATAGAAAACACCTGTCTCTCTTACAAAGAGTAAAGAAAAAGGCATTTGGACATTAATAACTCCAAAGTACAAGTCCCATTGAGGTGCACTTCAGCAAATAATCATCCAGTCAGTCATCAAGATTAAATAACATCAAGATGAAAACTGAGAAAAACAGAGAAACCTTAAGATACTATTAATCAATCAATCAAATGTTATTTGTATAGCCCATATTCACATATCACAATTTGTCTCATAGGGCTTTAACATGGTGTAAAATCCTCTGTCCTTAACCATAAACAAGAGTAAGAAAAAACTACTTAAAACCCTTTTAAAAGGGTAAAAAGAAGGTAGCAACCTCAGCGAGAGCCACGTGTGAGGGATCCCTCTCCCAGGACGGACAGAAGTGCAATAGATGTCAAGTGTACTATATATCAAGCAGTCCTGCTGCAATCATAGTCTATGGTCAGCAGCCAGCAAGATCATGATCCGCCATCAAGATCGGATGCCAGTATAGTCCACAGTCATTGTCCAATTAGGATCCATCATCAGCTGCCACCTCGATCGTGGTCCACCACCATTATCATATACCAACACGATAAAGGATCCGCCATTATAATCACGATCAACCAGCACGATACAGAATACGCCAAACTGGATCCATCATTACGATCTCCTATACGCGATCAACAGATCGTAATCCATGATGTGGCCACAACTGCGGCCCTGTATCTGCGGACGACAAACCTTTTCTTTCCTTTTTTTGCAGAACAGGAAGGTCTGGGAAATGTTACAGCAGTGTTACTTTGCACTAAATAAGAGCGAATCAGCAAGCGCATGGTGCATCTGCTGGTCAACATGCACTTTTATCTTAAATATATTTAAATTGCATGTTTTGTCTGCATGTAAACACATTCAGTCATTTCAGAGTTGATGAGGTGAGAAGAGGAAACAGCAGCCTCCATTACAGCTCCATCAAAGGCGACATTTAAATTTAAACAAGGAGGTTATCTTCCCTGTGTGTGTGTGTGTGTGTGTGTGTTCTTTTGGTGGGGTTTTGCAGCCTGTTTATCGAGCTGTTATTTTTTTCCTCAAAGGAAACGCTGATTCGTCTCTTTTCACTCAACACTCATCTCAGCAGGGCAATCGAGGGACAAGAACACATAATTACAAAGTTGTGCATAGTGCACTCTCGCTCCCTCTCCATTTATCTCTCTTCCCCTCCATCAATACTTTATCTTCTCTCTTGTCCTCTGTCTCTCCTTTGATTTTTGCTGCATTTGCTTGGTTGATGTGAAGTTAATCCGGAGGCGGTAAAAACAAAGTATTTGCAGTCAGGGAGTCCACCTCTAACAAACCCACAGATCAATGTGAAATCAGTACGAACTGAAGTCTGGAGAGCCTTCTCATCAGTTAATTACACACAGATCATGGGTTCAGCTTGAAACAAACCGCATACCTTGTGTGTCGGAGCTGCGGGGGGCTTTTGTGATGTAGCTTGTTCTGAGACTTAAATTGCCCATATTTTACACCTCTCTGGGATGTAATTTTAGGTATTTGTACCCCCAAGACAGGGGTGTCAAACTCAAATACGCAGTGGGCCGAAATCAAAAAATTGCTTCAAGTCGAGGGCCACATGGGTTCAACGTTTATTGAAAACTTATTGAAAGAACCTTAGTGCACATATTGAACCTGGAACTAACAAGGCCTATAGAGTATGCCGATAAAACAAAATTAATTATGAAAAAAATGAAATACAAATAATAAATAATACATAAATAAATATAAAAGTAATAAAATCAGTTTCATTAATTGCTTTCTGGCTCTATCTGCAGTATTTCCAGAGTAATTTCCAGCAAAAACATTTGCTACAGGCAAACAACAGCCAAAAATAATTGACTTCAAAGAAAAATCAAATGTCCTGTAGTAGCAAGAGAAAAACAAGTTTCCCTGCAGCATCTGCGTCTCCCACAGGCGCAGCTTGGTTTTAAGAGCCCTCACTGTAGCGTACATGTCAGTGATGTCACGCCCCCCCCCCCCTGAAGCTGCAGGTTGAGCGCATTCAGGTGGCTCGTGATGTCACACAGAAACGTTTTATTGTTGTGCCTTTCCCTTTGCTTTCAATAAACTCACTAGTGATGGGAAGTTCGGATCTTTTTACCGACCCGCTTCTTTGAATCTCGTTCAGTAAAAGGAACGAATCTTTTTTCGAGTCACTCATTCATTTCAACGGGGGGGGGGGGGGGGGGGGGGCTGCGCAACGGGACTGTTCCATAGGCTCAGTCAAGAAGGCAGAAATGATTCGTTCACTTCCCTACTGGGTCTTCGGGTACAAGTCTTTGGATAATTTATCACGTGACCTGCATTGGCTCAGTAGAGGAGCGCTGGAGCTGGAGCGAGGGGCGTTCATTGTCTCCCGGAGAAATGAACACTCTGTGTTTTTAGTATAGGAAGACGTGAATTATATTCGTTCACAAGTCATAATGACTGGTTTTGTTATTGTGGCCCGCGGGCCTTGAGTTTGAGTTTGTGCCCTAAGATGATATATCAGTGGTTTAAAGTCGAAGAAACTGCTGCAATGTGTATTTCCAAGTCCTCTCTTCTGCCTCTCTCTGGAGCTGCAGACAGAACAGGCTGTTTTCACCTGCCTCTTGAGCCCCTCCTTTGAGTGACCAGGCTTATCACCGGTATCATTCTGGTGCATTTACTCTGGTAAACAAAGCTGAAAGACACGTTATAATGTTTGGATACACCTATAGAAGACCAGCCACATATTTACATTCGGTTACGATGGGATGTTTCTGAACAGTAAGTTACACCGTCCTCATGTTTGTTCAAGTTTTAGCAGAACAGTCGACCAATGAAGGAGTGATGTCCCGAGGTAAGGTACGGAGTTTCACAGGTGAGTTTCACTTTGGAGTTTCAATACGGAGTAACGTCTGTATTACTCTGCATAGCAACACAGCACTTCACAACAAATAAAGCGCAATACCGTATGACTCATACGGGTGAGGAAGTACGAAACAAGACGTTTCGATAAAATATTTCTTGGAATGGAAAAGGTCAGCTGAGTGACTGTTTTCATACTTTGAGTAAGTAGGTTTCACATTTCCTGTGCACACAACAAGCATTTACAAGCGCTTTCCCAGTGTACGTGAGTGGGATTAAAACTGATGGGGAGCCAAAATGCTCATGTTAGTTTGAAAATGCTATTCTCAAACTCCGGATACTAACTACTTCCCAGTGTTTGCTTCTAACTTGACGGTATTTGAGAAACAGTGTCATGATAGCCTTGGAATTAAAGTTTTTGCGCTGTTACCACTGCACTTAGCATGGTGGCTAGCCCGCTAGCGCAGTTAGGACAGGGCGTTATAACCGTATGTGACTGTACACACATGCCGTCAGTGCTCTAACCAGCCACCGTTAGCCCGACAACTCCGCTGGCTTAACACACTTGTCACATTAATCGTAGAATCGTAGTTGTGTTTGGGTTTATTGTGACATAGGGGATGAAACAGAAAGTTTGAGGTCCGGAATTGATGTTGTTCCGAAATACTGTCGTAAGTGGACCAATCACAGCCAAGGGCTGTCCAAAGGCTCTCCGCCATGCCCGCGGATAGTTAGAAAAATTAGAGGTGCACGAAAAGCTCTCTGAGGCGCTCGGAGAGGGCGTTCCACGGCGGAGAGGGCGGTCCTATCTGTCCGTGTCTGTAAAAACGGAGTAGCATACATCGGCCTTAAGTGCTAGGGAGAAGGGGTGAAATGGGTTTGGGCCTAAATATGTGTGCTTGGGTTCAGGATTAAAATGATTTGATTTGATGGAGCAATGTGTGTGGTTTAGTGAAAAGAACACAACATGGAGCAGTGCATATAGAATTATAAAGAATGTCTGGCCTCCACACTCACACCTGCCGCTAGATCAGAGCAGGAGGTAAATTATATCTGAACCATTAGGGTGGGGGTTGAACAGTCACCTAAATCTCATTTGGTTGAGTAAATTCATGTAACCATCACAGTCTTCAATATGAACCATCAAATTAATTTAATGTTTTAAAGGAAGAAACTGATTCACAAAATCTGAGCAACAGCTGATCCAAACGATCTGAGCATCAGAGATCAGATTAGGATCAACTATTAGTCTTATCAGAGAATGGTGACATTGAAGAAGACTATTGCAGCACCTGAGATGCATCAGGACTCTCAAATAGTGTTTATTTATTTTCACAATTTTTTTTTTCATGTTGAACAAAAGTGTCACATCTTTGCTATTTCTAATGCCCCCCAAAAAACATGCCTTGGTAGATGACTCTTTAATCGCAGTTTGTCTGTGAAAAAAAATGTTGCTGAGTCTATAAATTAGTCGCCAACCTCTGAGCTGCAGCCACCCGTTCTTGCGTTGACTGCTTGCTAGCGTAGTTAGCATGCTTCGTAGCAAAGTGACGGCTGATGTTGTACTCCATGAAAACTGCGACAGTTTCTCTGCATATCAGGCATACAGCCTTCGATTGGACTTCAGTGAAAAAGTATTTTGTTGTCGACTCCGTGTTAAACACTCGGCACTCATTGTCCACTTTTCGTTTCCTTGATCCTCTCATTTGACAGAAGGGCTCACAGGGCAAAGGGAAAAGTGAAGGGAGATCATGTGCCTTTTCAAGCCCTATACACCACACTGCCGGGCAAATTGAATTTAGCTGACGCTTTTATCTAAAGCGACTTACAATAAGTGCATTCAACCCCGAGGGTTCAAACCCAGAACAACAAGAATCAAGAAAGTACGATTTCTTAAAAAATAAAGCAAAACTACAAAGTGCTATAAGAACGTGCCATTTAAGTGCTACTAAATTGTTCGTTTAAAAAAAAAAAAATGTAATTTTTTTTTTTGTCTGTGCTAGACACATGACAGCCCCACCCACACAGTTGAAGTGGGGGAGAGTTCTGCAGAAACATAGTTTGTATCGCTCACTGCCTATTGGGGATTAAGAGTTTAAAGGGATGAAACCAAATATGTTAATAATATGTTGATGAAATACTGTACATTGCAGGTTTTTTAATTGCGGGTAAACCTGTTAATTGACTCCTTTCCAGTGACCAGTAGAGGTATTTTATTCCACCAGTAATGCACTGCCATCTAGAGACACCTTAGCAGCCAATCGTCTTGTTTCACTATCAACGATCTAAAAATGTAAAACATGTTTGAGGCTGGGGTGAAGCTTTGAGCCCATCACATTAATGCTGCAGGGAGGATAGAGTGTTTTTCTCAAACCCTGTGCACCTTCACTGCACCGGTACAGTAAAAATAACAACAAAGTGTGACACACACACCCACACAGCTCTGTTTCTTTCACTTCAGAGCAGAGCTCAGTCACTGTCTCTGAAGCTCAGAGTCAGACTGAATCACTGAGATGCCTTAGCTGCTTTAAACAGCTTCTCCTTAGTACATGAAAGGACATCTGTGGTGAGAGAAGTGACTTAAAACGCAGGTCAGACCGAGGGGAGGCTCTCTGAGGGCTACAGTGTTAGAGACGAAGCAGTTGGGGGTCGGGCACAGAGCAGACAATCAAAGAGATGACATGACAGTATCCAGATATTTGTCCAATGGCAGTCACAGGGTCACAGATCAGGATATTCTTTGATATACAGTATGTGCTGTGTTGCAAGAAAAGGATCACAATATCTAAGTAAGTGAAGCAGGAAGTGGAATAGTATTTGATCAAAAACTAGAAACCAATCATACACTGAACTCACAATCTGAATTCGGACAGCCAAAACTTCCGCAGACCTGAGGGGTAGAAAGTCTGGAAAGTTTGAGCTTTTTAACCTTTAACAGGTAAATGGACTGTATTTATGCAGCCCTTCTCCAGTGCTTTCCAACATAGAGTCCCACTAATACATTCATGCACAGCTATCAGGGGCACTTGGCATTCAGTATCTTGCCCAAGGACACTTCATAATACAGACTAGAGGTGCCGCGGATTGAAGCAGAAACCATCTGGTTAGTAGATGGTAAATGGATTTGTATTTATATAGCGCTTTTCTAGTCTGATGAAGACCACTCAAAGCGCTTTACAGTACAGTTTCACATTCACCCATTCACACACACATTCATACAGTGCATCTACTTGTTATTCTATGGGGGGCTGTTTAGGGTTCACCATCTTGCCCAAGGACACTTCGGCATGCAGATGGTTCAGACTGGGGGTCGAACCCCCGACCTTCAGCTTGGAGGACGACCACTCTACCCCTCAGCCACAGCCGGATGACCTTCTCAACATCCTGAACCACAGCCACCATGCTATGAAACACTTTGGCATTAAGTAATATTACTATAGTCGTAGTACTTTAGGTGTGTTTTGGTCAATAAGTTTATACTTACTTCCACTGGCAGGCCATCGCACCGCGTCATATCATTTGTCCTAAATTGTATTGCAGCGTGTCTTGTGCAATATGGATTAAGCTTGAGGTTAGAGTCTCCGAACAGGTCTTTCTCAACAGACATTTCTATGACAACTTGACAAATTCCCAGATTGATCCTGAAGGAAGATTCCAGAAACTGTTGGTAAAGACAAAACATTCTGCAGGAAACTATGGGGGGGGGACATGACCGTCAAGGCAAAGAGGTGCACTCCAGCCATCAGGCGGTGCCTCTGGATGAAACTGTCACAGTCTGCTCATCTCCTGTCTGCTGGTATTTTTCCACTCCTCTGTCTCTGCTCCACTCTACCTGTTAGCCACGCCCCCTCATCAGGCCAACTCTCCACACCTGTGACAGCCCTGGCTGCATATAAGCCTGCTCCTGTCTCTGCTTCAGTGCCAGATTGTCTTGCGTAAATGCCTGACCTCCAGCATTTCTCTCTCCGGCCGGCTACCTGTTATCTGCCTGCTACCTGCTCCGGCCTGCTACCTGCTACCTGCCTGCTACCTGCCTGCTACCTGCTCCGGCCTGCTACCTGCTATCTGCCTGCTAACTGCCTGCTACCTGCTCCGGCCTGCTACCTGCTATCTGCCTGCTATCTGCCTGCTATCTGCCTGCTACCTGCCTGCCACCTGCTTGCTACCTGCTTGCTACCTGCTCCGGCCTGCTACACAGCTCACCACTGAACCTGTCTGCATCTAGGTAATCCTCCTGCTGTGGACCTTGCCTCCACTCAGCAACACCAGACTCACTCCTTGCCGGATCTCGCTGAAGATCACTGGGAACAAAGACTTTTCACCCTGCCACTGTTTTAGACTGCAGTGAAAAATAAAGTTCATTACCAATTAAGATCTCGTCTGCCTGTGCTGCATTTGGGTCCTCACCATACCCGTGACAGTACAATCTGGCCAGACATGGACCCAGCGCACACGCCGATGGATCGCCTGGAGAAGGTAGAGGCGATGCTCCAGCACCACGAGGCGCTGCTGCTTTCGAACTCAGCAGATGTTCGACTGGCGGTGACTAAGCAGGAGCAGGCGTTTACCTTGCTAGCCTCGCAGGTCTAACAACTCGCCGCAGCTTTTGCTCAAGCTGTCCCTCTGCCTCCAGAACCAGTCCAGCCTCTACCAGTCCCGGCTGCCTCTGCTTCCGCCTCGGAGCCGCGTGTGGGGGTTCCTGAACGCTACGCCGGAGACGCGGAGGGCTGCCGCCCGTTCCTCACGAACTGTTCCATCCTGTTTGCCCTCCAGCCCCACACCTTCGCTTCGGAAGACGCCAGGGTGGCGTTCACCGTGAATCATCTGACGGGGCGCGCTCGGCTGTGGGGAACAGCCGAGTGGGAGCGTCGCACTCCAGCGTGCTCCACTTTCCAAGCCTTCGCCGCTGAGCTCCGCAAAGTGTTCGGAGAAGCTTCCCGAGGTCCGGACGCTTCTGGAGGGCTTCTGGGTCTGAAGCAAGGGTCTCGTTCAGTGGCCGATTACTCCATCCACTTCCGCACCCAGGCTAGCTCCAGTGAGTGGAACCAGGCTGCCCAGTGCGACGCATTCCTGATGGGGCTCGCTGACTACATTAAAGACGAACTGATTTCATACGACCTTCCCACCACTGTCGACGGCATCATTGAGCTGGCGTCCCGCATCGACCGTCGCATTCAAGCGAGACAGCGGGAGAAACATCAGGGGCTCGCAGGACGACGCCAGCCCGCCCCTTCACCAGCGGCTTCCGACGTATCGATGCTTTCTGGCTGCCGGTATTCAGGGGAGCCTGAACCCATGCAGGTGGGTCGGGCCAGTCTAACCCCAGAAGAGAGGAGGAGACGCCGCGAGGGGAGCCTCTGCCTGTATTGTGGCCAAGCGGGACACTTTATTTCCAGGTGCCCGCTAAAAGGTCGGGCTCATCAGGAAGGAAGGAGTTCCTGGTGAGTCATACATCTAGCTCCTCCTCCAGCCCACGATCCCTGTGCCAGGTCCGCCTGCTACTGCCTGAGGGATCCCAGACCCTCGCCACCCTCATTGACTCTGGCTCTGATGCCAACATTATGGACTCTAACCTAGCTCTGCAGCTGGGTGTCGGTCAGATTCCCCTGCCAGCTCCAGTTTCCACCAACGCTCTGGATGGCCGACTTCTGGGAACTGTGACCCACCTGACAGTGCCTATACGGATGTTAATTTCCGGGAACCACCATGAAACACTCCAGTTTCACATCCTGCACTCTCCTCGTCATCCTCTCCTTCTGGGGTTCCCATGGCTCCGACGTCACAATCCACACCTTGATTGGACCACAGGGGCGATCCTGGGGTGGAGTTCATCGTGTCACCAGGTCTGCCTCAAGCAAGCCGCCACACCACGACCTTCTGCCACGACCAGTTCTTCTACCGATGTGCTGGGGGTCCCGGCTGAGTATCTGGACTTCAGGGAGGTCTTCAGTAAGGCCAAGGCAACCTCCCTGCCCCCACATCGGCCCTATGACTGTGCCATCAACCTCCAGCCCGGTGCCAAGCCGCCCAGAGGACGCCTGTATTCCCTGTCCGTTCCTGAGAGGGGGGCGATGGAGACATATATCAATGACGGTCTAGCGGCAGGCATCATCCGCCCTTCCTCGTCTCCGGCTGGAGCAGGTTTCTTCTTCGTGGAGAAGAAAGACAAGACACTCCGCCCCTGCATTGATTATCGTGGATTGAATGACATTACCATCAAGAACCGGTACCCCCTGCCTCTCATCTCCTCAGCTTTCGAGCTCCTAGAGGGGGCCACCATATTCACCAAGCTTGACCTGCGCAACGCCTACCACCTGGTCCGGATCCGCGAGGGGGACGAGTGGAAGACGGCGTTCAATACCCCCACTGGTCACTACGAGTACCTGGTGATGCCCTTCGGCCTCACCAACGCTCCTGCTGTCTTCCAGGCTCTGGTCAACGACGTGCTCAGGGACATGCTCAACAAGGTCGTCTTCGTGTACCTTGATGACATTCTGATCTTCTCCCGCTCCAGAGAGGAACATATACATCACGTCCAGAAGGTCCTCCAACGTCTGCTGGAAAACTCCCTGTTCATCAAGGCCGAGAAGTGTGAGTTTCACGTCTCGTCTGTCTCCTTCCTGGGGTACGTTGTAGGGAGAGGGACCGTGGAGATGGACTCAGCCAAGGTTTCTGCAGTCACCACTTGGCCCGCCCCTGATTCCCGCAAGCAGCTGCAACGTTTCCTGGGCTTCGCCAACTTCTACCGGAAGTTCATCAGGGGCTACAGTTCGGTGGCGGCCCCCCTCACAGCTCTTACCTCCTCCAAGGTTCCGTTTCTCTGGTCCACGGCCGCCAATGACTCTTTTCTGGCCCTGAAGACACGATTCACCTCGGCCCCCATCCTCCAAATACCGGACCCTGAACGGCAGTTCGTGGTCGAGGTGGACGCTTCCGACTCGGGAGTGGGGGCTGTCTTGTCCCAGAGAGCAGCCTCCGACCAGAGGTTGCACCCCTGCGCATTCTATTCCCGACGTTTGACCCCGGCAGAGAGGAATTATGACATTGGAAACCGAGAGCTCCTCGCCGTCAAGTTGGCTTTAGAAGAGTGGCGACACTGGCTCGAGGGGACTAAACTGCCGTTTCTGGTATGGACTGACCATAAAAACCTTGAGTACCTCCAGTCCGCCAAAAGACTGAACTCCCGCCAGGCTCGATGGGCACTCTTCCTGACCCGCTTCAACTTTTCCCTCTCCTATCGACCGGGGTCCCGCAACGTCAAGCCCGATGCCCTGTCCCGTCAGTTCTCGGAAAAGGAGGGGGACAGGACCGACCCAGACACTATCCTGCCTTCTTCCCGTCTGGTGGCCACACTCACCTGGGAGATAGAGGAGAAGGTCAGGGTCGCCGCCCAAGACCAGCCCGGACCAAGTGCTTGCCCTCCCAACTGTCTGTTCGTCCCGCCTGACCTCCGGTCCGAGGTTCTACAATGGGCCCACAGCTCTCAACTTACCTGTCATCCAGGGATCCAACGGACCAAGGACGTGGTGCGGCGCCGGTTCTGGTGGACGTCACTGGATGAGGACATTCGGGGGTTCGTCAATGCCTGTCCCACCTGCAACCAGCACAAGCCGGCTCACCATGCCCCTGCCGGTCTTCTACATCCTCTGCCTGTGCCTCATCGTCCCTGGTCGCACATTTCTTTGGACTTTGTCACCGGTCTACCACCATCCAGCGGCAACACTACTATCCTGACGGTGGTAGATAGGTTCAGCAAGATGGCACATTTCGTGCCCCTGCCCAAACTCCCATCTGCCAAAGAGACGGCTAAACTACTCCTCCTCCACGTCATCCGTCTCCATGGCATCCCAGTGGACGTGGTCTCTGATCGGGGTCCCCAGTTCGCCTCAGTATTCTGGAGGGAGTTCTGCTCGCTCCTGGGAGCCACCGTCAGCCGGTCCTCGGGGTACCACCACCAGTCCAACGGCCAGACCGAACGCAAGAATCAGGAGATGGAAACGGCACTACGCTGCATGACGTCTCAAGACCCTACTTCTTGGTCCGAACAGCTTCTATGGGTAGAATACGCCCACAACACCTTGACCAGCTCCGCCACCGGTCTCTCCCCCTTTGAGTGCACCTATGGGTTCCAACCACCGCTTTTTCCGGCACTTGAGAAAGAAACATCCTGCCCCTCTGTCCAGGACTTCATCCGCCGTTGTCGCAGGACTTGGACCCGAGCCAGGGCGGCTCTACTCCGGGCCGCTGACCGCTACACTGCGGCCGCCAATCGCCACCGCTCCAAGGCCCCAGACTACCAGCCGGGTCAGAAAGTTTGGCTTTCCACCCGTGATCTTCCCCTCCGGGTGGAATCCAAGAAACTGGCTCCTCGCTTCATCGGCCCGTTCGAGATCCAGGAGATCGTCAACCCAGTGGCAGTGAGGCTCAAACTCCCTAGATCCATGCGGGTTCATCCCACGTTTCATGTCTCCAAGGTTAAACCGGTCCAAGAGAGCGCCCTGGTTCCTGCCACACCACCTCCACCGCCTCCTCGCCTCATTGATGGAGGTCCCGCCTACACTGTCCGTCGTATCCTGCAGTCTCGCCGGCGTGGGAGGGGATTCCAGTACTTGGTGGACTGGGAGGGTTACGGCCCTGAAGAAAGGTTCTGGGTTCCTGGGAGGAACATCTTGGACCGCACCATCATCAGGGATTTCCATCGACGCAACCCCACCCAGACGTCCAGAACCAGGCCACCTCCCAGACCACATCCTCCGTCGGAGTCCCCAAACGACAGCGACGACAGTCTCCCCGGGACCAGGGTCTTGGAGATGGACACTGGGCTCTCGGACGAGTATTAGCCCTCCTCCAGGCCCCCGCCTCCCACCCGGTTTGGTCCATTCGTCTTGGGACGTCGAGAGCCGTCCCTTGAGGGGGGGGTTCTGTCACAGTCTGCTCATCTCCTGTCTGCTGGTATTTTTCCACTCCTCTGTCTCTGCTCCACTCTACCTGTTAGCCACGCCCCCTCATCAGGCCAACTCTCCACACCTGTGACAGCCCTGGCTGCATATAAGCCTGCTCCTGTCTCTGCTTCAGTGCCAGATTGTCTTGCGTAAATGCCTGACCTCCAGCATTTCTCTCTCCGGCCTGCTACCTGTTGTCTGCCTGCTACCTGCTCCGGCCTGCTACCTGCTACGTGCCTGCTACCTGCCTGCTACCTGCTCCGGCCTGCTACCTGCTATCTGCCTGCTACCTGCCTGCTACCTGCTCCGGCCTGCTACCTGCTATCTGCCTGCTATCTGCCTGCTATCTGCCTGCTACCTGCCTGCCACCTGCTTGCTACCTGCTTGCTACCTGCTCCGGCCTGCTACACAGCTCACCACTGAACCTGTCTGCATCTAGGTAATCCTCCTGCTGTGGACCTTGCCTCCACTCAGCAACACCAGACTCACTCCTTGCCGGATCTCGCTGAAGATCACTGGGAACAAAGACTTTTCACCCTGCCACTGTTAAGAACTGTTTTAGACTGCAGTGAAAAATAAAGTTCATTACCAATTAAGATCTCGTCTGCCTGTGCTGCATTTGGGTCCTCACCATACCCGTGACAGAAACAAGCCAATGCCAAAAGGGTTCTGTTTGTTTTCGTATTATTCTTTGTTACCTTTTTTTGCAGTACTGTTGTTGTACTCTAAGCAGTGACACCAGAGACAACAAAGTTAATTTCACAGAACATTAAATTACAGGCCTTATAGTAATGTTGAATGGTAAAATAAAAAGTAACATCTGTAAAATGTTTTTGTCTTTGTAGTAATGGTTCAGAGTTTTACTTCAAAGGAGGCCAGTGAAGAAGATTATAGATATATATTACTTTGCCTCAGTTCCATTCAGGCTTGTCAAAAATAAGGGGGATGTCTAGAAACAGATAAAACACACTCATATTGTGCTGTCATTCAGATGTCAAATAACAACATAACAACATCATATGAGCTGAGGGGGGGGGAACTGTTCACTCTTCACTTTCACTTTCTACAACATGTATAGTCATGTCTGATATTTTATCTATATTTATATAATAATTGGTTTTATACCAAACATAAAGTGAAATAATGCTATACTGGAAATTATATTGTTCCAGGTTTAATCTAGGTTATATACATGCACATATACCAGTCTTAGGTCATAAAATCTCTGGAGTGTTCAGATGAGGGGTGAAGCAGCAGGCAGAGGAAGGGCATAATGTATTAATTCTGGTGCGGAGATCACCTGTTTTTGTTTACAACACATCCACAGTGGTGTCAGCCCACATCATCAAAGGTTCCCAAATCTCATTGTCTTTCTAAGTTGGCATATTTATCAGCATCTTACCTGTATGACTTCTCTTTTCATGTTGAGATATTTGTATTCTTTCTGTTTTGCATCTTTCACGTGTGAAAATGTCAGTGCATGTCTGAAAGCTGCTTTTCTTGACACATGTATATGTACACAGATCCTGAACCCGGAATTGCCCCTAATATAAAAAAGTGTGTGAATTGTTGAATGTCAATAAACCGTACTGTAAAGCGCTTTGAGTGGTCATCAAGACTAATAAATATATATCAAGCGCTATACAGAACATTTACTATGTATGCAAACATGAGGTACTGCAAAACTAAGGGAGCAGTAAAACATACTCAGTGTACCGGTGGAGCTTAAGCAGCTGACTCTTCAGGGAAATGATACAGCAATAAAGGCAAAATATTGCTATCTAACCTGAGCACCTTTAAGGCTGAAAGGCCAAAAACAGACTATTTACAAAAAATGTAAGGCAAAAAAGTTCCGAACTTCATTCAACTTTGGACAACATGTTGCAACTACTCCTGTTACTTTAAGTTTTCCTTGCTACTGGTGAAAAATGTTGTCATTGATAAATGGTGGATGTTCACTGAGCTCCTGTTTTTATCTCAAGCAACTGCTCAGCTGATCAGAGCAGGTTTGGTGTAATTAGTTTTGATTGGGACACACAGAAGGAGGTTTGATCCATCTGGAACAAAACCTGGTGTGTTCTAACAGGAAAATATTACATAAATCACACAAACACACCCACACACAATATTGTAATTAAGGCCAAAGAACTTTATTGTTAACTGTTCTGCTGAGTATTGAATCAGTGGCCAATGCCAACTCCTACAGCCACATGGGTTGATATCAATGATTTAAGTCAAAGGATCTCATACTTCAGTTGGGAATAGAAATATATCTTATATTTGTTACGGATGATCTTTACAATTAGAAATTAGATAATTAGGTTGTTTTATTTTATTTATATTTCTCTACAATGAAATGTATGGTTAAACTGCACGCTATCAGGCCTCAGTTAAATGTCTTTGTCATGAAGGTTTGGTAATGACATCTTAGGAATCGTTGCAATTTTTTACTTTTCAGTCTATATATCGGAATTGAAAAGTTTTTATTCCCTAACAATCTCTTTAACAATCAGTCAATATCAGATCAGTCAGGCTCCTCTCTCACAATGTAAAGGGTCACTCCTCTAAAATCTGCAAACTGACCCACAGGCCAAAATAACGTAATGTAAGTCTTACAAAAGTTGTAAAAAAAAGTTGCCAATATCTGAATGACGCAATGCAACAATATAACTTATCCATGTCTGAAAAGGGTATGTGTTACTCTTTCATCTTCCGCTTCTTTCTACTCTTCACACAAAGGCATGGGGAAGAAATGTGCGTTCCACTGTACTAAGGAAGCATTTGGTTATTTGCAGAATTGTCTGCACTAAACCGTGGCCAGGTAGTTTTCAGGCTTAACGGAAATAGCGTCTCTTAACTTCTCCGTATTAGTGGCTCTAAAACTCTGCACAGCCGTTAAGGTTAACGTCCTAGCCGTAGCTTTACAAAATCCTCCAGACAGACAGTTTGTGCACTTTCTCATCAATGGTTTCACCCAGGGTTTTCCATCCTGGGCGGCTGTGGCTGAGTGGTAGAGTATCTGTCCTTCAACCAGCAGGATGGCAGTTCTATCCCAAGTGTCCTTGGGCAAGATGCTGAACCCCGAATTGCCCTTGATAGAACAACAAAGTGCTACTATTAAGTGCACTCTATGAATATGTGTGTGAATGGGTGAATGACAAACTGTACTGTAAATTGTTTTGAATGGTCATCAAGAATAGAAAAGCTCTATATAAATACAAACCATTTACCATTCATAGAGATACTTCCTGAACCTTCATAAAGCTGCCTTCAGACTGAACGTCATACTGTCAACATCTTATGGCTTTGGCTGTGGCTGAAGTAGTCAAAGAAGGGTTCAAGATAGGCCCATTCAACAGTTCTCCCTTCCCAGAGTTTTGCATAAGCCACATGGAAATACTACGGTAAAAAAGGGTTATAAAAGCATTAACAGTCTCATATGCAGTTAATGCATTGAGACTGCAACAATCCAACAACCATCACTCCCATATGCTTGACAGGTCATGGAGCTTGGCTGTCAAAAGTCGGCATTACCAGTGCCCTTAAAGTCTTTTATTTCAGCGTTTGCTGGTAAGGTGCATATTATTTTTCCTGTGCTGGTTTCTTGCCAACTATTACAGACTACCATACATACTCCATCTTATCTACTATTTTCTCGTAATCACCCGACCATGATAGAGTCGTCCTGGATGACTCATGTGCCTGTGGCAACTTTTTCTGTCCTCTTTGAACAGAATTTTGCTCTTCTATGAAGACTTTATCACTCACCCTGAAGATATCCAACTTTTCAAGCACACAGCTTCTTCCACAGGTTTTGGCGAGGGAGATGGTTCGCCTCTGCTTGGCCCCCAGAGCTTAAATCTCTTGATTCAGACTCCAGCTGTCGTTCATCTGCGCTTCATGAGATATATACCATAATCACATCTGCCATTCTTTAGGAGCTTGAATGGTCCAGGAAGTCAATCCACACCGATAACCCTGCTGCCATAGAGATCCTCAACAAAGGCTGCTCTCCATCTTCAGCCATTATGCAATCACCGAATGACTGTCTTGGTTCTCATTTCAGAAATTCAGGCCCTTGGCCCCAAATTGGATACCTACCTCATACCAGTCCCACTGTTTTCTGCCACTTTTTTCAACTAGCTCAACAGTTGGAAATTTTGTTCACACCTCATAAGAAGCAATCCTTAACTCCTTAACAACCTCACCCCATACTCACTCAGCCTACCCTACCACGGGAATTGTTTCAAGGCCTCATACCCCCTGTACTTCCCCTCTCTTGATGCCAAGTGTATATGCAATTTTATAACCCACTCCCATTCTATTAGAAAAATCTATTCCTCAACCATCCAGACCTACCTGGCCAGAATCAACTTCTTTATCTAATCAGCCACTGGTCAACAGATCTCAGATCAAACCATCCATGTCGTTGGCCGTTGGTCATAACAAGCATTTCATTCCTACATCTGCAACAACCTCAACGATATCCGTCAAGCCCAAACTCACCTGAGCTCAATGTAAATTTGACTTTTTGGGGGTCTGACATCAGGTTGGGCGGAGAAGTGCCTGAGACGGAACCCCCACACTGAGACTCCATCCGCCTTGTTCACAGCAGATCCTCGAAGACCAGACAGAGACATTCTTCATTCATCTTCATCCTTTCCCTTCACATCCATTCATCCATCTGCAAAATCCTACACGGCTTGAATTTTCATTCAAATACACTGTCATGGTGGGGTCCATGCTAGTGAGAAAAAAATAGTAGTGTGGATGTAGCCTCGGCCTCAGACTCGGCTGTTATCAAGAGCACATATATTGTGATTGAGCATAGACATGAAGGTCGCACCGAATTCTCAATTATCACTCGCGTTTTCATCTGTCCACTCTCTCTTGAAAATTGTCCTCGCTCTTGATGTATCTTTCCAATCAGAAACAGATTATTGACCAAGGGTCAGCAACCTAATCATGCCATAATCATTGGCGCCTAGGCGATTTCTTATTAAGGAAATGTTTAAAGGTTTTGCCATCACGCATCCTGTATTATTTAGCTTGACTGATGTTTACACCCCCCAGTCACAATGGGCAAGTAATGCGCCATAGGCTGGATGCCAATCGCCATTAAATAAGAAGAAGAAGCCTCCCAGCCGGCGGTGCTCGCATTTCCCCACTTGAATCTCTGTGAAGTGCAACCGTTCAGGTGTATTGGTGATGGCATGCCCACTAGCTAAAACACAGAAGGCACTGGCATTTCAGCCATCATGGGCAGAAGACTATGGCTTTGCTTTTCCATAAGGACATCTAATAAACGTATGGTTAAGATGTAATTTTTTTACTCTTCGATAATATATTATTTCATTCTAAAACTCCATACGCTGAAATGGCATCAGAGTGCCTATAGTCCTGAATGTGCGTCACGTCTTGTGTTGTACTGAGCACAAACTGTTGATGAGTCATTTTTCATGATGTTTAAATGCAGTCTCATGAACTCTGGAGAGAATTAAAGAAACACCAAGTTACTTCATGAACTGATCAGGTCCTGATAACTAGTGAAGGTTGAAAGAGAGCAGGTCAGAGTAGAGGAGGACACAGAAACTCCAGCTCGATACAAACCAACAACAGCTTCTGCTCTGATCACTGAGCAGCTGAGATGAGAGAATTTTCACTGTTTCCACTGTTCTTCAACAAAGTCACTGACCGGATGCTTCACAGTAATGCTCCTATTACCTTACTGTGTTTATTTCATATTATGGTGTACACATGATGATTTTAAAAACATGAGAACTTTTTAAGAGTAAGACATGAAATTAATAAAAATGTCAAGGGGAAAGGAGAATCCCAAAATTTGAGTTCTCTGCTGATTTCCTAACCAGTCTTTTTGAAATGTCTCTGCCCGTCAAGTGTGTGGCCAATCTACTTGGTCTCAGTCATAGTACAACTTTTAGGAGAATGAAAGATAATGGCATTTTAACAAAGACATCATACATCTCTATGTCCGAACAAGTGTGTGCTGAATGCATGTGTCATTCACTGTGTTTATGCATCAAAGTGTGCCATTTGAAATATTGAAAACTCTCTTTTTCTCCTGATTCCATGGTGAAGCTGCAGATGCGTCAAGTTAGGTTGCAGTTCTGACATCTAATGGAAGTTCTTGATAGCAGTGCAATCGACACACAGGGCCATTGTCTCGTCATTTTTAATTTTCAAAAGACAGCAAACAGTTGAAAACGTGAGTGAGCGGCCAGAACTAAAGCGAAGCGAGCAAACTGAGATGCGACCCTCAAGTCTGTGCTCAATCACAACTTTTGTGCTCATGAGAACAGTTTTATTCGCCACAAGATAATATGTATTTCCCATCCCTGTGCTTTATTTATGGGTGTGCGCTCTTATGATAAAGAAAGCTACATAACACCGTACATGTAACCCTTAATAACTTTAGGGAACTACATTTGACTAAGCTAATGTAATGGATGTGTAATTTTGTAATTTATCAGTGATCTACAATGTGTTGCTTTGGCCTGTCTGGGATCTGTTGCTTTGGTCGTTGTGATGTTTTCACACTTCCGTGTTTGGACAGCAGAGGGGGTTGGCTCAGGCATTACAACTGGACCCGTAGCCCGCATCAACGTGTCTGCTTCTTTCATGTCCTTTCCCCTGATTTTAGGTAAGGACAGGTGTTGGAATATGGTGACTGAATGCATGTAATGTATGTTTAAGGTCGTGGTGAGAGCCCTGGTGATTGTATATTTGTTACTGGTAGTTTTGATAGTTTAGTTTTAGGAAGTTTAAAACATCAAAGAGCTGGCCCGATGCGCCATGCTTACTGGGTTGGCCCACAGACGGCGCATGCTCCAGACGTGTGCGCAGCGCGCGGCGCTGTGTGTATTGTGTGGTTTGTTCATTAATGCCACATGTGTGTTTTATATCTTGTATATGTCATTTGTATGATTTTCCTGATGTGTTAATATTTGTTCATGCATTACAACTGGACCTGTGGCCCGCATCAACGTGTCTGCTTCTTTCATGTCCTTTCCCCTGATTTTAGGGGCGTAACATTTGGAGGCACCGCTGGGAAGTGTGTACGGTCTGGATCAGCTTCGACAGGAAGTAGATGTCCTCAACCGTCACGCAGCCCTTTATAATTTACACAGAAATCAAGAGCCGGTGGTGAAGTGTCTACAGTGGGATCCTGACAACGTGAGGACGGCGTACATGTTATCTGAGGTGTTATTAAACACCAGGAGAGCTGCTACCAACCTTCTTCGCAAGAGTTAAAGGGACCACAAGTCAACGTTCATCCCCACGCTCTACTGGAAAGATGAGTTCTTCAGAGATGGAACAGCTACAGCTGGAGATAATCAGAGAACTGTGTGTACTTCCTAGAGATATTCTGGTGGAATTATGTGACTTTCTAATCATCGCAGGGCCAGGGTTTGAGTTTGTAACTGGCAAGAGTCGAACAGCTCTCATGACACTAATTTCAAACCACATACAGAGGGAGGAGCTTGAAGAGCTGGAGGACAAGGGAATGTCTTCTCTATTGCATTTTCAGGATAAAATGGCTGAGCTCCAGGTAGTTGCCTATAGTGACACACAAGAACAAGAAAAAACGCAGGGAGAAGCTGTGAATGAGGAACAGATGAAGAAGGATCAGGAACGGGAAAAGATATTGAACGAGATCGAGGCCTTGCAGCTCCAGTTGGAAAAGACACAGAAACCAAGTGAGGAAGATTAGCAAGTGGACAAAGAAAAGAAAAAAAGGTTTTCCAGCAACAACAACGCACAGAGCAGTCCTGTACCTCCCCCATGGCACAAGATTTTTAAAATATCTGGCCAAATCGGTGAACCAGGACAAAAAGAGAAGCATACATTTTCAAGTTTAGCCCGTCAAATTGAACATGGCCTAAGTAAAGGGTTTCCAGAACTTGAGATTGTCGATGCAGTGATAAGAGCAATTTCTCCTGGTATGCAACTTCGCAGCTATTTAGAAGGGAAAATTAACCTGACATTGGCCACATTGAGACGTATACTTCGGTCTCATTATCAGGAGAAGAGTGCAACCGAGCTCTATAAACAGCTCACCTGTGAGGTGCAGGGCATCAAAGAAACCCCACAGAACTTCCTTATCCGAACCTTTGACCTGAGACAGAAGATTTTGTTTGCCTCGCAGGAAGCAGAGTCAGGCCTTAAATATGACCCAAGTTTAGTACAGAACATGTTCCTGCACACTGTGTTAACTGGTCTACAGAGTGATAACGTGAAACGTGATCTCCAACCATATCTTGAACAGACTGACATCTCAGATGAGTTGTTACTTGAGCGAATGAATGCAGCGTGTGCATGTGAGGCTGAGAGACAAAGTAAGAGAAAATTAATAGGACAACAACGTCCTGTCATGATTCAGTCAGCCCAGTCCAAAGATACCCCTGTTGAGAAGGAAGAGAAATTGTCTGCCCAACAAAGCTCAGATAAAATCTCCCCTATGGTTCTCTCCCAGCTTGAAGTGATGAGGTCTGAGATGGCTGTACTGAAAGATCTCAAAGCTGAAGTGTCTCAAATCAGAGAGTCTATGCAGCAGCCTCAGTACACACATAGACAATATCCACCAGCAGGTGGGGCCGAGGGCACATCAGTTCAGCAATTTCCAGGCCAGCAGATGCAAGAACCACAAGGATACTGGTCCAATCCTGGTCTTGGACAGCGAGGGGAGACTGCCCAGTACCAGCAGCGGTTTGCCCCACGCCGCAGTTTTCCTCCACCAAACCGTGGACGTATGAGGAGATGTTTCGGTTGTCAACAGCGGGGAACTGAAGAGTATTGCACACACTGTTACAGATGTGGCAGCAGTGAGCACTTCCTGGCTGGCTGCCGGGCTCAAGGACAAAGATATGTTGGAGGGAACACTTTAAACGGGGAAGGGTTGCTCGCACGGGACAGGGAGTGACCAATTACACAGCAGTGTCCCCACATTGTGCAAACTGTGGGAAAACGGGAAAAACAGTAACATTAAAACAATGTGCCTCATGTAAAAAAGTGCTCTACTGTTCAAGACCATGTCAAGTTGATAATTGGCCTGTGCACCAAGAGAAATGTGCACCACTTCTATGTATGAACATGAACTCTCCCCCTACAAGAAAAAAACGGGCAAACATGGCTCCACTGGTGGGGAGAAAGTATCTGTTTGACTGTTACATCCAAGATAAAAGGGTTCAAGCCTTGTGGGACTCAGGCTCCCAAGTGACAATAATTGATGAGTTATGGAAAGAAGAATACTTGCCTGACACAAGACTAAAAGACATTTCTGAAATACTGGACACAGCCGACACACTAGACATAGTGGCAGCAAATGGTGAAAACATGCCATATGCAGGGTGGGTAGAAGTCACTTTCAGACTAGCTGCAGGAGAAGCTCCAATGACAGAAGTCGTAGTCCCCACACTTGTAATGAGAGGAAATAAGCTTATTCGACCAATAATTGGCTCAAATGTTATTGAGCTCATTATAGACAGCGAACTGAAACAGGCCAACACCACTGACCGGGAACAGATGGGTTATGAAGTGAGGGCAGTATTTCCTGACCTAGGACCGACTCAAGCAAAAGCCTTTGTGGAACAAATTCGTGCGGAGCAGATAAATGAGTATGCTGTCAAGACAAAGAAGGAGAGGATCAACATCCCGAAACACACGTCTATCCAGGTGGAGGGCCATGTGCACATGTGTTCACCACAAGATGACATCACACTGATCATGGAGCCCGATGTGAACCCCCGCTGGACAGAGGGGCTCGAATTCTGTGACACACTCGTAAAAGTGATTAAAGGTAACAAACCATCCATTATTGTGAGGGTGCAGAACCCCACAGACCATGACATAGTGTTGGCCGGGAGAACTGTGATTGGCACTGCCCAGCCCATTCAGGCAGTTTACCCAGCCTCCATATTAGAAGGATCCAGCCCTGCCCCTCACATGATGGATAACATGAAAGTGGAAAGTAACCAAGCCGCTAACGATGTATGGGACCCACCTGTGAATTTGAGCCACCTTAGTGAGTCAGAGCGAGCAAGAGCTCACCAGATGATAAGGGAGGAGTCTGCCTCCTTTTCACGAGCAGATGATGACATTGGCTGCGTAGAAAAACTGCAACTCAGAATATCACTGAAAGACACAGAACCTGTTGCAAAAACCTATCTGTCAGTGCCTAAGCCATTATACCGGGAAATGAAAGACTATTTGCATGATCTCATCACACAGGGCTGGGTTCAGAAATCAAATTCACCATATGCATCACCAGTCGTCTGTGTTCGAAAAAAAGATGGGAGTTTAAGACTATGTATTGACTTCCGTGAGGTGAACAGGAAAACTCTCCCGGACCGCCAGCCTATTCCCAGAGTACAAGATATCATGGACGGTCTTGGAGGAAACTCATGGTTCTCACTGCTGGACCAAGGTAAAGCCTATCACCAGGGTTTCATGGCCAAAGAGAGCAGACCTGTGACTGCTTTTGTAACTCCCTGGGGCCTCTATGAATGGATTAGGATCCCCTTTGGCCTAATGAACGCCCCAGCTGCCTTCCAGCGTTGCATGGAGGAATGTTTGGCAGGATTGAGGGATGAGATCTGTATTCCATATTTAGATGACACTCTGGTCTTTAGCAAATCATTTAACGACCATGTAGAGGATGTGAGGACAGTACTATAGCGACTACGGCAGTATGGGATAAAGCTGAAGCCGAGTAAATGTGAAGTGTTCAGACGTGAGGTCCGATACCTCGGGCGGATGGTGTCTGCTGAGGGCAGTAAAATGGACCCGGCTGATACTCTGGCTGTGAGAGCTTTAAAGGAGAAGAAACCAAGAGGGAGAGGTGAGGGCAGTCATGGGACTACTGAGCTACTACCGACAGTACATTCAGAACTTCTCTCGTATAGCGGGACCTCTGTATGCTCTACTAGAATCCGACCCTGAGGCATCTAAACAAAAAACCAGCTATGCAAAGACAAGGAATGTAAAAGGAAAAAGCAAAGGGGCACCTTCACACAAGCCTATTACATGGACTGACCAGCACCAGCAGATCCTGGAAAAACTTATCGACTGTTTGGTGGAGCCCCCTATACTTGGATTTCCGGACTTCCACAAATCCTTCATCCTGCACACAGATGCTTCAAATCAAGGCCTAGGGGCAGTGTTGTATCAAGAACAGGAGGGACAGTTACGTGTTATAACGTATGCATCCCGCACACTGACCAAAGCTGAGAAGAATTACCATCTTCATTCAGGTAAATTAGAATTTTTAGCATTGAAGTGGGCTGTTACTGAACGTTTTCGAGATTATTTGATTAGTTCACCGTGCACAGTGTACACGGATAACAACCCGCTTACTTATGTATTGTCGACAGCTAAACTCAACGCCACAGGATATAGGTGGGTTGCTGAACTGGCAGATTTTCACTTAACTATCAGATATCGTCCAGGAAAAGAGAACTGTGATGCTGATAGTCTTTCAAGAATGCCCTATGAAATAGGAACAATGATAGTAGAATGTACAGAGGAAATGTCTTCTCCTTCCATACAAGCAACAGTGCAAGCAATGGAAACAGTAGATGTGAACAGTGTGGTTCACAGGGGCTATCGAGAGTGCAGAGAGAGATGTGGGGGCACCTATGCTTTTCTCTAGATCAGTTATACGTCAAGCCCAGAAAGACGATCAGAATGTTGGCCCTGTGGTACATGCAAAACAGTTAAATAAGAAGCCAGTGGGGCAGGAACTGAAATTATTCAGTGCTCAGAGCAGGTGTTTACTCAGGGATTGGGAGAAACTCAGCCTAGATGGAGACGGTATACTTCACCGAGAGCCAACAGAAAACAGCTGGTGCTACCAGAGAAGTACAAGGCAACAGTTCTGAGACAACTTCACAACGAAATGGGACACCAAGGTATGGAACGAACAACATCCCTCATTCGAGATCGTTTCTTCTGGCCACACATGCAGCAAGAGATAGAACATTACGTGTCTCAGATTTGTACATGCCTCAAACAGAAGAAGCCCTCTAGACAGACTAGAGCCCCTCTCACTCCCATCGTCACGACACAGCCATTTGAATTGATATCCATTGACTTCCTACACTTAGACAAATGTAAAGGGGGTTATGAATACATACTGGTGATAGTGGATCATTTTACACGATTTGCACAAGCTTATGCTACAACTTCTAAATCAGCCAAGACAGTTGCAGATAAGGTGTTTAATGATTATGCACTGAAGTTTGGATTTCCTTTGAGAATTCACCATGATCAGGGAGGCGAATTTGAAAATCAGTTATTTGCACAGCTACAGCAGAACTGTGGAGTGATTGGTTCAAGAACCACACCGTACCACCCAGAAGGGAATGGTCAAGTCGAACGTTTAAACAGATGTTGTGCAATAATGGTTAGGAGTGATACCATAAGCTAGTGTGCCTTTAGGCGTTCAATAAATTTGGTTATCAAAAATAGAAAAATAAAACATTAATATTTAAAATATTAATATTAAATCATATCTTTAGTTTGACTAAGTTCTCGCGGGGCACCACCCTTCATAGAAGGGAAAAGATAGCCAATTTATTGATTAAGATCAGTCTCATTTAGATCTAGTTCAATTAGAAATCTTAATATTTACTATTAAAGACTATATAATGAACAGTTAAGGTTTATAGAGTTCTTGACAGTGTAGAGGTTGGCAAACTTCACTTATGCAACATTAATGACAGGACAAGGTTAAAAGAAAGCATTTATTATAAACATAATAAGTATAAAACACCAATTACTAAACAATATACTAACTAATAAAGATGTGTGTGTGTGTGTGTGTGTGTGTGTGAGGGTCTCGCTGGTGGCTAACAAAGAGTCACACCTTCCTGTGATCTTTTAAGATCTCTAAGCTAGCAGGCCCCCCCCCCTCCTTCTGGTCGGGGGACGTAGCTAAGTAGGTGAAGAGATATGCGGGATCTGTGAGAATGCTAATCAGAAAATGGCAGGGTCTGTGTTGAGCCCGACTTACATTAACCTTGATTTAACTTGTAACACAATATCACCACATATATCAAACTTATAAACACCACACAGAATCAAATAAACAGTCTTGCTTAGCCTAGTAAAATTATTAAGCCCAGATTATGTTACCAGTCCAAGGACAGGGAGAAAGTTGCTGTGCAGTTCGGTTAGCAGTTCAGGCTTTTGAAGTCTCTGGTTCGTGTGGTCTCTGCTTCCGCGGTTCTGTTGAGCTGTGCAGTTCAGTTGCTTATTGAAGCCGTAGTTCTTACCTGCAGGACACCGAGTCGCTGCAAGGAGTTTAGAAGAAGCTTGAGATGCGTGGAGGTTTTCTTGAGAAGATGAGCTGGAAGCTCGACCTTTGACCTCCAGTTGTTGGAAAGAGAATATTTGAGCTGGAGGAATCCGGTTCCTCCACTCGCCGATGCAGGAGGAAAGGCCAGCGGCCTGCTGTCCTCAGTGGTGGTCGGTGGAGAAGAGCGCTGCTGGAGCAGCCTTCGGCCCTCCGAGGGGTTGGAGAAAGAGAGTGACTCTGGGGGAGCCTTGATCTTTTATAGACCCGGTTGCCCCTTGGTCATGGGACCAGACTGACCAATTGGAGTTGACCCTGGTAGATATTCGCACCTATGTGCGAAGATGCTGAAACAAAGGGGACATGTTGCCTCCTGGGAGACGGAGTTATTTGACCTTCTCAGTACAAAGAGAACACATTGCACTCTGGGAGATTGAGTATTCTCCAGCCCATGCGGCTTGTGGCTTTCTCAAGACAAAGGCCATGTGCTCTCAGGTTTTGACTTCCAATACAGGCCTGAAAGAGAGGCCTGCCTTTTTGCACAAAAACCATGTCCCAACATCCCCCTTGCGGCGTCAGGATCGCACCTGACGTGTGTTCCTGAGGGCGTACTTGAACATGTTTAGTGCAAAGCTGGAAAAGTCAATTGTCAGTTCATTTGGACTGTAACATCTGGGCATTTGTATACACTATCTAGTTAGCTAAGCAAGATTCAAATTAGACAAATCATTCAGAGTTACAGTAACAGTACAAAATGAATAACCTGTGCTCTTCACTAGGTTTAAGGAGAAAACAGAAAATGTGACATTTGTAAATTGTAAGATAAGATGTAGAGAGAGACGCGTACAATGATAAGGTCATTTTTGAAATGTCCAAGAGTTTTGTTCACTCATTGGGTCTTACTCAATGTAGTACTCAGTCGTATCTGTTAGATTTAACAATTTTCCTGCGGAAGGATGTCATAATTTTCAAAATCTCAAAATTCAAATGACTGTATCATTGTTTCTGTAATAATATGCTAATGTAATAACCTGTGTGGTATGGACTACATTTATTGAGGAATGAAAGTAGTCGATCCAAACATATTTACAAAGTTGGCAGTGGTATGTAAGTTTTAATCAGAATTAAGGTTTTGAGTTTGCTGCTGTTGCTAACAAAACAGTTTTCCTATTTTAACTGCATTAAACTTACTACTGACTGTCAGTACAGTGTTTAACTGTGATGGTTATGAGCGTGAGGGTCGAGCTCTGGATCGCCTGTGTCGTGGCTCGGGGCTGTAACGCTCTGCGGGGCCAGACTCTAAGTTGACTTCAGAGGCGCTGTCACTGTGTGCTCGGTCATAACCATATTTTGAGCTGTACTCAGAGATGCTGTCGTCATCTTCTGAGTGGTTGTAATATGTCTGGGCCAGAATGTCAGAGTACGGCTTCCTGCAGCTTCTACTGTGGGAATGCCGATCTCTGGGAAGGTGGTGAACAGAGCGCCTGCACTCTGTGTCCCCACGCTGCCTGCTGTCACCCCCCCTTCTTTTGTTGTGAGGGGGGCGCTTTGAGGCTGCAGACAAATTTGACACCTTGATGTTTGTTCTGACAGGCTCGGTTGCACCAACTGCTGCCTTGACAGAGACAACAGTTTCCCAAGCCACCTGTGACATCTTCCTGATCTGCTGCATTGAAGGTTTTCCTTCCTGTGTCATCAGTACAACGTGTGTGCGTATACATGGATGTAAGTTACGTAAGAAAATAGTCTTGAAGGTGGGATCTTCTTCTAGTCCTGGTGTGTTCTTTCCTTGAAAATAAACATGCCTCAAGCGTTTGAAATAATCCTTGGGATTTTCACGACGTGAGTGTTTAATTTGGGAGGCTGTAACAATGGCTGTTATCACATCAGGAGTAGAAGAGAATTCTTCGACTAGTGCTCGACAGAGCTCTGTGTAGTTACATGCGACGCTGGAAGGAAGTGACTGAATAAACTTGTGAACAGCTGTAGAGCTGGTTTTTAACACAAGTCTAACCTTCTCTCTTTCTGTTGCATTTGGCACATCGCTTAAGCTGAGATCTAGTTCCCTAAAGTAATTATCAATGTTGTTATCACAGTTGTCTGGATCAAATTGTTCAATATCTTTAGCTAGAAACTCAAGCAACTCGAAGCGCGGACACTGTGGGGTCCGGCTGCGTGCATCACCTGCTACAGGTCTCTCTGGTTGAGGGGGAGGTGCTGAAACATTTTGGAATGTTGAAGTCCCCCCTTTCAAGAGTTGTGCATGAAAAAATGTGTCATGCATCAGTGGATGAGAAGTGTATGAGGCACAATGTGTTCTTGAGGATAAACTACATGTGTCATCAATGTCAGTGTCAGAGTCAGTGAGATGGGAAGTTAGGAAGCTGTTACCTCTTCCTGTCAGTGGAGGATCAGAAGGTGACTTAATTCCCAAAGACTTCGGGTCAGATGGGATTCTGTCCCATCTTGGGAGTGAAGAGGGAGTTAACCGTACACTATCGGAGGAGTTTGAATCGGAATAACCAGAATCACTTTGGTTCAAAAACTGATGTGAGGCCGCGCATTCTATTCTAAGTTTTAACAATTCCTCCTTGTGTGAAATTAGATCTGACTCTGCTGAGTGCAGGTCTTCCAAATAGTGCAGAGTTTTCTTACTAGCAGTCTGGACCTCCTGGAGGAGAAAAGCATTTTGTGCTCTCAGGGAATTTACCTCCTGTTCCATGGCTGCTTTGCTCTGACAGGCAAGGTTGATTTGCCTGTGGAAATTTAGGATCATACATCTCAACAATGGGCCCTTTGATGCTGTTTGTGCATCACACCTGTCATTAAGAAGTGAATCTATTTCTTTAATGCACTCATTGAAGTTCAACTTGCTGATGAATTCAGGATAGCCAGGGGTCAGGCTCTGTGCTAGGGAAAAAACAAATTGTTCAACACAGGGGTTCTCCATTGTTGAAACTGAAATTTAAGGATTAGATTTAAGTTTATAAATCAAAAGCGTGTGGTTGGCTTTTGTGTCGCGATGGCAGACACCTTGTAGTGTGGATTCTATCTTACACAAGCCTAACCGAAACTATGGTGTGTTAAATAGTTCACCAAACTTTTAATAGCACTAACTGATATGCAAGGCAGTAAGAGTTAGGGATTCTATAAATTCACAGGGCTGGAAGCACGCTGTGGCTCTTTCTCAGGTTCTCTTTATCCAACTTTGGCTGATATGCTAGGCAGTAGCAGCTAGGTACAAGCTCTGTTACATATGGCCGGTGGCACGATATGTCTTAATTCAAAAGCATTTAATAGTTACAGGAAATTTCGCAGCTTGACCAGTTAACATTGAATATGTGATATTCAAATGTTAAAAGAAATTCTCAAAATTTCAACAACGAACATTCAACTAGAATTATTAGCAACAGGCAATCTTTTAGTGTAACAGTATGGGGACTTAAAATGGTAGTTATTAATAATTAATTATTAATAAACATTTAATTTATGAGTAAATTAAATTTAGACCACAATGCACTTGTTTGTAAATACGGTTGAATGTCTACTCCGGTGGCAGACTAGTGGAATTGAATTCAAACCTTTAGCTTGACTGCAAATTCCAAATTCAGTTCTTTCTGGTGTTGGCCAAAACTGAAAAACACATTAATATTGCATAGTCATGAAGTTTTGCCAACTGTACTCTGCCTCACACGGGCTGCACCATAAATGTTGTGCAATAATGGTTAGGAGTGATACCATAAGCTAGTGTGCCTTTAGGCGTTCAATAAATTTGGTTATCAAAAATAGAAAAATAAAACATTAATATTTAAAATATTAATATTAAATCATATCTTTAGTTTGACTAAGTTCTCGCGGGGCACCACCCTTCATAGAAGGGAAAAGATAGCCAATTTATTGATTAAGATCAGTCTCATTTAGATCTAGTTCAATTAGAAATCTTAATATTTACTATTAAAGACTATATAATGAACAGTTAAGGTTTATAGAGTTCTTGACAGTGTAGAGGTTGGCAAACTTCACTTATGCAACATTAATGACAGGACAAGGTTAAAAGAAAGCATTTATTATAAACATAATAAGTATAAAACACCAATTACTAAACAATATACTAACTAATAAAGATGTGTGTGTGTGTGGGTGTGTGTGTGTGTGTGTGTGTGTGTGAGGGTCTCGCTGGTGGCTAACAAAGAGTCACACCTTCCTGTGATCTTTTAAGATCTCTAAGCTAGCAGGCCCCCCCCCCTCCTTCTGGTCGGGGGACGTAGCTAAGTAGGTGAAGAGATATGCGGGATCTGTGAGAATGCTAATCAGAAAATGGCAGGGTCTGTGTTGAGCCCGACTTACATTAACCTTGATTTAACTTGTAACACAATATCACCACATATATCAAACTTATAAACACCACACAGAATCAAATAAACAGTCTTGCTTAGCCTAGTAAAATTATTAAGCCCAGATTATGTTACCAGTCCAAGGACAGGGAGAAAGTTGCTGTGCAGTTCGGTTAGCAGTTCAGGCTTTTGAAGTCTCTGGTTCGTGTGGTCTCTGCTTCCGCGGTTCTGTTGAGCTGTGCAGTTCAGTTGCTTATTGAAGCCGTAGTTCTTACCTGCAGGACACCGAGTCGCTGCAAGGAGTTTAGAAGAAGCTTGAGATGCGTGGAGGTTTTCTTGAGAAGATGAGCTGGAAGCTCGACCTTTGACCTCCAGTTGTTGGAAAGAGAATATTTGAGCTGGAGGAATCCGGTTCCTCCACTCGCCGATGCAGGAGGAAAGGCCAGCGGCCTGCTGTCCTCAGTGGTGGTCGGTGGAGAAGAGCGCTGCTGGAGCAGCCTTCGGCCCTCCGAGGGGTTGGAGAAAGAGAGTGACTCTGGGGGAGCCTTGATCTTTTATAGACCCGGTTGCCCCTTGGTCATGGGACCAGACTGACCAATTGGAGTTGACCCTGGTAGATATTCGCACCTATGTGCGAAGATGCTGAAACAAAGGGGACATGTTGCCTCCTGGGAGACGGAGTTATTTGACCTTCTCAGTACAAAGAGAACACATTGCACTCTGGGAGATTGAGTATTCTCCAGCCCATGCGGCTTGTGGCTTTCTCAAGACAAAGGCCATGTGCTCTCAGGTTTTGACTTCCAATACAGGCCTGAAAGAGAGGCCTGCCTTTTTGCACAAAAACCATGTCCCAACACAGAACACTGCTGCAAATGTTGAAGACGCTCACTGAAAAGCAGAAATCAAATTGGAAATAGTCACTACCCAAGCTCATTTATGCATATAACAGCACGCGCTGTGAAGTTACCGGATTCTCCCCATTCTATCTCCTGTTTGGGAGGTCACCAAGGCTGCCTGTTGATTTAATGTTTGGTTTGACTCCTGAGACAGGCACTGCAGATCATCAGGAATATATGAGAAGATGGAAACAACAGATGCAAGAGGCCTATGATATTACAGCAGGAAATGCAAAGAAATGCGCTGAGAGGAGCAAGAGAAACTATGACTGCAAAGTAAGGAGTTCTGTGCTGCATGAGGGTGACCGTGTCCTCGTTCGGAACCTGACACCCAGAGGTGGGACGGGAAAGCTTCGGAGCCACTGGGAGGATTCCATTCATAAAGTCATCCGTCAAATGGGAAAAGACATGCCCATATATGAAGTACTGCCGGAGCAAGGTAGAGGGAGAGGAAGCAGGATACTACACCGTAATCTCCTGTTGCCATGTGACCACCTTCCGCTAGAGATCCAGCTAAAGCCTGCAACATCAAAGAGACAAAGAACAGCTCGGACCAGCAGAGACAAGAAGGGACCTCATCAAGAAGAGGAGGAGAATGATAGTGACGATGATGACTACGATGATGACTGTGGGTATTATCAGATGCCCAGGATTCAGCCTCAACCTGTGATGAAGCCACGGGTAATAACAGACAGAGAGGATGCTGACAGGGAACTCACAAGGCCCTCAGAAAATGTGCAGCATCAGTGCCAGGACATACCCCAACCGCAAGAGGCTCAGGACAGAGGAGTGGCGTTGGATGAAGAGGAGACATTAGGCCAAGGAGACAGAGTTGAAGAAGAACTTGCTTTGGGAGAGAGAAGACAAGCACCGCCGTCCCCTGTTCCAAGTGAAAATAACAGAGAAACTGAAACAGGATGCCAGCGACTGGTGAGAGAGAGACGACCTCCGAGGATTTTCACATACAACCAGCTAGGTAACCCAGTTTGTAACAGCGTTGGACCCCAAAGTGACTTCAGGTACTGGTGCCCGCCAGGATCCTACAGAGCAATCCAGGGAACAAGCATGTGGATGGCCCCAGTGCAGCAGTTTAACTACCAGCCTGTTCTTCCTCACCGAGAAGGCATTTATGCACACGCCCATCATACACTCATGGACTGTTGAGAAAGCTGAGTGTTCCGACAAGCTTCATGAGATGATGAACTTTCTATGAGCAGAGTGTTGTATGTAGACCATATGTGTGGACCATTTAAAAAAGGAACAGTTGCATTATATGCCCTTGCTGACTACTGTAAACATTGATATGTTATGTTAATGTTGGCTGTGATGTCGGGACGACATCTGTGTTGAAGGGGAGTGTGTACTGGATGTGTAATTTTGTAATTTATCAGTGATCTACAATGTGTTGCTTTGGCCTGTCTGGGATCTGTTGCTTTGGTCGTTGTGATGTTTTCACACTTCCGTGTTTGGACAGCAGAGGGGGTTGGCTCAGGCATTACAACTGGACCTGTAGCCCGCATCAACGTGTCTGCTTCTTTCATGTCCTTTCCCCTGATTTTAGGTAAGGACAGGTGTTGGAATATGGTGACTGAATGCATGTAATGTATGTTTAAGGTCGTGGTGAGAGCCCTGGTGATTGTATATTTGTTACTGGTAGTTTTGATAGTTTAGTTTTAGGAAGTTTAAAACATCAAAGAGCTGGCCCGATGCGCCATGCTTACTGGGTTGGCCCGCAGACGGCGCATGCTCCAGATGTGTGCGCGGCGCTGTGTGTATTATGTTGTTTGTTCATTAATGCCACATGTGTGTTTTATATCTTGTATATGTCATTTGTATGATTTTCCTGATGTGTTAATATTTGTTAATGCATTACAACTGGACCTGTAGCCCGCATCAACGTGTCTGCTTCTTTCATGTCCTTTCCCCTGATTTTAGGGGCGTAACACTAACAACATAAATTTAGACTAATTCAGAATCAAACTTACAAATCCAATTGTGGATGAACAAGACCAAGGCTCATGCAAACAATAAATACAAAAACAACACTAATAACAGCTTATATAGAATCAAGCAAAGTCTTTTTTTAACTTGTAAAGCACATCTGAAGAAGATAAGAAAACAAAACAGTGTAACAAATGATACCACAAATGACTGAAATACAATCATCAGATTTGTATATTTGCCAACTGTATGGCATTGTTGCTTTTCGGATAATGAACATTACAGATCCCGACTGGCTTTATTTCAAAAAAATCCACAACCATCCTCTGTCCAGACTGTGAACTCTGACCTTGCCTCAGTTTCGCCCAAAAGTTGTGATCTGAGAATTAAATCTAATTTGAGCCTGCTGTCTCTCAGCGATAAACAGATTTTATAAAAACTCTAAGCACCATCCATGCTTAGTGAATTGTTTTCACTGGATCTCTCCACAGAGCTGGCTGTGCAAATGCCTGGCTGTAAATCCCAGCTCTGGCCGGCACAGACTCATGTTCACTTTAATCCGTCCAGCGGCGGGAAACGATGGGATTTGTACGACAGTTTGGCTTCAGTTTCCATGTAAACAGAAATTGAGGTTAAAGCTGGTGACGGCTGGACCGTCACTCACTGTCAGCTTCACATAAAATACGAGCAGCAGAACCACTGAGTAATAACCACAACTGAAACTACTCATCTCCTGCACAATTCTACTTTTCCAACTACTTGTGTTCGCTTATTAAATTAACTAGTGAGCCTCTAAAATACGACTGTTTTAATCTTGCAATAACTATTACAAAGTAGAAGCTTTTGACGGTTATTTTGGTCATGTATTTGCATCTGCAGACACACACACAAGCACCATTTACAATAGCCCTGCACGCTACCAATAAGTCATGTGGTCAAGAAAGAATATTGTTGAGGAAGGCCAGTGGAAAAAGGGGTGCGTGTGCTGTGATAATGTTAATAAATGATAATAATAAACTTAGATAGATGAGACCTTCAGTGTACAGATGCACACTCACCTGATGGGGGCACCGCTTCCTCTCTTGGCTGACGCGGTGCGACCAGCTCTCTGCTCGGTGTTCATCCCAGTGTCTGAAAAACAAACCGTCAATTCAGGTTAGAAACTGAGGTCTGCTGGGTGTCTCCCCACTGACCGGAGGGAAACAGCAATGAAGGTGGACAAGTAACACAGTCTCACCCTGCTACAGGCTCGCTCGCACACACACACACACACACACACATACACACTAATAAACAACCCCCTTACACACACACACAAAACAAACTGAAATGTAGGCTACTGCCCAGCATGTTGCACATACACACACACACACTCACACACAGACTCAGCAGGCTCATCCAGCCTTTTTAACAAGCGGCCTCAGAAAGTAATTGGCCTCCATCTGTCAGACCAGAGATAATTTTCTCCCCGACTCATGTTGCTTTGCTCGATGCAACAACAGGCACATACCTGTCTATGAGCCTGAGAGAGACAGACAGGGTCTCCATACCAGAGTTCTGATATTCATTTTAGAAAACACTGACAACTCCTGGTGAGTGTTGTCACTTGACTGCTTGTGTAGTCTGTTTGTTAGACCAAAACAGCCAGTGGACAAGTGCTGCCATTAGTGTAAAAAAAAGGGACTGTGCCTATGTTCTGTGAGCACATCAACCTAACCATAAAAGAGTTAAATGATGTTGTTATTATTAAGCGGGTTATGCACTACAAAGTCTGGCATGTTGGTGTGAACATTTTACGAAAATGTTAAGTATCTGTAATCCTGTCAAGTTCTGCACAATTTTCCACTTCTTTTATTTTGTCATTACTAACATTTCCTGTCTTTTCAGTTCATGAGTCCAGGGCTGTCTTCAGCCTGGACAAGTCCAGCCAAATGTTTATGTAAACAGCAGTGCAATGAACATCTTGTTGTATTACGCAAGCATTGCAACCTAACTGGTAGCTGTCATTCTTGGTGTTCTTGTGGAAGATTATCTGGAGGTGGATAAAATGAGTTTATACATGTTTACTACTTCAAAATGGATGTTAGTCTCTGCCTTTCGCAATAAAATAAGATACAATTAAATTACTATGGGCATATTGAATAATCCTTTTTTAAAACGCCTTTTTAAAAAACGGCGGGTTTTATATACACCTCACTGCTGATTGGGCAATCTTGTTGGCTCATTTTACCCTCGTGTACACGCATTCCAGCACTGTTGTGCTGCTTTTTCATCTATGATCCTTACGAGAGTAACTCTCTGATTTTACATGCCTCTTACTTATGAGACAGTTAGCGAAAATAACTTTTATCTCTAGCATTGGTGCCCTATGTGTTATCTGCATCTGACTCTGGATATATTGGACTTGACAAATTAATTCATAAATTTTTAAATATCCTCATTATGTTAAAATAAATCTGTCAGATTTGCTCTTGCATTTTGGTTGGTTCCTCTATTTTGGGCCCTTCAGCTCTCTGTCCCCCTCAAAGGTCAGCAATGTCAACACGGCTTTCCATTGAAAGTTAAACTGGTAGATCTTATGTTCAATTCTGTTCTTTCGGTTATTTCACTCCTCTCTTCTTTTTCCTACATTTATGAAGACAATTGACAATTGCTTCGCTCAATTTGAAATATTTTTACCTTGTGCAACTGATTGTTTCTTAACAGTTCACAGTGCTTTCAACTCTAATCTGGCTCCTTAGTGAACAATAGGAGCCAGCTCACAATCGTTTAAGATTAAGGTAACAAGTGGATCCAGCCTTTATTTCCCAAAATTGATGTTGAACAACCACAAAAGTTAAATGATTTCGGAACACTCTCTCTCCTCTGTGATAGCTGAAGTTTTGATGTATTTCAAACAGACGCAGGCAGCTAACAATCTAACAAGGTTTTCACTGTGAGAATAGTTTGATACTGCTCTTTTGTTGAGTGTGATTAGTTTGAAATGGTTTGTTTTCTGGATAGTTTATCAAAATGTGTCATCACCACCCAGAGACCAGACCTGATACTGTGAAAGATGCTTTTGACTAAGCGAATGAAAGGAAAAGGCTGCGCTGTGATATGCAGACATGGCATCTGAGGCAGAACAACGTAGCTGGAAAGCAATAGTTCACCCAGTAGAGGTTGGCTGGGGTTTCATTGCAACATCCACCATCAGGCTGCTCAGAGATCTAGTAATTCAAGGACAAGCCCTGCGCCAGACCATAAAGAAACGTAAAGGTCTGCAGAACACTACAGCCAATGGCTCTGGATCAGGAGGAAAGACCTCAAGTGAGCCCCAAGATGTCAGGGACACTCACTCAGATCTGATCAAACTGTGAGGGGCCTGCATTAGAAGAGGAGGTCTTGTGATTAAAAGTCAAACGCTTGTTAATGCTAAGGTGCACAACTGAAGATATCCCCCCCATCCGCTGGTGGTCTCTAAGATCAACTAACATCTACTGGCGGTTGGCAACCTAAGTAGTGTAGTAATAAGAAAGACCTTCAAACGTACATGGGATATTACATCTTGTTTTATGTTCAAAATATAAATAATTATATCTAATTTACAACTTTCAATATATAACACGTATAAAAGTGTTAGTGATCTGTGAATATGGGCTATACAAACACAATTTGATTGATTGATTTAACTGATAAAAGCCAGAAGAGGTACAAGGAGAATGGCCAAAAGAGCTGCTGAGCTGAGCTGAGCCAAATTATCTGATTCACTTAAAAAAACTATAATTCCCATTCCTCTTGCCTCTTTCCATCTAAAAAAGTCTCACAGTGGTAACACATGGTTAGGATACAATTAAACTCATAATTCATAATAATTATTAAGCATACTTTTTTAAACGCTCTGTTCCGTGAAAAAAAAAAAAAAAGCACTTTCACATTTTAGACCAACAATGATATTCATGTTCCTTTCAGGGTGACTTTTGATAACCAAGACTGCTGTATAAGTGCAACTTCACAGAGCCATTAGCGTGATCGTGGATTCCATAGCCAGCACTATCGGATGTTGGTGACATGTCAGCCATATATAGAGCTTGTTGCAAAATCACCTTTTTGGGATTATTTTAGCTCTAAATCCGCTGCAAGTTGATTTAATAAATTTAATGAGTGAAGATAATTTTTTTCTCTATGAATGTGTGTTCAGCAAAATATTCTCACATGTCTTTGTCTTTGTGAACCCTTCTTTACCCAGGCTGAGTTTACAGATGATTCTGATGACACCATTTGTGTGTGTGGGGGATACACAGACCCTTATTTGAGCAAAACATAATGACAAAATCAGCCAAACAATCATCCAAAAACAAACAATCGCCCATGGATAATATATTCATCCATCAACCAACCCTGACCCTAATTCTAAATCCCCCGAGCCAACAAGTACACAGTCGTCACAGTGAGACTGTGTCCGAAATCCCTCACTAATTAATATATAGTGCATTAAATAGTGAGTTCGCCATTTTGTAGTGGTGTCCGAATGTTTAGTGAAGTTTTTTGTACCTAGTGCAGTGAAGACACAAGAGGAGCGAGAGCAGCAGGAACAGCCCGACCTGTCGTACAGGGTGCTTTGTCCTGAATATAAAGATGCTTGTCTTAAGCAGGGGTAATGATTGCAATGTTTTTCATGTTTCCCTTCACCAAATTCTGTAGGATTCATCCTCTGGGAAGAAATATGTGATCCTGAAATAATGGTTAAGCCTCCAGCACTTGTTGAGATATTTCAGCCTAAACCAAAGTAGGACTAAAAATAAGTGTTGCCTTGTGATTACCCCGTAATGATTTTTTGAGAATAAGACATCACATTGTGTTAGCTGAGCTCAAAAGTCCCTTCCCTGTAGCAACATTCACAAACTAACTAAAGAAACTTTCCAGCTTTCCCTCCCTCTCTTCATTCAGACTCGTCCTCTTCAGTCACCATGTGGGTTGTGAAAGCTGAGAGCAGTGTGTCTCTCCATGACCTCCATCAGTGCTCGGTGCTCAGCTCAGAGGACCCCCTGGATGTTAGGCCGTGTTTGGCGAGGCAGCAGCTTGCCCTCTCTCCTACTGCAGCGCTGACAGTTGGCAGGAGGGTTGTTTATGACTGCCACAACGGCTGCAGCTTGTAGGACATTAGTCTTTTAGTGCGAGGTTTATGAGCACCGTCACTCACCATCTGTTAACTGCCGGGGTGCCTTTAATCGTTTTCCCCACCAGAGACCGATAAGGCTGCCAGGTTGCCACCATGCCTGCAGCGTGCTGAATGGGTGATTGTGCATCATCGACTGAGAGATTACAGCTATTTGCTTGCTTATTGCTTTTGATTTTTTTTTGACGGCACATCAGCTTTACAGAGGGGTGTGCAAAGACGAAGAAAAAAGAAAAAAAAATGGGTAAATGAGAGAGGAGAGAAGGAGGAGAGTGATGACAGAACAATTTCACACCCTCCTGGTTATTGGTTTTCAGGGACTGGCTATTCAAAGTTTGTCAGGAAATCCAAAGGAGGGAACTGGCTGATTCCACAATGATCACTTCTGTTACTTCTGTCCATCCACAGTATTGTTTTTCACCATTTGTCAGGGAATATCTGTTTGGTGTACAGTGATGGGGAATATCTGTGGTCTGCCAGATTTGCCAGAAACATTCAAAGAGACTGAACATGTTGAAACAGATCATCATGAGGTCATAATCAAGCATTGGCTAAAACTGTGCCTGAGGAATTCAAAACCTTTCAAGACAGAAATCAGACCAGAGTGGCAGCACTCAATAGACCCTATTAAATCGATTTTTCTCTTGAACATAGTCAGACTTTACCACAACATGCATCCTCTTTCATCTTAGATAATCTATAACTTAACATACCATTTGAACATTATGATATTGATAACAGCAGTAGGGTATTTTTAGGGGGATAAGAAGGAATCCCATCCTCTTTAACCAAAATTACCAAACATCCATCCCCCTTGACGAATTCTGCCATCCCATTTAGGAGCTCCATTGTCTAGGTGGAGGTCAGCAGAGCCTCTACGGCTTCCATAGGAGGTCTTAGAGGTACAGTCTGTTCCACTGGTAGGAGGCCCCAAGGATAGACCCAGAATACACTGGAGGGATTATTTGATCAGCTCTGGAAGCGCCCCGGGATCTGCCAGCAGGGGCTGGAAAATGTTATTGGGAGACAAACATCTGGATGACTTTGCTTCACCTGTTGCCACCGACATTTATATCTCTTACCGACTTAATCTGCGTCTTTTAACTTCATTGCTGCAGAAGAAGCGATGCCCCGTTTATGCAGGAACATAAATATGACTTCAGCAGGTTAAGATCAGTCCTATGTGTGAGTGATTAGAAAAGAGCAGAGAAGCAGAATAGCTTGACTGGTGCTAACTGTTGTGCTTTGTGTGTTTCTGTGTGTGTTGGGGCGGGGGGCATGAAATTATTTATTATTTAAAAATGAATCATTATTAAGGTAAAAGTTAGATGTAATCGTAATATTGATTTGAAGCTACATCGCCCAGGCCTACTCTGGCGTTACTCTGTGTCTTCACATGAGTAGAATAAACTTCCACTTCATTTCTATTGTATGTTGTTAATCACTCTAAATACAGCTTTGATGTGCAAATCAAGCATGGGTGAAAATGTCCTTTGTGTTGGTATTTTTCTGACACGGGAAATTACTAATCGTAGGCTGTGCACTTCATTGCTGAAAAGCTGAGGATATTGGGACAGGCCAAAGTTTGTCATAATCCATTGAAACTTGAAACTTGAAGCTAAAGCTTTGGTAACCATTATTTGTCCCTTTTGTCGTGCACATCATCTTTAGTCTCAGCACAGCAGAGACAGAGAAAGAAGACAGGATACTTTAAATCCAATGTTTGCTAAATGAGTTCTGTAACTTGTCTCTTGTATTTTTTGTTTCTGTCATTCTGAAGTGGTAAAACACAGATGGCATCAAGAGGCATCCTAGCTATGTAAATGATTTATGAAACCAATTCAGTGTGACTGATTCTTCTATTTTTGTCTGGGCAGGAACTAATTCCAGGTGAGCTGCTATACCCTCGGTCACATGACCAAGTTATCACACAGGGATCAGCTGTTGTATAGTCAAAACAATAACATTGCTGGGATGATAAATCATTTAAATTGAAATGCAGTTTACCACCTATATGACACATAAACACACATAAGTCAGCACCCGTCTTCTGCATAATGTTTGACAGGAAGCAGTCAAATGGGAGCTTCTCATTCAGACCATCTGGATGATCAAAGTGGAAATAACACATCCCTTTAGTTTCCTGTTGTATAACACTTTTCATTCCCACCACATCCTGGTTGCATTATTGCCTGTCATTCTTCATTCGAATGATGACTCAGAATGGAATGATGCTCATCCTGCAAATGTTCTGCTGTAAAATGGTGTCTTACAATAACTCATCTGATCATGCATCATCAAACTGAAAGACGCTTTGAGCCTTATTCAAGAACATTCTCATGTTTTTATCCTTAAACTCTGAAAGGGTGGGCAACCAGTCTCTTTGGTCCAGAAATAAATATCTCAACCACTAAGTAAATTGCCGAACATCCTGCCTAAATTCCCCTCGACATCAGTAAAGCATCTATCTATCTATCTATCTATCTATCTATCTATCTATCTATCTATCTATCTATCTATCTATCTATCTATCTATCTATCTATCTATCTATCTATCTATCTATCTATCTATCTATCTATCTATCTATCTATCTATCTATCTATCTGTCTGTCTATCTATCTATCTGTCTATCTATCTATCTATATTTCTATATATCTGCCTCCATCCAACTGTTGAACTCCTGAACATGGTGCAGAGTAACCACACTGTCTCACACTAACATTTGTTATTTGATAGGTTTTCTAGTTTGTTGTTGTTCACTGTCTCCATCTTCACAAGAGCTGTTGTGTTGTGTTGCATTGTTGCACGAGGACCACTGTCTCACAGCTCAATTCAGAAGCTGAGCACTGTATTTGCTGGCTGCCTTCTTCACTACACCATCATCATCGTCACACATAAACAAAAGCTTGATCCTGTGACCTCTGTTGCATTCTGGGAATGAACCCAGAATGTGACCACCCTCACTCTTGTCACTGAGTGAAATGAACTTGACACATCAGTTCGATGCACCTGAGACATTCGTTCCATTGAGCCAGCCGATGTTTAGTCACAGGAGGCACCTGTCAGACTTACTTCCCTGCTGCATCCATTCTCACTGCAGTAAAGTAACTTTTGAGCATTTCAGGGTCACTTGATCACAGCCGCTGCTCAAAGGTTCAGGCCCCTTTTAGAAACTCTAATGCTGATGTTATTTCTCATCTGTGACCACAAACGGCCAGGATGTGAGCGCTGACATTTCAACAATTTTATGGCTGAATAAACCAAACCTTGAACTTGACTCACAATGTGCAGGCTCAAGTGGATACTGATGTCCAACATGGTTAGAAGTGTTTTCATCAAACAAACATTTTTCACTTTCTTAAAAAAAATAGATTTTAACACACACAAACAGACATTTTGACATAGACTTGCATTCAATTCCAGGAGTACTACTCTAACCAGCCCTCACCCTGACCTTAAACCATGTCTTCACCTTACAATTTAAACATTTGTATGATCTCTGAATTGTTTACCTGCGCCAATAAGGTCATGTTTTCACCTCAGTGTTTGATTGATGGTTTGTTTGCTTGTAAGCAGGTTTTCACAAAAACAGCGGTCGGATCCAGGCTTTTGTATTCATCACTTTTCTTTAACATTGCAAGATGAGGCATTTTTCCAGGGAATAATTGATGTACCTTGATGAATAAAAAGCAAGCATATTTAGAGGACTGATATCTATGAGTGTGTGAAATGTGGTTCTGCATTAATGAATTTAAGAGGACAGGTGAGCGCTGACAGAGGTTTGCACTCTACTGAATGTCATTTTAGTTAATGGTCCTGTGTTAAGAGCGAGATGTACAGCAAACCAGAGTCAAACTCCTTGTATGCACGGACATACCTTAAGCCTATCTGAGAAAAAATCATATTTTGCAACAGCTACTTAAAGAAGAGACTGGACAAAATATCCTGACTGTCAAGAAATGTCCTTGATAGAATGTGACGGATAAACAGACTGATACGTGTCAACAGCCACTAAGTCACAAGGTACATCAGATCTGAAGATATTCTGATACTCCTGTGGAGATATAGAAACAGTGTCATTACAGGGTTTGTCCACCAGAGAGCACTGACCAGCTGTAAAGTGTCTCAAACATCATTTCTTGGTCTTTATTCTTCATTCATATAAGGGATTCTTGAAAAAATTGTTGTTGTTAAATAAAACTATTGTATGCCAGAATGTTTCTACATAATGACATATTGACCTCAATATTTCTACATCAGCAGGCTTTTCGCAAAAAGTGTCCTCAGTGTGAGGACTCACAACTTGGTCCACACAGAGACACAAGTACAGAGGCACACACACGTACACATCTGTGCTCGTGTCCCATCTGAACAGTTGAATGAGACGTTACACAGAGAACATCCTCCTCATGTTGCACTGCATCAGCGGTCCAAATCTCAGCTGTCTCACACACACACACACACACACACACACACACACACACACACCTTAACATGTCTCGTAGGATGTGTCCAGTCACAGTGCAACATCGCCACATGTGTCTCCAGTGTCTCTAAGAGCTCTGATGTGTGTTGTACTCACGTCTGTCTCGGTAGCAGTCACTCCTGAAATGGGTCATAACAAGAGCCGGAGGAGAAGAGGAGGAGAGAAATAAAACCTGACGACTCAGACAGTGTGAGAGAGAGAGAGAGAGAGACTGGATCCTTGCTTTAACATCAACAGAGAGAGAGAGAGAGAGAGAGAGAGAGAGAGAGAGAGAGAGAGAGAGAGAGAGAGCGAGAGAGAGAGAGAGAGAGAGAGGGGGATAGAGAGAGAGCGCTAAGACAGTGTGTGTGTGGGGGGGGGGGTGACCGCTGAGTATGGCAGCGGGTCGTACCATCCAACACTCCGCTGAGAGGGGTGGAGGAGGGGGAGACTGAATCATTATCTACAGGAAGAGGGGGTGGAGTGGGGTGGGATATGAGCGAGCGTGACAGTGAGCGAGAGAGGAAGAGACAGCAGGGGGAGGAGAGAGAGAGAGAGAGAGACCAGTGATAGAAGATATTCAAGCTGCTACACTGGACACTGAGCTCACTCTCCACTGAACTCCTCTGTGAAGTTAAAGATGCTCTGTCATTGACTCCCCATACAGGAAATCCCTTGTGTGTGACATGTGGAGATGCCATGCCCCCTAGTGGAGGAGGGTGACTGTCTTCCAGCTGTTTTCTTCAGCTCCAGTCTCAGCATGGCATCTGCAACATCTGGATCCACGAATGGTCCATTCACTGCACATTTCCTCTGCTGGAGAAGGATGTGATGTTCAGCTTTAGTATCATGTAGAGAAACTCATCACCATGTCATCCAGTGTAGTTTCTGCCATCACAGAGAACACAGCAAGGGTATGTTTAGGTTTCAGTTTTTAAGTTTTACTTTGAAATTGTTTTACTTTGAAATTGTGCTCACTTTCATTCCTCATGATTGAACCTTTGTCATGACCTCTTATGTCGGATAAACCCCTTCTGGCATAGAGCAAGAGAAGAAACAGCATCACTCCTCTTTAACAGTCCTTATGTCTGATTGATTGGTCCTATTTAAAGTGACAATGTTTGGGTCATTCACTGGATCTGAATTGCAAAAAGCCTCTGTTACAATTGAATCCTGTTGCAAATCTGAGTCACCAAAGAAGAGTCAGGTTAAAATCTAAATTTGCAATGTTTAGATAAAGGTCTCATGAGGTGTGTACTTACATTATTATTACAGTCATTACTTACAATGAGAGTATAAGCAGCTGTAAGCAAACTGCAGAGTGTATCTTTGGTCACAAGGTGGTGCTACATGACTTTAGAAGATCCCAGTGCTCATTAGGTGAAAGGTCAGAGAGCAGAGATCAAACTTGTCTTGAAGAGCACAAATCCTCTCTGGTACAACTAAGGAATACCAAGTTTTGCATAGAAACAAGCAACTGTTCGCATTGTTCAGAAGAAACTGTCTTCTGAGTTTTATGTATTATATCAAAAGCAAAAAAAAAAGCTGATTCATGCATGACTGTGAGATGCAATTATGCTCCAGGCAGCAGGAAGGAAATACAGACTACCTTAATGTATTTCACCATTTTCACAGCAAGGAGGTTTAATTATATACATCATAGTCAGGCACAGGAGAGAGGAATACAAAGTTTTGTTCTGACAACTTTTTAATAGCAACCAGATGTGAAATAAGTGACAACTGGATCTGGATCTTGATGAAGGGTTTTTTGGTTCTTCATGGGTCCAGTAGTAGTTTCTACATCATATAAAATCCAGGTCAGGTTCTGGTCTGGCATCTCTTGGTTCTGTGTTTACCTGGATTTTAACTAAACAGAAAAATGTCAATGCTCGTGTCCAAGTCCAAGGCAGAGTCATCGCTGCTCAGGTCTAATCTGAGTTACGATTCTTCACCCAATCTTTTTGATCAGCTGGAGACCCAGCTGTGACCAGGTTAACGATGGGCTCAGTCCTGCAGTAGCAATTCAAGCCAAACTAGCTTGTTATGTGTTACATGTTAAATGTGACTTGTTGAAGGTTATTCAGAGACATAAAATCTTTACATTAAAAAATTATGAAGGAATGTACTTCAGCCTCTTCAGGAGCAGAGTTTTGTCAGGGACAGAAGGACTCCCTTTGTTGTGGAGTCTGGCCTTTGTAACTGAGCAGAACGTTTATTACTAGGCAACAATATATATAATTATGCTTTGTGGTCACTTTAAGATCCTACTTATTACAGCGCTGCAGGGGCTAGCCCCAGCTTCCATCTCCGGATGACTTCCCCTTTCTTAATGCGGTCTAAGAACTGCCCGACAAATTTAGACTTAATAACACTTGTCTATTTTTTTAAACGACCCCTGTAGTAACTAATTCTCAGGTACCATCTAGGGACAATGTATAACAGGAACAAGGACAGTTTAGCACAACTTTCACAGCGACCTTACCACTCCGTCTATCTTTACTCCAGTAGTGATGGACCTGTGAGAGCATCCACTGAAGCCAGGCTCAGCCAGCACATAGACAATGTATTCAACTGAAGGCACTTTCCAAAGTCAGGTCAAGACACCAAAATATTAGCGAGAAACCCAACAGTTCCCACAATGGGCAAACACTTGGGGACCGTGGATTAGTTTGGAGAAACCTCTTACAGAAACAGACTCGATGTGTGTCCATCTGCCTCGACAGAGAATCAGAAATATTTCTGATTCTCAATACAAAATTAACACACACACACACACAAACACACACACACACACACACACACACACACAAACACACAAACAGAACATCAACTGTGGAAATCACCTGTACTGTTTGTGTATTCACACCAGTGAATCTTACCGTATCATTATATTTATCATTATACCGTATCATCGTATATTTACTTGTTCTAACCCACATGGTATCATACCATTCCCTCCACGATTGGGAACACTTGATACTTCTTTGGACTCTTTGCATGTTTTTGTACTTATATTTTATGTTTAATTGTTACTCTGAGTTTAGTTACTTTCGTTTGATCCCTTGTGTTGGACCATTTTCTGTTTTATTTTGACCTTCACTTCCAGTCTTCTTTATTTCAATGTTGGTCACTTCACTTCCTCTTGTTTCCTGCTTCATATGATGATCTGCAACTACAAACATAATGTGCCGTTTGTCTCTTTCGCTTCACCTTCATTAGTCTTCCTTTTCTTTTGCTTCTGAAGATTTATTTATTCATTTATTTTTGAGAATTTCAGACCTGCCTTCCCATGACTGTAAGCCTGTTTATTTAATAAATAAAAAATTCTCAAAACTTAACATTGACATACATAGATATGTACAATTTCAAACATATTATTTATACAAAAAACTTTAACATTTGTAAACACTAACACTTCTTTTAAGGACTTTATAATGTTGCCATCTTTGACCAGTGCTGCAATGCACAATACAAAAATGATGGATGATAATAACTCAATGGAGTCTAGTGGGTAGTATGTAGTACGTCAAATGTTATATATGTTGAGTTCTGTACCCACATCATCCCAAATAATTCCAGTAAATGTCAAACATGCAGAAACCTGTTGTTTAAATCAAGGTAATGGTGCATTTAATTTGGTTGCCTGTCAGTGGCGTGACATCACCTTCGTGCGCAGTGTAGTTAGTGAGTGTTGTGTATGTCCGCCAAAAGAGTCACAATTATCTTTTTGTCGAGTTTTAAGTCACACTTTTATGATTCAGCCTTTAAATCATGTTTGTTTTTATCTCTATTTTATTCACCAGATTAAAGATTTTAGTCATCAGACGTCTGGATCTGAAAAATCTGAGAAACAAGCTGAACAAAGTTAGTAGCAGCTCAGCTAACTGACCCTCAGAGGCGTCCACCAAACAGAGTCAGAGAAAAACTGATGTTTAACATGAAGCTGCTTTATTTTTTTGTTTCAATATTTAATCAGCGGGTCTATTAGAGGGGGGGAGGCCCAGTAAATAAACACCTGAATGATGGACACTGAAGAAATCCTGACCTGAAGAAACTGACTGCACACACACAACTTCAGCATTAACCAAAGTCTCAAAATTCAACTCTGTGATGTCTTATCTTTTTCCCTCTTTAGAATAAGAACAGGAAGTGGTGCTTATAGCTGCCAACGTTAGTTTGTCTTTCTGTCCATAATTTTTTCTCCAGCCTGAAGCCTTTCAAGAACTATAGTCTGCATTGTCATGAAATCATCTACAGGCATTCATGGTTCCCAGAGGATGAAGCCGTATGATGTGGTCCTCTGTCTTGTAGAACCTCCAGCAGCTCAAAGTTTTCATGATGCACAGGTTTGGAGAGTTATTTACACACTGCCAATGCCATATTAATCATCAGAAACTTGTAGAGAAACACTGGAAAACGAGTACATTTGAATTTGCTGCTTACACGCCCACTATTTAGAAGGATGACATGGGCACAGTCCTTTGAATTAGGTGAAGGAGGATGGGCAGGTATCCAGAGTTCCTGACAATCTGACAAATATCTCACACAAAACCTCACAGGGACGCTACAGGGAAAGGTCAGGGAATCAGCAAATTCATCACACCTCATCCTCTGGAGACCATGAATGTCACTGGTGGATCCAGAGACTCCACCATCCATAAGGTCAATTGATCTCTTTATTTAGTGCTTACTATATCAGGCCATTCTTAACATTCCCTCCTGTTTCAGGATGGACAAGAAACCTTAATGGGACTTTTTATGTTTCAGAAACTTAAATCACCTTTTATTTTTGTTTAAATAAACAAACTGTCTTTGACAGTGAAGGCCTGTGCACATTATTATAATTATCTTTTACCTTAATTTATACTCGAGGAATGATTGAGGGAGGCCTTCACTTACAATGATGTTGAGTGACTGGATACAATAAAATTCAGATATAGATAATGAATAAACACAGTATATAATTAAGATGCATAAAAATACAGAACATCAAAACAACATCAAAACAAAATAAGAAGATAAAGCTAAATAGCCATCAGCCATTAATTTAAATTCCCCAAGGGGAACTAACATATCTATTTTATGACACTTTGTAATGAGTTCCAGGCGTAGGCCCAAAGAAACTAAAAGCAGTCCATAACAAATACGATGTACAAATATACAAATGCGTAGTATGGAAACAATACAACATTGCTTGCGTACATGATTCCTAGAAAAGCCACACTTTGACAATTCTTTAATAACTCTCAAGGACAATTCCACAGAACATTTCTATAGCATGTCTGTGGTGCTTGTTCGTGGCCTTAATTAGAACGTCAGTGGTGTGTGTAAAGAAGAAAGCTTCAAGGTCTAGTTTGGAATGTGTAGGCACAGAAACCAGACCTTTTTGGGGATCGTAAACCAGCAATGGTAATGTTTTATTTGCTTTTCTCAAATCCACCATCTTCTAAGGATTTCCATGGAGTCGTGTGTAGAAGCGCTCATGGAGATTATAGTGTGTGTTCATACTCTGCCATTATCATGCCTTATATATATTTGACTCTGAGTTCGTATGATTTAAGTGCAGACTTGAAGCTGCTGCAGTGAGCTTTTAGGATCTATTCAATTCAAGCAGTTTCTTTTCTGGGGGGGGTTGAGGGACAAGCGATCCGGGCGGGGCCAACAGGCGCCCTGTCATTTAAGGGCCACACGGCATTATCCTGCAAGACAGCATGTTTTAAGGCTTCAAAAAAGTGGGAGTTCAAAGTTGCCGTAATTGGAGCAGAAGTCAAATTCCTGAATTTGAAGTAGTCACCACAATGTAGCTGCTTTGTTGTGCAGATGATGATTAAAAGACGCCCCTGCCAGCTGACTCTCCTTATAATTTACCAGTTTATTTCTGGGTTCATGCTGATTGCTCAAAATTAGTGAAAGTGTGTTCCAGATGTGGGAGGCGCACTCCTCCTCCTCCTCCTCCTCCAGCCTCCACAATACCTGATATAGAGGAGGTGGAGAAAAGAAATTTGGCAAGTGCCCTCAAAAAGAAACAGAGCAAGAGAGAGGAGATGATTTAGGTTTGGAGGAGCGGTGGAGGAGCTGAAGACACAGAGCTGATCTCCTGCTTGTCCTGTTCCCAGCTGCTGAGGGTTCATCAGGATGAAGGCCGCTGGGCTCGCTATGTTGCTTCTGAGTCTTCATCACATGTGCTCCTCCTCTGCTCAGGTGAGTACAGGTGACATGAGATCATTTGTTGGATAATCATGTCCTCAGTGTGCAGACGTTTCTAACAGCAGTGTCTGCTCCTCGTTACGTTATTTGTATGTGTTTGTTGTTTTTGTGGAATACTGGACACTTTCAGCTAATCACACCTCTAATAATCCTTTTGATTAAACCATGCTTTATGTATCATGTTCTGTTGAAAGTTTAGTCGTGTCCACAAGATGCTTGTGACCTGTGATGGGGTGCAGGTAAACGTTCTTCTTCTTGTAATGGGTCAAAAGCCCAGAAGCATGGGAACGACATGAATGAGCAACTCTGAATATTAATGTTTACCACACCAGTTCGCTGGAAGTGTAGTTTTATTCATTAAATTCTTAACATGAATGTGTTCAAATATTTTTAAATTAATTTAATAAAGTCAATTAAAACAATGTATCATATGCCAAGAGGGATAATAAGCAGAGTTTATTTTTTGGGGACTTGATCATCCAAACGATTTTGAATGGGTAATGCTGTTGTTACTGACTCAGTGTAATGCTGTTATTGTCTCGTCTTCACAAGAAAACTATTTTAGAGTAGAGTAGACTTTTACATCAAGAGAAAATACAAATTCTGTATAAAAATTAGGTCCAATGTTTAAAAGCAAATGTCTTTTTAATTGCAACCTTTTTTAAGAATCTTCAGGTGTATTGAAATATAAACCTCTTTTTCAGTGAAGATTGAAGACTGAAAAATGAAATGACACCTTACATGAGTCTGTATTGTAGTAGCTGATAAATGCTGTTTAGGTTATATATGTTACATATGTCTGATATACAAATTATCAAAGGGACAAAACAGTTAAATCCAATGTTTTTTCGGAAAATGTAACTTGATAAAGATAAAAACAGTCCGAGCTGGTTTAAAATTATTGCATTTCAGTGTGTTGTGTTGTTTAGTGTGAGGTCAGCGGCGGGCTCAGGGCCAGTTTTCACCCAGGTGTTAGTGTGCGTTTGAAAACCTCACCTCTATGTTTGGAGCTCACACCTGAAACTGGAGACAGACTGGAGTTAGTCTGGTGTCATTGTCCTCTTCCTCTGCTGGAGTAGTGGAAAATACATGTCGACAGTGTGAGTCCCTTTAATAACACGATGTAGCTACACACTTGTGTTGTTGTAGTTCAGACTTTTTTTTTTTATTGCTTGTTCGTTTGATGATTCTTTATCTTTTAAAGCTGTTATATTGATGGTGGATCAAACATCCAATTTCAGTTGTTGGTGTTGTGGTTCACAGTTCTCTCAACCTAATAAAACCAGTTAATGCATCATCAGAGAATCAGTCATCTTGTCTTCTTCCCACAGGAGTGTGCGTCCACTCACAACCTGCTGACCTCGCTGCAACAGGTGGAGAAGATGCTGGCAGTCCATGAGGCGTCGTACCAGCAGGGCCTCCGCTCCCTCAGGAAAAAGATTAGCGCCCTGCACAACAGCACCATCGCCATCTTTAAGACGACCAGGAACGGTGAGAAACACGGTGACACTCTGTGACTGGCTTGCTCTTGGGGATAACCTGGTAGGAGGAGGTGCAGATAATAACTTCATCTCAGGCCATGTCAGTGACCCATGAGGAGGAGGAAGTTGATGTCGTATTGGTCTTTATATATATATATCTAAATATACATATCACTCACACACTGCCAGGGGCTATTTAGGGTCAATATTTTGCCCAAGGACACCTCAGCACACAGAATGGGGGAAACTGGGATCAAGACCTTATCCTGGCTCTCGCTGACGTTATTACGTTTTATACCCCCCTCTTGATGAGGGTTGAGGGCGATGAGGAGGGAGGATGAGACAAACTGTGGGCGGCTGTGGCTGAGTGGGCGGCTGTGGCTGAGGGGTAGAGATGTCGTCCTCCAACATGAATGTCGGCAGTTCGATCCCCAGTCTGAACCACCTGCATGCCGAAGTGTCCTTGGGCAAGATGCTGAACCCTGAATGGCCCCCCATAGAATAACAAAGTGCTGTGAATAGATGCACTGTATGAATGTGTGTGTGAATGGGTGAATGTAAAACTGTACTGTAAAGCGCTTTGAGTGGTCATCAAGACTAGAAAAGCACTATATAAATACAAAACCATTTACCATTTGTGGATATTATCTAAACAAATAAAATTGTATTGATTGATTGATTGACCTCCGGATTAGTGGAAGACCCACTTTACTTCTGCCCAAACCAACAATAATCAGCATGTAAATCAACATGTCTCTATCTGGTCCAGTATCCTGCCCCAAACCAGAGCCCCCCTCTCACGGCCGCAGACTGGGCAGGGTGTTTGCCGTTGGACACGAGGTTCACTTCATGTGCAAACCCGGCTATGAGCTGATCGGCCCGAGGACCCGCGTGTGTCTGGAGTCTCTGAAGTGGAGCGGCCAACAGCCCATGTGCAGACGTGAGTCAAGCGATCAGCTAAATGAACCACTCCCTCTGGTTTCATGGGTGCAGTTTAGCTATTTTGTCTAATTCTTTTCTCTAAAGTTATATTTCTCTTTTTCTTCTTAGGATTCAACAGCAGCGCTAACTCCCTGGCCTCCTTCTCTCCTGCTGCTCCCTCCTCCTCCTCCTCATCAACCTCGTCATCCTCGTCATCCCTCCCTGTCTCTGCAGCTCTGTCAGGGTCCTCCTCCACCTCTTCTTCCTATTCAGCAATTCCCGCCTCTACTCTCTCCTCCTCATCACCCACATCTTCCTCTTCCTCCTCTTCTGTCCGACCGTCTCACTGTACCCACTTCCTGGGCTCCACCCGCTGCACCTGTGATGTGGGTTTCACCATATCAGGCCGCGACAACAACATCTGCACAGGTGATAAATATTCTTCAAATAAATAACCAATTTGTTCTTAACTACCACTAACCGCCCTGTGTCCCATGTTACAGACATCGACGAGTGTCGTCTGTTTCCTCTCGGCCAGCCCGGCCGGCTCTGCGTCCATCAGTGTGTGAACACTCCTGGCAGCTTCCACTGCTTCTGTCCAGCAGGATATGACCTCGCCGCTGATGGCCGTAGCTGCAGAGGTCAGAGTTCACCGGTCATCTTATCAGTTACTAGTTAGTTGTGGTTGTAATCCTCCCCTCTGCTCTTCTTTGTCCAGACATCGACGAGTGTGAAAACCACATTTACAACTGCACAGGGAACCAGCTGTGTGTGAACACATATGGGGGGTTCCAATGTGTGACGGTGGAGTGTCCTCACATGAAAAATGCCACGTACATCAAGACGTCACCAATGTAAGATCATGTCATTCTGACGCACACTTTCTGGGATCAAGTCATCTTTACATCACCTGAGCTCTTCATTTCTCTCTGGTCTTTACCTTTCTAACTTCTAGTAACCAGGATCTCGTCCACTATCACAACTTTGGCTCAGTTTCAGTAGAGCTCCTACTCTGATGATTGATGTTAGATTTGGCAGTCAGTCTTGTATATAGTCAATGCACCTAACAGTACAATTCTCATTCAGCCATGTACACACACATTCTTACAGTGCCTGTATGCTGCACACAGTTACTGTTAATTACACAGAAACAAGAATTGAAGCTTTCGCTAAGTCGACAAGAGTCGTCCCCTGACCCTGGAGACAGTGGTCGACAACATGTAAGCCTCTGACAGCCCATATACCTTAAAATAACTTGTAACAATGAAACTGCAAACAAAGGAACTAGAGAATAATGCAAACAGGCGGAGGAGAGATAGAAAACCATAAACCTGTCATCTCAAAAGACACAGATCTGATTTATGACAGGGGCAGAGATGGAGAGAAACTCGAAAACAATGACTTTCACATTGTTGTCGGCCACCTCCTTTCTCCACCCGTCATTTAGCTTCCCTCCACGAGCAGTAACCGAGCAGCGAGTCAGACTGAGGTTTGGGGCTCTGTCTTCAGGCTCCAGTCAGGTAATCAGCTGATTGGTCGAGAGGCTAAAGCATGTCTATGGATGGCAACTAAATATAGTCGTCTGAGTTTTGATTTATTCCGACAGCTGAATTACAACGGTATATTTCGGTCATGAATGTAATTCTCATATTTGCGAATCTATAACCAGTAAATGTTTGGCATGCTAGTATCATTATTATTATTCAAATACTTGTGTATTCATTTTCTGAGTGTAATTGTCGCTGCTCCAGCTACATTACCATTGTAACTGACAGTTTTTATGTAATTAAAGCTGTGATTGTTTTATTCCTCTGTTAACAACCTTTCTTAATGTTTCACCGTCTCCAGGCGCTGTGAGAGGAACCCGTGCATGCTGGGAGACAAGGCTTGCACTCAGGCGCCAAACTCAATCTCTTTCCATTTCCTCTCTGTGGGGTCCAACATGTCCGCCCCTCGGGTCCTCTTCCGGGTTTCGGCAGCTCGCGTGCTGGGCGACACTTTGCGTTTCGGCCTGGCGGGCGGCCGTGGCCGGGGCCACTTCAGCGTGCAGCGCTCAGGCCGACAGACTGGCACCCTCCTCCTGGTGACGCCAATAAAGGGTCCTGCCACTTTGGAGGCTGAGGTGGAAATGAGTGAGCTGGAGCGCAACACCCTGCTGGGCCGATACCTGACAAAGGTCACGCTGTTTGTTTCTCCGTACGAGTTCTAGGTGGAGCATAGATGGGTGGGGGTGTCAAACCACTGAGGGTTTTCGTCCTCTTTGCAGGTGATTTACTGTATCTGTTGGACTCTTTAGACCAGATTGTTTTCTTTTCTTTCTTTTTGATTGTTATTTTTGGCCTTTATTGAAATGGAGAGCGAGAGCAGTTAGAGGGCCCATGGGGGTGCCAGTGAGCCTGACAGGGCGAGAGCCAGTCCCCACAGTGCAACAGCAGTTTACACTAAAGGTGCATCAGTGTCTCCATATCAGTTGATGCGATTACAGCTGAAGAAGTCCGGTGGCGAACTCACACAGACAGATTTGTTTGGTTGGAAAACAGAAAGAGGGACATGGTTGGCAGAGCTAAAATGATCAGTTGTTTAATCTTAAATATTACATTATCAATATAGAATTTATGTTTTAATCTTTCGCCAAAATTTGGAGGAATTCACTGGTGAGTAAATGTGAGGATTTCCAGATTTCTGTGACTTAACCTCAATAAAACCAGTTTTTAAATTGTTCCACTGGTCGAGGCTGGGATCGACAGAAGAGTTTGAAAAGTCCTTACATGTTCATGTAATCTTGGCACTATGGTACAGAAACATGTAAAAGAATATAGTTCCTTAACTACAACTTCAGTATCTTATGCTGTAGTAATCTTATAATTGTGTGGGGTTAAGTTCTTTTGTTATGCAGACTCATGTATCTTTTAGAAGTGGTTTTCAATTGTGATTTTTATTTTCATTGATGTTTGCTATTGATTGCCCGTGTGTTTCTGTGTCTGTTCTGTGCTTTAGTCTGTTCACTGTGTTATAGTGTGTGTGTTTTTGTTGAATGTGTCACTGCTTGTATTTATTTTTAAAACGTTTTATTTCTTGACCAGGATTCCCTGGCCGAAGAGATGTTTTATCTCAATAGGACCAAGAGGAGAAATAAAAGAAGTACATTTCATAATTATTCGATTCTAAGTCGTAGTAAGGAAACATGCTAAACTCTTTTCTGTCTAAGTCACTGAGCCCTTTTTCAGCTCGGCTTGAATTCTCCATTAATCATATTCTCTGTAGAAGTCGCGGTGTTTCAGCTTTTCTTTGGTCATTAGAAACTAATCCTAGCTGACGATGGACAGTTTTAAAAAGACTCCTAAAAATGGTTAATTCTAGATAGAGAAATCAAAACTCAGATTCTGGCTCCAAATATAAGTTGCTGAATTAACAGCTGTTTGCTGCAGTGTCTCATTATTCTCACATCGAGGAAAACTTGATTGTCAGGCGAGCTTTGCTGTTATAATGAGTCACATTGAATCTAAACAGATTTGCATCATGTCAGTGTGTGATCTGACTGAAGTGGAAATTGCATCAGGGAGTTTTTAAGGGGATCCATAAATGTACATTTCAGTCTTCACACATCATCTTTTATCATATGATGTCTACGACTTTTACTGTATGTATCATTATTATGTTTTACTCTGATTGAGAATTTAATATTGTTTGTTGTAAATCCCTTTGTTACTGGTATTGAAATGTGCTATACAAATGAAGTTATTATATTATTATTATTATTATTAATATTCTTTCAGATGATAAATGCACAGTGATGAGAATCTGTGCTTTGCCTTGTTCTCCTTATTTTGCTAAAATGACCCTGTTCAACATGGTGTCACATGGATGTACATTTGGATGTTTTAAGGCATTTACATTGTTGTGTTCAACAGAAGCTGCGAGGTCGATGCGCTTCAGTCTGTCGGACTGAAGAATTTAACACGGATCTGTGAGACAGCCCCAAGCAGGCACAGACCAGACATACAGACACATGTGTTTACACTGAATGTCTGCAGACACCTTCTCACACGCATGTATGGCTGCATGGAGACCATACATACATATGGTATCTATATTTTTAGACAAATCCTATGAGAAAGAGCGAACCATACATGTCAGCATACAGAGACCACATCATATGAGTGATTCAATATTTGTAAAGGAGCGCAGCCAACATGAGCTAACAAGACACTAATCACATCACCTTCAGATGCCAGAGCATGAAAAAGAAAGGAAGCCAGAAACTCGTCCTGTTCACTCGTGCCAAACATATGATAACAGATATGTTATCAGATATTAACTGAATTAAAGATTAAATATATGTTGATGTGAAACTCAAATGTAAACTCAAATGTATTATATAAACATATATTCAGCTAATACATCAGAGAGATCACTATGCTCAGCAGAAGTAACATGAGACTCTTGACGTGGATGACAGAGTTTTCACTCAGTGTTTCATTATCCACCTCCACATCAGATGGTGTCCCATTGACCTGTAACTCCAGTAACCCCTACACTTCTTTTTTTGTCTGTAATACACTTTTGAAACAAATATTTAATCCAAATGAAGGACTTGGTTGCTGGACATCTGGATCTGAAGTTATTAGAGAAATAAGATGAAGAATCCGAATGTTAGCAGGAGCTAATCAAACCCACATTTTTACAGTTTTATTTACAACTACAAACTTGGCATGACATATTAACACTCTACAAGTTAAAACCCTTGTTGATCCTGGGACCATTGTTAGTTTCTGGTTTCAACACTAATTTCAACACACTCACAAAGACAATGTTTAGCCGGTGTAGTCTTCAAGATGCTCACAATGTAAGTTTAGCGTTTCAGCCATCATCCGGTACTTGTGCTAATAATTCATCTTCAGGAGAACATGGACATTTGAACAACAATGTATGGCAATCCATCTTAAAGTTGAGAATGACATGCACACACACAACCTTTATAAATAACCTCATGGTGGTGCCAGTGAAATATCCTTCATCCTCTGAGGACCATGAATGTCTGAACCAGATTTCATAGCAGTCTGTGAAAACATTGAAACAGTTTGAATCAAAGTGACTTACTGAAACTGTAACTGAAACGCAGCATCGGTCAACCCATTAGTTTCAGGTTTATATCTCTTTTAATTACAAAAAAAAGTTAGCAAATAACTGATTATGAAAACATATTTTTTCATTGTCTCATTTTCAATCGTCAAAGTATTACGAGATCATGTGAATTAAGGTTCTTATTGTGTTAAGCAAAATAAAATAATGAGCCAATGGTAATGATGATTCCCTTCAGGTCAAATGTTGAGTGCAGAATCGTTTTATTCCACAGTGTAACAAACCACAACAACCGGCTGCGGGGGGGAAGGAAGACAAAACACAAAAATAATTGTGGGCTGGAATGTGAAGTTCACTGTATGTAATTCAGTTATAACAGACACCTCCTTCAATTTATTCAGAGCAAATATTGTCTATGTTCATGTCTGACTTTCTATAATCAAACATCATTATAGACTAAGCTACAACAGGATTACAGTTATTGTCTGCATGTTGTTTTCCTGCTGCTGACAAGTAAAACAAACAAGAGCGGTAGCCTGATAATGACACTGATCACTGTCTCGGGGGATTTCTCTTTGGGAAACTGAATCTGTAGACAATATTTCAATCACTTCAAAAAACTGATATGTGAACAATGAGAGATCAGAAAGGCAACTTCATGCCCAAAACTCCATGTCAGCCATCCATCTCTGTGATGAGTTGAAAGGTTGTATGGCCTGGGGGACAAAATACTTTACTGAGCCTGTCCATTAATACAATGTCTCCAGGGGGAGCTGTTTAAAGTCAGTGTAGGTTTGGTCTGAAGTCTACAAATATAAAAAGTAAGAAAATTAGGTAAGAAAGCTTATCACCTCCCTGACCGCTGCATGAACCTGCAGTTATAGAGATGCATTGTGGGTAATGTAGGCATCAGCTTTGGACAAGGAAAAATACATTCTCTTTTTCTGCTTCAAGAACAGTGGATAGTGGATAGATAGAGACACACATCCTCCATGTTAACATGTGGGACAATAGCAAAAATTTCACATCAAATGTTTCCAAACTTGGGTTCTGTCATTGGAGGTAATTATTACATTGATGTATGTTTGAGTTTTCCTCTTTTTGCTAAGTTTAATTCATCATATGTTGTTCAGAAATCCGTCTGTGATGTCATGACTGAAAGTTGTGACCGACCTGTATCAGCAGGTGTACAGGCCTCACTTCCTGATTACTACTGTGCAGATTCTGGCTCCAAATGTAAGATATTTTTCCAGCTCAATTATGGCAGCGCTAATGATATGTTTTTTTGTATATATCATATTTTGTGATATAGCACAATTATGTTTTTATTTGTATTATTAGCCATTCTACTTGCAGTAAAAGTCTTTCATAACTGTACTGAGATGAGGGAAAACTGGCATTGCTATAAAAAATCCGACATTGTAAAAAACAAAATAAACACACAACACTGGCATTCCTCAATTTTCTCATTGTCAACAAAGACCAAAACCAAAGGATCTCCTAATATACAGTGCTGTGAAAAAGTATTTGCCCCCTTCCAGATTTTTTAGTTTATTGCATTTTTGCCACACTTAAATGATTCATATCATCAAACAAATTTGAATATTAGACAAAGATAGCCCGAGTTAATACAAAATGCAGTTTTTAAATGATGATTTTATTTATTAAGTGATAAAGTCTATCCAAACCTACTTGGCCCTCTGTGAAAAAGTAATTGCCCCCTAAACCTAATAACTGGTTGTTCCACCCTTGGTGGCAACAACTGCAATCTGATGTTTGCGATAACTGGCAAAGAGTCTTTCACATCGCTGTGGAGGAATTTTGGCCCACTCTTCTTTGCAGAATTATTTTAATTCAGAAACATTGGATGGATTTCGAGCATAAATGGCTTGTTTGAGGTCATGCCACAGCATCTCAATCGGATTTGAGTTTGGATTTTGTCTAGGCCACTCCAAAACCTTTATTTTGTATATTTTGAGCCATTCAGAGGTGGACTTGCTGGTGTGTTTTGGATCATTGTCCTGCTGCATAACCCAAGTGCGCTTGAGCTTGAGGTCACAAACTGATGGCCGGACATTCTCCTTCAGGATTTTCTGTTAGAGAGCAGATTTCATGGTTCCATCAATTATGGCAAGTCATCTAGGTCCTGAAGCTGCAAAGCAGCCTCAGACCATCACACTACCACCACCATGTTTGACTGTTGGTATGATGTTGAAATGCTGTGTTAGTTTTATGCCTGATGTAACGGGAGGCACACCTTCCAAAAAGTTGAACTTTTGTTTCGTCAGTCCACAGAATATTTGTCCAAAAGTCTTGGGGATCATCAAGATGTTTTTTGGCAAATGTGAGACGACCCTTTGTGATCTTTTTGGTCAGCAGTGGCTTTCGCCTTGGAACTCTCCCATGGATGCCATTTTTGCCCAGTGTCTTTCTTATTGTTGAATCATGAACACTGACCTTAACCAAGTCAGGTGAGGCCTGCAGTTCTTTGTATGTTGTTCTTGGGTCTCTTCTGACCTCCTGGATGAGTCTTCGATGTGCTCTTGGAGTTATTTGGTAGGCCGGCCACTCCTGGGAAGGTTCACCACTGTTCCAAGTCTTCTCCATTTGTGGAAAATGGCTCTCACCGTGGTTCACTAAAGTCCCAAAGCCTTAGAAATGGCTTTGTAACCCTTTCGAGACTGATACATGTCAATTACTTTGTTTCTCGTTTTTTTTTAAATTTCTTTAGATCGCGGCATGATGTGTTGCTTTTTGAGATCTTTTAGCCTACTTCACTTTGTCAGACAGGTTCTATCAAAGTGATTTCTTGATTCAACAGGTCTGGCAGTAATCAGGCCTGGGTGTGGCTAGTGATCTTGAACTCAGCTATCCAAAAAATTTGCTTAATCACAGTTCATTCAGGATTTATCAAGAGGGGGCAATTACTTTTTCACAGAGGGCCAGGTAGGTTTGTATAGCTTTTTCCCTTAATAAATGAAATCATTTAAAAACTGCATTTTGTATTTACTCGGGTTATCTTTGTCTAATATTAAAATTTGTTTGATGATCTGAAACATTTAAGTGTGACAAATATGCAAATAAATAAGAAACCCGGAAGTGGGCAAATACTTTTTCACAGCACTACATGTACTATTATTTATCTTCCGTGTTAAGCTTTCAGCTCATTAAAATGGTCATTAACAGTGAGCAGCTGTCGCTGTAGCTTTTAATCAAACAAAATAATATTGTAAGGGAGTATTTTCAGAGGTGGATTAATACACATTTGGTAGGTTAGTGTGTCAAGTTTTCGGTTTTAATAATTAATACACACGTGCGCACAATACTTCTCATTGAAATAAAATGAAATAAACACACACGACAGTGGAATAGAAACCTTGCAGACTTTATTATTATTAACAAACTTTCCAATTTTCATCTGTACAGAACAAAAAATGTGTACAGGGAGAAAATAAATCAGATGACTGAGGAGCTCCACGGATTCAGACACAAAATATTGTTTACAAAAACATCTTTATCATCACAAACTTTAAATCAAACGTTTTGGTCGCCATCACCTGGGACAACTAAAACCGCAAGGAATCGACTGGAGATCACGCAGCATTCTGTCTGAAATCTGTGGGCAACACACACACACACACACACACACCATCCATCAAACACCAACACACACTCACAGGCCCACATGCGTCTCTGCTGGGTGCCTCAGGGGCTTCTGGGATGTTCTGTACAGTGGGATCCCTCAGCGGGACGGGGAGTAGGCACGCTTTGATAAAACGGATGTCAAATGGGGGATAAAAAAAACAACGCAAAGGCAGTTAAATGAATCAGAGCGTCTCACTTTCAAGCAGGGAGGGCAGCGCTCACCTCACCAAGCTGCAACAACTAGAGACGAAAAAAAAATCAACAGTTCAGCCTAACTGCAAGGTGCGTAGTTTACAGTTTGTCACGCAATACAGTGCACACGAGTGCACATGACAAGCTCGAGCTGGGAGAGGACACATTCCCCTCTGGTGGTTTTACAGTCGGCAAAGTCGCTGACAGTGAAACCTCGACTGCCTTCTTCCTCCAACATTAACCTTCAAATTTCCAAATGATGCATCAAATACACATCCAAACAGCCAATGAATTAAATGACTCAGAATTACAATGCTAAATATCACACAGTTGTCTGCTTTGCTTGAACGCCTCAAACTTGACCATTGCATTTTCTATTATTATGTGAATCAGCCCAGTTGTTTTGTTTCGTACAGAGTTAAATCAACATCTTTTACATGATCTGAACAATATGTAACAGTTTAATCAAACTTCCTGTTTGGTCTTTATGTCCAAATCACTGATCGGTTTTAATATTCAAGCAGCAGTGGTCATTCCCAAAGTATCATCACATTCAAGACATCCATGTAACGACCGGATTTGTCTTTTTCAGTCACAAGCTCAGATTATAGTGAGCCTCACTGATCAACAGTCACTGAGTCTTCTGGACACTGTGACAACTCTGCTGACCAAAGAGGCGTTTGCTGCCCCCTGTGGGAAAGAAATATCAGTATGCTGGAGTAAGTTGAAACCTTGAGGACGCAGAAACCTTCACCCCCCTCCCTCCCACACTTGCTCGCTGGAGAAAAGGCAGCCAGAGAACATTCAAATCTTTAAAAAAAAGTTTGTCCATTAGTAAACAAATAAATAAGGCTATGACAAAACAATATATATATATATATTTATAGATATAAAAAAAGAACTAAGAATGTGCTATGATTCCAGTATCATCTTTACACAAAATGTTCACATCTCCATGTAATGTAAAGTATTTTTTTTCTTTCTTTCTCTTTTTTTCCCTGCATTGATCTCAGCTTCTCTGTGCCAACCAGCGTGACACCGACAGCCACTCTGCGAGTCATGAGTGGGGGAGAGGGTGGAGAGACAGCCAGTCTTTCCAATATGTCTGCTTCAACCAGTTCAGATTCAGACAGGGATCACTATTTATCCGGTGGCGTGATGGGACGAGGCCAGAACTTCCCAAGCAGCTGCTACAACGGTGACATCAGCTAAACTGGGAGCAGCAGCTGGATGTGGTGCGCTACAGCACAGATTATGCTTTAAAAAAAATATATATATATTATGACTGCATCAAAGGTCAGCCGAGGTTGCCAGGTCTGCTGTTTCAAATTAAAAAAAAGAAAGAAACGTAACCACATGCCATCCCTGTTGTAGGGCCGCTTTGGGCAAGCTGGCTCCCACCCCCCTTTTTTCTCCTCTTTGTGGCTCGGTGGAGGGCTGGCTGGTTGGCACCAGCTGCCTGGCAGTCCCATGGCAATAAATTCTAGCACATCATCCAAAAAAAAATTCAAATTGATATATACAGAGCCAAACAATCCCAAAAACCTTTAAGCAGGAGGACAAACTAAAAGAATGTGGTTGTTCAAAGACAGTTTGCATTACACAAACTCACAAACCTGCACCCACACATACAGACTCTCACACACACACATACACTGTAGTCTCTATACATGAGCATTTCCCATCCCACTTTCTACACATTTACACTTTACATTTTCATCCACATCCCCTCCCCTAAAGTTTCACCTTTGACCCCGTATCCTTAAACCCCAGACTACCTCCTCCCCCTCCCTCTCCTAACCCCACCCCTCCCACCATGGTAATGGGGACAGGGGGAGGAAGACAAAAAAAATAGTCAAGTAATACTGCATCTACATCGGGTGAGCGCATTTAAAACAGCAGGATGACCCAGCGCTCTGTATTGAAAAAGATCTGAAGAATAATCCATATGGATGTGGTCTTTCACTTTCATTTGCGAGACTGTCATGATGTCACTCAAGAAGAGCAGGAAGTGAGTTGAAATGAAACAGGGGTGCAAAATGGAGAAGCAGATGGAGTATCTGTGGCTGTCAGGGGGGTTAAATGATGGGGAGGGGTGGTCCTATTTCAGCTGTGGTCGTTTCTCCTGTGGGTGTGTCCAGACCCCAGAGTTGGCGTGGTCTACCTGTCCTTCAGCTCCTGAGTGACACGCTTAGTGAATCGGCCGCAGAGCAGCCCCATCAGGAAGAGCAGTGCAACACCTGCACCAGTCACAGTCAGGATGTAGTTCTTGGACGGTGATGTCATGACCTGCATGGCCAGGTCTGAGAAACCCTCAGCGGGAGCCACCTGGCGGATCATATGGACAAGACAGCGCAGTCATGTCATACTCTCTTTTACAGAAATAATGTTTTCATACAAAGCCCCTCAATACTACCTGTAGTTTCTCACACATACAAAATAATAACTATAAACGGAAAATTCAAGATTTGTAAAGTTAAAACTCTGGAGGAAATGCTCAGTTATTTTCCTGGTGGCTTTACAATATTCAAGGAAAAAAGAAAGTGTCGTGTTGACGAAATAGCACTCAGGATTTTTTTCAGGTAAACATGGAGAAAGTTTGGAGCTTGTATAACTGGGGAACAGGAAATGCTTTGCCTTATCTCTGCCACTGAGGAAACTAAAAGACCCAATTTTCAAACAAAAACTTTCAGTAAAAAAAATCTAAATAAAATGTCCCCCTAAAGCGATGTTTTAAAACAACTTTACAATTAAATACCATTTTAACCAGCTTCTCTACAGCTTATTACATACCGTTGAAATCGTTTAACCTCAATTATGTATTTAATTATTTAGATTTCTATTTGAATGTTCTTTCTCGCCTGTTTGTTTGTATCATAATAGCACTGCTTCATTTATCCCCGATAATTGTCACTGCACTACATTGTAAATCTGGTGGACATGGACTTCAAGGGAACAAAAGGGGATGTAAGAGAGTGGGGAAAAGTGGGGTACTTCTCATAACTAATATTTTGATTAACGCAGCTGTACTATATTGTATATTGCGTCTCAATATATGCTGTACACAGATATACAGTTTATCTAATGAAAAAAAATAATGAAGGTTTGTGCAGCTTGATAAATCAATTTCAAAATGTTTGTTTTGTTCACTTTGCTTCAAAAAACAAAATCTAAGACTTTCTACAGCTAATTCTATCAAGCAATTTCAGAAACAATGCACCTTGAGAGTGAGGTTAATGAAGCAGAATGATTTCGACAAACCCTCTGCTGGATTGATATGTAGATACTGTTACTTAAGTTTGTCTCCACTGACTTGAGAAAACTAACAGCAGAGCTCCTGTTTTTGTAGTTATTTTGTGTTGTGGTGTGAGAAGCTCAGAGTTTCTCCTGCTCGGTCACATTACCAGCGCCTGTGTTTTCAGTGTGTGGACGGTTTCGCTGACAGTGCGAGGAAGCCGGGGGTCACGTACCTTGGCGGCGTAGCTCCACATGTCTATGCGATCCTGAAGTCTCTTCTTGCATTCTGGCTGCAGACGAATGCGTTTGTCCTGCAGCGACTCCATGAGACAAGACATCTCTGACGAAACAAACCCAACATTACCAACATTAATGTGTTATCTTGGCTTCCTGTTAAATCTAGAATAGAATTTAAAATTCTCCTCCTCACCTTCAAGGCCCTTAATGATATGGCACCTCCTTACCTTAAAGAGATGTTAGTTCCATATCAACCTACTAGAGCACTCCGATCCCAGAACTCAGGTTTACTTGTTGTCCCTAAAGTCTCTAAAAGTAGAGTAGGAGCCAGAGCTTTTAGCCATCAAGCCCCACTCCTGTGGAATAATCTCTCACTTTCAGTAAGGGAAGCAGACACGCTCTGTTCGTTTAAAAGTAGACTCAAAACCTTCCTTTTTGATAAAGCTTATAGTTAGAACTAATTAGTGCGATGTTCCAAAATTGATTAAATGGCAAAAACCCCTGATGATGCTAAGACGCACAGGGAATTTATGACACAAGACACACGGAGCTTCTCTTTCCTGCTTCTCCTTCCTTTTCTCCATATTTATCACATCAAGATAATTCTTATCTGATCAGTACATGTTACTAACTTGACCCCTTTCCCGGAGTTTCTGTGCCTTAGCGCCCGCGGATGCAGGGCCACAGCTGTGGCCGCACCATGGATTATGATTGTGGATCGCGCGTCAGAGGTCGCAATGGTGGATCCAGTTCAGTGGATTCTGTATCGTGCCAGCTGATCGTCGTTGTAATGGAGGATCCTTTGTCGCGTTGGCATCGGATGATGAGGGACCACGACCGAGGCGGCAGCTGATAATGGATTCTAACAGACGGCGGTGGACAATGACTGTGGATTATAGTGGATCCCATCCTGATGCTGGATCGTGGTCTTGCTGGCTGCTGGCCAGAGACTGTGATTGCAGCGGGACTGCCTGACACATAGTATTGAAAAATGTTTACCCTCATCGATGCTGCTAAAAATCCTGATGATGTTTTCTTACACCTGACATCTATTGCACTTCTGTCCGTCCTGAGAGAGGGATCCCTCACATGTGGCTCTCTCTGAGGTTTCTACATATTTTTACCTGTGAAAAGGGTTTTTAGTAGTTTTTCCTTACTCTTGTTGAGGGTTAAGGACAGAGGATGTCACACAATGTTAAAGCCCTATGAGACGAATTGTTATTTGTGAATGTGGGCTATACAAATAAAACTTGATTGATTGATTGACTTGTAGCTGCATTGTATGAGCTTAAATGATTTAGAGTGTATGGTTACAAACCACTCAGTCTTTACTTTTTGAAATTGTTTCAAGTGTAATTATATATAATTAAACTTGTGGCAGCTTCTGGTAACAGAGTGGTTAACATGCAAACCATGTAACTGCAACATCCCTGGTACAGTTTCAGCTTGGGCCTTTGTTGCTTCCTCATCTTTCCCCTGCATCTCCTGTTTCTGTCTCCCCTATGACTACCAAATATGGCATTATGGAATATGGTCCTCAGAACGTTTAAAAGTTTTTCTTTTAAACTACTTTTATATTGTTTGGAGGTTTTTAGGAGTTTTACGTTTATACTTGTGCCTTTATTTTGCAGGTTCTTATTCCCTGTAATTCAGAATTGGCTATTTAGGATAGGAGCACTCTAAATTACATGGATCCATTACTTGTCCCTGAAATAATATCAAGTATTAAAAGGAGACTTTTTGTGGGTCATTAATCTAGATCTTTTATCACCAGAACCTTCACTACTAGTAATAAAATGGTAACTTTATATTTTTCGTGTGTCTACGTCACAGCGGAGGTGTTTGGTAGTTTGTGAACTCACGGCGCCCCCTGCCAGGTGGGATGGCGGCACAGTGGTGCTTGATGTCCAGAGCGCAGGCTGTGTGGAGGACAGGGTCCACGAAGATGTCCGCTTTACTTTCCTTCAGCATGTTCAACACCTCCTGCAGGACGATGAGGGAGGCAGAGAATAAGAGGGGAAGGAAGACAATGAGGACAAAAATATTTTTGGAAAGGCCAAGGATGATGAAGATGTGGAGGAGGAAATGGAAGGTCAGCAGGAAAAAGCAGCATGTGGTAAATGAGGAGTAAGAAAGAGGAAAAGAAAAATATTACATATGTTAGAATTATAATCCAGAGGTAAAAAATTGTAAAATGTTTGTCCTCTTATTCTATATAAAGCTGAAATGTGGAATTGTTTTTAAATATAACAAATCAGCATCTGTGCTGGCTGTACGTCATGTTGCCGGGGTTAACGTTTCTGCTCAGTACTCAGTGATGGCAGCAGTGGGTTGCTTTACCTTCTTACATGGGTCCTGTTTGATCTTTAGTAGGTTGACCTTGAGACACTCCTCCACCTGTCCCGTCTGCTCCTGAGCTGCCGCCTCCTCCGGACACAGACTGGAGATCTACACACCAGATGACATCTTGTCATTGTTTTCACATTGGTGCCATTGTTTGTATGAATTTCTATTTTAACTCAACATTTTGTTGTCAAAATGATGTGTATGACCAGTAGCACAGCCTTTAAGTGTGCATGAAAGAAATGAAAGCCTTTATTTTTTTATTTAATTTTATCATTTTGAATAATCAAATTACAATAACATACGCTCAGGATTTTCAGCGTTTTCACAGTGTGTTGTTTGAAAGCAGAAATGTATAAACCTCCTGTGTGCAATGGATCTGCAGCTGAAGGTCCAGTCTGTAGTCCAGCGCTGACTCCTGCAGGATGACCCTGATCTGATCCTCACAGTCTGTAGACAAACGCTGCCACAACACACAAATACAGGCATGAATACGTTTGTGGTAAATATCACTGGAAGAATTAATAATAGAGCCTTGAGATTTGAGGCCTTAGGGGATATTTTCCCCCTGTAAAGAGCTTTGAGTGGTCATCATCAGACTAGAAAAGCGCTTTATAAATACAAAACCATTTAATTCATGTCAACATAAACCATTTTACTGTTGGTTTTACAAAATATCACCATACAAACTACAATTCAAAAAACAACCCGCACAACAGTCCTAATGTTTGTATAGTTTATAGAGAGTTTGAGAGTTGTGATTCTGACCTGGTCGGCATATTTGAGTTTGAGGCAGGAGATGACCTGACCCTCCAGCTCGCTGTCTGCAGTTGCTTTGTTCAGGATGGGCTGACAGAACTTTGGGATGTCGGCTTTACAGGCTTTCCTCAGCACCGGGTTCAGCCTGTAGTCTGGACAGGGAAATACACAAAGAAAAAGTCAGCAGTCCTACTTGTGGTCCTGATGATGCTGAGAGAAAAGACGTGTGAGATTGTTTACCTGTGTTCTGGGTGATCTGTCTCTTCGTGATCATCTGTTTACATTTAGGATCCATGAGCTCACTGTTCTTGTTCTGTTTCAGACACTGAAGAACGTTCTTCCCCTCTGACTCTGTACAGAACCGCTGAAAAAAAAAAAAAGAAAAAACACACATGTTACAAACATAAAAACAAACATAATAGCCCCAAAAATAGTCAGGTGACACATGCAGTTTGATGGAATGTTTACAAATATATGCAGCTCACCCAAATTTACATGTGTTAACTGGGAAGTGACAAATTACCAGCAGCAGATGGGGTATCACAGGTCCATCATTTTGGCAAAGATTTAGTGGACCTACCCTGATCATATGCTTGCAGACTCTCATCAGCTGGTAGTCCAGTTCAGGATCGACCATCTCCACCTCCTGCAGCTTGAATATCCGCTGGTGGCAGCGAGAAGTCAACTGACGCTTGTTCTCTTTCAGACACTCAATGACCTACAGTGAGACATGTGAACAGATTCGATCATTGGTGAGTCATTTGTATTTAATACAGAACCTTCCTTACAGAGTGGACTGATGAGGAAAGCAGAAAAGCAAGGCGGTTTTAAAACCTTAAAATGTACATGTCTTGTTTTTCAAAGCAACACAAAGACCATGCACACAATAAAGTATTAACTGTGTATAATGCACACACTGCTGATCATATGATCATATCTTCTTTCATCAAATGAAATTCAATCAGGTGATTGACTCATTCAAATTCTGTTGTAGGACAGGATAAGTTGGGTAAATAATATAATAATAATAATAATATCAACAAATCAGTGTTATTGTACCATCAGTGGAGTCTAGTGGCTTTGAACATAAACAGCCGTTTCTGGTTCAACAACAAAAATCCAGTTCTTCAACATAACGTCATGTCTCTGTAGTAATCCTGTCCATAATGTTGTCTGTAATAATCTGAGTCTGTTAGTATCAAAAAACAACACTGCAATCCACATCTTGCAATATAGACAAAAGCTGTTTACACTGCCGTGCAGTTTTGCAGTTGCCTGGTTCACGATACTTGATTAATACTGAACAAATTGAGAATATTTTTTTCCTGGTCAATCATTTACAACTAAGGATGCACAATATATATATCCGCCCGATATGTTATCTGCTTGATAATGGGATTTTTATATTATTATTTATTGATCTGTTAATGAAATTATATCTGATTAAATGTCTGATAAACGTAGGTCATGATGACATTATACCGCGCCAGTCCATACCCGTGTTACATAGGAACTGAGAATTAGTTTTTCACAGTTTCTGAGAGTGACTGTAGTTTTACAATTTGCAATAAATGTTTTACAAAGGTTCCGAGAGGGGGAAAAACATTTGCAAATTCTATCACTACCAATCTCATAAGTCACCTTAGAGTCCATCATCATGACGAGGAAAAAGGCCACAGCAAGGGTCAGTGTGGCAGTGCCTATCCAGCAGGCATTTGAGAACTGCAGGTTTGCTAGAGACAGTCCAAAGGCTAAAGAAATTAATAACAAAATCACAGAATGTATCGCTCTTGTTGACCAGCAATTTCCGTGCTAGAGGACCATGGATTTTGCCTGCTAATGGCACATTAGCACAGACTCGGCCAAGTCGCCACTACTTTTCAGATGGGTCCCTGGCTGACCTATATGATGTGCTTGTCGCACACATTCATAGTCTGATAGATACCAATGTAGGTAACATAAGTTACTATTGACAATTCGACCTCAGTCGTCAGTCCAGTGAGTATGCGTAGATTGTCGGCTCAGTGGCTGGATGATGATATAAACATGAAACGGACGTGGTCTCATGCGCAGGAGTGATCCGTGTCACATTGAGCGGCAGCTCTGAAGCTTTTGAAACCATGTTCAGGTAAATGTGTCTTTTTGAAGTGGACATGCAGAAATTAGTGCTTTTGCATGCGTGTCTTCTGACCTGTGCGTTGCCGTAAGCCACATTCTGACACAGTCTGGTGATGTCCTGCTTACAGGAGTCGTAAAGCTCTGGCTCCAGACGGATGTCCTCCGACTGCAGAGATTCAAATAGGATTTAGTAGACATACAGAAAACATGGACACACAAAGAAAAGCTGACATTTAATCTGTTTCTCTGTGCGGCTGTTTTGTCTCTGTGAGACATCAGGTGACCGACTGTGATGTAGCTGTGTCAGTGAACATACCATTTCTACCTCCTCCACCCGGAGCTGTTTACGACATTTGACAGACACCCGCTGCTCCTTGGCCTCCTGCAGCGTGTCGTTCCTCACTGTGGTGCTGAGGCAGATCACTACGTCCACCCTGAATGACAGGAAGACATACCGTCATTCAACTCAGTCTGATTGTTTTTACTTCTCGCTATGGAGAGTCTGTTAATAAGTTGTGGAAATAAGAGCCAAAAGAAAGTGTTTGGCTTCCGACCATTTTGTCTTGTGAGCCCATAAAAGACTAACAGTTGTCACTTTCATCCCAGGTTCTAAATGTCCATGAGCTGTTTTAGATAACTGGAGAGGTAAACCTCACTTTTACCCTGATGTCCTGACAGTGCGCTTCTTGTGTTGTGTGCGCATGTGTTTAAAAACATCACTTTTGTAACTTTAACGTCTGAAATCTACATTAATTTCAACCACTATAACATCATTTTTTAATGTATGAGCTTGGTTTAGGCCATTGCTATTTGATAGGAGTCAACGCCTGAGCTACGATCTGTCTCTGGACATTAAGTTGGATTTCGGACATTTCACGTTCAGGTAGGAGACCTCGAAATCAGGCTATTATCTACTGACCTCAGTCAATCCTAATGAGATTTTAATGAGCATAGCTTTATAACTGAGCTGATGACTTTATAGCAATGACGTGTGTGTGTGTGTGTGTGTGTGTGTGTGTGTGTGTGTGTGTGTGTGTGTGTATAAAATTCTGCTGTATTTGTCTGAAGCCTCTTTTTTTCTTATGATTGAGTGTGTTGGTCTTACTTCTTTTTGATGTTGGGACACAGTTTGAGGACATCCTCCTTGCAGGCGGTTTTGAATTTATAGGAAAAACGGAAATCCTTGATCTGAATCTGAGGAAAGAAACACACATTATTATTAGTGACAGATTTAACAGAAAACAAATGCCTACACAGTTGCGTTTTCATTTTAAGTGATATAACTGAGAATTGGGTTAAGGGATCTATCAGCAAACATCGGACAAACCAAACACTTGTTCTTGAAAGGCATTATTGCCTTTGTTCTTACTCAAGGACCTTTGTTTATGCTACACGCTTCACCACTCAAGCCACTGCATACTAAACACTGAACCTTTAAGACTTAACATCATTTGACCAGCCTGCTCACCAGCTGGAAGTGTGTAACTCCCACCGCACACTTCTCATTCATCTCCTTTTGGTGTTTGTTCTGAACCAAGCACTCCATCAGATCACCAGTGTCGATCTGATTATCAGCTACCTCCTGACAAACAGAGACATATAGACGTTCAAAAAGAGGTCATATTTTTTTTTAGATCTGAATCATTTGCAACAATTAAATCTCTTACATATATATAATACAAATTTTATTCATCATGCATTTAGAGTCCATTTGAAATGCTTCCTGCTTTATTCTCTATCTTCAGTACTTTGGCTTCAGAGGCCAGTTTTAACAAGGTGGACTTCCTTATATCAAGGGAGCATGTCTCTTCTGTAGACGCCCAAAATTTCCAAAATTCGTCCTATTACTTAAACTGGATTTCAGAACTGCTATCAGTAGTTGTTGGAAAAGACTTACGTGGCAGTGGGCCTGGATGACGGGTTCACAGGCTCTCATAAGCAGTGCCTCGATCTGAATATCCTGAGGACAGAACAAATGGAGCGATGCAGTTAACACAAAACATCCAGTAAGATCAGATCAGTCAGCTCTGATGATGCTGATATATAGTCACTGTAAGAATTTGATTTGGTTAGAGGAAGTTCCCAACCTGGGGGTCGGCATTAATCATAGTACGATTATTTTGACAGACAATGTGATTGGGATTAGGGCTGAACGATTTTGGGAAATAATCTTATTGCGATTTTTTTCTCCCAATATTGCGATTGTGAATTAATATGGGATTTTTTTATTTGATCCTCTTTTATTTCCCCAACAAAACGTAATGAATGATTTAAATATGGCCAACACAATATTAGATACATTTAGTGTAAAATATTCTTTAAAATTATAGGTGTCTTACTGCTCCCAAGTCAGTAACATTTCACACAGCTGAAACAGAATTTGCCTCTACTATACTTTGAAAATATTTTGTAAAATCAAAGTAAATAAAGTTATAAATAAAAAACGGAGAAATGCACAGGCCACAAAATCAAACAGTACAACTGCATGTATGAACAGTTTCCTGAAGCTAATGAAATGGTCACACTCCTTAAACTTAGATTTTTAACCCTTTCGAACACAAGTCACGTAACAGACAGAGTGTGTGTGGAGCCACAACACAGCAGACATGAGGCGGTGTAAAGACCTTATGGATCCCGTTCATGTCCGGGTGGTTGTGCAGCGGTACGGAGGCGCCGGGTGTCAGCACCTCCGTCTCGCAGATGTGCGCGTAGGTGACCGGGGGGCTCTGGAGCCCCGCCGCCCGGCTCGCCGCCCCGGAGCTCGGATTGCTTTTCCGGGGTGGGATTTTCAGGTCCGCCGCTGGCACCGTGGTCACCAGCGAGATGAGCTCGCTGTGTGTTTCCGCCACGTAGGTGATGCCGGCCTGCTTCGCTGTCTTCTGGATCAGCGGAGTTTTGTTGTCCCGCTGCGCGGCATTCTGGCTGCTGGTGAGAACAGCAGCCCGTTGCCCTACTCTCGTTCGCACGTTATAATCGCGCACGTTGCGATTAGGAAATGGCGTTTTTATCATATTGCGATTTTATGACAAATGCAATTAATCGTTCAGCCCTAATTGGGATGATTTATGATTTCAGTAGAAATGGTAAATTATAAATGTCATTTGAACTGAAGAGAAACATATATAAAAGACTTAAAATTTGAAAGTGAAATTGGTAAATAAAAGTTAAAATCAACTAATTTTAATTTATTTTTCTGAAAAGCAAGCACTTCAGTATGAGGTACCTTTTTCAAAAGCAGTTTCTTATACATTGTATTGTTAACATTACATGTATGTATTGGTAGAGTACTCGTTATTATTATTAGATTTACTTTATTTTGTCACATTTTCAATACAAGCACCACACACTTTGGGCACAAACCCATCGTAGAATGATTATGTAGTCTCAATTTAAGTTGCTTTTAGACATGCAATGAACACCAAACATTATAGAGCTGCTCCAGAGCTGTTGCATGTGCGAAAGCAAATGTCTTATCACAGGGAGTGAGCTGCTTTGGACAGTTTTCTGAACTTGTCCTGCTATCCCCCTAGTCAAATGGGAAATGTGACAATACAGCAGAAAAAGACATACAAGTAGAATATTCTGACATAGATGTCAACTTGGAAAGACAATGAGATTTTGTCAATAAGGGCTGATGCAGGAGCAGTAAATCAAAACACGACTTCCACAACAGAATTTATGTTCTTTTTAACCTCCTGCCTGCTCTACCCAAAGACGTTAATGTGTTGTTAGCCACTGAACCAGAGTATTATGTGATGCACCAGCAGTTGCAGCAGCTGTGGTAGTTACCTCAGACTCCAGCTCTGTCAGGTTTCCCACCACATCTCGGCAGTCGGACACCAGGTCCTCTAGATGGTCCTGCAGGCACTCAAGCTCCTGTCCTGCCTCAGTCTTCTCGCTACACCACTTCCCCAAGTCGGTCAAACAGCGTTTCTGCAGCTCAGGGTCCAGCTTCACATCCAGTGCTCTCTGGTGGAGAATCCTCTGCACCTCCACCTTACAGTCCCGAGAGAGCTGTAGGAGAATGATTACCATGTCCAGTTAGAAAAAGACCAGAGAAACAGCTCCCTTTAACTGTTCACTGAAGCTTTATACTGATACTCCAATCCAGAATTGTAGTAGTTCCATCCTTTACAAAGACATTTTTCAAAGGTCGTCCTTTAAAATATGCAATTTGTATGTTTATTAAGTGATTTATAATAAAAGAAAAGCTTTACATATATATATATAATTGCACAGATTGACGTTAACCCAAAAACTAATCCACTGCTTGTCATGATTCCACTAAAGTTGGCTCAATTCACTGTAAAATCTAGCAGTATAAATTCTGGTGTGCCCAGACCTTTATACAGAGGCTGAAAATTTAGGTTTGGAGTATCATTTCAAAGCAAATGCAACACTGATGATTTACCAAGAACTTGTTTCACTGCATTTGATTAATTCATATAAGCACATTAAGATTCTCTGGAGCTAAGTATTGATTCTTCACAACACAGGGCAGTAGCTCACTTCAGTTTACCAATTACTCTTGAAAATCAGCTCCCACATGCACCAATACCAGCGAAGAATTACCAGAACATAATCACTTCCCCCAACAAACCACCAGTCATCTTGATAGATGTCCAGTTTACTGTGATTGTTAGCAGCAGGACATACTCACAGTAAAACCTTGGTTTCCTGCTTAAGATGGCCCACCAGGGAGCTATGAGAATATTATGATCAGTGAGAAAGCTCACAAAAACTGTATTTACCATTGGCTCTATTTTCTTCTGCATACAGCAACCTGCTGTAATAAATGTATATTTGTCAGGGGCAAAAAACAGTAACAGTAATTCACTTAAATTTTCCAGAGTTAAGAATGATCATGCTGATGCTAGTTGATTAGCTTGTTAGCATCATCATGTGAAGTGGAGAGCTGTCTTTTGTCACAGTCGAAGAATAAATCGACACGTTAAAACAGCACCGCTGACCAGTTACAGTTTGACTTCTACTAACAGCTCAATATGACATTATAACAGTTTGACTTCTGCTAACAGGTAACTGTTGTTGTGTGGATGTCTTGATTGAGACTTTCAAGTTCACAGCAAAGTAAAAGTAAAAGCATCAGTGATTCTGCTTTGATAAGTTTAATCATAACTGTTCTTTATTTGATTTTATTATAGAAGTACTAAATTTTACTTTATCATGAAAGAAATGTATTTTAATATAAGTGCTTAATTTCACCAAAAGGAAGAATACTTCTGTATCAGTCTATAACATCCTCTGAGTTTATTCTACATCCAAATTGTTCATTAACATTAGTTGAGGCCAGAACTAAGGGGTATGCTACTGAAATTTAACTCAACAGACTGACTGACATGTGATGAGCATTTATTTTTAGAAATATGACTTAGATGTTCTATCGAAGTGTATGATTCAATTTTTAGCCTTTGTCTTGTGTTAAATAAAATTTCCAACAGTTGCACTAAAATGGTCATATGGAATTGCAACATAGTGTTTTAGTATTTTTCCATAGATTATTAGTATTGTAGTGATTGTTATTGATCGTCCCAGCCCCTTATATGCCCCGTGTGACAGTATCAAACACATTTTGTCCATATAACGCAGAATCAGTTGGTAATGACCATGTGAATAAACCCTGAATTTTCTTTGTGTAGCTAAAAAAGTTCAGAATGAGAACTGCAATTAATTGTATTGTGTGAGCAGGTATATGTCAAACTTGAATCTGTATAGACACACAACAGTATTATCATTTGGGTGAACAAATCCTTTCAAATTATTTTAAAAGGAAAGAGACAAAAAGTCTCCTTTGAACTGGAGTGATCACGGAAGAGACTTACCCTTCGCCCCTGCTCCACAGAGCGGTAAGCGTGACGGTACAAGCAGGAGAAAATGGCACCCGGTGGCATCATCTCGCTGGTCTCGTTCCAGCCGTGAGTGTGGCAGAGCCGAGCTGCATCACCCTGGCATTTCTTATACAGGATGGGATCCAGCCTGAGCAGCAGCACATGCCATGATTAACAGATGGGTTGGTCACTGAGGGAACCTCATGTGTCACTGTTCAAACGTTACTTAGTAATGCGGCTCCATACTACCACATTTACTGCACATATAATAACCACATACAGTACATACTCAAAACATACATTAATACCTACTAAACACAGACTGTTTACTGTGAGAAGGTTATCAACCAGCGAAGATACTTTAGTTTAACCTCGCTTTATTTAAAAAACAACTCTGACTGTAATTCAAATTTTAACAGAAATACACTTAAATTACTTGAATTTAGTCACTGTTACCTAAAGATTCTGATCTAAACCCTAATTGTGTTTTTAAAAAACGTTAGCACATCTTACTTCCAGTCTCTGGCGATAAAGTACTGCAGCTCGAGCAGTCTGTGTTCACAGTCCTCTACCATCTTCTCAGTGTACAGATGCTCCATCAGACATGATAGGATCCTGCAGGAACAACACCAATATATTCACGTTTAACCGATGTTACACAACAAACACAACATTGCAGACTCAGATGTCAGACATCATTAGAAGTTCAATATAAATTTAGACTTTATCACACAGTATAACCTGGTCGTCTGAATGATCATCAATTCATGATCATTTGCAATGAACAGAAGTCATTTTACCTTAACATTAAAACTTTTTATAGATTCTTTAAATCAGATAATATATATATATATATATATATATATATATATATATATATATATATATATATATATATATATATATATATATATATCATCTACAACAATGTACATAATGATACATATAAAACAACCATAATAATAGTTACATGCGAGTGCAGGTGTGTTTTTATGACATGTTCATGTTATTTCATCAACCCTCAAACTGACAGGTATGATATTTTATCAATACAGAATAACAAAATAACACCAGTGAAAACCATGTGATTTATTCAAATATACCAGTCACAAACTACAAGATATCTACCAACTAATTCCACAAATGTTTGTCTATCTGTCTGTCTGTGGACGCATATCTCGAGAACTGTTCATCTTGTTGACTTCACACAAACATCCATATTGTTAATGGCACACGAAAGTGCAGTGCCGTTTTGGTGTGATTTGGACATTATACACGTTCAGTATTAATACAAATTGATTAAACAGATGACCAGCACCCAGCAGCTGTCTGTGCAGTATGACTTGAGTCTGTGGACCGACCTTTACGTTCTCTCACAGCAGCGGTTGCCAACTGGGTCAAACTGCTGTGCAAAATCACTGCCAGATCACAGATTTCCATCACAGCAGCAACATTAATAGAATCAATTATTCTTCAGCAAGTTGTCTTCAAAGTAAAAGCACAACTTTGTTTTGTTGCTATAATACTTAGTGTACAGCTGTAATGCGGAGCTATAATTTTGAAAAGGTGTGAAATCTGAAGATGATATGAGTGTCATTTGCTTAACAGACCTCTGAAATAGCCTACCCGCAATGTCTGAAAACAATAACACCAGTTAAGTAAATGATTCAAACTTATATGGTAGCCACACGCTTGTTATAGAGCAAATACAGTTTAATTTTATGAAAAACATTAACCATAAAATCTTCACTGTAGATAAACCAGGTACGATGAACACAATGTTTTTTCTAACTTAACTCTGCACCATTGACTGTTTATAGGTTTAATTCTGAAGGAGCTTAGGAGCATTACCACAGGCCAAGAAAACAGCCCACATTCCACCCCCAGGCGGGTTAACAACGAACACAGCACCAAGAAAGTGTGAAACTGAGGCATTGAAGAGTGGCCGGACAACTCACATGGGGTCTCCATTGCGGATGTGTTTGCAGGCAGTCTGGATGACCGACTCACACGCCTCGTTCAATGCTCGATCGATGCGGTAGTCGGCTCCTGGATCGGCTTCCTGAATCAGAGTCTGGAGCTAAGGACAGAGAGGAATATTCCCATCAAGAAAAAAAGGGAACCAGCTGGGGTTCTGCTCTGTGGGGTGCTGAAAGACATTCTGGGAAATTAAGTATTTACTGCTAAAATTAGACAGGGCAGCGTAACCAGTGGGTCTCCGTATAGAAAACCAGGATCTGTGACTAAATGTAAGACATCTGGAAGAAACATTGTTTTTAACTTTGTCCTTACCAATTCCTGAAAACAACTTTTCATTGTAACAGACTTGACTTGCTGAACTGGCCACATCAAAACGGAGGCTGTGTTTATATCCATGTTTCTCCAGACTCACTTTATAGATGTATGACTTAGGAGCATGTATGTATTTAACATATTAAGTGTATTTTTATCATAATAGGCATAGGAGTTATTGACAAAAATGTGTGTTGTGAGGTCACAGTGACCTAAACGTTTGATCCCAATATTCTAATCAGGTCACGCTCGAGTTCAAGTAATCTTTTCTGCCAAATAATGGGATTTTCTCAAGGCTTTCCTTGGATACCACATTCAGGAGAAAAGGTTGGATCAACAACTTGTTTACATATGGGTAAACAATATCATATTAGTTTTCCGCGTGTCAAATGGAACCAGAGTCTTTCGCTGCACGCCAGTTAACATCCACATGCCTCAACTCAATGTGTACACATGTTGCCTCAGTCCAGTGGTTACAGGTCGGTTCATCCTGACACATTACTGCTACATATAAATTAACAAAATATTTAAATTTGTTTACCAGACGAATATTGCTGGTGCTGAAGGTATTATTACCAACCCAATCTAGATTATAGTACATATTAATGTAGACTTACCGCCCTCTGACAGTTGGGGTCGATGGCTCCCATGTCTCCTCGACCGACCCTCATCAGGCAGTGCAGTGTTCGTCCTTTTCGGTGCAGACCGGAGCAGTGACCCTCGATCTCACTGCGACACTGCAGCACTATCTCCGGGCTCAGAGAAAAATCCTCCATCAGCATCCGCCTGTAGTCCATCATCTCTCCCTGACACTCGCCGCTGACCACGCGACCTGACAACATACATTCATACAGACACATGCACTTAAGACTTTGGAGGCATGTTAAGGTATAAAATACTGGGATGAAAATATTTTATCAGATTATCAGGTATATTTCTTCTTTTTCACTTTCTCTGAGCATCACAACGTTTTTTTCCCCTTAGAGTTTTTTGCTAATATTAAGACATGAGCCAAACCGACAGACAGATGCTCATTGTTTATTTGACAAGTAAATAAATCACAGGTGAAAACACACCAGTGACTGACAGGTAATCCAGGTAATAGTGGCCTTTGGCTGCCCAACAAACAATCAAAGACAGAAATTGGTGGTTGGGACTAAGAGTGATTGACAGGTTCACAATGAGGCGGCGATGCTCACCTCGATGCACAGCGGACTCCAGACAGAGAAGCAGGTAGGACAGGCGAGCTTCTCGAGCTCGGGGCATGTTGGTGTCCACGCTGCAGCGGTACTTCCTCAGGTCTGACTTGCAGGCTTTGGCCAGCGAGTAGCTCACCTTGTAGTCCTGAGCAATCAGCTTCTGCCTGGTGGTCAACGCCTCACGGCACTAAGGAGCCAACATCAGCATTACAACAGAGCTAATAACTATTTGCCTATGATGTGACATACAATCTAATGTGGGTCATTTACTCACAGAATTTGATGTTAATAATTGGTTTTCAACTTAACAAAATAACTTATAATATATATATATATGAAGATATACAGATATAGATATTATAATATATTCCTTTTCTATTCATTTCTCCTCAAATTATTTCACACTTTAGTAAATATGGGCGTTTTAAATGTTTAATGTTAATCGTCACAGTACAACACCAAGTCAGTTAAACTTCAGGGATATCTGTCCATTTGGGAAGCACAAGTGAATGTGAATCAATTTCACTTGCTTTGGTGCAAATGAAAGTGTCAACAGGTGCAGTGGAGAAGCCAAATCAAGTTGTGTTCTGCTAGTGTCCTTTTCACTGCTGGTAGCAAGAGGCAGTACCTGCAGCCCAATCAGGTGTCACAGGTAGTACAGGGCTCCTTTGTGCGAGGAGGAACAGGAAGACCAATGCCAGATCTTTACAAAGACCTTCAGCAGACTACAGGTGTGCATGTTTCTGACCAAACTGTCACAAACAGACTCCGTCAGGGCCCGACGAACTCTAGTGGGACCTGTGCTCACAGCCCAGCACCATGCAGCTTGATTGGCATTCACCAGAGAATACCAGTATTGGCCATTCTGCCACTGGTGCCCTGTTCTCTTTACAGATGAGAGCCGGTAAAAAATGGTGAGGAAAATAAATTATTGGACTGGGTGAGCAGTACTCACCCTCTCAGTCATTGCCTCCTCAAACTTGTGATTGAAGAGGCATTTGTAAACTCGTCCCTCTCCTGCCAGTGTCTGGAAAATCAAAACAAAAGAACATTTCTTACACCATAGCTTGAGTTACTTAATCAGTCAATAACTCAGAGGCAAGGGGGATGTCACAGATGATGTTCAGAACATTAACAGTGGACATGGAAATCAGGTTGTATTTTCTTGTGTGTTTAAGAAATCTTCAGGATATTAAACTTTCACTGTCAATGACCATGTATTTTCTCTCAAATTAATTTACTTCATAAAACTCACTTTAAAAATATTGTGCTGGTTGTCTATCGAAGGGGTCCAACTGCACAATATCAACCCCATTATAACCCAACCCAGGAAACATGGGATTAAGAAATGATCAATGGGCATAGGGTATACATGTGATTGGATAGTGTGTTATAATGGTTGACAACCGACATTACATCTAGGGTTCCTCAGAGCTTCCGAAAAGAAAGACGAGCATGATTGATTTTTTTAAGCTTCCACGGTGGGTTTTGTCATTTCTGTGACGTTAACCAATGGATCAAAGCTAACAATGCTCTGCCGGAAGAGAAGAAACTGTACATAAATGAGAGGAATAATGATTACACAGAGTTTTTAGGCTTTTCCAAGCACTAGACAGCCATTGTTATACACACTGTTTCTGATGCCATGTTTGTTTGTTTACTGTCTTGATTGGTTGGGGTAGAATGTGTTGTCTGTCATATATATGACATGACTCTATAATCACCTAATCTGACGAAGAGATCATTTTAACAAACAAAAATATCACCAGCATTAGGAGTTGTTGATTAGAACTGACTCTATAGTAATTCCATACTAGATCTGATCGTTTCATAAAAATATATTCAGTATGTTTTTCTGACTGGAAATCTGAGTTAAAAAGCAAAAACTGAAGTAGAACAGTTGCTAAAAATCAATGAGTTTCAAAATGATTGATTGACTGATTCACTCGTTTATAAAAAATAAAGTGATCAGAAAAAGAAAAGGTAAAGTGATTACATCCTAAGTCATCAAATTCTATTTGAATAGCCCATATTCATAAATCACATTTTGTCTCATAGAGCTTAACAAGATGCGACCAAAAGCGACTTAAAACTATTAAAAGGGGAAACACATCGTATAAAATTGTAAAGCAGGATAGACAATTTGGACAATTTGGAGCATAAGCTGAATCAGTCAAATAAAAATTAATGCTATGGTGATAGTCGGCTCTTTTGCAAAGCTGCAACTCGAGATCAGGAATAATTAGACTGTTCCTGGTCCTGTGGAGATGTGCATAAATCCTTACATTTTCACAGAAGCGCTCCCGGTCCTCGCGGCAGGAGAAGTAGAGGTAGCGGTCAAGGTGGAAGTCATCTGAAGACAGTTCAGCCACTCTCATGATGGCCTTCTTACACTCGTCCTTGATGGTGTGCGCCCCAGCCTGCTCCTCGACCTCCCGTACCAAACCTTTCTCCAGACAGGCGATCACCTCACCTTGAGAGTGGATGTCCTGCACGGTAGTCAAAGATCCAAGAACAGGTAGATTTCAGTGTCACGGTCAATGTTGTTTAGCTTGGTTACAACCAGGATTCATTTTACGAGAACAGATAATCATTTCTGTAATGTTCTTTCATTTCATTCACTCCTGTTTATATCAGCCTCATGATTAGTGTATTTAGTAAGACACAGACATTGTCTTTAAACTATTACTTTCAACAGCTACAGTACATCACAGCAGCTTCTGTCCTTTGCTTTGACTTCTTCACAAGGCTTATTAATAGGGTCAGCTTTCAAATTCAATAACAAACAATGTCCCTGTTACTTTGAATATGAACAGACTGTTGACAGGGTTCACTGGGATAATTTCATCATTATAAACCAATAACAACTGATGACAGTTTGTTCTGTGTATCATCCAGACTAAGTTGTTATTATTATACGGCTTAACTGACCCGTTAGAATGGTTTTGCTCTAGCGACAAAAAAGTACTTATGTGAAAATAAAAATGTTTATACAGGCATTAGTGCTCAGCAACACTGGGGAACAACAGTGGTTTGAAGTTTTACTTGAGTGTTTGAGTGACCAAAATTCAAAACCGTTGTTTCAAAAAATGATTAATTTAAATCCACACTGCAGCCATTTTTATGACACCACACTTTTCTCAACTCAACATATCTGATGTCTCTATATCTGTCCTGGTACAACAGCAGCTACTGCATGATCTTTTCATCAGCCACAATGATATGTTGTTCTGCTTTATACCTTGGGGTTTAAAACTAAATATCTTTTGTTTGTATTAGTCAATTGTCCTGACATTTTGAAAACCAAAACAGAGACAATTCTTTTTAAATGAAAACAATCATTATCTAAGTGCCTAATACACAAACTCACAAATGTTCCTCTGTGTGGATTATAGTATCAACACGACCATATGTATTATATTTTCTCAGTGTGGTTGGAGGCTAGCTTGGTCAGCCTCATCTCGATCACATAGAAATCAGACGCTGTGACAAATTCCTGATAATGAAAACCATCTCGCTCTCCCTGAAAAATTAGTCATTTGCTTCTGAAGGTGACAAGTTGATATCCCATAATAACTGCATGTCTAACATATTTATGAGGGTTTAGCTTGGCTCAGCAGAAGGAAAACGCGTTCAAAGATTAATTCGCTCTGCTCGCTCGCAAACTGCCATCAAACTTCTCTTTTCTCGGTCTAGCTTTTTTCTAAGTGGAAGCAGCGACAAAGGTTCATCAGACCCATCACAAAATCTGGAAACACTTTAGCTGCTTGACGAGAATGCAAAGTCCATAAAAAACACTTTCACTGCTTGTTGTTCAGACTTCATTTCACCTGTCCTGCTGAGGAAATCTACATGTCCATCACAATTTTTGACTATGGTCCTTCACAGAAATCTGTTGAATGTCACCAGATCTTTTACAGCTGCACTCAAGCAGCACAACACATCTTGACCAAAGTATCTGCAGCCTGTCAGACAACTCAGGGACTGTTTCCATGACCTGTGACATGTTACTGACTTGACTTCTTCCCCTGAGGCCTTGGGCTTCATTGTCTCAAATCCAGGATCACAGCTGCGGCCAAATCAAGAATCATGGTGGCAGCTGTATTAAGACTAAAGCTAGTTTGCTTACCAATATCCTTGGCCATTTACAATACAACTGACTGGAGCAAGTTTGAACTGTTAATGATTCAATTAATCAATAAAATTGTATTTGTTATTCACAAAGCCCATATTCACAAATTATAATCGCTTCATAGGGTTTACAAGGAGCAACATCCTATATCTTTAACCCTCAACAAGAGTAAGGAAAAACTAACAAAAACAACAACATATTGATACGATTATAGATATGATTTGGGCTGCCCATAAATGCATTGTATGTATGAATGTTTGTGTTAATGGGTGAATGGCGTAACTGTACTCTAAAGCGCTGAGTGGTCAAGACTAGAAAAGCTCTATATTAATACAGACTATTTGCCATATTATATATCATATCTATATATTCAAATGTTGTTGCTTGTGTGTATGTATGTACCGGTATATACCTCTTACATAAGCTTGTATATGGTGCTTGTCATAAATCCCTTTCTGGCTTTATTATTCCATTATTACTAGTGCATTATTACTGCTATTACCATTAGAATATTAGGGTTATTATTGTTGTTATCATTGCTATGATATCACTGTATATTGTTAATTGTTATAATACTCATTATTGTTATTATTATTAGCATTACCTAATAAGTCAACAGAAAATAACCTATATAGCACCCCAATATAATTAAAGTGAATGTATGCAGTAAGTGCTATGTCAAATTCTTATCTTTAGACACATTAAGTTCAGGTTTTACATTTCACCTTCTCTCCTATGCTGATGCTGCCGCAGCGCAGTGTGTTGATGTCTTCGCGGCACTTGTCCATGAAGCCACAGATGAGCCGGTAGTCGCTGAAGACGATGCTGGTCATTTTGGTGATGTACTGGTTGCACTGGTAGTCGCTGATGTTGCTGCGATGATCCACCAGGCAGGACACTAGGAAGCCTTTACCCAGCTCCTCCGCCGCACATTCTTTAATCTGTGCAAAGAGAGCAGACAATGTCACAACTCTTGAACTGCCTTGTTAGTGAAAGGTTCTGCACAAATAAGCTGTGCTGTATCCTTTATAATAAATCAAATTTCTATTTGTTATAAGAATGAACAATCAATACAAATTTGATTCTTATAAACACAGTGTTTTATTAAATTCACTTCTGTGCTGTATCCTTTAACAGTTCAATGAGAGCTGTAGTCAACATCCTTTAAGGATACAGCACAGAAGTGAATTTAATAAAACACTGTGTCCAGAAAGCTTCAGATGCCATTGAGGCATGTTTCAGATGCTTCAAAAAGTTTTCATTTCCCACACACGTGCCATGCAGTGTCAGAGACCACTTTACCATTCACGTAAAGGTCAAACTAGAAGACCTGAACTGACTAAAATGAGCAAAATTCAATAACATTCAGAAAATAAAACCATCAAATAGTGTACATAAATCCAAGAGACATGCTCACATTTAAAAGACTATAGTTTCAAAATTCTCTTTAGGCAGCAATAGCAACTCTATCAAAACTGAAAACAAACTGAGGATCCTTTAATAGTGAGGTGAGAAAACATCAATGAGATTAGGGGTGATTCTTTAACACTCAATTACAAGCACTACCCTGCAAAAAACTAAAATCACTACAACTTTCTGAAAAACGAAATAACAAAACCAGCAGGGAAGCTGTAAAGATCGCGTGTGGGGAACTGACCTCAGGGATGATGGTCTTGCAGACCTCCACAGCTACAGACTCAAACTTTGGGTCGGTGGTCAGGTTCAGCTTGTAGTTCCACAGCAGCTAAAGGAGAGATGAAACATCAAACTACTGCAGGCTCATTTGTTTTTACTTTTCTTATTCTCATGTCAGTATTAATCAATCAATCAATCAAATTTTATTTGTAGAGCCCATATTCCCAAATCACAATTTGTCTCATAGGGTTTTAACAAGGTGTGGCATCCTTTGTTCTTAACCCTCAACAAGAGAAAGGAAAAACTACTAAAAACCATTTTAACAGGGTAAAAAGCAGGTAGAAACAACTTGTCCTAGTGGATGATGTGTTGTCAACAGTTGAAAACAGTTTATGTACATTCTACCCTTCTCTTAGGTTGCAACTATCTTATGGGTCAAGAATGACATTTAATCCTTAACATTCAAACCAATACAAAAGTAAAGTGCTGAAATTCAATATTGATAGTGCTCACAGCACTGCATCAGCTAGATCAGTAACTGGCTTCTACAAGGAGAACGCTTCCATTGACTTCTAAGTAGTCTTCATTCTGTCCCTTACCCTGCACCAAATTTAACCCATTTGTCTAAACATCCAGTGACTGCAATACAACAAATAACTAAGGACGATATTTCAGCATATGTCTGTGGAAATGTCTGATTTTCTAGACTGCACATACGGCACATGGAATTAAAGGATAACATGATGCATGCTGTGAAGTTGTGTTTTAGGGTGTGGCACCAGAAGTCACTTACATGGTTGCATTCGGCAGCAATCTCAGTCTCCTGAAAGACAGAAAGAAAGAAAGAAAGTGATTTACAGTGCAACGTGCGACATACTTTCAAGTTTAAGTTTATTCCTGCAGAACTTTCATGTCTTTTGGGGTCGTTGAACACTAAATATAGAACAGTGGGTCAACCACACTTTCGCAAGTAACCAATTTCCCCCACATCCCATCATCATTGCAAGCTTAATGTAGAGTGATGGTGCGTTTAGGTGTTTGTCATCGAGTCCACCTTCATAGGTGGCCACCTCCCCGTGAGGCAGCCCCTGAGTCAGGACACAGCTTCTCGGGTCCAATGTGGCCTCTGTTATTTTCATGCAGTGCTGTGTTGACCTGAGGTGACATGTCTGACTTTCTGCCTCGACCAGCGGCCAAGCCCCTGTAGACCAATGGTTCCCCTCCCCTTCAACCAGAGAAAACCCCAAATCATAGCTGTATTCCCAAAGGAGGGCCAACTTCTGTGTGTGTGAGTGTCTTTGAAATAACAACTCTGCAAATGGATGAAGAGTTTCTGACTGTTTACCACGTAGCAGCCACAGCATGGGCCAGGAATGGGTAGTCAGTCTGTCTGTCTGTCTGTCTGTCTGTCTGTGTGTGTGTCTGTGTGTCTGTCTGTGTGTGTGCGTGTGTAGTAGGTCCTATTTACAGTGTATTTTACACACTAGTGTTACAATGCCCTTCATACTGACAGTAAACACACTCCGATGAGCGGGTCTCAGCCTGGTCAAACCCAGAAACAGGACAACAGGATAGTAGGGTGGGAAGAGGACCGACCCATGTTATGAACTGCACTGAGCAGACTCAGTGGGTCAACTGGGTGGAAAAAAAAAAAGAAATGGTCTTGGAAATGTGACCTGGACTAACCAGAAACAGCTGACACACCCACTACCACCAGTGCCAAAAGAAAAAGGGCCTTTCATTATTGTGTGAATTTTCAGTGGGATCTTTTAGACCTGCTGCACACGAGAGGATTTTCAACTCTTAAGAGATTTTAAAAACATGAGACCACATAACAGATTTAACTGATTTTAGATATTATCTTCAGTACACACACAACAGACGTGTTGGCGAAATTGTAATACACTTGCCGTTTGTAGGAAACAATTTCACAGTGGCGATTCCAATGACTTGGGATCTCACAAACTCATGTGATTCTTCTTCTTCTCTTTTATTATGGTACAATTTTGAGGTGCATTACTGCAAACTTCCGAACTGGGGGGATCAGCTGGCTACACTTGCATGTGTTCTGATTAGCAGAATATGGATGTATGCATGTCTTTGTATACATGTCTTTGTTTACTTACATACATACATATATAACCCTAAAATCATTGGATTGGGCTCTCATGTCTGTTTATGAAAGTGTGAAAAAGTACAAAAGAAGGAGATATTAGAATTTTTTTCAGTTTCTTGTCTTTAGAGAAAACCCCACCTCTGCACTATGTTCAGTACAACTCTGTGCTAAAAAGGCAGACATCACGCTGGGGAAAAATTCATGTGATTTATGTGGGCGTGTGTCAAATCGAATCAAATTTGATGTGTATAGCCCATATTTACAAATCACAATTTGTCTCATAGGGCTCTAACAAGGTGTGACATCCTCTGTCCTTAACCCTCAACAAGAGTAAGGAAAAACTACCAAAAAAACAACCCTTTAAGAGGGTAAAAAGAACGTAGAGTGTCCAGCTCGGCAGGGGAAGTAAACGTTTAAGAAAACAAAAACTTCTTATCTAGTCAATACAACAATGATTTTAAAGCCCAAATAAACAATGATGAAACAAGATTGTTTCTGACCAAGTAGCTGATGAAAACGGAGAAAATTCTGAGTTTACTGGATAATGAGCTGTTCAGGCCTAACATGTTCAAACTCAAATCCCTGTCCAGCTGTTGGAGCTGTAATCACACACATGAGGAAATTAAACCAACAGAGATGACAAACCCATTCATATCAGGCTGATATTCAGCCTCCTGTTGTTTGCCATCCTTCCAGCTGCACTCAGTGAACATGAAAAATCCTTCAAGATCTCCCTCTCATTTAATAGCTGTAGCTAAATTAAACGTAATCGTCTCTCATCTTGGGAAAACCATGAGGCTGAGCTTTAACTGGAAGTAGGTGAGAGGAAGAGGAGCAGAGAGAGAAAGACACCTTGATTCAGAGTTTGTCCTTTTAAGCCTTATGTTGTCTAAACTGAATGAATGTCAAATGAGTGTGACCACTGTCATAGCCTTACTATTGTAGTCAGATTTTTTAATTGAAAACCATATTTTGTAAATTGCAGCACAATTGTAAAAACAGTTACATAATACTTTTTAAATAAATACTGAGATCATATTAATCTCTTGAGGCTAGTGAAGATGTACGCCTCTAATGTAGAGACAAGAAGAGTAGGGAATTAAGAGGGAAGCCAGCCATATCCAACAACACCTTCCGAATCGAGAAGCACAGAGAACAGTAGGTAGGTGTTAGCATTTACACGGCATTCATCTTCTACATTGGTAGTTGAGAATGATAAGCACCAATCAGGATTACTGGAAATGTCTGACTTGTGGTCTTAATGCAGACTCACCCTCTGTAAATCAGAGGGAAAAGAAAACCATTGTATTTTTATTTTGTATCTGTGTTATCCGAACAGAGAATATTAACACAAGAAAAACATGTAATCCATTCTCCTTTCTGCAGTCTTCAGGAATGAAACCAGCAAGGATTATGGCAGTGCCAAGTGTTAATAACATCATAGTTATTTCATTTATCTGATATATATATGATATATTCGCGTGGTGTATAAAATGTCAGATAATAGTCAAGGTTCCCGCAATGAATCAACCTGAGGGTCAACTTGAAACAGAAAACTCATTGAACATATGTCCACATTTGAGTATTTTTGCAGGTATTAAAATAACAAATAAAAATATGTCTTATATATATTTTTCAGAATATTGCTGGTCTTACACAGACGTTCACAGCAGCACTATTAGGCCTGTCGCGATATGCAATAAATCAATTAATTGCGCGATAAATTAAAATGAGCGATAATTTTTTGCCGGCTGCAATAAATTCAGGGATTAAAGTTTTCCGTCGCTATGACGGATCTCCGTCAACTCCGCTCGCATAAGGCTAAAAATGAGATCGATGCAGATCCCATCCGGCAGTCGGCCGCGGCTGCCGGTGGACAGACTCTTGTCCCCGCGCTGCCCGCGCCCCGCGTGCTCCCGTGCAGGTGTGGGAGGATCTCCTCGCGAGCCCTCTCCCAAGCGCTGGCTGGCCCCCGCCGGGCGCATTTCCTCCGTGGTGCGCCGCGACTGCTCCGGGTCGGCTTGGAAAGGCTCGGGGCGGGAGGAACGGAGACCACGGCGAGAAAGGTTTCACAAAAGCGTTCGGGGGGACGAAGGCGGGCGGAAGCCTGCCTGCGACAGCCCCAGCCGCGGAGACACGGGGGTCTCCGAGCAGACTGACACAGGGGTCTCCGCGGAGACACGGGGTCTCAATTGGCTCAGGCACCGAAGTCAGAGTCACGAGTCAGAGTGTGTCTGTTTTGTATTTATTTTTATTTATTTAAGTATAGTGTAAACTTTTGTTAACAGTTCATATATTATTCATAGTTTTAAGTTAAAAAGTTTTTGTATTTATTTATATTTATAATCTACTTTAAACAGTTCATATATTTGGCAATAAAAAAGTCTTTCTTAAATGTCTTCCAGATGTCCAGTTCCAGTGTTCTTTAAAAATAAAAGTTTATTGATCTTCGAAAGGGTGTACTTGCATTATTATGCCATTATCATTATATAAGTTGAAAATGGTGTCAAAACGGCAATATTATCGCTTATCGCAATAATTTCTGGGGCAATTAATCGCACAGAAAAATGTGTTATCGTGACAGGCCTAAGCACTATCTTCTTTCTTTGTGTACTGAAGCAACGCTATGGATTGTTTCCGCTACTCCTTCCTCCTCCAAATTTTAAGGCAGTGTGACTTTTACATTATTGTTTGGCAAAATGCAGCAGCCAAAAAAATATGCAAGCATCAATACAACACATTCATGAGCTCAAGGGCAATTGGAACCACTTCTCAATTACAATCCTTACAATTTATATATATTTAAAAATGAGTAGGTTCAGCTAAATCTGTCCCATTTGCATGAAGATAACGGAGCAGAAAAAAGAGCCACATATGCGACGCTCTGGTGAACATCAGCAAAGCAGCAGGGAAGTCAGCGAATCGTCTTTGGGAGCTGCTACGGGGCAACTTTGTGCAGCCACACTGATAAACGCTGAGCAACGCATGCTACATTTTCAATTAGCTAATTAAAGACTAACCATGGTTGACTGGAGGCAGCACATCAGCAAACAGAAAGTGTTTAACCACTTTTCTTGATTCAGGTCAGCCTGTACCTCACTCCAGCTTCAGCTAACTCTATCCAGTTTTATTTGACTCTCCACCCAGAAAACACTGCTATTTTGATCCTACTCAACAGCTGGAGAGGGCAGTATTCAGTTCAGGTGTGTGACAGATGTGTGAGCTTTTCTCACCACTGAGAGCACACACAGAAGAGAAAAGAGCGGGTGATGCTGACATTTCATCAAACTGTGAAATACAGAAGAACGAGAAGAATAAATCTTCACAACCAGGAAAACCAAAAGAACTGCACACAAACGCAAACATAGAATAGAGCCTCACAATAATTATACAAGTTTTAGTTGATCACTTTCTGTTGAATTAATTGGTTTTATCTCTAACATGTTAAAACATGCCTATAGTAAGTGATACGCTTTCAGGTTCATGTTGATTTTGGCAGCTGTTGGATATCCCTGCAAACAAATGTATATTTGTTAAGTTTCAAACTGAATCAAGTCAGAACAACAGAAAATCATCAAGACCCTTGAAAATAAAACGGAATAGATCCAGTTTAGTGATATTAGACTGAAGATACTGGTGAGTGTCTCTCTTCCGATAAAGTTAAACCACAGCCACTGAGGTGTCTGAGCCTCTCTTTTAAATATTGGTGATGACGGTGTTAAAACTAAGCTGCAGTTGGATGATCACTTGAACGTGTTTTGGAAAATATCAACAGTAAGCGTGGATGAACGGGAACACACAAACATTAGATGCTGAGAGGGTGCAAAGGGGTGTTGCTTAGCAACCAGGAACCTTTTTTTGTCTTTTTGGCACAGTTTCAAAATAAATACGTCACACCAATTTAAGCTCAGAATACTTTTGGTGATTCAGGAACCAGAGAGGCTTAATGTTGCTAATCATTGCTTCACAAGTTTTTTTCCTCGATCAGGAAACTGACTCTGGGACTGATAACCTGTTTACCATCTAGGGCTGCAACTAACGACTATTCTGATAGTCGATTAGTCACCGATTATTGAAACGATTAATCGACTAATCGGATTATGAATGACACAAATTCTCAATTGCTCTTATTTAGCAAGCAGCTTTTAAATTTAGCTTGAGGTTGTTCGAGGCATGTGATGACTGAAAATAAAGGCAATAAATATTGATACTTCATTAAAAAAAAATGTCTTTTAATAAACTTTGTTTCATATAAGGGTACTGTTGACACAAAAGCAAAGACAAATCAAGTTTTTGTCCATTTAAAAGCAAGGACAGGCAAAGTGCTAATAAAACAAATAAATTAAAAATCAAGTATTCATTTTTCCTGTTAACAAAAAGGACAGGGAAAGTAACAGCAATAAAAACATCAACAAACGAAACTACAGTCTTCTTCTGACTAAATAATTGTGATTAAAAAAAGACGTTTGTCAGGCAATAGGATAACATAACGCTTTTAAACTCGTTAATAAAAAGTTTAAACCATATTTTTTTAATGGATGCTAGAATCCTGCGCGCAGGTATAAACGTGTATATATAACATCTGACGGAGGCGAGTCACGCGTGCCTCCCCCTCACATGCGTGTGTCCTGCTGCCCTCGAGAGCAGGTCCTCTGTACAGATACTGCAGGTAGGTTTTTTTGGGCTGTTACGGGTGAAGTTCTCCGGAACTTTTTACTTTCTGGTGCGCGATGCTGCTGCAGCGGACGCCGCCATTGGACCGTGTTTTGACGCTATTGCACATGCGCGACTTTCAGAGATAGGAAGGAAGCGAGATGGCTCACTCCTCAGCTGCTTTCATCAGCACCTCCGGTAAAACGACGTTTAGTTCAACTGCACGGCACGAAAAACACGTGTTATGGCGTAACCAACGAATCATCGACGAGTAAATTCGTCGGCGACTATTCCTGTCATCGATTTTTGTCGACAACGTCGACTAATCGTTGCACCCCTATTACCATCTCAGGGTCTCCCCCAGAAAACTTGCTAAGCCTGGTGGTAGGGCTGCTAGAAGGCACCCGCGGGGGGGGGGGGGGGGGTTGAGTCGGATTTTGAGCTGGACACCATTGTTTCTTATACTCTAAACATGTTGCACTTTGTTTAATATGCACACCTAACTTTTTTATTTTGATAAGGGGTTAAATAGATACTTTGATATCTTTTTGAGTTGCACTGCTGACTTAACTTATAAGCCCTCTTTTTTTTTTATCACGTTGGAGTTGCTAGTTTAAACCTACAGTTTTGCACTTTGATATTTGAGCCTTTGTTTACATTTTGTTTTGTGCTGCATTATATGGTGACATACAGTTTGTTGTTATCAAAATAAAATTAACTGAATTGAAATGGTCAATTTGATTTTTTTGGAGGAAAATTAATCGTTTAGATTAATCGACTAATCGATAAAATAGTCGTCAGATTAATCGATAGAAAAATAGTCGTTAGTGGCAGCCCTACTTAATATTAAAAAAATTCAAGTTTGCTGTGAACATAGCAGTCAGGCCTCTTATTTCAGAAACAATGAACCGTAACAGTTTGGTTACCAATAAAAGATAAGCGTACTACTTCTTTGCTTTCAGCCAGCTACTCAAACAGACAAGCAACAAAATAACAAACAAACAAAATACACAGGCAAGTGTCGGCCTACTTTGAAATAAATTAAACACAGAACTTTGTAGGGCTATTTGAGTCCTCCTCATATTTGTGGAAAATGTATGAAATAAGAAGTACCCTATTTTTAAATAAATAAAACCAAATAGCTGCAGCCTAATCGTGTAACGGACTAGGTTTATGTTTATGTTCGGTTTTGACTTATGTTCAGTAAAACACTGTGTTGAAGGAGCGTTCTGATGTCTGAGGGTCAGTGAAGGCGACGTATGTTCAGTAAAACACTGTGTTGAAGGAGCGTTCTGTTGGCCGAGGGTCAGTGAAGGCGTCTGGGTGGGACATGTGACTGTTTGGACCAATAGGATGGTTGCTTGGGGATCGGGGCTCAATAAGGAAATGAAGTGTTGTTGATGTGCGCGAGTGACGGATTATTTATTTTTTTTAAATAAAAAAAACATGCGACGCTTAGCCTGGCGGGGGGGGGGGGGGAGTAAAGCCTGGCGGCCCGCCAGGCCTATACAGCACTGGGGGAAACCCTGCATCTACTACCTAGACTGTGTGGCCCACCAGTTTTATATCCAAAAACATTTTTACAATTCTTATAATAAGATTGGATCTCTAACGTGATGTTTTGCACTGCGGTTTCAACTTTGGTTCGGGAACGGCACTTCCCTGTTTCAGCCTGACAACGCCTCAGAGTACAAAGCCAGGTTAGATGTGAAGAGGTTAACTGGCCCGCACAGAGCCCTGACCTCCTCAACAACCCATTTAACAGCCTTGAGTTGATCCAGAACTCCAACTGTGAGTCAGACCCTATCAGCCAGCATCAGTGTTGGACTTCACTGATGCTCTTGTGCCTGAATGAGATCTAATCCCTGCAGCAGGTTAAACATCTGCTGGAAGCACTGAGCCAAGAGGAGTGGAGCAGCACAAAAATGTTCATAGTGTTAGACTAACCTGTTCAAGGATTGCATTTGGATCCCATGCTAGGGTGTCCACATACTCTTTGCTTCAGTTATTGTTCACAGTTTTACAGAAGTGGCGATTCAAACTGTTACGTTTTTTTGGCGGAGTTAGATGCAGTTTATGATGCAGTTGATCTGTCTTGACGTTTCTCTGGGATGTAAAAATACAACTCCTGGCTATCAGAGAAAAAGTCAGGATCAAAGCTCCAAGTGAGATTTAGGCAAGGCACTGACACTGCCCAGTTTTGGGAGTTCCACTCCCCGTGTTGCTCAACACGCTGAACAACCCACAACAACTCTGTTTTAAAAAAGGCAATATGCTGCAACTTGAGCTAATCGATAATTACTTAAATTGTAAACAAAATGGTTTGAACAGAGAGAGCAAAGCAAAAGCAGACGTACAGAGGCTTCACGTTACCGACCAGCCACAAGGAAGCAAGTCTTCAATCTCCAGAGCCTCCTCCCTCTGGACTCTGAGGCTTTGCACCACGTACACAAAACCACAGCCACCAGCAGAACTGACACTGGGCAGGCCGGAGACACACAAAAATGCTACAATTCTAAAAGCAGCTCTTAATCTCACCCTGGAACCAGAGAACAGCAGCAGCAGAGAGCCAGCTGGGTGACTCGGGGCATTCACACTTCTGATCCAAAACAACACCCACTCAAGGTTTTGTCTGGTGACTACACCTGCTAGATTTTCTTTTTGGGCCCAAATGAAAATAAAAGCTCTGAACAACCTATTTATATTTTGACTCATGTAATATCAAATTGTGTGAGGTTAGAAAATCCTTTTGAAGGTGCAGGTGTTTACCTGAAGGACTGATTCTTTTTGTAGTCTTTTAAGTATTTATTATATTGAGGACGTTTCTTTTAAAATTGTTTAGGCTCTTTTGTTCTTTTAAATCAATAACTAATTTACATATTATAATATGTTTATTGTATACTTTTCTTTGCTTAAGTATAGAAATACAATGTTATTTTCAGTTAATAGGCTTTGTAGATTATAGACAAGGCTTAGAAAAATAATTCTGGGCTACGTCAGATGACATTCAAAGAGAACTATTGAATGAAGATTCAAAATTGAATAAGAAATATTATTATGCCCTGTTGTTTATTTCTTTCCTTATCATTTGGACAACATTTTGTGTTCTTATACACAGCATAGATGCAGGCATTGCGAAGTTTGACCAAACAAAGGTAGGTCACTTCTACTTTAAATATTATAATCTGAATAAATTAACAATTTAAGTGACAATTTTGTGTTGCTCGACAGACATGAGAGAAAAGCAGTGAATAGTCATGTTTGAATGTGAGCCAGGTTAAATGCTTGAAGTGATCAAGAGTCATTTTGTATTTTTTATTGACCCACATCGTCTTTCTTTAAAAAAAAAATATATAGTTTTCTTAGCAGCTACTGTTCTGTAGTTGTACGTATTTCATGAAAACTGTTCCCAGCAGAGATGACGCCGTCTTGTGATTCTGACTAAGCAGATAATGGGCACAGACCGAGGCTTGTCTTAGCTGCTGTAAGCTCCTGCTGCAGTGTATAGAGAGTTCTGGGTCTGCTGCAGTTCTGCTGTGGACAAGAAGCTAATGAGCTTAAAGAAGTGAGTGAGCGGTCAGCTGCCACCCGGCCAACAGCCACAGTACAATGTTGATCCCTCAGGATGTGCTTGAATGGGCCTAAAGGTCACAACAACAACCTAGTGTCCTGAAATCAAATGTTTCAAAAAATACAGCATGCCTGAGTTCCTTGAGCAGCAACAATAACCTGAACAGCAGTGGAGTCTCTTTACTGTAAAAACTCAATGATATCTCTCTGGAAACCAATGTTAAATGCAAGTTAACTAACTCATGAAAACACTGAGTGAAGTTGAATGGAGGACAGAGCCAAGCCAGTGTGGGTCATCTCCTCCATCCTCCCTCTGCCGGACTCATCAGTAGGTAGCGCTGCGACACCGGGGGCGGCGGCTCTCTCAGCCTGAGGTTACAAGTTTACAAAAATGTGACAAGATATATGGCAGATGAAGCTGCCAGTAAACATAAGGATAGCTTTCCTGGGTGCTTGTTCACAAGGGTTCACTATTAGCTTAACAATTACACTGAGGTTGTGTAAAATATAGCAAAGTGGATGGGAGCAGTTGAATATGTGGCTTTCCTGAGTGTTTGGAGCTTGTTAAACAGGTGGCGTAGCAACAAAAAACTCTTATCGGCTGTTTACTGGTGAGGCTGCTGGTGAATGTTGCCTCTGGTATCTAGAGATGATTGCTGATGAAAATGACTCTGCCAATGAGGTGGTACTTGGTTCTGCAGCCGAGTCACAACTATGTTAATCTAGGTGTAGGTGACTTTGTGCAGTATTTCCATTTGCTACAGTTGCTTTATAAATATGTGATTTCCTTTTTATGCCAAAAAAACAACAGCCTTGGTACTGCTTTCGACGGTGGGAGGGGGTGAGTGTAGATCTTCCTTTTTCTGGCCATTTATTGCCTTAACATGTCAGGGCAACATTTACTACCCCTGACCCATAATGACGAGTAAACGAGAGATGGTGGTGCAGCCCCGGGCCGAAGGGGGAGGACACTGACCACCTTTCCCCGGGGAGAAGAGAGAGCCTCTGCAGATAAATGGGTTCAAACTGCTGTTTGCCTCACAGTAACGTTAGCTACCTACCAACTTAGACCTGGTCAATCCCGCCTGTCATCAATAACTAGCTATGGTCAGCAACCAGTCATTAGGGGTTAGTGCTGCGTAACACTGTGGTCTTAACGCAGGAGACACCCTCTGATTACCGTTACTACACATAGACAAACATCACCCAGCGAGAGGCTGAGGTGGCTCTCTGGACTAGCATGGCTAACAGAGGGAAGGTACCAAATATAAGCTCCCTTGTGCTTAACTAACCACGTAACCAGGTTAACAGTTTACCTGTCTATCTAAAACGTCTGGTGTTGGATTGTTCCCCTGGTGTGTCGCGCCTGTAGGCTCACAACGAATGCGGACGATTGAACATTTAACCCATGGCAAGTTCTAGTCCAGATGCACGTCGCCTTGCAACCATAGAAAGTGCCCTGGTAATGTACCAGTTTGTTATGATCTTACTCACAGCGACATGACGGACCACAAGCTGAGCAGAACTTACAGTCCCTGGTCAACAGCTGCCCGTTCTGCTCATGTCGGCTGACAACAGTACCCCAGAGCAGCTGGACCTCAGTGGGACCCACTGCTCCCACTCCTCATCAGTACCACGCCGCTCAGATTCCATGTGTTGAGGTGAGACGAGAAATGTGAGGCGACGTGATTCAAAAGCTCAGAAGTCTGTGGGAAGGCAGGCGCAATGAGCGGAGTGGCATCATGACGAATTAAAGAGTGGATCCTGGCAACGTTTAATTCTGTGCGCAGCCTTGCAGTGTGGCCTGTGCCATGTTGAGGTTGATATCATAAGTCATAAATGGAAGACTTTTTGACCGACATTTGGCGTGACGTTCTCTCAATACCAGGGCTAGCGACTGGCTAACACTTGCAGCTAACATTAGCAGGTTCGTTCGTCAGTCACACCCCGCTTCTTCCCCAGCAGCCACAGGTCCCAGTCCCACCAGCCTACCTCTTTCTTGTCCTGGAGACACTCCAGCACCGCCAGGTTGTTGTTCCAAGAATGTTTAGGGCAAAGCCGGGTCAGGTCTTCCTTGCACACCGCCTCATCTGATAACTTCCAGCCGGTAGAGCGCCTCCGAGGCAGCGAGGCCCCAGCAACCAGGCTCCTCTCAGCGGCTACCGGGACGACCGCAGCCGGCCCCGGACCACCGGCGGGATTCTGCATGTTATCAGCATTACCAGTAAGTCTAGAGACAACACTGTTGTCTCCTCGGATATGATGCACGGCCGACAAGATGCACATCAGAAGCAGGAGCAGAGGAACACGTATACAGTCCGCCATCTTCACAGAGCCAGTCAACCTGCTGCTGCCTTCAGGGGCTGTCGGAATTCTGGCAACTACGAATAAAGATGCACTCAGATTTTTTTCTTTCCTTCCGGGATGACCATGGAGAGCTCATGAATAATTCACGAGTGAATTGAATGTGGGGTCGTGCTCTGTGTCATCCAATCAGATAACCACCATCAATACGTGTTCTGCAAATGAATCTGAAACTAGACTACTATAACTACAGCCAGGGCCGGGTCTAGACAGGCATGTATGAGGGGGCAGCCACAAATCTTGAGGGGGCATTGTGCTTTATTATATTATTATTATTATAAATTGGGATTTAGTTTGAGGGGGCACAACATTTATTTGAGGGGGCCAGGCCCCCTCTTGCCCCTGCCTAGACCCGGCCCTGACTACAGCTCATTTTCATGTGTGATAATGTGGGGACCAGCAACAACAGTGTTGGGGTCAGGCATCAAGATGAGGCAGTTTAGAAAAGATTTGAACTAAAACAGAGGAATCATTTGTTTTACATTTTTGCAGGTTGAGAATAAAATTAGAATTTCGAGATCAAAGTCGAACTTTTATGAATATAATCATACGACTGCCTCTAAAATGCTAAGTATAGATCAGAGGGTGAACTGTACTTAGAACTGGTTTCAACAAGGACATTATTTCTCTTTTAGTTCATGAACACAGTTTGGTTGATGGTTTATAATATAAACTTCAACTATAATCTTCTTGGTGTAGTTCATTTTACGTAATGATAGTGTTCGTGTCCGGAGGGTTCGTGGAGTGGCTGTTTTACAGCTGCTGATCACTGGTCACAGTTGTTGAGGAATTTTTGACGATCCTCTCACATTACTGTATATGTTATGTATATAGTGTATATTTTATCTGTACACCATTAGGAAAAGAGTGCCTTTCTAGTTTCTAAAACACTTCCTTTTCTCTCTAAGCAGTACCCAAAGTCAGATTATAGATAAAAGGACCAACAACATTACAAAGTAGTTTCTATGCTTAGGGACCCTCAAATCTATTTCAGACGTGCCAGACAGAGAGGCACCAACTTCAATTCTTTTTTCAATTAAACCAGTGGAAAGATGTAAGGGCACAATGTGATTTAGGAATGCATACTTTAGGCTTAACTATCCAATAGCATAGGGAGTTACAGCAATTCTATCCATTAATAGGTGTGCTGTTAAAATGGGTGACACAAGTAGAGGAAGATATATGGGGAAGGTTAGAGACATCTTCAGTCCCCTCCTTTCAAGTGAACTAAAGTTATTGGACAATTGAGTCAAAAGCTGTTTCATGAGCCGGTGTGGGCTACTCCGTCTGTATTTCATCATCAATGAGCTTGGCAACACAAAAAGGCCTGGATGTCCACGGAAGACATCAGCAGTTGATGAACACAGGATCCTTTCCATGGTAAAAAAGAACCCCTCAACAACATCTAGTGAAGTGAAGAAGACTCTCCAGGAAGTAGGAGTATCTTTATCCAAGTCTACCATAAAGAGAGGACATCACAAGAGCAAATACAGAGGGTTCATCACAAGGGGCAAACCATTTACAAGCCTAAAAAATAGTAAGGTCAGATTAGAGTTTGCCAAAACACATATAAAAAAGCCAGCCCAGTTCTGGAACAGCATTATTTGGACAAATGAAACTGAGATCAACCTGTACGAGAATGATGGGAAAAGAAAAGTATGGAGAAGGCTAGGAATGGCTCAATGTCTCCATAGTTCCCTCCTTTCAAGGACAATGTATGAAAGTTTTTGCAATTCCGAAACCCTTCCTCCACTTTTGATGTGTATACCATCAAATTAAAGCTGAAAGTCTGCACTTCAATAACATCTCGGTTATTTCATTTCAAATCCATTGTGGATACAGGGCCAAAATCATGAAAATTGTGTCGCTGTCCAAATATTTCCAGACTTTACTTTTAAGCAATGAGCCAGACTTTTATTTTGCGTATTATATACTCCTATGATATACTTTTAAAACAGTAACACAAGGAGCATGTCTGCTGTGGAGCTGCTACATGAGGTTTCTGGTATGATTACTGTATTTCCTTGAATTATAATAATTTTCCTTACCCACAGCCACAAGTACTCTGAACTGTCTGGCTTTTTTTTATGTTGATATTAGGTTTAACATGCTGGACTGAATACAAATTCCACCAACTTGGTTGTGTCATCATTTAGTTAATGGTTCTGATTCTGATTTGAATGGATTCAGTCAACAGAAACCCTAGTGCTTTTATTTTGGACAGGAAGTATTCTAAATATTTTAGTTTGTGACATATTTGACACTGAAAATGTGGTGACAGATACTTTTCACTGTCTAGCTTGCTGTAAAAACAGTTTGCAAGTAGGCAAGATCCCAACAGCTCGCACAGGAGCTGCATGTCCAACACAGGCAGTGTGTCTGATCTGACCTGATGACATGGGGGCTGAAATGAAACGTACTGGACATGCACCGCTCAGGCATCCACTGTGGCCCAGAATCATCAGATCTCTGTGTAATAGAGCCAGATCAATGGTGGAAGTGTGAAGGTATTCTTCAGATTAATGATCAGTCCACTTCAGCTGTGATTAAAAATAACATGTCATTTTTATTAACTTTGAAGTTGTACTCAAACAGTTGGTAGAAAATATACATATATACAACATTCTTAAGAAATGAAAACCAAAAAGAGTAAAAATGGGTCCTTTGGCAGTGTTCATAGTTGTGGTTAAGTAAGGAGTGAGACAAGAAGACGGGAAGGGGTGATGATGGAGCAGTTTTCTGTTTGTGACAATTAAAATTAAAAAAAAAATGAAATGTGCTTTTAAAAGGAGACATGGGACAAAATTACATCAGCTTTCATGAACAGTTGAAAATCTGGGGCTGTTCTCAATGCCGCTTCACTTTGATGCAGCTGGGCTCGTTTTTGAAATCCAAGTTTCTCAAAGTTGTTTTAACTGATTTTACCACTCACTCTAACAAAGCACAGCCGAACCTGAGCGCCAAATGACTGACGACCATGTTTTAGACCAGTGTTAGATGAAATGTGCTCAGAGCGAGTGTTGACATAGCTGCAGCCAGATCACTATCTAACTTCATGTTTGTGGTGGATTCAAGGATCCTCTGACATCTGAACATTCAGTTGAGAAGCTACAGGAAGGCACTGCAGTGATGAGCTGACTGTGATAACGGGCAAACATAGGTGTTGAAAACAAGGACACAAGTTCCTGATCTGCACCCTGCGCTCAAACCTCAACATATTTAACAGTTTGAATTTTCTGCAGCAGCTTTCAAGCCTACACCACAAACAAAATGACACCTCTGGCTGCCTGAAATGAGAAAGAAATCTCAAAGGGAACAACAGAGTCAAGGTAAATTATCCATAGCAATGTGCAAGACACACTTTAGCAGCAAACTAACAGTAATGGTCCTATAATATCTCCATTAGAGGACCACACCCATGGTTTAGTACAATTTAGCCCATCATTTACAACTGAATCATACTCACATCAGAACTAAACTAACTTTTCGAGCTATGCTTCTGTTTTGTCCTGCCACGTTTTCTACCTTTCCAGACTTCTATTTGTGTAACCCATCTCAATGACAATACAGCTGCGAATATGGACCAACCAACCAGCCTGAAAATGAATACTTAAAGTTGATAACAAAAGAGACGTCCAAATGTATGTGGCGAATGGAACACTCTAGACACTAACTTCAGCAATCTCTGATGGACAAACACTGGGACCGTCATTTCTTGTCCACGACAAATTAAGGATGGTGGTTAGAAATCAGCTGATATGTCAATTTACTAAGTGAAAGAGGAAACAATGCAGAATTTTCTGCTGATTCCAGTAACGAATTCACAGAAATGGTAAGAGGCAAATTAGCTAATAGTAGAAGCAGAAGTTGCAACCATAGACTTGATGTTGACTGTGATGGCTTACACAATTCTTAAAATAAGCAGAGCAGAAGTTGTCGACGTGTAAGAAAAAACAACATAAAACAGTACAGCCGAAGATGGAGAGACAAAGTCAAAAACACATGGTTTGTAGTTGTAGTTGGTGCTTAAGCTACAGGGCTCATACCAAAGTATCACAATGATCAAACCAAAACACCAACACACACCTGAGAGACACCAAGATAAAATCACCATCCTCACCTTTATCAGCTCCAGCTTTGAAACTGGGAAACTGCAGGACCTCAGGACAGCGACACATCGACACACACACGCAGAATATTAATAACTTGACCTCAGGCTTGTATAAAAATAACAAACATATTCCTTTGTGTGGGATCACAGTTCAGCAGAACCTCAGTGTGTCTATGCACACCTGACAGAGTCGTTCTGTCTCGGGTCAAAGGTCAATACTTGCAGAAACCGGTTTGTTTGGTTTTGTGTGTAAACAAGCAGACAAAGGTTTAGCAGCATTCGATTTCCAGCACAGTCAGATTCTGTCCTTGTGCTGTGGGACTGTCTCTGGTCTTTGTTTCCTGGTTCACTCCCACCTGTAGAGCTTCAGCATCTTTTCCGTCAGCGAGGCCAGGAAGTGTTCCCCATTCATCGCAAATGGACTGATGTCCAACACGGGCAGGTCGGCTGGAAGCTTTTGGAGCAGAGAGCCGCTGCTGGCGTCCCACACCTGAGGAGGAGGATGTCGAGATTGTTGTTGGGGAAAAGACAAATGAAATTAAGAACAGTAGTCAGCAGCTTCAGTCTACGTATGATTGTATGAATAAATACGTAGACAAGACAACTTTATGTAAAATGAAAATACACAAACAGCTAAAAAGTTCATACAAAAGGAATATTAATCCAAAATCATCATAAGTTAGCATAAACTAAATGCTCACACACACACAGGACTAACCATGGTAGAGTTTGAGGCCTCGTCACCGGCACAGACCAGTGTTCCTACTCCATCTGGACTCTTGAAGACGGTGTTCTTGGTGAGCAGTTTACAGGACGAGCCGGCGCTGAACGTCTGCACAGGAGAGCAGGAACAGTTGGGCAGCTGACTGGAGTCCTGCTGAGGCGTTCGGTTCAGAGCCATCAGGACACAGCGCAGAGATGGATTGGAACGTCCTGCAGGAGAAACATGGAAACTTACAGGAAACTCGAATCAACATGTCTGTTCCTCCATCACCAAGCCTATACAAGAGCTACGTATTCTCCACATAGGCTTGAGTGGAGAATACGTAATTTACCCTCCACACCTGACATTGAACGGACCAAACAGCGGAGAAATTCTTGAGGATGGATGACAATAAATTAATAATTGAAGTGGAGAAGTACAGTGAGTTGTATGATCCTCAGCACATATGAGACAAAAAAGACACACGTTGGGACGCTGTTGCAGTTAATGTTGGAGCAACAAGTAAGTTTATGCTTGAAAAAAATGATTAAATGGCGTTTTAACTGTAGGCAGATAACAGCAAAAGTAAAAGCAAAGAACTTTGAGGGAGAGCCTACTGTACATAGTTATTTAAGTAAAAGTTACAACTATAGCTCCATGTTACCTTTTAGTTTATTAATAAATCTCTTAATTGATTTTGAAACAATGCAGCGTAACCTTCATTTGTTCTTATTAATTACATTACATGTTATTTAGCTGACGCTTTTGTCCAAAGCAACTTACATTTTTAGTACACTCAATATTTATGAGGGGCCATTTAGGGGTTCAGTATCTTGCAGAGGTGTGGACTCGAGTCACATGACTTGGACTCGAGTCATGAATTTGATGACTTTAGACTCGACTTGACAAAATGTAAAGAGACTTGCAACTCGACTTGGACTTGGACATCAATGACTCGTGACTTCACTTGGACTTGAGCCTTTTGACTTGATAAGACTTGCTCCTTTCCCCAAAATCCAAAGATTAAAAAGTATGTTATTAAGGAACGCTCTGTATCTTTCATTGTGTATGTGTGCGTCAGGGGTGTAAAGTAACGAAAGGCAAGGCAATTCTCACTGCAGTGGTAGATGCTGCAGAGAGTGGATGTATTCCCTAACGTGCACGTTCAACATATGAAAACTGATCGTAAAGTTCACTGTTCGCGAAAAATATGCGCGACAGGCACAACACTGCACAGGGATCCACTGCGGAGGGGCTGCAGAGCCGCGGGTTGCAGACCCCTGGCTACGGCGAAAGAGCGATTTGTTTACTGCTCCGCCGCTAAAGAGATGCGGACGTCAAAACATTAGTTCGGGTATAATATTAGATCCGCCTCGCATTTTCTCCTCCCGGTCACGCGCCTGTTATGCCTTCGCGCTGCACCGGTGGGGCGCACCATACAGAGAATCACTGCGCTACACAGGGGCGGCCCTAGCATATTTGGCGCTCTATGCAAGAGCCCCCCCCCCCCAAAAAAAAAAACGACATGGTGCAAGCATTCGTTTCAGACAGCGTCTCTCCTCAGGAGAAGGAAACATTACGTAACGTTTCAGCTTGACCTCAGATAATATGAACGTGTTTACCGTTCAAATTCATTATTTGTCATTAAGTTGCGTTTAGTTTAACGTTCTCATAAAAATGAACGTATTATTTTGAACTCGTTCATGGACAACACTGCCTGAAACTCAATAGCCAACTGGCCTACCTGCCTCAGCCGCCTGCGGGTGACTCTTCAGCTGTGCTGGATTGCTGTTTGCAAAGTGAACCCGGATGAGGTCTACTCACCTTGAAAATCAGCTGCTGCTCAAACTCAACAAGATGTTTGTAGACTAGTGCTCTAAAGGTGGACCAAGACTAGTGCTCTAAAGGTGGACCAAAGTTTAACCAAAAGTTTAAATATACAGTGGGACAGCATTTTAACTGTCATGTGGTACATGTCTTGACATGGCCTCTCAAAAGTTCTTAAATGTTGTGTTGACATGTTGAATGTTTGACATGTTTAATGTCATTGCACTTAAATTTGTAAAGATCTCCTTTAATTAAAAATAACTGTTTTTGGATTAGATTTATGAGCAGTTGTCCTTTTTTGCACTGTATAGGAGCGGCCCCCGCAAGTGCAATTTCAATTGCACTTGTTTTAATAAATAAATAAATAAGTACAGATTTTAAAAGCATACATGATCTGTGTAAATATATTATTACTCTGTGATCAAAAGGACTTGAAAGGACTCGAAACTCAACTGCAGGACTTGGACTTGACTTGAGACTTGTCAGTCTTGACTTTGGACTTGACTCGGGACTTGCCTGTCTTGACTTGGGACTTAACTCGGGACTTGAGGGCAAAGACTTGAGACTTACTTGGGACTTGCAAAAAAATGACTTGGTCCCACCTCTGGTATCTTGCCAAGGACACTTCGCCACACTGCCCCTATTCCAGTACATTTTTGTACGGGGGGGGGGATCTTGTTGAGCTGGTCATTTCAAGAGTAGCTCACAAGCCTATAAAGTGTGGGCACCCCTGTTCTAGACTGCTTGTCCGATAAAACAAGGCATGAAGACACCATCTCAGGCTCAGAGAGATAGTGATGGTACTTTTACCCACAACTCTTTGTATTTTGTAAGTGAAATTAAAAGAATTAGCTGACATAATGGAAGAAGTAACCAGATGCGACCCTAATGTGGACTACATGTTAGTCTGGTACTCCGCGAGGGTCAGAGTATACAGGGTATAGATGATCTCTGGCACTCACCTGGCCTGTACGTGACCAGACAGTGACGGCTTTCTGTTTCCACCTGGATGTCGGTGCAGCCAGCTGTCTCCAGCGGCAGGACATGGGGTCTGTACGTGACCTCGCTGACCTGCTCCCAGAAACATCCGCCCTCCATAGACCCTGCGATCAACCCGCCGCAGGGGAACGAGCTGGATGCTGCCCGCGGGACATAGCACAGGGATGCCACTGGACACCTGAAAAAAAAGAAAAAGTGAGAATACATTTGAGCTTGTAAAGAAGGTGCAGAGTGACAGCTTCATCTGTTTTGTGATGACAGCCCGCTGCTGCTTCAGGAGTGGGGTATTCATACATTTAAGGCCTGGTATCCTTCCGCATGTCCTCCCTGGCCACTCGCCTATGCTCACTGATCAAGTTAATAGGACATGAACAGTACATGGTGTTTACTTCATGTTTGTTTTATTCACTTCAAAATGTATGGAGGTCTGTATTTTTAATAGTTTGAAAATAAGTGTTTTGTTCACACGCAGTTCAACTGCTACACACAACACGAGACGAGAAGCGCATAGCCAGGACATGAGGGTTAAAGTGACTGGAACGATCTGGATTCACGATCCAACACCAGCGATTAATAACAAAATAAATGTGATTGTCAGTTTGTGTGTGAAGAGCGACTGAGCTAAACAAAAATACACACACAGGATGAATACAGGAGAGAATTTCACCCTGCACAACAGTTTTTTTAACTTCATTTTTGCTTAAGAAGTGACGCCCTGTTTTATCCAGGAACATAAATATAAATGGACATGGTCATTATAAAGATCTGTGAGAAAAGAGCAGAGGAGCAGAGTTGACAGGTGAGGAGTATTGCTCCTCAATGCAGGGGAGCTGCCAAGGGAGGTGGGCATGTGAAGCCACCCTGACACAGTAATGGCTATAATCAGAGATTTTTCATGACTTAGGTGCAGAAAATCCTTAATGCGTCAATGTTGAGGGCATCAAAATAACTTAATCACTTATTATTTGGGGTGGTCAGATCTCAAATCGCCCGTTGGGTTGGCCTGCACCCGCTGCTAAAAACTAATCCTAGAGAAGTCACTGGTGTGTGTTGCTTACCTGGAGCGAAGCGGCTGCAGCTCCTGGACGTGTGTGGTGGTGTCTCTGGTGTCGTAGACGAGCACCGAGCCGTTGCTCAGACCAGCATAGATGTAGTTACTGTTATCCAAACACCAGCAGCAGCTCCACACTGGTTTGCCTGCATTATAGGTCTGAACCACTGTGTTGGTTAACAGACTGAAGCACACACACGCACACGGTCAGTCAGTCCACATGTTAACACTATCAGTGTTAACATCACTATCACTGATTCGCATCATGTCTGTGTGGCTTATCACAGAGAGGTGTGATATATAAACTTGTGTGTCTGTTTACCTGGTCAGTTTGATGGTGTTGTCCAGGGCAGCAGACAGCAGCAGACTGTCATTCTGTCTATTGAAGGACAAACCTCTGATCTGTTTACTGTGGATGGGGACGTACTGACTCGCCTTCATGTTCACCACACTAACCTTCTTTACACCACAACCTGAGAGGAGAAGACAGAACAGTCATGACTTAGAGAAGAGGAGGGAAACCTTTCTGCAGAAGAAGTTTTATTTATTTTCCTAAAAGTTGTACTAATCAGAAAATGTTCCTTCTCCAAAGAGGAAGAATGTGCTCAGAGAGGCTACGTCCACAGTAAGACATTCTCATTCTGGAGAAGGGACAGTTTCGGACTTGACAGAGGAGTTTCATGATCTGAATGAAGGTATAGCCCCAGAGTCCCAAATAAAGTTCCTGCATTCAAAAGCTCCAATAAATTTGTATTTGGGATGCTGGTGCTACAGGGAAGTGTATTATACATCAACGGTAAATGTGGTAAAGGTAATCCCATGAATCCCAATAAATGTCTTATCTGGCCAGTAGTTGTAATGACATGTTAACCTGGAGTAAGGTGTAGAAAACAGAGATGGGCAGATATTTTCAGGGCCCTGCAGCTTCTACTGGTCCAATAGTAAAAGACTCACCGGGCACCAATGTGGCTTGTGGGGACGGCTGCGAGGCAAGCAGGCAACTCAGAGGTTCACAGTATGACAAGACCCTACAGCCTCCAGCCAGAGACACTAAAATTGCCTTGGAGAAGCCGTATTGGGCCTTCCTGGAGCCCTCTGGCCTCTGAGATAGGCCGAGGTATACGGCTGACCCCGAGGAGGAAGAGGGAACCGAGCTTCTACCAGCCTGAGCCATTAGAGACCTCAGCTCCTACACAGACAAGAAGAAAAGAGGAACAGTTTAACCAGGAGGACGTCAGGAGATCCATCTCTTATTAAGGTGCCAAACACCAGCTGAGTACAAGCAGAGTACTATGAAATCCATGTGTCCGGCTCAGTATATCATTACCTCAATGCCTTTTTAAACTGAACACCTGCTGTCAGAACTGAAACAGAGTCAAAAGCTGTCCCAGTTTAGAACATAGGATGATATAGGGAAGATTGAGAATATCTGTTGTATATTCTACCGCACTAATCAAGATGTCAACCACCAGTTAGTAATGTTAGTGTCCACCAGTGTATGTTAGGGACATATTACTTCCTACGAAGTGGACAATGTGCAGGGTGTTGGACCAGAGTACCATGACTTGCTCCAGCTGACCACTCATGACCAACCCTAATAGTCTTAATTTTAAACAATTTGTTTTTCGTTTACCTACATGTTAATATGTAAACATATATACTGATACAAATGATTTAAATATGATCAAAGTATCAAGAAATTTGAAAAGAAACCGTAGTCATTGGTACCTGCAGCTCTTGCTCCACTTGTCCATATTTGCTGGTGACGACCTGTAGTTTGAGTTTGTACTGAGCTGACTCCAGTTCAGCCTTCCTTCTGAGGGCTTGCTCCTGCTCCAGAGACCTACACACAATAACAAAAAAAATGTTGTAGTGATTTCAGCCGACAGGTTTATATCACAACCTGTCCTGTGACACAGGTTGAAAGGCCGTGCACTTAACACCTAAGCCATAGAACCCAATTTATACTGCGTATAAAAATAATTATTAATTTCCTTAACATTTATATATGCAACCTAAGTTTGCAAAATAATCCTTGATCAGGATCTGTCCCAAAATTGAATGGGTTCTTCCTTGTGCCATGCCCCACTCATAGTTTCTCCATAATTGGTAAGTAGGTGTAACTTACAGATTTTTTTTTTAATCAAAAATGGATTATTTAATGCATGGCAAAATGTATCAAACTGTATTACATATTTCTTAATTACCTGAAAAACAGATTATCAAACAACTATAATTACCATGCCTATGTACACATTACCATGCCTATGTCAAAATGTGAAGAAATTCCCTAAGGCAGACTTGAGATATCATGTCCAAGAGGCTAAAAACATGCTGTGAGAGGTCTAACCTTGAGTCTAACTATACGTTTTTAGCAAATTTGAAGAAATACCATCAAGGCATTCTTGAGATATTGGGATCGCAAGAACGGTACAGACAGATGGAAAGGCAGATGGACAGATGGACAACCCTAAAACGTAATCCCTCCGGCCACACTGGGACATTTGTAACAGACGGGGGCAGTGACAGGTTGATGAAAAAAATATCTTGAAAGTGGTAAGATACTAACTGTTGCGGATACAAAGGAAACATCAACATAAACAGTAGGGTGGTGTTATGCCATTTGTTTCTGGATATATACGTGGGACAGGATCACAGCACAACAAGATTGTTATGACCATGTGATATTTCAGTTTTTCTTTTTTAATAAATTTGCAAAAATTTCTACATTTCTGTTTTTTTCTGTCAAGATGGGGTGCTGAGTGTACATTGATGAGAAATAAAATGAACTTTTTTGATTTTAGCAAATGGCTGCAATGAAACAGAGTGAAAAATTTAAAGGGGTCTGAATACTTTACATACCCACTGTATGTTTATAAATGGTAGTGGCATGGCCACCCTGTACTTTGCACATGTTTAAATTAAAAACATAAATATATGAACCCGTGTAATATTTTAATAGCTTAGTATTGAATGCACAATAACATTAGCTTAACATTAACATTAACAATAGCTATGTTTATATATGGCACTAGGCCCAGTTTAATATAAAACACAATTTTATACAATATATATAGTAGGGGGTCCCTGCTCCATCTCTCCACCTGTTTGGGGGTCCTTGGCCTGAAAAACGTTGAAGACCCCTGATGTGAAGTGTATAAATCCACTAACTAGAACCCACATGCAAACCCTATGCCACCCACTGATTAGGATTACTATTCTACTGATACTTTAGAACAGAGTGCTGTCTCCAAAAACATGAAACAGGCATGTTAGCAGTACTCTGACTGTTCTTTTACCAGTGAGGCCTTTATTACACTTTTTTCTTCACACTAGTTGGACCTCTGTAAACTTGGTGTTGTGGCAGAGAAAGCATCACTCACTTTTTTAAGCTCTCCTCCTCAGAGTTGTCCAGCGCTCTCAGCTTTGGAGCGTACAGCAGCACGATGTCTGAACGCTTTGCTTTCTTGTTACACTAAAGACAAATAACAGGAACAACCAGTGGGTCAATAAACACAAACTCATACAGACAAGATAAAAACATGGCAGCATAAATAACCCTTCATTCACTAAGGTCACCGTTTTAGCTTCAACTATTCATTAAACTTAAGTTGGCCTCAAACTTTGCATTGACTTTTGTTGAAACTGTATATATTTACAAGGCCGATGTGATTGCCTGTTAAAATACAGTGACCTCACTGACCTGTGGACATTTAGCGGCTGAACCCTGAGCTTTCAGCCAGCGCTGGATGCAGGTGTAGCCGAAGAGATGTCCGCAGCGCAGAGCAGACAGCCTGTGTTCGCCCGCCGCCGTCCACGCCTCGAAGCAGATGGTGCAGTTGTCGCCTTCACTCTCCTCATTCACAGATGACAGAACGGAAGCCAAGGTTTCCGAGGCCACCTACAAATGGTGATAGATAGATAGAAAGAATATTATTTATCCGCACATCGTGGAAATTCACTTGTAACAGCAGCAGGCAGGTCAGAAAGAGGTAGACAAGAGAATAAAGAAATATAAAAAAGGACGATAGAAATAAAATAAGAAATTTCAAAGTTTAAAGTTAAAATAAAAAAATAAAAAGAATGAAGAATAAAGAATAAAGAATAAAGAATAAAGAAAATGCTGAGTATGAACATTCTGTACACACAGGATGAATTGTATGCGACAGTAAAGAATCTTTTGGGATGAAAGTTAGAGTTACATGGATAATAAAAGACCCAGAGCAGAAGTACTGAAACTAAATGAGAGCCATTTAAGCACTTCTACTCAGCAATCCAGTGAAAGAAAAAGTGTGAGTGAAGGATTGAATGTTACCTTGACGCCCTGATGTTGATTTCCTGTCCTCTCATTTTCAGCAGCTGAACTGGGGTCTGAACACAGAGCAGATACACATTGGATCGACAGCAACACATAAAATAAATGTAAGCCTAGTTGGAGCTTCATTATAAAACCCTTGTTAGACCATAAAATATTCTTTAAGATGAAAGAATCTGCACTAGGGTGGGAAAACTAGTTAGGGTCATTTAGCTCAGACGCCAGGTTGTGAAACTCACTGGATGAGCTGACATCCTGTTGCTGCGTGTGCTGTATGGAGGCGTTGAGGTGGGAAATGGTTGGTGGGGCGGGGTCAACAGGTAACACAGCAGCAGAGGCACCCTCTTCACCCCCCGCTTCCACTGCTCCATCCTCTTCATCTGACTCGCTGACCTCTGTAGTGCTGCCGGACCCTGGCTCAGCCACGCTGGCAGCCGGTGCTCGAAGCAGAAAGTCAGGGAAGCCTCTGGAAGGTGCTGCAGTCTGGCTGGGGTAGTGCACTCTGAGGCCCTGCCTGCAGCAACACACACACACACAAGCTTAACCTTTAAGGAACACACAAGTTTGAGACAACACTATACAGACAGGAGACAGATTAAAGAGAGTGAGGAGTCTGAAACTTGAGTTAGATGCTACCAAGGCCAGTTTTCCCTCTCTGTTAGATCTGTTTGGTCTCCACCACCTCCTGAGCTAAATACTCCACTCCGTCCAACTGTTTACAGCCTTTTCTCTGAAAACACCTGCTTTGACCAAAAGGGCCCCAGTAATAGCAGTGACAGTGAACCAGAACTAGGGTTGCAAAATTCCGGGAATTTTCAAAGTTGGCAAGTTTCCATGGGAATTAACGGGAATAAACAGGAATAAACGGGAATATACGGGAATTAACGGGAAATGTTGTGTGTAATTTATACTAACTGTATTTACCTTGTCATATACAGACATAAATATAAACATTTTGTTGTGTCATAGGCTGATTTGAGCCCTGAGGAAACTTTGGGCACTTGACTATATGCTTCTGCATTGTTGTGTCATTCTTAACATAGGTCTTTGCACAGTATTTGCAAATGTACACAGCCTTTCCTTCTACATTGGATGGGGTGAAATGTCTCCACACATGAGAGTACACGTGGCTTTGTTCTGTAGAATAAGATGAGAAAAAAGTTTGTAAAAAAACACTAATGCAATGCCAGAGACATAAATAGTTAGCCAAACAATTGGAATAGTCTGTAAAAATATTTTACAATTGATGGATAAATTAATGGAAATAGGCTGGATGAACAGATGAACAATCCTCAATCAGCATGCTAATATATTTTCCCGAGTAATATCATCGAAACTTACCTGACTAGTCCTGCTCACTACAGCAGGCCTCAATAGCCCTGCTGTAGTGTGAAGGATGCTGGGAATTATCTGTGCATGTGATGGAAGAATGCACAGTGGAGGGTTGAAATTCAACGTGCAGTGTGTGCTGCATTCCATACATCTTTAAAATAGAGTTTTGAATGATGTTTTTATTGCTCAGCCTTTAATTTGCATAGTTTGTTTTTTTTCAAAATTCCCCAAATTCCCGAGCTTAATATTCCCGTGGAAAGTTTCCGGAAAGTTTCCGGAAATTTACCGGAAACTTTCCGCCCCTTTGCAACCCTAACCAGAACAGAAAGCATTGAGCTAAAATGTCATCACTAGAAGCAGCATTGCTCATTTCCTACTATGTTATTGAGATTATAGCCACTTTAATATAATATTCAAGTTTCAAAACAGTATATATTACCAACGTAGAACACAGACGAATTATGGGTACCTGACTCTCCTCCGCATGGGTGCCCCCCGAGCTGCTGATGGCGTGGCTGCAGTCCTGCTCACCGCCCTCTGACTAAACGCCCAGGTGGCGGGAAGCCTTGGAGGTGGCCGAGCTGCCGCTTGTCCCTCATTGTTATCATGTTCTTCCTCCTCCACCTCGGTGCTGCTGCCGGAGTCTGAGATGACAAGTGGTGCGTTGGCATTCTCGGCCTGGCCTGCAACCGCTGCCTGTGGCTGTCTGCTGCCTCCTTCCTGTATCCCCAGAGGGGAGTCTACCTCCATTGCCTCCATCTGCACAGTAGCACACTGCAGAAACAGCAGAGATTATGTTGTTAGTCAGTCTGCTCTGACAGTACATCACAGCAGGATTGAGGGTCAACTTCCAGTTTCGTTCTGAGCTGTCCACGCCTAGGAACAATGGCTTCTTTCTACAGTGCTGGTAGGAGCTGCTCTCAGCACGGAACTCCAAAGAATCTCTGGATATTTTCCAGTAAGACTGTATGTGAGAAGGCAAATTTCCGAGTGAGAGCCTCCAAACTTCCCTCAGAAATGTCTGTGTTGTTGCGAACACGTTTGAGCAGAGAATCTCCAGCTGCGTTATTCAATTGTTAAAGGCAAACTCTGCAGAAAGTTTTACTCATGGACTATTTTATTTGCAGGAATATTGAATGTTTGTGTACTGGATGACACTCGACAGTGAACTCTTCCTTACTGCCAACATTACTGCAACAACACGTTCCTGTAGACTCGTGCTGCACAACATCAGGACAATACATCCCCTTCTCCCACAGAAGGAGCAGGTTCTGGTCCAGACTCTGGTCCAGACTCTGGTCATCTCACGCCTAGACTACTGCAACTCCCTCCTGGCAGGTCTACCTGCTAGTGCCATCCGACTTCTGCAGCTCATCCAGAATGCAGCAGCTCAATTGGTCTTTAACCTAAATTCACTCACACTGTTCCGCTCCTCGGCTCCCTTCACTGGTTACCAGTGGCTGCCCGCATCCGTTTAAAAACATTAGTACTTGTGTAACTAGCTGTGAACGGATCGGGTCCAGTCTACATCCAGGACATGGTCGAACGTTACACCCCACCCCATGAGCAACATTTTTAAATAAAAATTTAGTAGCACTTAAATGGCACTTACTTATAGCACTTTGTAGTTTTGACTTTCTTGTTGTTCTAGGTTTGTCCCCTAATAGTTGAATTCATTTATTGTAAGTCGCTTTGGATAAAAGCGTCAGCTAAATGAAATGTAATTTAACGCAATAGACAGTGCAGCACAATTCAACCTTAAAACATGTGCAAATAAAGATTATCAGTACTGTCTTTAACCGCTACACCAGCACCGCTGTTTGCAAAACCCTGGTGAAGCTGTGATCCAGATTTCAATGCAGACATGATAATGTTACACTCAAAGTACCGTTGAGTGAACACAAACCCCTCTCCTGATCGTGGCTCACAGCCAGACACAGAAAGGAGGTCTAACACAATATAGTCACAAAATTCAGCTGGCACTCAAAGAGGTTTCGACCCAGTCCCGGATTTGTCCTCAGTCCCAAGTGAGTCCCTCCTCTTCCTGTAGAAGTAAAGTGAACATCTGGCTGCATCAGCCTCACTTTAACCCAGGAGCGGTTCTAATTCATCCTGGTTAAACTCTGCACACTGAGCAGCAGAGATGCATTTTCATAAAAATATAATAGTTTTAACAGACATGTTTAACGTGTCACCAGCTCACATTCCTACCTCGTCTGTTGTGGTAAATACCTCCCGCTGTCTTTGCCGGGCCTGGTGGTGCCGCTCTCCGGCTGAGCACACAACTAGAGCCCGAGGTCACTGAGGCCTCCGAGCAACACAAGCTAACGGGCGGTCCCTCAGTCCCTCTATTAATTTCTAACGTAGGACAGCTTGTATTTTCAATGTAGCACATTAGCACAAGAGCATCGCTACAGAAAATTACAAGAAATAATTGAAATACGATTGTGTTTTTATCTTTTGGACTCAACGTGCGGTTGAGCTACATCAGCTTTAGCATGCGTGAGGCTACCAAGCACAGGACTACTACTTTACACTGGGCTCAATATGTACTCGATCACTGACGATATGCCCGGTGCTGCTGACACTGTAGATCAGCTTTAGAAAGGAGCCCGGTGGACTCGTGGTTCTACAGACTCGGCCGTGCAGGGGACGGGTGGAGCGGGAGCTGCACACACAAACACCGACCTGCCTGGAAGAAGTGACGGTTTAAGAGCCGCAAGTCCTGCTCGGTAATGCAACGACGGGCGGCACCATGGCTCCAAATCAAGCTGCTGTGGCTGTGGAGGACTTGTGGTGCACATCCACTCCACGCAGCGGTGTCAATACAATCAGGTCCGCGGGAACAGGGCTCGAATCTCCCGGCGCAGGTCCCACTCTGCCCGCCCCATCTTTCCGGAGCGTCACCGCCAAAGATCGTCTGGAGTGAAGATGGACGACACGCTCACTGTTTAATGAGCTGATGTGCTGCTCTATTTTCTGACAGCATCATTTTCGCCACATACACTGGAGATGTAGGTCATTTAGATGTTAATGTTGACCTGTATAACATCAAAGCAGCGTCAGTCAGTACCTGACCTGGTTCAGATTAAACTTATCATCAATCAGACAATGTTTCTCCTCACCGTAGTCCTGAGGGGTGTGTACTATGTGGTAACTTCCAACAACTTCATAAGATTAGCTGAGAATAATTACACATAATGTATGCTTACCCTTCATTCAGCATCTATGAATGTAGCCTTGGCCAGGAAGAGTTTATGTCATCAGACAGTGTTCAACGTTCTTTGGGTGCTTCAACCCTAAACTGTAACACCCTCCCATTGGTGGCCGAATCACTGCCCATCTCCTCCTCCTGGCTTCCATCTTAGCTCCTCTCTCCTGTTCCATAGCCAGCAAGAGGCTCTTTCTGCGGCCTCCACCATCCTGCAAGCTGCTGTCTTCCTCTCCTTTCCTGTAATCCAATGGCTGAAAGCATTCTCCATATCGACTGGGCTGTGAATCCTCTACAGCCGACCTCAACTGGAAACAGCCTTGCCTGCCATCCTTTCCCGCTGCAGTCTTGAAAAAGTTCCTGGTATTTGGCGCTCTTCCTTTCAAAGGCTTGGTCGCACCCTTCTTCTCACGGGACTGTAAGTTCAATGATGATGATCTTCTTCGCCTCTTCAGACCACAGAACCGCATTTGGCCTCAGGGTTGTCTGGATGAAGAATATGCAGTACAAAACTGAAATAACAAATCAGTTAAATCAGAGCAAAGCATTTGACACAGTAGCCTGGGGTTTTCTCTGGTGCTATGTGGTCCATGGACAGGAGCCCAATGGCTCAGATGGTAATTCAGCCAAGGGCACATGAGTGAGCTTCGAAATTGTTAATAAAAATATTCACTTTCACATGTTCCAACCGCTCCATTTTGTCAATACACAGGCCCCTACATCATTTAGGGTTAGGTATGGTCATCAAGATGTAAGGTTGGAGGATGGCTTTTCCTGTTCCCACCGTATCAGCCAAGTTTTAAACTACAAAGGATCTCTTTAATTGTATTAAGTGCTTGTCATGTAATGCACGTACAAGTACTCTGTGTTGTACAGCTGAGGGAGTAGGGCGTTCATCCTCCAACTACATGGTCGGCGGTCCGATACCAGTCTTCATCATCTGCATGCCGAAGTGTCCTTGGGCTAAATACTGGACCCCAAATTGCCCCTCTCATATAAACATGAATGTTTGTGTGAATAGCGAAATAACTGTACTGTACAGCGTTTCGAGTGGTCATCAAGACGCGAAAATGATTCTATATATATATATATATATAGACATACACATATTGTCTGTCACCCTCCAGTCCAGATGTAAGAGATGGTCCAAGAGATAAGATAAAACTAGAACCTTTTACATCCCACAATGGGGAAATTTGCAATGAAAAGAGGGCAGTCAAAAATGTACATAAGTAAGTAGAAGTAAATAAGGATGCAATACTTACAATTGTGGGGAAATGTTTAAAATAACGATAAAAAATTATAATTTTTAATAAAGACTAATATAGACCTGTGCTTGCAGCGACTTTGTGCAACCCTTGTGAAAGTTGCCGCCAAAGTGACCTCTTCTTCAGTTGTAATAAAACAACATAAAAAGCCTCCATACTGCTTGTGTAGTGTCATCCAAGTGTCCCCAAACCCCGACACTGAGTCCAATACGAATGTTGGGGCTTGGGGACGCTTGGATGACACTACAAAAGCATTATGGAGGCCTTTTATGTTGTTTTATGTTGTTTTATTATGCAGAAAGAACTTTTAGTAGATTGCGCCTTAATTCAGCACAAAACATATAAATTATCAACTCAAGTATCAGGATGATGAGTCAGATTGAAAACATCTCTGTAGAAACAGCCACACGAGGGTCAATAGAAGAGTCTTGACCAGATGTCTAAAACATAAACTTTTCCCAGGAAATGTTTTCTGTGTTTCAACTGTGGGTTAGTTCTGGACCCCAACTGTGGTCAGCCTGCCCTAGTGGTTTTAAGGGCTGAAACGCCCAATGACACTAAGGTACACAACTGATGATATGTCCTGTAATGGAATTTACTTAATAACCACATACTTTACTTAAATATTCCTAGTTTATGATTACAGCAGACATTCCATCTAATGTACAGCTCGACATAAACTTTATGGTGCACCCGTTGTCTATTCATGTCTTGCAGAAGTTGATCCTGAGGTCACTAGAATTCTATAGTGACTTTTTGCAGCACTCTGGTTGAACTGTGTTTATCCTTCGTTCGAAGAACTCAGCTGACTGACACTATTTCCTCTCCAACACATTTAGGATGCAGCCTATAAGTCACACCTTTACAGACTATATGTTCCAAACACAGAACAAAACATGACCCCATAACATCAAAGAAGTGCAGACCTCCAAACACAAGGGGTATTCACCATTTTGCCCTACGTTCTAAAACTGTATGTCCCTTCAGAACAGACACACACCAATGGTGAGGATGGAGTTGTGAACTGGTCATCACAACCTGTTTCCTCTCTATTCCTCAACGGAGGATGGAAGCATTATTAAAGAAAAGAAGAGCATATATAATATGTATACGTTACAATCCAGTTTTTGTCGTGGAGGAAGGGAAGCAACACAGTGCAGATGTTGTCAGCAAAGCAGCCTTTTATTGTTAAAGTGGACATTTGCATTAACAACAGTGAACAGTGAACAAAAGTGCTACTATTGATTGTTGTCTATGTCACCGGCACCGCTTACTGTGAAGTGTAAGAATAGTAAAAAGAATTAAGTAATTGATTAATTTATATAAGCCTTAATTACTCTTGTTATTATCTTCTTCTATGTTGTGGCTGACTTAAAGTCTGATGTCAGAATAGTGCTCTGTCTCATTAAAGATCTGATGTTCTCTGTTTGCATTCATTTTGTAATTTACTGCCCACCTGTGGCAGCAGGAGGTTATTGTCCCTGGAAGCTAGTTTTGACTTATCAGACCAGTGGCCTTTATATACAGTAGAGCAGCCGTTTCCCAAACTTAAGAATGTCGTGGACCAATCTGAAAACTGAAACATTTGTGCTGCCCACCCACACCTTAAATCACAACTATATGATCCACACAGGACTATAATCATCTATTACCATACATGTAATTCATTTTATAGCAAAAATAATTGCATATGAACGCAGGCATATGCAGTGCAAATCCAATAACATCCATTTTGAAGCATAACAATTTGCAAAGCAACCAATGTAAAAAAACATGAAGTGCAAATAGTGGATTGTTAAAAATATATTCTTTCTCTTTGTATAACAGAGCACAACAACAATATCAGGGAGAAGAAAAACACATTTGAGGCGTAGCCAAATATACTGAAGGCGTTTAAGTGTATTGTGTATTCATCATTAAACCAAAATACTGAAAAATCAATTGAGTTATTGAGTTCATTTTGGATTGACCCAATGCACAAGATTTGAATTAGAATTGAGAATATCTGTTATTCTATTTGGGAAGAATATTTAAAGCAAAATGTCTGACAAATCCTTTGTTTTAAATAGTGACTTGTCGGAGATCAGCCACCACTGAGCATCACTCAATCAACAAGGTATGTGTGTGTCCTGTATCTTTGTGAGGACCATTTCAAGCATAGACCCAACAGAGTGACGACATTTTTGGAAAGTGAGGACATTTTGACCAGTCCTCACTTTTTCAAAGGACTGTTTGAGGGTTAAGATTTGGTTTTAGGGTTAGGCATTTAGTTTGGATTGTTAAGGGGAGGGTAAGGGGCCAGGGAAGTGTGTTTGTGCGAGAGGCATATGAGAGGGGGATGCAATCTTTCAAAACTTATATATAGTTATATCCTATTACCCCGATCCACCAACCCCCTGTTAAGTCAGCCCCTGGTCACAGTAACTTGTAGCTTTAAGTTCCTTGTAAACCTTTTGGTGATTTATCTTTAAGTTTTTCGCATATTACATTGACTTAACACTTGTTTCTGATAGGCCAGAGATGCTGATGATGATGAGAGTTTTATTCCGCCTCCATCTGTGTCAACAAGCTCCGCAGCTTGTCCAGCATCACTGTAGAAGAAAAACATCACCACAGTGTTATTGTTATGTTTTAGATGCTTTCTTACAGTGTAAACAGTTTTTTACGAGGGTTTTAAATTATGTTACTTTCATCCCCACAAACACCAAATGTCTCAAATCATTAACCAACAGCTACTTCACTCCTATCTAAATACCTGCCAACTTCATGACGGCAAAACACGAGGTGAGGACAGTGACTTATTTACCTCCTGCAGATGGTCTCTGGAAGCTATCATAGTCCCGGCAGGCGTTGATCAGATCTGCCAGTTTCTCAGGGCAGTCGTCAGAAAGAGGTTCTTTAACTTTGTCTTCGTTCACTTTCTGATAGATTTCAGCATCTGAACACCCTGGAACAGGCAATAACACAAGTGAGTGTGTGAGTGAGCGAGCCATTGATTGACTGAGTGAGCAGCTTTTAAAATCTTTTTACACAAACAGCTACCATCTTGTCATCAAGAAGTGAAACTCTTTTCTTTTGGATACTCTCAGCTCTGGCGTCAGGTGCTTGTAAGGCACAGCCTGCTTGCTAAGAACCAAATGCACAATGTACAACTAAAACTACTTAATGGTGCATTGGGATTTTATATATGAGCTTTGATTAAGATATCAAATTCATGTTTGGTATAAGAAAATAAACGCACAGTACAATCTTCAGTTTCACGTACCCATACAGATTCCTAGGTTATAGGTATACATGTACTAGGTTATTATCTAGCCCTGTTTATTTAGTAGAGTTCAAGCTCTATCGGTTTACTCTGTTTTCTCTATTGATTTTTTTTGTCGGCTGCAAACAGGCTAGACATAAATGACCCACAATGCATTTATTCTCTTTATGCGACAAGCAGTCACTCTTTAGCCCTGCTTGTACCACTGTAATTGCTGCAGTTACTGTTACAACGTAGCAATGTTAACTCGCCTGACAAAAGCAGCCCTGTGCTTCCATTTTGGATCCTTTCTTCCTCTGTCCAATGCATTTTGGTAAATTATCTGCTTTCTGTGGGTTTTGGTTCAACTCATATCTCTCTGATGGTTTCAATTGTAGATGTCAAATCAAATACCTAAATAATTGATAAAGATCCCTCAACGTTCATTAGCACTACTGCTATTTACTCATAAATTATATCTATTTCCAAATCAACGCTTTAACAACCATTTCCAGCAGGCTGGACTATCAAACAGAATACAATATCTTAAAAAACTTGACACTGTCAATCTTAACAGGAAACAAGTTGCTGGTAGATAATTGTAAGCTATTGTAATAAACACAGTGATAAAGGAATCAAACTTATTCAACTTTAAGCGGCTGACTTTCTTAACTAAAAGAAGTGAATATCTGAGTTGCGAAACTACATTTAGGGTTAGAGTGGGATATCAATGGCTCGTCCATACATACACACCGTCAAAAGGTTTCTTACGAGTTGCAATTTCCCACAGGACGATACCAAAGCTGAAAGACAACATTCTCCATTAGTTGAATTGTTTATCAATGGTTCATTGAGAGTATGAGGCACGGGTAATACTGAGCAGCTGCCTGTATGAACACAATCAGTAGCACCTCCTTGATTAACAGTTTATAAATCATCTTAAACTAAGACTTAACATAATCTATAAATCTGAAGACAGTTTGGGTTGCAAGGTTTATCCTCTGGCAGGACAACTTTCCTTTTTTAAACCTTTGATTTATTTGACCATAAATCCTTCTGGAAAACACCTGTGGAGTATGAGGACCAAAGCTGCTTTAGGAGCAGAAACTTATTGAATAGTTAGATAACTGGAGACTTTGAATGATGTAATAAAAAAGTCCCTACACTACTTGTCCGTACCGAGTGACAAGGTTTTGGGAAGACTGGTTAGGGCTAGCTGTTTAGCAAGCTAGCTTCAATAGCAAATAAATTGTTGAAGCAGTGCAAAATAACACTAACATTACTTTGCACCACTTTGAACTGTAAATCTGTTATTGCTAGTATTATCTAGCTCTAGCAAACATACTAACATGTAGAATCTTTCATTACTTTTTGCTAATAAAAACGACTGAATGCAAGAAAGTTACAATCCTGAATTTAGGATGTATTAACATATTGAACTGTTAGTAAAGGATTGATCACAGGGTAAATATCAATGAGCATTTATTTACACACAAGCCATGTTCAGATTGGATATGCTTGTAGATTTAACAATGCTGTTGAAGAAAATGTTGCCTCATAATGTGTTGAATTGTTTGTTAAATATGTAGGGTGAATTCGGGTGATCTGGGAAATTTGGTTCAATTTTGTCTTCTGTGACTTATTCCGAAATCTGTTTTACACAAACTTTAATATTCATTTAAAACGATAACAATAACAGATTATTTATTCAGTAATTTGCTTTCTATTCAGGGAACAAACAGTTGAGAGACCATCAGCATTGATCAGCCGATGGTCTACTCCACATGTTTCGTAACAACAATGGCTGCAGCCTGCCGACCACACAGAAACTCTTCTTTTGGATCATCTTTTTCCCAGAGAGTTAACTTATTATGTGCTGGTTGGCTAGCCAGACAATCAGTTTAAAAAGATAGGGACCGCCTGCATTTACCACTATCTCCTGTCTGACAAGTGAAGACCAATTGCTACTCCCTTTAGTTTATCTTTATCTACTTCAGGAAGTCACTTAATGTATATTTCCCCCATTGTGAGAACTTCAATGTCCCAGAATAACCAAAGCATACTGTCCCACATTATCAATCATGAGTGATAAAGTGAGACAGCTTACAAATCTTTTGAAAAAAAAATACTTAAACACACATTTTCTACCACTCAGTTCATATTTAGTTGTTGAATACATCACAAACATAATTTGATAACATTTAGGAACATTATTTTATTTATAAAGGATTTATATACTTAACACTAATTTTGTCAGAATCCTGACATTGACAACCTCATTCAATTCTGAGGGAGAGCTTCTGAGTGACACTCGCCCCGCCCATCTCTGTGACATCAACCTCATGAAGTCATGTGATTTTAGTCACAAGATATCCATGCTAACCTAGAGTAAAAGTCCTATTGATTAGATGTTGTTCGAACAGGAAATAAACAGACTGAAGTTTAGATGTCCCATATTACCTGAATTCACCCCTATGATAAAACAGAAAATATTTGTACCACCCTCGGATATCCCTCTGTCACCACTGTAATAAAGCCTATATGCTGAAAGTGGAACGTAGCGGTTGCTTAATCAGTGGGTGGTTTCTGACCTGTACATCTCACACTCTTTGTTGTAGTGGTTGATGTTTTCGAGTGTCTGAGGAGAGGAGTAACACAGGGACCCGATCTCGCTCTTATTCGGCTTTGTTTGCTTTCTCAGTGACGTCTCTGTTTGTGCCAGTTCAAAACCTGCCAGCTGAAAAACAATCAAATAAAATATCAAGATATTATTTACTGGCCTCAACACCTCAACTGCCACAATTCAGATGGATTGAAGCCAACCCGGCATACTCTGCTTTCACTACCTTGACCCTGTAGCCTTCAGCCACCAGGAACTTGCTGCTGTTGATGCATCCATGAACCTTACTTTTTTCTTCAGTTTGGTGCAATCTTAAAAGAGAAAGAAATACTCAAATAATTGTATCACAATAATGAACTTATTAACTGTAACTAAGTGCTTTTTAATTAACACTAAATAAAATTATGGAAGGTTGTATTTGTTTTCTAAGTCCACAAATAATTCTCACCAACTCTGCAGCTCTGTCTGGTGCATCTAACCTCATTGTTTTGGTTGAATGGCACATATATTCAGTTTAGCAGCTGTTTAGGCTGACTGCTCAGTCAGCCAATTTACAATGATCTATTTTAATATCAAACAATGTTTTCATGGTTTCTCCGTTTGACCATTTGTCCAAAAACACGCTATAAAATGTTGGTGTGACTAGCACCTCCATGTGGCCTTTTAAAGATCCCTTTACATTGGGATAATATTAGGATTAGCACCAAAACTAGTCAAATTCTTCAAATTACCTTTTTTAATTATAATGTCTAATTATTATTTAAGACAATACAATCATTTTAATTTAGACAAATCAAATTCATGAGTGAATCACTGAGCAGAAATCCTTATGTCACTATGAAATAATGTGATAAAGTACAAACTGTACCATTATTTGTCAGTGATTCAATCACTGAATTAGAGAAAATTAATTTCCAAGATCATTTTCCTTTTTCACAATATTAATCAATATCATGTTGGAAGATTAAATACACCTTGACAGATGATCTTAACCTAATGCCAATTTTAAAGACCACATATTCAGAACCCAAAAAAATTGCTTTTTACTCTGTAAACTCACCTGCTCAAGTAAATATCCCCTCCCCACCCCGCTTATTTCTCTGTTCAATATGTCCTTGCACACCTTGCACATTCAAATTTTTCAGTAAATAAAACACAAAAGGAAAACATTAACTGACCGGTAGAGTCCTTGTGCTGCGTCCAGACACATCCCAACCTTTCTGGTCCAGGACAGTTCAGAGTCAGAATCCAGAACCTGTCGGAGACTCCCCTTCTCACAGTACTCCATGATAATCAGGAACTGAGTGCTGGGTCCTAGGCGAACATACAGATTGTTTCAATTCTAAAGGTTTAATTTGAATGGATAGTCTGGGATTTTCATCCTCACTCCTACTCACCCTCCTCACCCTGGACACAGATGCCAAACATTCGCAGGATGTTGGGCGACTCAAAACGTCTCATGGTTTCAACTTCCTTATCGAAAACAGACCGTACCTGACTACATTTTAGAGAAAATGTTTAGATTGATACAATACAACAGGCTATGGTAAAATGACTCATGGAGGACTGCGTTTTCTTGCCAATCGACCATCATTAACTCTAGCTAATTTCATTAACTAATTTCAAATTAACTTCCAGTCAGTTGCATCCACAGATACAGTGTCATTTGTATAAAAATCCTTCTTATTCCAACAGCGATGTCGCAAAACAGAATAAAAGTAAGCAAAAGAAGGAATTTTGCACTGAAAAGACTGTAACATTGGAGTCTACTGCCACTTCATACAAGATTCAAATAAACTCTGAGGAACATTTTTGTAGATGTTGATCCCCATACCTTACATTGTTAATGCATGAAGTAGGGATTGCTAAATGCCCAATATAGAAGAAATGATTACCTGACACATAATACAGACTAATTGTCAACCTATACCCTTTAATATCCTCTGACTCATGGTCATCAATAGACTGGTGTTAATCACCCACTGATTTCATCTACCTGAAGTGCTGAAATTATATCTCTCCAGGACTGTGTTGTTTCGGGGGACAGTAGTCGTGTAACTATATCATTTTTCAAGTACATTAGTTCAACAAAAAAATGTTTATTAGATGGGGAAGAAATTTGAGAGCTTATCATTTTTTGCAGTGTGCAACACGTTCATAATTAGACCCACCAACAACCAAAAACCCTGGTGAGGAGTGAACCCTCTTGCAGTTTGCATTTAATTGATTTATGAAAATGTTGATTATATCAGTTTAAACCTGCAGCCTCAAGGACTGTAGAAAACAACTTCATACTTTAAATTGGCCAAACTCATAATAGTTTAAAATAAAATTACACCGGTAGTGTTGTCTGGTCAGTAAGAACTACTTTCTTGTCTTTTCATTCAGTATCCTTCTGCAGTGGAGCACTGACCTTGGACTGGCTTTCACAGGGTCCGTATATCTCTTGATGGCCACTGTGAATCCATTGTACTTTCCTTTGTAGAGCTCTGAGGTCGATGTCCTCATTAAGGTCTTTTTGGGAAACTCGTACTCCAGTTCTGCTGGTTTGATCATTCGGATATCCACATTGGTCATGCTGGGCTTATTCACTGTGAAAATGAAAAATTCAATTCAAAATCATTTTTTCTGTATAGCACTCAAATCATAACACACATCATCGAGAGAGAGACCAGAAACATTTGAGTCTGTCATCTATCATCCTGGTAACAGCTGTGTCACATCTCAAAAGGTCCATTAGACCTGTGAAGTCAGATTGCTGTCATCATAAACAAGTATTGAACATAACACTGACATATCATCACCAACTTAGCAAAAAGCTGCTTATCTCCACATCCAGCCATTCAAGAACTACACAACAACGAATTTGGAGTGGCGTTTGTGTCTACGTCTAAGTTAAACATTTGGATAGTGAGCCCATGAGTGTTAGGGGTCGATGCATGTAGCACTATTTGCAATAATATACTAATCTAGAAGCTTGTGATCTGGTGTACTCACATAGCTCAAAAATCTTTCCCACATCTTTTCGTAAGGCTTCCATTTTGTCTTCATGGCTCTTCATGTGCTCCAGGAGCACTGAGGAAGAAATGACAGTGATAACACAAGGGCAACGAGACCTTCAATATCATTAAACCATCTTCTCTATAGTATAAAAATGTGTATTTAGAAAGTCAAAGCAAATTATCAATACTTCCAGCCTTAATAAGTATTCAAATAAGACAAGTCTGATTTTCCAAAACATTTTCTGGCTTGGTCAATGTGCAACACCAACAGAATACTGTCATGAGGGCATTTCGTTGAGGACATAGGGGAATTATTAAGCCTAGACAGGTCATCAAGCGTAATTTTGCAAAATCAAATTTTAGCCTAAGCAGACACATATTGAAGTTTGATTTTAAGCTAAATCTAAGCTACGAAAGCTAAGTCAAAATCAGGTTCCCTCACATTTCTCGAGCTCTGCATCGTCCTCCTTCCCATCGACCTCATCTGCTTTCACTCTGGAGTTTAGTTCAAACACGCGGTACAGCGCGTTCCCCTGCTCCAGCTGCAGAGCGCCAGACAGCACCTGGAAGGCATCATTTAGGCGTTCATTCACACTGTCGAATTCGTCTCCGTGGCTGTTCGATTTCAGGATGCGCTTCATCATGTTGGCCGATGTGTACTTCTCGATGAGCTCCTGTGCTGATCGCAGAGTGATGGTGAGTTCCTCGAGGGCTTTTACCACATCATCAGAGGCTTGAACCGTGTGCCTCTTTTTAATGGAGTTCACCAGCTCCATCAGGGCTTTGACTCGGTCATACACACGGTGGGAGCGTTTCTTGTTGGCCTTCACTTTCTCCACCAGGGTGTAGATCTCTGAGGCAATGGACACGATGGGATCTATAATGTCCATAACTAGCTAGAGAGATAGTGAGAGGAAGTTACATTATCCCAATGACAAAAAATAAATCAGAGATGCATGCATATTAACATATAACTAGTAAGAGTTAGTGATCTTCAGTTTCCCCGAACTGATGCAACCTGAAGCAAAGTGAGTTCATTTTCAATTCCCCAAGCAAGCCTGATTTAAAAAAACTTCTCTGCTGCTGCGGCTTGTTGCCAGAAGTAGATAGTGATGATGTTCACTTGTCAAGAACTTCTTTGTTTTTACATTACAAGAGGTTACAATTCTCCCTCTGAGCAACACTACCTCGTCAAACCAGGCCAACTGGATTAGGACCAGTTGATTAGAATTAATGAAGATGTTAAACTTGCAATGTTCGACTGGTAAGGGAAACTGAGAAGGGCTGTGGTTACTATAGAAAAAATGGATTAATCTGCCACGGAAAATAGTTCCCAACAAAGAACATTTAAGTGATGATTTAAAAAAAACTACAGCAACCACATGTTAAAGCAAATTACCGATTCTTTTCTGTTAAATAATACTATAAATTGTGTCCATTGGTTTTACTTCCGTAGGAACCAATGGGCTTGGAGCTTACAGTCACAAATGAAGTATGGGAAGTCAAAAGTTGAGATACAGCCTACCGCTTTTTGGGTTTTGGTCTATTTATGGCATTCGCTGATGGAATAAAATGTCAGGAACTGAAACTTTACTGACGTAACTGAGTGATGATTTCCTTTTTTTTCAGACAGATTTAATTCTGCAGGTCTCTGGACATACAGTCTTAACATTAACAACGTACCACCGCATCATATACTATATATCAAAAACATGTGGGTCCAACAAGCCTACCAATTTATTCATATTTAGGATCTATCTACAGCTCTGTGCAAACATTCCTGTACCTATCCGATTGTTGTTGCCATTCCGCCTCTATTCAAGTGCACCAACCGTGCAAGATCCACACCAAGTGCTCCAGGTACTCTCCAAAACAGTGATTTATAATTCTTCTGTATTTCTAATTAAAGCAATTGTTTGTATTAGAGTTCTTATGTGTCTACAAATCCTGATCTTCTTTAACTGTGTGTAGAAGACTTGTTCAGCAAGTAAATACTTGTCTTTGTTTAATTTGTACATTTCGTTTTTCTTCTGTGCCTCAGCCTGTTAAACCGGTTAACTCCACCTTAAACTGCACTCAGACAGAATTCATATCTTTCTTTCTCTTCCCCTGGGGATAATAAATCATCCTGGTGTCAGTTTTCACCAGGTTTTTTCGCCCAATGCGTCTTCAGCAAAAACTTCTTAAAGAGTAAACCGCCATAGGGAGCTGTCAGCAGGGACAACCAAAACAAAAAGATGACTTACCTGTGAGTAGAAGTCAATGGAAGCTGCCTGTCTCAACCCACGTAAAGTGTCTTTTGTTTGAGTGCTGGGCGAAAATGAAACTGTCTCTGCAGACTTCGAGTCCTCCCTTTGCTGCTCACAACTTCCTCTTCCTCTTTGACAGTTATAGTCCTTCCCCCCTGTGGGCTTTGCTCATGCACCTCTGCTCTGAAACACCCTGGATTTATTTACCTGATTGTTGAAGCAGAAGCATTACTCACTGCAAGGTGACGGAGGTGAAGAGCAGATCAGGTCTGGATGCTTTGTGACTTGCTGTCACGTCATATCAGTGATATATGTCCATCAACCTTGTCAGAGTGGCCACCCTATTTTTGAGATTGTGAATCTGGATACCGAATCCAGGTGATACCCACAACTGTTATTATAAAAACAATTGAATGGAGCAACATTTCATTGTTGGCTTAAAGTTAAAGCTGCAGGAAGTGCACAAGTCTGAGGGAGCAGTTAAACAGAAGATATTACCGCACCGAAAAGTGTGAGGCAAAGACAACTCAAACTGTTCAATAAGATATGCTAGGAAGACAATATCTGTTTGGATGCAACAAGTAGCATCTTATGGCTGAGGGACAAACATTACTTTCTATATCAACATTTCTGACATAGATTTGGCATAAATTTCACACTTTCCTTTCATTTACTTGAGTACATTTTGTTTTTCAATGACCAAACAAAATTCCACGTTGTCCTAAATCTCACAAAATTCTGCATCAGAGAGAGGAGGAAACATTTTGGTGACGAAATAATTTGTCCATGCTCAAAAGACAACTGATCATCATCTCAGTCAAAAATGAAATCATTTTTTTTCATTTGCAGCACTCATTTGTTACTTTATTTATAATGAAGACATTTTATCTGAAATATGAGGTAGAGAGTAGCGGTACTGTTCTGACTCATTTGACACCCTAAAGCCACAGAGTGAGAACTTTGAAACTAATTCTAAATTTAATTATTTTGCTAACATATGAAATAGTAATAATGCATATACAGGTATAGTTACAAATATAAGTTCTGAATACAAATAGGCTTCAAGTCATCCATTTATTATCATAAATAATGGTCGGATTGTAATAACTCCTCCTGCAGAGTTTAAGTACGAATGTTTTAAACATTCTGCAAGAAAAATGAAAATAAGGACAAAGACATTTTTGATTGATGGACTCTGTGTTGCCTGTCTTTGTCTGGCGTTCTGGCTCCTGGATTCTGTCGTTTTTTGTCACACCTGAGCTCAAGGATCTCTGCCTCCTTTTGGGTTAATCAGCTCCCCACTCTCCTCCGCAAGAAAAGCCTGTTTACCTACATGGATATAACTTTCGTTTATGTTCCGTTCACTTTGGTTTCATTCAGTCCTGTTTGTATCGGTCATGTTCCTCCTCCCGAGGTTTAACCACATGCCAGTTTCATTGCCCTTCTTTTTTGCATGACTTGCCATTTCACATGCCTCACAGCGTCTGCATTTGGGCCCTCACCTGTTTCTAGATGTGGCTACACTGGCTTTGCTTATTAATTTGCGCTGTAGGTCCAGGATGTGAGATTGACATTTTATGTTTCAGTGAATTGAATAGCGTATATGTTTTTTCCCCCTGTTAATATGTTTTTTTGTAGTTTTTCCTTACTTCCTTAGTTAAGGGTTAAGGAGAGAGGATGTCGCACCTTGCTAAGCCCTATGAGACAAATTGTTATTTGTGAATATAGGCTATACAAATAATATTTGATTGATTGATGATGCTCTCAGTTTCTGAAGACCAGAGTTTAACTGGCCCTCTTATTGCACTATTTATTGTAAGTCACTTTGGATAAAAGCTTGATACTTATCAGATAAATTCCAACTGCAATGCGATGTCTCAATACGACTGTTTATTCCTATTCTTGTTATTCTTCTTACAACATTTTTTAAATGTCAACTATCAATATCACTGTCCAATAATCAATACATATATATACCTCCAAATACAGCTACCTTTTAAATTTTTGTTTTCAGATTTTTTAACCAGCAGGGAAAACACACGCTGCTTTCTGGGGTAAGACACACACTTTACTTTGTAGGATTAAGTTACCAACTACCAGTAGATGTTAGCCGGTGTTATTGGCCACCAGCGGATGTTGGGGACATAACCTTAGCGCCATCAAGTGTTTTGGGCTTGTTATCTCCAGTGTTTACGGTAAGCGTGCTGCGTCATTTCGTCACTTCCTGTTATTGCCACGGGACACGGGTGGTGTAGTCGCTATCTGAATTAGCTCCTCCGCTAAACACAACTGTCTTTCTGTTCTACTACGGCTAAAATCACCGGTATATAGTTAAGGACCCTCACATACCAGCCCCTCCTCTCTGGTGCTTTGTGATTCTGTGTTCTGTTTAAATCTCACACTCATAGTTTTAGCAGCGATGTGTTCTCTCTCTCCCTCTCGCTCCACCGCTCTCTCCTGCTCCGAGTGTCTCATGTTTACTTACTCCTCCGCCTCCATTAACAGTAGTGGTAAATGTAATAAATGTAGTATGTTGGTAGACATGGAGGCGAGGCTTAGCAACTTAGAAGCTCGGCTCCTCAGCTTAGAACCCCCGTTAGCTATAGTTAGCCGGCCCGTGCTAGCCGCAGCGAAGCCACCTAGCTTAGCTTCAGCTAGCAGTCCCTCGACTTGCCCCGGGCAGCCGGGAGCCCAGGGTGGCTGGGTGACGGTCCGGAGGGGGCATAGTACCACCCATAGAAAGCCCACGATTAAAGACCCACCAGCTCACGTCTCAAATAGATTTTCTCCACTCAGCGACGCACCCGCTGAGAATCAAACTCTGGTTATTGGCGACTCGGTTCTCAGAAACGTGAGATTAGCGACACCAGCGGCCATAGTCAATTGTATTCCGGGGGCCAGAGCCGGCGACATCCAATCCAAATTGAAGCTGCTGGCTAAAACTAAACGTAAATACAGTAAAATCGTAATTCACGTCGGCAGCAACGACTCCCGGCTTCGTATGTCGGAGGTCACTAAAGTTAATGTTGAGTCTGTGTGTGCTTTTGCTAAAACGATGTCGGACACAGTAGTTTTCTCTGGCCCTCTCCCTAACACTACAGGTGATGACATGTTTAGTCGCATGTTTTCTTTTAACCGCTGGCTGTCGAGGTGGTGTCCTGTAAACGGTGTGGGCTTTATAGATAATTGGCAAACTTTTTGGAGGAAACCTGGTCTTGTTAGGAGAGACGGCGTTCATCCCACTTGGGATGGAGCAGCTCTCTTATCTAAGAATATTACTAAGTCTATCACATGACAACCCAGAGTTGGGACCAGGAAGCAGAGCTGCAGTGCTAATCACTTCTCTGCGCTCCCTCTGGATCAGTCACCCAACCGCATAGAGACTGTCTCTGTCTACCGTCCGATTCAATTATTTAAATTAAACAATAACAGAGCGAGAACTCACAATAATCTTATACAAATTAACACAACCTCTGGAACAACACAGGAAACTAAGACTTTCAAATGTGGTCTTTTAAACATTAGATCACTGTCCTCAAAGGCTATTTTAGTTAATGAACTAGTCTCAGACTACAATATAGATGTAATGTCCCTTACTGAGACGTGGCTGCATCCTGATGAATATGTCAGTTTGAATGAATCTACTCCCCCCAGTCATATAAATTCACACGTTCCCAGGGAACTCGGGCGAGGAGGTGGAGTTGCTGCTATTTTTAACTCCAGTCTATCAATTAATCCTAAACCTAAACTTAGCTACAACTCATTTGAATGTCTTGTTCTTAATCTTCCACGTCAATCCAGGAAACACCAACAGCCAATCATATTTGCTGTAGTTTATCGTGCTCCTGGGGCTTATACTGAATTTCTAACAGAATTCCCTGAGTTTTTATCAAACCTAGTCCTAAAGACAGATAAAATTATTATTGTTGGTGACTTTAGTATTCATGTTGACAATAATAAAGATAGCCTGAGCGTAGCATTTATTTCAATACTAGACTCAATTGGTTTTAGTCAGTGTGTGCATCAACCTACTCATTGTTGTAACCACACACTTGACCTTGTGTTATCATACGGTGTCAAAATTGAACATTTAACAGTACTTCCGCGCAATCCAGTACTATCAGACCATAATTTAATAACCTTCGATTTTTCACTATCTGAATATATGCCACTAATAAAAAACTCATTTTCTAGATGTCTACCTGATAGTGCTGTAGCTAAATTTAAGGAAATAATTCCGATTACATTTAAACCCGTATTATCCATCGACATAAACAACAAATTCTTTAAAAACCCGAGCTCTATTGAGATTGACCACCTCGTAGAAAGCTCTGCAGACTCATTACGATTAACATTAGACTCAATAGCGCCTCTAAAAAAGAAATGTGTAAAACATAGTAAATTAGCTCCGTGGTATAATTCCAAGACACATGAGTTGAAACAAATATCAAGAAAATTAGAAAGGAAGTGGCGCTCCAGCAACAGTGTTGAAAATCTCCTAGACTGGAAGAGTAGTGTTACAGAATATAAAAAGGCTCTCCACAAAGCAAGAGCTGCCTATTACTCAAAACTAATAGAAGAGAATAAAAACAACCCCAGGTTTCTCTTCAGCACTGTAGCCAGGCTGACAGAGAGTCACACCTCCACCGAACCCAGTATTCCTCGATCCCTAAATTGCAATATCTTTATGACCTTTTTTAATGATAAAATTCTAACTATTAGAAATAAAATCAATCATCTCCTGCCCTCAATTGGCACTAATACCCTCCCAACAATAGAGATCTCAGAAACGGCTGAGAATCCTTCCCATTATTTAGACAGCTTCTCTCTGATCACCCGTGATCAGTTTACCAAAATAGTCTCAGGTTCTAAACCAACAACCTGTATTTTAGATCCGATTCCAACTAAATTACTTAAAGAAATTCTGCCCCTAATAGATAATTCGTTACTTAACACAATCAATCTGTCATTATCATCAGGTTATGTACCACAGTCTTTTAAAATAGCTGTAATCAAACCCCTACTCAAAAAACCCACCCTAGACCCAGAGGTTTTAGCAAATTACAGGCCAATATCTAATCTCCCCTTCCTATCTAAAATCTTAGAAAAAGTTGTAGCCAATCAGCTGTGTGAGTTTCTCCAGGAAAATAATATATATGAAGACTTTCAGTCTGGGTTTTCAAACCAATCATAGCACAGAGACAGCCCTGGCAAAAGTCACTAATGACCTTCTAATAGCTTCAGATCAGGGACTTGTGTCTGTCCTCGTTCTGTTAGATCTCAGTGCAGCATTCGACACAATTGACCATCAAATTTTATTAGAGAGACTAAAACAGTTAATTAACATTAAAGGAACGGCCTTAAACTGGTTTAAATCTTATTTTGCTGATCGCTCCCAATTCGTTCAAATCAATGATGAGTCATCGGTGCGCACCAAAGTTAACCATGGTGTCCCACAGGGGTCTGTGCTCGGCCCAATTTTATTCTCATTATATATGCTTCCACTAGGAAACATTATCAGGACACACTCGGTAAATTTTCACTGTTATGCGGATAACACCCAGTTATATTTGTCAATAAAACCTGATCAAAGTAATCAATTAACTAAACTTCGAGCATGTCTCAAGGACATAAAAACCTGGATGACCCGCAATTTTCTCTTATTAAACTCAGATAAAACAGAGGTTATAATACTCGGCCCTAAACACCTTAGAGATACATTATCTAATGATATAGCTGCGCTAGATGACATTGCCCTTGCTTCCAATGACACAGTCAGGAACTTGGGAGTGATCTTCGATCCTGATTTGTCCTTTAATAGTCACTTAAAAGTAATTTCTAGGACCGCGTTTTTCCACTTGCGTAATATCTCAAAAATCAGACATGTCCTTTCGCAAAAAGATGCAGAAAAACTAGTCCACGCCTTTGTTACATCGAGACTGGACTATTGTAATTCATTATTATCAGGCTCCAGCAGCAAGTCGTTAAAGACTCTGCAGCTGGTCCAAAATGCCGCAGCACGTGTCCTGACGAGAACTAAGAAAAGAGAGCACATTTCTCCAGTATTAGCATCGCTACACTGGCTTCCTGTTAAATCTAGAATAGAATTTAAAATTCTCCTCCTCACCTTCAAGGCCCTTAATGATATGGCACCTCTTTACCTTAAAGAGATGTTAGTTCCATATCAACCTACTAGAGCACTCCGATCCCAGAACTCAGGTTTACTTGTTGTCCCTAAAGTCTCTAAAAGTAGAGTAGGAGCCAGAGCTTTTAGCCATCAAGCCCCACTGCTGTGGAATAATCTCTCACTTTCAGTTAGGGAGGCAGACACGCTCTGTTCGTTTAAAAGTAGACTCAAAACCTTCCTTTTTTATAAAGCTTATAGTTAGAGCTAATTTGTGCGATGTTCCAAATTTGATTAAATGGCAAAAACCCCTGATGATGCTAAGACGCACAGGGAATTTATGACACAAGACACACGGAGCTTCTCTTTCCTGCTTCTCCTTCCTTTTCTCCATATTTATCACATCAAGATAATTCTTATCTGATCAGTACATGTTACTAACTTGACCCCTTTTCCCGGAGTTTCTGTGCCTTAGCGCCCGCGGATGCAGGGCCACAGCTGTGGCCGCACCATGGATTATGATTGTGGATCGCGTGTCGGAGGTCGCAATGGTGGATCCAGTTCGGTGGATTCTGTATCGTGCCAGCTGATCGTCGTTGTAATGGAGGATCCTTTGTCGCGTTGGCATCGGATGATGAGGGACCACGACCGAGGCGGCAGCTGATAATGGATTCTAACTGGCGGCGGTGGACAATGACTGTGGATTATAGTGGATCCCATCCTGATGCTGGATCGTGGTCTTGCTGCTGGCCAGAGACTGTGATTGCAGCGGGACTGCCTGACACATAGTATTGAAAAATGTTTAGCCTAATGGATGCTGCTAAAAATCCTGATGATGTTTTCTTACACCTGACATCTATTGCACTTCTGTCCGTCCTGAGAGAGGGATCCCTCACATGTGGCTCTCTCTGAGGTTTCTACATATTTTTACCTGTGAAAAGGGTTTTTAGTAGTTTTTCCTTACTCTTGTTGAGGGTTAAGGACAGAGGATGTCACACAATGTTAAAGCCCCATGAGACGAATTGTTATTTGTGAATGTGGGCTATACAAATAAAACTTGATTGATTGATTGATACAGGCTAAACTTGAGAGTACTCTGAAGCTAAAGGTAAATCTGTCTGGCTACTGGCTTGTATGGCAGTACTATGAAAGCCATGTGGCCAAGTCAGTAGATCAGGCAGCATTACATCAATGCCTTTTTAAACTAAACACTGTCCCCTTTTGAACATAGGACAAGGTGGAGAATACGTAATGTACGTTCTGCCGCACTAACTATTGCCTACCACCAGTTGATGTTATCAGATGTTAATGACTACCAGCGGATGTTATGGACATATCTTCAGTTTCGGATTTTAAACACAAGACACCCTCTTCTAAGGCAGGCCCACCACAGGTGGATCAGATCTGGGTGCATGTCCCTAGCATTTTGGGGCCATGTTGGCATCTCTCCTCCTGATCCAGAGTTCTGCAGTGTGTGATGTTTCTTTTATGGTCTGGCACAGGACATGTCCTTAGATCCCCAGATCATTGAGCAACCTGATGGTGGAAGTTGTAATGAAACCCCTGCAGCCACCCTCCACAGGGCACCTATTGTTTTCCCGCCCCGTTGCTCTGCCTCAAATGCCATGTCTGCATAACGCAGTCTTTTCCTCTCATTCGCTTCATCAACATTATCCTCCCAGGATACGGTCAATTCTGTGAAGTAAACGACATGCAGGGTGTTGGACCAGAGTATCATGTCTGGTGTAAGCTTGGTAGTTACAGTATTTGATGGTAAGCCGCTGGCCCACGTCCACCGTAATTCCCAAGTCTCGGGTCTCCTCAACTGACCAGTAGGCCCTCTCTGTCCCTGTTCCCCCTTGTGGACAAATGTTTTCCTTTGAAATGCGTTTGATGTTTTAGATGGCAAGGCATTGGTAGCAGTTCTCTTTGTTTCTATTGTCGCTGCAAGGCAATTGAGTACCTGGTTGTGTCTCCACGTATACCTACCTTGTGAGAGCGTCACCTGAGCTAACAGGCAAACAGGCTATCTCTCGTCAGTGGACACCACCTGAGACTGTGGACAGGTTCACTAACATCGGATGAATAATACGTTTTGTAGTTCTGCTTGTTCTCCTGACAGAGAGGCTAAAGACGTGTGAGCTCCCGTTTCTGAGGTTAGTCAAGTTGAGTAGGCTATTGTATTTATCTGTAAGTAATGATTCAAAGGGACGTGTACCTGGTGGTTAGCTTAGCTCGGCTGCTAGCCCGCAGGCATGCTACATGATCCGGGCCACCCAGCAGAGAGAAGCCTTAGTTTATGAGGATGAGTGTTTTTGGAGAATAAGCTATGCTATTGTTATAATGTGGAAGAACTCCATACAGTACATGCATTGTCTTGGTAGTGCACAGTTTAATCAAAAACCATATTCAAAATCAGTAGTTGAATATCCACAGAAAATAAAGATACACACTTTGTGTAACACTTCCTCTGCAATAATGCCATATTTTATGTTTCCTATCATTTTATTAGGTACGGACGAGTCTGAAGGACACAGCTGTGCTGACCGTTTTCTGTCTCTTATCGCAAAGAAGAAAAATAAAACACTGGGTTCTTATCTAAAGTGTATCAAATCAGGAAGCAAAAGATAAACATTGTTCTAATAAGTGTTCATTTGAATATATAATATATAATGAATATAGAAATTAACTCTATTATCCATGACACTTAGCAATGACTGCCAACTCTAAATAATAAATAAATTAATAAATTATGCAAGTTATTTGAGCTATGTGTCTGTCTAATCTTTTTACTTTGTTGCAATCATTTTACTTTAATGCTGTATTATAGGCAACATCTTTGTGTCGGGCTGAGCGCTAAAGCATGTGAAATGTATTTGAAATAGGATTTCTGCTCCCTGCTGGCACTCAAAATGCAGCCAATGGTATATCTCACTGGACTATATAGGCCTACTGCTTATAATAATCAGCTACCTCTATTTTTGTGACGGTGACATGACGTCATACAAAATTGCCCCACCAGAAATTGCAGGCTAAAATCGCCACTGCAATAGGATGCAAACACCTACATGTAACATAGAGAGTGACAACAATTCAAGCAATTCATGGATGTGCTGTTGGAACGGGTGACGCAAGTAGAGGAATATATATGGGGATGCTGTGGGAGACATCTTGAGACCTGGGGGTTACAATTGCTCATGTTACTCTGTTAGTGTTTGAATATTGTTTCACCTTCTGTTCTCCTTGATGCATCAAGTCTACATTAAAACCTTCCAGCTTCCAGACAACTTCCATGAGGGCAGGATGGATCTTAATCCTGCTTGCTTCCATTCCCCACAGGTCCTTACAGCAAAAATGTATTTTATCAATGCTCTCCCATTTAATCTACTGCCCCTGTCCTGCTTCCTGACAACAATTTTCCAGGAATACCAATTTTTGCTGCCCTGAAGTAGTTACCTTGTTCCACAGGGGTCCACTCTGACCTAAGACCAACCCTTCTTTCCCCTGCTGAAACTCTACCAAGGAGTGTTGAATGTCAATAAATCAATACCTTTACAATATATGTGGTTCTAAGAACATTAACATAATCTGAGCTGAACACCTAGATCCACCTGCTGAGTTCTTGTATTGCAGTCACAGAAACTCCAATAACTGCAGACAGGTCACCTATACCTGTGAAGTGTAAGAGCTGCAGAGTGTCACTTGTGCAGGACATGGAGCCGGCCCCTGCTGCTGTGTCCAATGTGTGAGCTGAAAGAGTTTAAATAACTTGGAATCAAATCTCAGCAAGGAACATAAATGATGTTCATTGGAAGATGATATCTTATCAGCTTACCTGCTGTAAAGATAAAAGAACATCAAATATTGCATACTCTCTCTCATACACACACCTGGATTACTAAAGGCAGCTTGTGTCTACATCCACTTTGCGTGAGTAAATCAATTCCTCTCAGTTCGTTCTTAATTTTTATATTGATGTTTTTTACCATAGGCTCCTTTTGGAACATGTTGTTTAGAAGAATGCTGTTTTCTGCAATGTTCAAAGTTAAAAAATTTAGATTTTTACTATTCATGGGGCCAAAAAAAAAATCTGCAATTTTTCCAGATAATGGAAACATTTTTAGTAGCTGTATTGGGCATCTCATATCCTAATATAGCAGCTATCTAGGTATTTTTAAGTTGCCTTGCGTTATTCAGGAATATCATTTGTAGTTTTTTTACATACTGTTAAAAAAATAAATATTCCCTCTATGTTCTTTACTTCCTCTGAAAGTACTGCACATTATCTACCAATGTCACAAACGTCTGTCTGTCTGTGTAATCTTTTGATTTCTGACTTCACACTTCACATGTGTATTGTTGATAGCCCAGGGAATGTAAATTTTGTAAACCATGTCGAACACAACATTTTCTGTTCTTTTCTTACTGTTATAAAAAGCTCTGAACACCAAGTCCAGCACACAAAAAATAAAAAGTGACAATATACTGTAGAACTGTTTGAGGAGGACTCACTAATGATAAGAGATCATTCTGAAGTAGGTCCAGAGGATCAACACAGGACAAGTGAACAGTCAGGTTTAGAAAGGTCCTGGCAGTAATTACTTGAAAACTACATTATATTTTAAAAGAAGCAGAATGTCAGGTGTAAAATGTCTTCTCTTCTGCCCTGATAGGTCATACAGCTCAGCATCTTTGACTAAAGATTCAAGATGAGTTTACAATATTAGTCTCAAAGTGGTTCCCAGAATTTGGGTACGGACTCCCTAGGGGTGAATTAACAAAAGATAAAATATAGTGCTAAAATTTAAGCATGCCATCAGACTTCCAATTTTCTTTGTCACTCCAGTCATCAGCAGTCACTATAACCTATCTTTAAAACTATGTGTATCTCTCATCAATGTCTTATTGATGCCATTCCATTATTTCCAGACTGCCCCTCTGTCTCGCCAGCTGATCATGGAGATCATTACACCCTTCCGGACCTTTTACAACCTGTATGACAGGATGAAGAGCAATGATCAGCAATGTCCCCATATTCACCAGAGAATGAAAGCCCTGGAGAAACTGGTGCTTTTCATCGAGCACGAGATGCCACAACCACTCTCTGACGATGTGAAAGAAGCTTTGGTGAAACTCAGTGAGAATGTGAAAGCAGCTGCTAAACTGATCACAAAATTCATGGAGACACACAAGCTGAATCAGATGGTTAAAGCCACTGACTACAAACAAGACTTTGAAAGCCTGAACAAAAGTCTCACTGATGCCTTTGTGACTCTCTCGGTGGCTCTGCATGTCTACCAGGAGAAGAGGCTTGACGAGCAGGAGATAAAGCTGGCAAAGCAGGAGAAGAGGCTGGCAGAACAGGAGAACAAGATCGCTGAGCAGGAAGACATACTACAAAGAGTGGAATCAGAATTATACAATCCAACCAGAGAGTACTACTATATTTACCTGACAAGCCTTTTTTGTTTGTTTATTTTTGCGTCTGTCTGACACATGTCTCATCATTTGAACAACAGTTGACTATGATACTGTATTGGCAAGTAAGATTATGCTATCAGTGAATTTATGATTTCTTTTAAATCATATGTGGATAGTATCAGTGACTCACTGTGGACTTCGTGGGTAACAGTGTTGTGACGTTTGGGAACGATCTGATTCAACAGCTCTCTGATAAGAATGAAGGGAGCCGAGTTGTACTTCTCTGAGAGCCATTCTTTTTATCAGTGTCCAAATTTAATCAGATAAGGAGCTGATGATGATGCAGTTACTGTTTAAGGCAGGAAACTACAGGCAAAAACTTTTTTTTTCAAGTACTGGTACATTTTTTGATTTTGGTCTATTTTGCTTCCATGGCTTCTTTCACTGTGATGGAAATAAAACTTCAAAAAATATACATTAAGATGGTGTATGTTTTCCTCTCTGTCTGTTTGCATCTGCTGTAGATTTCTCCTAAATTCAACCAACAAGCTAATATACATGTTTAAACATAGCATTTCTCTATGCAAGTCAATAACTGGAGAAGTTCTATCACCCTCACCTCCACACAGGAGAAGAAAAACCACCACAACTGGGACAGGCGCTAGGAGGTGCTGCCTGTCTGACGGGACTGTGATGACTGTGTGTCACTAGAGGTGTGCACCTTCACTATCCTCACGATTTGATTACGATTCAGCAGTCAACGATTCAAATGCACAACCATGCATCACGCTGGTTTTCATCACATCCACAATTTACTATATAACCGCACATGGCTGCTTCTTCATCAATTAATATTAGTTAATAAAATCAGTCATACAGATATGAATTCCCTTTTTATTTAGAAAGTATTATAGAAATAAGGTTTTCTATTCAAAAAGCAGACACATTTCATGAGTAAAGATAAAAGAATATCAAATATCTCATACTCTCTCTCATACACACACCTGGAGTGCGAAAGGCAGCTTGTGTCTACACCCACTTTGCAGTGATCAAATCATTCCTCTCAGTTCTATCTTAAGCTCTATGTTAAAAAAAAACTAGCAGTGGGGCCGTGGTTCATATTCAGCTAAACTAATGTTTTAGTTGCAGTTTTTTGAATGTGTATTGTTCCTGTGGGCAAGAAGCTGTAGAGGAAATGAGTGAGCTCACAAGTTTGTCATCTCCATTTTCAGGATCGCTGCGCCTCACCCCATCTGCAAAAATGTGGAAGTGCATGTTGTAGTTCTCGCACACAGCCAAGGAGCTGGTAAAAGTCCAACAGTGACATCATCTGGCAGACTTTTGGCAGCAGATGATTGAGTATATCTCAGTCCAGGAAACTCTTTGGGAAATGAAACATTGCTCATCTTCCTATACTATCGATATTGTAACAATACAAACGGAGTTGTAAATTTAAGATACTCCTTTTTTGTCACTTTTAGTACCAAAAAGTGCAACTGTTATGTTAGTTAACTGTATGGACTTTTTTGTTTCATCTGGATTTGTTTGCTAGGCCTGCATTTGTGTTCTCTCTTCAAATGCTCATCCTGTTTGTGTCTGTGCTTGACTGGGCGGAGCTTCAGGATACCTGCATCTCTTAGGTTGTCCAACCACCCAGTCATACTCTGCCCTGGACTCTGTACCTACATGTGGAACTGTCTCAGCATCTCAGCCTCTGAGAAGTCCTAACCTTACAGCACTCACTGCTGTTGATAGCCAGGCCGGTTCCTGCATTCTGTCAGCACATTTGTGATTATTGAAAATAAATCATATTTTTACTTTTGCTGTGTCTCAGCACGTTGAGTCCAGCTATTCCTTAAAACAAGTTGTTTTCTTATATTTAAGCAAACACCTTGTGGTTTTTTATGTGTCTGTATGTTTTTGGCATGGACCCAGGTTTAAAAAAGACTGCTATCACTGTGAGCAGTGTAGTGGGAAAAAAATAAGTGTGGTGAAAAAACTATTTTGTAGTTAAAAATTAACCTGTCTGAGACTTTTATGACCTGAACTGTTTGTGACCTGAAACCAAATTACCTGTCTGAGACTTTTATGACCTGAACTGTTTTTGACCTGAAACCTTTATGACCTTTTGAATACTTAATGACTGTCCAAGAACCTAATTTCCGTCATATCTTAATTCCTGTCTCAACCTGCGCCTTCAGAACCAATCTGAACTGGCTCAGACAAACAGCCTCTTCCTATATAAGATCTTTGCATTTGACTGTTCTCCATCAACACTCTGAGATCCCTATGACTCTCTGTGTTGATCCTTTCTGCAGCAAGCCCCTATTAAAATACACAAAGACAAATTTGGTGTTCCAGCCTCTTTTATTTTCAGATTTCCCACAAGGCAGACAATTTTCTATTTAACAGTTATGTGAAAAGAAGTCATTCAGAGTAAATAAATGCAGTCTTGGGATATAGTTTGGAAACATACGTCAGATCTTTTGACAGCTCACATGACATAATATCTCAGACTCATCAAAAGGACAATAATAATTTACATTTATATACACATTAAAATTCAAAGTGATTTATATGTGAAATAATAATTAGTCACTTTATTTTTTATTAATTACTTCCCAATTGCATAATAATTACTATATAGCACATAATGCAATAAAGTTATTATCATAAAATCATAAAAAGAGTGAATGTATTAAATTAAAAATAAATTAACCCATATAAACACCCAAGGTGCTAAAAACCTGTATGTATTATGCAGGTTGTTCAGTTCTATAGTCTAGAGTTCAGAAAATAATTATTATATTGTTTTATTGTGATCAAGACTTATCAGGACTCTGGGGTTTAAAAAACCAACAACCTTAAACCTTTCTCAATTTACATGTATATTAGTTGATTAATCAATGACTCACCATGACTGAATCTAGTGCAACATTGGTCTTGGCAAACATTATTTAGAATATATTTTCAGTATTTATCTGCACAGCATTTTTGGAAGGAACGCTACACTGCTGGCTTTTCTACACAAAGCTTTACCAAGTAGTTTGAAATAGTTATTTTGTGTGCTTGTCAGATCCTTTTTCTAAAACAGTGGCCATACACGCAGCATTTAGGTGTTGACCTAATCCACTCTTTGCCAAACTACCTGTCACATTTCATAGATTTGTCTAATTTTCCTGCGTTCTTTCCCTCTCTCTACTTATACGTCACAGAACATTCTTCTCTTGTTTTAACGCAAAAAAGATTTTACTAAACATGTTGCATTGGATGTATTTTGGGGTGAATCGGTCATGATGGCAAATGGTCTGTTGAGAAGTATTGGGGCCATGGGGGCTGTGGCATTGAAGGAGGACATTGTAGCAGGGACACACTGGGGGATGAAAGTGATGGATAGAAGGATGGGGGCCATGGTTCTGCTAAAAGACATGGGGTTTGTGGCCTATATACTGGCATGCAGGGCATGATGCATTGCCTAGGCCAGGTAGTTGCGGAAATGAACCCTGGACTGGGGCCCGCAAAGTTATGTGTTGGAGATGTGGGGTGAAGCACTGGCATTGGGAGATGCATAAATGGTGTGGGGTTAGGGTGATGCAGGGTAAGAGGCATGGGTGCTGTAGGCATGGGGCAAGGCATCAGGGCTGTGGGGCTAGTGGGAGGTAGCTCTTCATTGTGTCGCATTCCTGAAAGAGACTCAACGACTTTGCACAGCATGTTCCGTTGTTCAACCTGCAGAACCCCGGACAGGACCTGGAGGTTATCAGTGAGACTTTCATTCATCTTGTTGAACTGTTCTTCATGGCTTTTGGATTTTACGAAGCCCGAGAAAGCCTTAGTTTGGGAGTATTTCATTATCAGCTCTTTGGTGGAAATCAGAATGATCATGAGGTCATTCAGAGCCTTGACCACAGCGGAAGACATTTCGCCCGGCCCCTCTTGTTTGATGGACAGAACCATTTCTTCCAGGGCTTTGACTCTTTGGGCGACTCGTTGACAGCGCTCCTTGTTGGTCTTCATATTTCCAACCATTCCATAGATGTTTTTGCATACAGAGAAGATAGACGTTAGAAGTTCTAGCTGGTCCATGATCAGCTGTTGAGACAGAGAGGGAGCTAGCTTGAAATGATATATAAGGATACCTCAGTGAAGAGAACTTTACCACAATGAACTGAATCTAGTGAAACTTCACTAAATTTCACAATAGAACATGCATTTAACAAATGTAACTGACCTAAGCTTTGAAACGAATGATAGAAATCTGGTGAACTGACGAACTCTACAGAAAATGTGTTGATACTGAGTTAAAATGTAAACTTGATATATTTTTTCTTATTCTTATTCTTGGTTGAGGTCAGAGATCAGTGTTTGATATAGGAAAGGTTCATACGAACACTGGTCTTTGTCATTCATAAGCATAACCCCAAACCCTAATGTTTGATATGAAAAAGTTGGAATAGCAGAGGATTGTTTAGACCATTAGAACAAGAGTTGAGATCATGTGGTAAGAATGGAGATTGTGCAGTGGTGCACTTTGGCCACAGCCATGTTTGGTCAGTGTATGAAGTATAAATCCTCTGCAGTTGTTTAGATTGCATATAGAAAAAGGAGTTATTTCCTAATTTAATTTTCTTTCATGTACAAATACAACTGAATGTTGATGGGTGGGTGACTAAACACAGTTAATGTTTGCCTGCACTGTTGAAAATGTTGGCATCAAATGAAGACATACAATCTGTTCATACATTCAGTGAACATCCGACTGAACTTGTTTCTTTATCCAATTTGTACAATGAAAATTTAAGGAATCCAGAGATGGAACCAGAGACATCTTGCCTTCAAAGTAACAGTTTTGGGTTGTGAGCTGGTTGGTGGTGTTCAATTTAAAGAGAACTAAACTAAACAAATAAACAAGAGCATGATTAATGAATATAATAACTGATTTGCAGTTATATTTCTGACTCTTTTCCAACAACTTATTGTGAGTAATGAATTTTAAAATGTTACTTTATATTATTTTCTCTTCAATGCGGTTTGTTTTCCTATTTAAGCAACAAAATAACTTGGTTAAGTTTAGTGATTAAGCTATTTCTGGAGGAAAATGAAAATACAAGTGGAGCGAGTGTACTCAAGTTACATTGCAATATCTTGGGGGGGATACTATGGAAGCGTATTGCATTCACTTGAAGAAAAAAAGAAAAGCACCTCTGCTTGTAACAGCTGTCTGAAACTGCTGTAATATGGATTTTCTGTTGTAGCTATGTTAGCTGTACATGAAGTTTGTAAAGTATTTTTTCACAGAATGAGGATGGAGGCTTTTGTCTTTAGAAGAGATGGTTACACTAAGCAAAAGCTGTTTCAGTGTTCACATGGGTACTTGACTATAGTTTAAAGATAGACTGCACATTTTTTCTAAATGTTCATTCTTGCTTTGAGAAAATGATGTTTCCTCTTAAGCAAAATAAACCATTTGAAACAATGTGGATTATCAGATACATGGATTGTCACTAAGCGGATAAAAAGGACAACTGCCAAACTAGTTTTTAGCCAATGCAAAGTTTGACAGTTTTTACAATATCTCATAGCAGAGCAGTTTGTTCAGAGAGGATACATAAATAAATAGATTTACCTGTGAGTGGATGTTGACAAGCGAACTGTCTGGGTTCAAGTGTGGAGGTTAGGAAAAAACAAAAGTATTTTTTGAGTTTCAGTGGCATCTATGATTAGATTAGATTAGATTAGATTTCTTTATTTATCCACACAACGGGGAAATTGCTTGTACAGCAAAATAAGAGAAAAACAGAATTTAAATAACAGTGCCGAAGCACAATAAAAAAGATCAAAATATATACACTACTAAACTACACATAATGAGAGTACAGAAACAAAAACAAAAACAACCTGCAAAACAGACACTGTGCAAAAGCAGGTACTGGGGAGAAAGTGGAAAGATGTAAGTGTTATTGTAATGATAATGGAAACAAAAATATTATAAGTAATATTGCAACAGTAGTGACCATGATACAGAAAAATAATTAAAAAGTAAGTGACCATAATATAAATAATACTTCAAGATAGCATAATGGAAATATAAATATTGCAATGTAACCATTATAAGTGACCAAGATATAAATATAGATGTAAAGTGTTGAATATTATTGTGCATAGCAGTGATCTGAGTAAAAAATAAAAAATAAATAAGAAAAATAAAAATACAAATACAGCTATGGTGAGAGGTTGAGTGGAGATAGAGATAATAGACAGGGACTACAACATTATCAGGTGGTGCTGGTGTTGTAGAGCCTGACTGCAGCCGGGATGAAGGACCTGCGGAACCTCTCCTTCTTACACCATGGGTGTAACAGTCTGCTGCTGAAGGAGCTGCTCAGGGACCCCACATTGTCATGTAGGGGGTGAGAGGTGTTGCCCATGATGGACGCCAGCTTGGCTAACATCCTTCTGTCCCCCACTTCCTCAATGGAGTCTAGAGGACAGTCCAGGACAGAGCTCGCTCTTCTTATCAGTCTGTTGAGCCTGCTCCTGTCTCTGTCCGTGCTACCCCCCCTCCAGCAAACCACAGCGTAGAAGATGGCTGAGGCCACCACAGAGTCATAAAAAGTCCTGAGGAGAGCCCTGCACACTCCGAAGGACCTCAGCCTCCTCAGCAGGTGGAGGCGGCTCTGGCCCTTCTTATAGAGGGCATGTGTGTTGTTGTCGGACCAGTCCAGTTTGTTGTTGAGGTGAACACCCAGGAATTTGTAGTTCTCCACCACCTCTATGTCCAATCCCTGGATGTTCACTGGTGTTAAGTTGGATGCTTTTTTCCTGAAGTTCACGATCATCTCCTTCGTCTTGCTGGTGTTCAGCTGAAGCTGGTTGAGCTCACTCCAGCTGACGAAGTCTGTGATGACCGCCCTGTACTCCAGGTCATTCCCCTCAGGAACACATCCAACGATGGCTGTGTCATCTGAGAACTTCTGGATGTGGCAGTGGGTGGTGTTGTGGGTGAAGTCGGAGGTGTAGAGGGTGAAGAGGAAAGGGGAGAGCACCGTACCCTGAGGGGCACCTGTGCTGCAGAGCACCACGTCAGACACACAGTGATGGAGCCTCACATACTGTGGTCTCTTGGTGAGGTAGTCTGTTGTCCATGCAGCCAGGTGTTGGTCCACTCCCACGTTCTCCATCTTCACTTTGAGCAGTGAAGGCTGGGTGGTGTTGAATGCACTTGAGAAGTCAAAAAACATGACCCTCACAGTGTTCCTGCTGTCCTCCAGGTGTAGCAGGGATCTGTGCAGCAGGTAGGTAACTGAGTCGTCCACCCCAATCCCAGGCTGGTAAGCAAACTGCAGGGGGTCCAGCTGTGTGCCCACCAGCAGTCGTAGGTGTCTCAGGATAATCCTCTCCATCGTCTTCATCAGGTGAGAAGTCAAGGCAACTGGCCTGAAGTGGTTAGGCTCCTTGGGGCGCGGCGTCTTCGGCACCGGGACCACACAGGAGGTCTTACACAGGGCTGGGACTTTCTCCAGGCTCAGGCTTAGGTTGAACAAATGCCTGATCACACCACAGAGCTGGTCAGCACAGTCCTTGAGCAGTCTTGGGCTGATACCATCCGGGCCCGGGGCCTTCCTTGCCTTGATCTTCTTGAGTTGGCTTCTCACCTGATCATCTGTTATAGAGAGGGGGGTGGAGGATGACTGGGGTGGGGGTGTGGGGGTGAGGAGTGGTGAGAGTCTCAAGGGGGGATGATGATCTGGAGATGGGGTGGGGGTGGGCTGGTGGGGGTCAGGTGTCGAAGGTGGCAGGCTGAGGAGGGGAGGGGGAGGGGGGGCTGGCCAGGAGAGGTGTGAAGAGGGGGCAGGGGGGGGGAATCAAATCTATTGAAGAACAGATTCAGTTCATCTGCCCAGTCCTTGTCCCCGCTGGGTTGTTGTCTTCCCACACCTTTTCCGTGGCCTGCGATGGTCTGCAGCCCTCTCCAGACGTCCCTGGCGTTGTTCTGCTCCAGCCGCTTCTCCAGTTTCTTCCTGTAGCTGTCCTTCCCCTTCCTGATCATCAGCCGGAGTTCCTTCTGGACTCTGCGCAGCTCCTCTTTGTCCCCCGAACTGAAGACCCTCTTCTTCTCGTTCAGCAGGGCCTTTATCTCGGGGGTCACCCAGGGTTTGTTGTTGGGAAAACACCGTACCAGCTTGGAGGGCACAGTGTTCTCCTCGCAGAAGTTAATATAATCCGTGATGCAGTGGGTCATGCTGTCAATGTCAGTGCCGTGGGGGCTGCAGAGTGCCTCCCAGTCTGTAGTCTCGAAGCAGTCTCTGAGCCTGGCACTGGTCTCCTCAGACCACTCCTTAACAGTCCTCTTCACAGGTCGTTGTTTATTCACCACAGGGGTGTAGTCCGTGACGAGGTGAACAAGGTTGTGATCCGAGCGACCAAGCGGGGGGAGGGGGGATGAGGTGTATGCATCCTTGATGTTTGCATACATTAGGTCCAAAGTTTTATTGTCTCTAGTGTGGCAGTTCACGTACTGGGTGAAGGTGGGAAGAGCAGAGGACAGAGGGGCATGGTTGAAGTCACCGGAGATGAGGAGGAGGGCTTGGGGGTGCTGGCTTTGAAGATGCGAGATAACTGTGTGGATCCGATCTGAAGCTACAGCAGCGACCGCCGATGGGGGGATGTACACAGTCACAACAATAACATGTGAAAACTCCCTCGGGAGATAGTATGGCCGCATGCTGACGCTAACAGCTCCAAATCTCTGGTGCAGAGCATCTCCTTCACGCTGACGTGTCCCGGATGGCACCATCTATCGTTAACCAACACAGCGACCCCCCCTCCTTTCTCCGTTGCTTTTCGGTCCGCTCGTACGAGTTGGAAGCCGTCCAGATTTACGTGTGAGTCCGGAGAAAGTTCAGTCAGCCACGTCTCTGTGAAGCACATGAGGCTGCATTCCCTGTATTCCCTCTGCAGTCGGGTCAGCGCCGTCAACTCTTCCATCTTGTTTGGGAGAGATCTTACATTCCCCATGATGACAGACGGTAAACATGGTTTAAACCGTCTTTTCCGCTCCCTGCGCTTCACTCCCGCTCTGCATCCTCTTCTCCTCCTCCGTAACTCCTCGAGGATCTCCGGCCGCTCCGCGCAGAGAAGGGGTGTATGGCGCAGGCCCAACAGCTGATCACGGGTGTAAACAATGGAGCCGTGGTTGAATGGGGAGCCGTGGTTGAGTGAGTTTCCCACAGCCACACCAAAAAGTGCCGAAAACAGCAAGGAGCAAACTACGAATGTTAAAATGTGAACATCCATAGCTGCGCACTTGCTTAAAGTGTCAATGTAGTAAAAAAACAACAACAAAAATACACTAAAAACACTATTTACACACTAAAAGAGGTACGAAAAGTGAGAGCTGCTGTAACAGGCTGCCACTCACGCAGCGCCATCTTGGATGCCATGTTTGCTAAACCGGCTTTTCATGTTGAGAGTATTGTGAGAGGTAGGCAAGGAACAAATAAACAAAATGAGGATCCATTCTCTTTCCAATTGGTTTCAACTCACATTTATGACCACACCTGAACATAACAGAGTACATTCTTCCTATAAAGTTCCTGAATGTCTATAAGGATGAAACTAACAAGTTAAATCAAGCTATTACACACAACAACAAAAAAACACAGGGTCTGATAACATTTTGCACATGTCAATCCCCTCCACTAGTTCGGTATTTGTCAGCACTAGTTGGAGATTTCTCAGCATCTCGACCTGCTGCTGTCTGTGTGGAAGAGTCTCTTGAGGAAAAGGAGCTGCAGGTATCCAGACAGGAGGATGATGAGACTTTGGGTCGCCGACCACCAGTTGACGTAGCTGAGGTTGGACAGGAGGAGGTAGTGATCCTTCCCTTTTCTCATGCGAGCAAAATTGTAATGATGCCACATGTGAAATATCTCATTCTGGAGCCTCTGTACACTCTCCTGAAACAGACAGTGTATTTATTAGTTAAATATCACATACTGTATATCTGTGATATTTAGTGCGACATGTATAAAAAACTTTCAGGTTTATCAAAGCAGAAACAGAATTCCTTTGGATAACTTAACTATTGGATTACTAAAAGTATTCATAATTTGTCTTGTCTCTTAAAGAAAAGCAGAAGCCCACCTGGTCAGATATATTTGAGCTATTAGCAGAGATTTCCTCTACAAAATGCTCAAAGACTTTTTCATTTATTTACCTCTTATTTCACAAATAAAGAAAATCCTACAAAATAAAACAAGACTGGTGCAACAGTTTTTTCTTCCCTCTTACACACACCCTTCCACACACCCTTCACTCACCCATACCTGCTTTACACAACTGACCCACTATTTGCTACCCATTCTACTATTTCAATCAATTCAATTCAGCTTAATTGCCAACCCAAAAGGTCCATATCTATACATACATCTAAAATGTGTAAATATGAAGAGACCAATTAAAGGGAAAGGGAAAGGGAAAGTAATGACTTGCTTTCTCTGCGTGTGCCAGCTTTTATCTTCCCTCCCTGCATTGGAACACTGCACCTGTGCAACCCTGCATCACATTTACTTTCTGATGTCTGAACTAAAAAGCTCCCATCAGAGCAGGATTCATGTTGGCAGGAAATCTCAGGATCTCTCTTAAGCATATGATGCAGTTTAATGTTTCCCTCTGCTGAGAAACTATTGGTTTTGCCTTTTCACTTTTGTGTTGATTGTCACTAGGTACTGTAAATCTGAGAATGTCAGTGTATAAAGCAATTTTAAGCTTAATTGTGGCTTGCTTTATACCCATATAGACTTGAATTGAGACTCATACCTCAATAGCAGTCAAAGTGCTGTTGAGGACTTTGTGCCCTTCCTCCAGATCTGTCTTTGATTCTTCTGATCCTTCGTAGATGACACCGAAGCTCAGAAAGACCCTGATTCTTCCGAATTGGTTGTTATGGTTCCCAAGACACATTCGGTAAAAACCTGTCAGGAGGAGACTACGGTAACTTTAAAAGGAAATATACAGTAGAGTATATAATGGATGGTGGAGATTGATCCTACCTGTCAACTCAGTCTGGAAATTCAATTGACCAACAGCTTTGTTGTGTGACGCCACCAGAGCGCCCTCTGGTGAGTTGACCGTCACAAACAGCCGGTGATTGTTGGCCATCCCTGTCACCCACTGTACCTGTGAGTTCAGAGATACATGCTAAGACTCTCATAAGACAAAATGAACACCTGCAGAGACAAACTCACACGTCTGGGATTGACAAGAAGGCTGGTGATGAACTAACTGTTTCTTACTATATATCTACTAATTGTGAAAATCTCAATTTGAAGAGGTGCTTCATATTCCATTGCTTCCAACAGCGCCACGTATTGAGGCTGTGTCTGACGGGGGCGACACTCTGGAGAAGATTTAAGCAGATCTAACAAACATTCTCTGAGTGATGAGGTGTTTGATGTCCACGTCTCCTTACATGTTGCGTCATGACCTTCATCTGCCTTTTCTGTCTTCTTTGTAAATACATTTGTGAAAAGAAAGTTTGAATAGAAATTTTATTAACATAATAAAACGATAATTTTATCGGTGAGGCGAATTTAATCCTCCGAAGTTTTTAGGAAGGGTGGAATTGCTGATATGATTAATAAAAACCAGTGAAAGATCTACTTCAGATGATAAAGTCAGGTCAGGGTGAAGTTTTGAAGTTTGAAGGACCATGACGAGGAATCAGGTCACCATTCTCATCATTATGGCTCCTCATGTTAAAGAAGCTACAAGTAGGTTTTTTTCTTTTCTTGCTACATAGCCAGTTTTTGTGTTAACAGTTGTTTACTTACCCATCTACCGTGAGCTCAAACATCAATCCTTTGTTCTTAAATAGCTTTTCCACAGAGGTGGAAAACAACACTAATCCCAACTCTTGGATTGTAACTATTGAAGTTAGCAGGCTAACCAATGTAGCCTGGCCATCTTGTCATGTCACGAGTTGCAATTATGTCTCACATCTTTTCTTGTAAATGCTACAATGGCTGAACAAGGGACCATCACCCCCACCTGCTTCCAACCAGGCAGCAGACAAAACTTACATACTGCACCATTTGGGACAAATAAATGTATCTTAATCTTAATCTTAATCTTAATCTTTAATGTGATCAAACTAGACACAGTTGTATCACTGCTACAGTTTTCTGGTAATTACTCAACATTGGACACATTATATCATTTTGTTTATGTTTCTTACAAAGACACAACAGTGAGGCTCAGAAGCAGAACCTTAGATGGATACATGAGCTCATGCAGATGGTTACCATTTACTGTGTGGGTCACCACAAATTAGTCACATAACATTGCTTAGAAACCTTTTAGTTTCATCAAAAATCTCCACCTGGGCTGCCATGAATTTTTATCACATTTTTATCAGAAACTTTTTTTTCTCTCTCTCTCATTCTGTAACAATCACATTTAGAAGTCACCTTAGTCACCTTGAGAGTCAATGAGATAAGCCCTAAATGCAAAAATGCACAGGCACATCTGTTGTACATTTATTTTATTACAGCACATACGATTAAAGACATATGTATCTCTGCAGACAAGATGAAATCCAGTTTACTGTGAAAATCCTCACCATATATGTGAAGTAGAAGCTTCCACTCTGGTGGGCAAAGTACCAGAAACACTCCATCCCTGCAGCAGAAACCTCAATGGCAAAGTCATATTTGTCTGCTCCCCTGAGCAATCCGACGGTGTCCCCCTGGCTGAGGGAGGGTTCAGACTTTCTGGCCCAGATGCACTGAGAGCTCAGTATTACCATAAGCAGAGTGTTCAGCAGCATGGCTGCAGTCTGAGGAGGAGAAGGACGCTGCGTTCTCCTTTCTAGGGTGAAGGGAAATTATTAACCACGATTACAAACTCTCCCAACAATGTATGTTTGATAACATATCAGTCTAAATTTATCAAAATCATCACTTGTATTTGGACAGAATTAATCAGTAACGCTTTGCCATGGTCCATGAGGCTCACTCAGTTATTTCTTAGTGCTTTTTTTTTTTTAAAGAAACTATATATTTGTAAGTTGTTTTAAAGATTCAAATCTTCAGTTCAGCTCAGAGCCATATATGAAGTCACAAAGTGTTTACAGAGTCATTTATTTGGATTTAGTAACAAGGGAAATAACATAATGTTACACCTATCGACTGTTTACACCCATGTCACTTTCTTCATAAGTTCTTTCTCATGTAGAAAGCAAAAAAACAGCAATTTTAGCAGCATCGATGAGGGTAAACATTTTTGAAGGATAACTTCAATACTATGTGTGAAGCAGTCCTGCTGCAATCATAGTCTCTGGTCAGCAGCCAGCAAGATCACGATCCAGCATCAGGATGGGATCCACTATAGTCCACAGTCATTGTCCACTGCCGCCAGTTAGGATCCATCATCAGCCGCCGCCTCGGTCGTGGTCCACCATCATCCGATGCCAACGCGACAAAGGATCCTGCATTACCACTACGATCAGCTGGCACGATACAGAATCCACCAAACTGGATCCACCATTGCGACCTCTGACGCGCGATCCACAATCATAATCCATGGTGCGGCCACAGCTGTGGCCCTGCATCCGCGGGCGCTAAGGCACAGAAACTCCGGGAAAGGGGTCAAGTTAGTAACATGTACTGATGAGATAAGAATTACTTTGATGTGATAAGTATGGAGAAGAGGAAAGAGAAGCTGGAAAGAGAAGCTCTGTGTGTCTTGTGTCATAAATTCCCTGTGCGTCTTAGCGTCATCTGCCGCACTAATTAGCTCTAACTATACGCTTTATCAAAAAGGAAGGTTTTGAGTCTACTCTTAAACGAACAGAGCGTGTCTGCTTCCCGAACTGAAAGTGAGAGATTATTCCACAGCAGTGGGGCTTGATGTGGATCATACATGTACACATACAGTTACCTCATACATATGTTTGTTTTCTCTCATGTGTACACCATTTTTTTTTATTGGTACTTTATTCATCCAAAAAGAAATAAAATCCCATAGGAACTGATTTGGTGCAATAGAATAATTATTATTCCCTGTTTAGTTGATGGAGGTCGATAGAGGCTTTGCAGGATCTATGTTAGAGCCTTCAGTCAAACTACCTGTTCCCTTCAGACGTAGTAAAGTAAAGTTATTGTTAAAAAATACGACTTTTTGGTGTCTTATGTTGTGACGTCCGCATCTCTTTGACAAATTGCTCTTTCGCTGTAGCCAGGGGTCGGCAACCCGGGGCTCTGGACCCGCATGCGGCTCTTCAGTGTCATCTTCAAGTGGCCATCTGCCATTTTGGAAGCACACAGACACACACACAGACATACACCACTTTGTTTAGTTACACCGTTAGTAATTTGTGTTTTTATACTTTACTTTATTCATAACAATTGTTTTTTATTCATGTTGCATAAGTGAATTTGGCCAACCTTTACACTGTCAAGAACTCAACATCCTTCAACTTAGCTAACTATCTATATGGTCATTTTGGTTATAGTTATTAATTTAATTGTTAATCAGAGTTCCAAATTTGTAGTTAGTACTTTTATGAGACTTAATCAATAATTTGGCTATCTTTACCCTTCCTTTGAAGGGTGTTCCCCCGAGGTAACTTTAATCAATTAAAGTTATGATTTAATATTTTATTTTGATAACCAAATGTATTGGTTAACCAACTATTCTAGATCCTTGACTCTTTGTGGAGGTGTCAACAGCGCATCTTTTTGGCTTTCGCATCAGCCGCCATCCAGGAGATGCCCCTGCATAAGCCCAAGATTTTTTCAATATGCTCCATGTAAAGCTGAAAAAAAAATCTGAGAGGCAAAATAAATAAAATTAAAAGATTATTCAAATCAATCAGTACAAATAAACAAGTTTAAATGGGAAAGAGCTAAAACACTCTGTTAACATTTAAAGATCTATGTACACATTAACATTTGTTTACACATGTACAGATCTGTAGACCCATTTTCATCTTCAAAAGAATTTTCAAAGATACCATGTATATTAGATTGAGTTTTGAGGAAATGCGTTTGTCCGTATCTAATGTGGTTTTATACTGTGAGTATACTGTTGTGTGTACTGCTTATATGTGTGGCACCCTGACTGCAGTCTGTCTTGTCTGTTTTTGTTATTGAAGGTATGATCTGCTGCCAATCAGGACATCACAGAGTGACACAAAGCTCCCGCCTGGAGGAACAAAATGGGTGGTGGTGTCTCATAAACTCCCTGGCTGACCGAAAGTGACTGTGGGAGTGCACCGTTCACATTCCACAGAAACAGACAGAGTGAGTTTATATGGTTTTTACTGTGCTTGTTTACTGTGGGTTTTTAAGGTGAAACTGAAAGTGTTTATTCTGGTATTTGTTTTATTGTCTTGTCTTGTACTTTGTTATAGCCTACACTGTCTTTGCAGTAAAAATGGAAGTTAAACAGTTTGAGAGTCTTGGTTCAAGAGTTGCATGTTTGAGCTGCTGTTGCAGCATTAAATTTAGTGGTAAAAATTGTGCTTTTGTATATATTTGGGTTTGTCTATGGGCAGGTCTTTGCCAGGCAAACATGCTTGTGGACAGAAGCAGGATAAAGAAAAAAACTTAAAACCACCTTATGTAAAAAAACATAACCCTTGCATTTATTTGAATGGAGTTTAATGGAGACTGGTAGTGGGACTACACCAGCACAGGGATGTATGTGAAAGAAATTGTTAGTTCCTTATACTCAATTCAACTCTCGGGGACATTCTAATCCGAACCAGCGACGATGCCCTGCTGTCGAAGCATGGCCAGGTTTCATGTCTGCGTGTCAGAGTGGGTGACAAATGTGGAAGAAATTCTTGGTGAGAGAAATTATATAAGAATTCTTAGATCGAAATGTCTTTTGTGAATTAATTGTAGCAGGAAATACAACAGAGAATATAGCAAAAAAAGCTAAAAAGTCTTTCCAACGATATAATCAAGAATCTATCAGAGTCTATATTCTGAATAGGACAGAGCTCTCAACATCACAGTGCGATGCAGAAGTCTGACAAAGAACAGTTCACTCTTTTGGATATTTATGATATTCTGGTCATACCACTATCCTCAGAAAAGATAAAAACCTTTCATTCAAGATCCCTCCCCCAGCTCCCACACTACGCAATCAGCACTGGATCAGCGCCAGGGTTTCTGGGAGCAGATATCTTGCTCAAGGTCAGGGGAGTTTCATGCACAAGAGGCTAAGTACATTTCATGGAGTAGAAAACATTACATACAAGGAATAGCCGACAGTTAGAATTTCCATAATAACAACAATCACACAGATATCAAAAATATCGATACAAGCCTTTGGAGAGAAGCTTTCGATTTTGATTGGAATTGAGGTGATTGTAAATATCCAACATTGTGTCATTAAAACTTTTATTGTTAAGTTAAAGTTCTAGTTAACCTCACATGCAGGCCAACAGCTTATCAGGTTACCAAATGTCTACAAACCTAAACAAAAAACAAAAACAGTTTCAATTGTTTAACTGGTTTTTAAATACTTGAGTATAAGAAGATTAATATCAGCAAAAAAAAGATTTCACTGTTCATTTGAACTATATCATTTTATAGATAACATGTCAGACACAACTGAGGGATCATCAGCTTATTAATGAAAGAGGGAAAAACTAAGTTGCGATTAACAGATATATTTTCCCTTTTTTCTCTATTACTGTAACATTGATGAGATTTTGGATCATGAAATATGGAATCATTGGTTGGAGCTGCTAACAACTCATAAATATCTGAAGTGTGTAAAATATTCATCTGGTAGGTAACTAATAACTGAAACTATAAAAATACATCTAGAAGGACATTTCCTGTAAAATGTAGAGTGGAACTATAGAGATAAAAAATATATAAATATTTATAAATATAAAATAATAAAAGTACTCAAGATACTCAGAGAATAAGTAACTCAAATATGAGTGAATTAATCAACCACAGTTATATTGTGGTCAACACATGTCTGTCCATAAGGTGGTAACTATAAATGTTATTACTGCACCTCTTACTATATGTCATGTTATGAATGAATTGATTTTTTGTCTGTTTGCTACAAGTCATTAATAATCAGGAAAGTTTGTATGTTATGTATTTGATTAATCAGAGTTTGTGTCAATTTCATTACTCTGTACCTTTTGTATTTTCTAATGTGCGGTGAAATTCTTTTTCACTTTTGACCCTTTCGTCACTTTGGAGAGGACACAGACTTTTTCAATAAATATTCATTTGGCTACTAATACGTGCTTTGCCAGGTATTCTATGTGCAAATGAAAATAAATGAACAAATAAGCCATTTATTTATGTTACTAAAGTAAAGTTTTATTGACACAATCAGTAGTTTAGGTATTTATTGTCTTTCTCCCTCACATCACCATTGTATTCTCTTAGCTTTGGTCTAAAATATTTACTTGTCAGGAATGCAGAAAAAAGCATTACAAGGCTCCACAGGAACAGAGATTTCTCCCTTTTCCAAGGACTTTGCTCTTAGTGAATTAAGAGACCTTTTACATGCACAGAACAACAAGGACACACCAAAGGAAAGGGTACAGGCCCGAAATCATATGGTCACCTGCAAAAATCAAGAATTACAAATAGTAGTAACAGCACTTCAGGTTCTCAAAACCAGGGATGAAGACCGTTTAGTCATGTTTTGGTTCAAATCCTTTATTGCATCATATTATTGAACTGATTCTAGTGGTTCCCTGAAAGGAGCTGCTTTGATTAAACTACACCTGCTGGTGGTTTTAGTGGCATGAGAAAAACATCTCAAACTGTTCATGTTATTATCTAAATGTTTCATTATATTGTGTATAGAAGTTCAAGGACAAAAATACAACACCAGAAAGAGAAATGGCTTCCACAGCCTTTTAGTTTAATAAGTGGATCCAGGTCCACCATGTGTTTGGAATTCAGATCTGTTGGTATTTCTGACTGTGAACTGTGACATGGAGTGTTTCAGCAGCGCGGCTTCTCGTCCTCGGTCTTGCTGACAAAGAGTCTTTTGAGGAAGAGGAGCTGCAGATACCCGGAGGTGACGATGAGGATGCTGAGGGCTGTCGACCACCAGGTGATGTACTGTGAGTTGGACAGCAGCAGGTAGTAGTCAGAGCTCTTCCGCATGCGACCAAAGCTGTAGTAGCGGAACACGTGGAAGATGTGGTTCTCCACTTTGTGAGTCGCATCCTGCAACAGCAGCAACACACAGGTCTGTATCTAAAAGTACCAGATACTTCTTGAAAATACTAATGTTACTGCTGCCTTTATTACCCCATTCACTTCTACTGGTCTATTAGCATTCTCCTGACTATAACACCCCTGGGAAGCCCTTAAACCTTTACAACTATAACAGTTCTGTGTTACCTCTATGATGCTCAGTGTGTTGTTCAGTTCTTGGCTGACTTCTTCTGTCTTCTTCTTTTCCTCTTCTTTGCTCCTGGCAGGGTCCTGATGGCCGTCGTAGTAAACACCAAAGCTGAGGAAGACCTGCATGCTGCCGAAGCGGTTGTGGAAGTTGCTGAAACACATTTGATAGAAACCTGGACGGAAGGAGAAGTGACAATATACTTTAAGTGCACACAGTATAAAGTATGGCTGTGTGTGTGTGTGAGTGTGGCAAACAATGCAGTTCAACCTAAAGGGATAGTTCCCCCAGAAATGAAAATTCACTATCACTATCTACTCATCACTATGCCTATGGAGGGGTGGGTACAATTTAAAAAACGTGATCTGAAGCCAGGAAGTTTGGAGTGTGGAGGTTTTTTATGTGATTTTTTTCCCAAACAAAGTACAAAGTCCAGTATCCATTCATCAGTTAGCTCTTCTTTTTCTTTGATTTACGTTATTGAGCTCCTTTGTTTTAAAGTCAACCATTTATTTTTTTATGTAGTCTTGTGGTGAGATTTAAGCAATATTTTGTTGTTGTGACAGATGTATGAATAGAGGGACAGAGGGACATATTGGGGCACCGATGGACAGACAGACCTGTTTACCTGTTTCCTCAGCCTTGAAGTTAATCTGACCCTTCACATCATCAATATTTGACACTAACAGACCACCAGGGGCGTTGACTGTGACGGACAGGTGTCTGTCATGGCCGACTCCCGTCACCCACTGGACCTACACACACAAAACAGGAAGAAGACATGTCGAAAATCAAACAAAAAGTTTTTACACTTTACTGAGCTGGAATGATGGCATCAAAACAGTAAAACGAATGAAATGCATGAAAACATCAGATCTGTGAGGAGCAACAAGAAGAGAAGGAATATCCCTCACATCACTGGATGAAAGAAACATTGTTCAGGCTGTTTATCTCCATCAACAATCAACTAAAATTCACACAACAGGAGAGGATGGAAACTTTAATCTTATTTAATTTTGCAGGTTTCTGATAGTGGTAAATGGTAAATGGATTTGTATTTATATAGCGCTTTTCTAGTCTGATGAAGACCACTCAAAGCGCTTTACAGTACAGTTTCACATTCACCCATTCATTCATACAGTGCATCTACTTGCAGCACTTTGTTATTCTATGGGGGGCCATTCAGGGTTCAGCATCTTGCCCAAGGACACTTCGGCATGCAGATGGTTCAGACTGGGGATCGAACCACCGACCTTCAGGTTGGAGGACGACCACTCTACCCCTCAGCCACAGCCGCCCTGATCATTCATCTGATGCTGCCATTAGGGCAAATGTAAATGTGGTGAGCGTGTGTGCATGATGCAGGCTCTTCCTTTCCCTGACCCCATGAGCTGTCCGTTTGTTGTTTAATGTTTACACCACATTATTATGTCTGAAATGCAAGTGTTAAAACGCTTGGGTATATTTTTGGTAATCATTGAATTTCAAGAATACAGAACACAGACAGAAGTATTTTACTACATTACAATGTGTAGAGACATAAAGACCTTCACAGCACTTGCACCATCTTGTGGTAGAGAATTGAATTTTATCTTCAGAATTCGTTATCACAAAATATTAATTTATTTTATTGTAGGTACAGTATATATAACATATATACATTTTCTTAATTCTGTTAAGTAGGATTGGGTATTATAAGAGAGCTCAACATATTCTACATATCAGATATACTACTTTACTATGTGTGGAAAAATACTCTACAAGTCGTAGTAAAAGTAGAAAAAATTTATTATTACTACTTACTACTAAAACTACATAAACATCACACACTGCTATTCTTTCCACACAAATACATTACGTACAAAAAAGAGACGTTCGTTATGAATACGACATGATTATATGTAAATATAAACATTTGAACATATTTTGTTCTATATAAAAAAATGCACCTGCATAGAATCACACTATATTCACATTGGAAGGATCTTATAGTTGAACTGAACAGAAATTTGTCTAAATCATATTTGAAATAAGTAATTTCATGTTGCCGAGAAAACCATGTGGAGGCCTCTGCCTTTCATCTCACCATGTAGCTGAGGTAGAATCGTTCTCCACTGTGAGCAAAGTGCCAGAAACACTCCAACCCAGAAGCCCGGAGCACCACAGAGAAGTCGTACTGGTCGGCGCCCCAGAACAGCTCCTGGTCTGTCATGTTGGGGTGTAGGTTTGTCATGGGCCCACTGTGAACTGGAACCCACAACACCAGAATAAAACACATAAAGGGAATCCTCCACAACATGTCTGAAAAACTGGAGACTTCACTCATTGAAATGCGGAGATAGAGTGAGTGTGTGTGGCAGCATGGAGAGTTTAGAAATGATTAACTGTGACAAAAGTGTCGCCTCCATCAGTGGGAAAACAGGGCTGCCTTCACAGCTGGAGTCAGCACTGATAGAGAGAAATAACACTATGAAGGGCTGAAGTAAGAGCCAATCAGAACAGTAAAAAAGTAGAAAAAAATGGTACAATCTGATCTAATCATCTCCAAGGATCTAAACAGATACACAGCATAAGCACTGGGAGCAGGTATTTCTCATTTTACAGAACCTTGAAGGTTGGATGAATCTGAAGAGAAATAAAAATGTCCCATTAAAAATCCCACACTAAAAACAACTTTATTTTTTTTAACAACAATATTCATTAAGATGAGAAATAACATGATTTACAATTTATTTCCAGCAACTACTCAAATGGTGGTTTCATTAGATTTGTCATGCTTTTTACATTTCATTATAGTGAAGATCAACTATTACATACAGACAAAAACATGCTTTAGAGGAGTGGTTCCCAACAGTTTGACAAAACTAATCTATGATTTAAAAAACATTTAGTGTCCAAATTTGATTTACTCACATAAGCTTGAATGATTCATGTGGAAGCAACAAAGATTCTCCACATATCCTGCATCATTGGCCTGTGAGTAGGTGGAGAGATATTTTTTGCCCCTAGCTGGGATGATGTTCCCGCACCTTTCTTATTCACAGGGTCAGAAAACACGCGATAGATATGGAGCCTCAGCTTTTGCTTAGAGACACTGAACCAGTTTCCTCTGGCTCAGAAACAGCCTCAAGCTCGAGGGACAACACAGAGGAGTGGAGTGCTCCACAAGCCCAGCTGGACTTTCTGCAGCTCCTTGACTGCAGTGGCTGGTTTCGATTCCCCACCACCACCACCACCACAAGGAGGTACAACCTCTGTGGGGTGTTTGAATAACGTTGCGTCAGACTGAGAACTCTGTCCCACCCCTCCAGGTGCGCTTAGGTAGAAAGCTTGATAGTCTGAGTCCAGCGAAGGGGCTCATCCAGAGCAGGGAGGGCCGACCTCCAAACACCGACCTCAGGCCTGCCCAGCGAGTCCGACGCTCCCATGTTGGCTTCTCGTTCCTCAAACGCTCAATCTCCTTACAGATAAAGACACACAAACTAATTACACAAAGAATATGAATCTGGAGGATCACTATGATGAGCAGAGCAGGCAAGACTACACATCGGTGGGTTACTGTCTGGGAGCCTGGCTGGTTTATCTACATGTGCTGTGAGAAGGTATTCAGAGAAAAAAGGAATATACACACTGCCCTTTGAGTGACAATCGTCATAGCAAAGAGTTACACGTGTTAATCAAGTTTCAATGGAGCCAAACTATGATTCTGAGTAACAAGTTAAATTATGAACAAAATATGATTCAATCACCTTAACGTATATTCATAAATATATAATTTAAAAGTCAATCAGATGCCCTATTTACATCTTATGTCCGCCTTCTGTGACCACCTTGGCAAAGACAGCGATGGTGAAGTTGGTTTTAATAGTGTAAAATGTCCCAATCAATCAGCACATCCTGGTCACTTTTCTTAAACGACTAAATGTTAGTACATAAAGAAAAGGTTTTGTGTATGAATATCTGCTGAAGCATTATTTCTAGAAAGCGCAGTTGTGATTAAGTTGTAAACATACACATAAAAGCCACATTATAGATTAAAAGCTGCTCATTACACACAGAGAACTAAAACCTCACCATAACAAACACAATGTAAGACATAAGTCCTCACCGTCTCATCGTTGCAGATGGAGTGGAGCTGAGTGCAGAACATGATGGCTGTGAAGGTGAGGAAGAGGAGGCCTTCCATGCAGAGGAAGATCATCAGCATCATCGTCGCTGGAGGAGAGAAATCGCTGCACTCTGTGAAAAGACAAAACAAAAACAGGCTCCTGTAACAGTTCTCTTAAAAGACTCCACATCACATTGTGTTCACCAACCACAAATGTGTGTAAACAGCATTATGACACTCTGTTTTCATTAGAGAAAACCACACTGAGGAAGAAATAGGGATGGTAACCTCTCCACTGGACTCTGATGCATGTGATGAAGTGGTATCCACAGAGAGCCAGAGCGTGACCAGAGATTACAGCAATATACATCTGCGGTAAGAAGAACATTTATTAGACGTCTGCCTTCATCTCGCAGTGTGATAGACCCCTCAAAGTATTTTTCATCACTTTCAGTCTGCTGTGCAGATTCTTACTAAACATCGAAGCTCTGATTATCTTTCTAACTATTCATAAAAATACAACAGCACTAAAAACACAGTCTACTCTTTGTCTACACACAAATCTGTCACCAACATCTGTTATTTAATCCATCAGAGAGGAGTCACTGGTCTGAGAAAGTTTAGGTCGGCCACTCAGGAGACTGAACATAGACAGAAAAAGATAAAAAACATTCAGGCTGAAAATAACTACCCAGCCATTTTAATTTTCATTTTAAAATCGTCAACAGCATCTACTCCCTCTAAAATGTACACTCTCTGCTAATTATCTTCCACTGATACATTTTTGGTCAAAGAGCTGCTCTCTTAGTTTCTTTGAAGCTGCTGACCTCACTGAAAACATGAAACATGAATATCTGAAGCAAATAGGTGCCTAAAATCCTCTGGAAATCTACCATTTTACATTACTCAACTTTCAGTGCTTTTTCATAACATACACTTTCCTGGTTTTCCTTTCTAGTAGTGTCTGCAAAAGAAGGTCAAATAACCTGGACTTGAAAATGAACTTAACAGTGAACAGGACGAAGAAGCGCTGGTTCTTCTCCCCGACACAGTTGTTGACCCAGGGACAGTGATGGTCCATCTTTCGGATGCAGCGCTCACAGATACTATAGGAGAAGAGAATGAAAGCATCATCTACCATCTGCACTCAAAGTGACACAAAATAACCACAAACAGACAAAAACCAACCCCAAAGATGGCACACGTGTCAAATAATCTACCCTGGCATAACAAATTGTTAATTTACATTTACATAATTGTCTCAGACAGCTCAAAGTTACTGTCTTCAGCAGGTAAGAAAAAACATCGGGTCACTACCTGCAGTGATGAGCCCTCTCAGGTTTGATGCTGCAGCATTTTGGACATTTGTAGATGACATTTCCTGGCTTCAGTTGCAGACTCTCCAAGTATTTCTTATTGGCGTTTCCTTTTGGAACAGCTCCCTGAGAAGAGGAGGGTGGAAAGAGAGGATTAACAGAGGAGATGGTAAACATATCTCACTTGAATTGCCACAAAGTTCCTCTAATTTCTTTATCAAAAAAAACCTCGGCCTCCTCACTGGGTCAGTCAGCATGGTCCGCAGGTGGGAGGCCAACGCCAGCACGGCCAGGCTGTTGAAGACCACCCCATTGATCACAGCGTACCAGAAGCTCCTGGAGGGAAGCAGCATAACGAAGGTGACCACAAAGTCGGCGAAGAAGACCAGGAACCAGGTGATGAAGGCACACACCATGCCGCAGCAGTCCTGGATGAACCAGAGCTGCTTAACCTCGCTGTGGAAACTCTTCTCAGCCACCTCCTCCTCCTCCTCCTCCTCCTCCCTGTCCAGCAGGGGGTGCTGTTGATCCATGTCCCTCAGACGGTGGTTTGAGGACATTGTGCCCTAAAGGAAGTAACACAAGACAAATCTTGATTACAACTGTATTAATCAACATTTTTGCCAAACCCAAACTTTTTTTATTTACTACCCTGTCGTTGTTTGTATTCATTGGTTGCTAAATAAAGTATATCAACTGCAGTTCAATTGACATTACAATGATATTGCTTGTCAGAGGTTTAACATTAAATAATTTATAATAATGTATAATGCCTTTCAAATTACTCAGTTACTTTACCTTTCCATGACGCAAGATACATTTAAACAGCAGCAAAGGACACGAGCTCTGCAATATCACGAGCATGGATTAGTTTAGGTTAACTGTTTTCACCCATCTATTTTCTTCAATTGATAAATTAATTGTTTTGCTTCCAACATGTCACAAAATGACAGCCAGAACTTTCCTATTTCACCTGACCAACAATCTAAAACACACATATGTGTGAAGCTGGTCTTTTCTTATAGAATTTGTTTTTCTATTGATTCACTCAGCAATCAATCCGATTACTAGAATGGCACTCAATAGAGCGCACACCTCTGCCAAAGCCTTAAAGTCCTCTTAAATTCAATCAAGCCACACCAGATGTGTACACACTCATAGGTATCATTTACCAAAATATGCGTGATTTATTTATTCAAAAGCCATGTATGAATTCCTGAGAATGCAGTGAAAATGCCCTATCTCCCAATACTAAAGAGCTAAAAGATTTCTGAATGTGCCCATTTGTCTGGAGTTCTTCCTTGGTCCATAACCAATTCTTCCACCTTGTTTCAAAACAATCAGAAAACCTGACCTCCTTGACAGAGAGAATTACTGCAGATCTATTGTAGATAGCTGCAGATGTAATTTGCTATGAAAGAGAAAAACAGCTTGAGTGCAGACTCAGGATGATACAAACTTACTTCAAAGTGACTCTACTTTATGACATTATCTCGTCTTCCTTTCGCTCTTGGAGTCACAAGCTATTTTCACTCTGGGTCACATCGCTGTGGAGAGCAGAATAAAAGTTGTACTGTTGCTGAATAAGATTTAAACCTTTTTGGTTTGTCTATGATTGAAACAGAGCAGTTAGTTTTACCTTTCACTGTACACAAAGGTTCATTAAACATGTGTTTTCTAATATCTTTTATTTCAGTGAATCAAACGAGAGAGCAGTATTTATTTCGGGCCCTTGTCATTTAACTTTGCATATATCTAATTTATCCACAAGGTTTCGTTTAAATATCAGTTTGAAACCAAAGCAAACACTATTTGTACAATAAATACAGAGATTAGAGCAAAGAATAATAAATAAGGCTGCAGAATTTATCTATTCTTTCGGAGAAGTTGGGGCCTGAAAAGGATCATAAATCTGAGGGTTACCAGATGGTGGTTAAGACCCAGGTACCATCGTCTGTTCAGTACTTTAGCTTGAACATTACTTAAATGGTTATTTAAATATGAAAATGGTCAGTCTCTGTTATCCATGAACTATTAATTTGACTACTTGCTTCAGCACCACTGGAGAGTAACTATTAACTGAAGCTACGCGTTAAGATCTCATCTCATCGTCATCCGCTTATCCGGGGTCGGGTCGCGGGGGGAGCAGCTCAAGCAGGGGGCCCCAGACTTCCCTTTCCCGGGCCACATTGACCAGCTCTGACGGGGGGATCCCGAGGCGTTCCCAGGCCAGTGTTGAGATATAATCTCTCCACCTAGTCCTGGGTCTTCCCCGAGGTCTCCTCCCCACTGGACGTGCCTGAAACACCTCCCAAGGGAGGCGCCCAGTGGGCATCCTTACCAGATGCCCGAACCACCTCAGCTGACTCCTTTCTAAGTAAAGGAGCAGCGGCTCTAATCCGAGTCCCTCACGGATGACTGAGCTTCTCACCCTATCTCTAAGGGAGACGCCAGCCACCCTTCTGAGAAAACTCATCTCGGCCGCTTGTACCCGCGATCTCGTCCTTTCGGTCATCACCCAGCCCTCATGACCATAGGTGAGGATAGGAACGAAGATCGACCGGTAGATCGAGAGCTTTGCCTTGCGGCTCAGCTCTCTTTTCGTTACAACGGTGCGGTAAAGCGAACGCAATACCGCCCCCGCTGCTCCGATTCTCCGGCCAATCTCACGCTCCATAGTACCCTCACTCGCGAACAAGACCCCGAGGTACTTGAACTCCTTCACTTGGGCTAAGGACTCATTTCCTACCCGGAGTAAGCAATCCATCGGTTTCCTGCTAAGAGTCATGGCCTCAGACTTAGCGGTGCTGATCCTCATCCCAGCCGCTTCACACTCGGCCGCCAGCCGCTTCACACTCGGCCGCCAGCCGATCCAGTGAGTGCTGAAGGTCACAAGCCGATGATCCAATGAGGACCACATCATCCGCAAAAAGCAGTGACGAGATCCTCAGACCACCGAACTGCAACCCCTCCCCACCACGACTACGCCTCGATATCCTGTCCATGTATATCACAAACAGGATTGGTGACAAGGCGCAGCCCTGGCGGAGACCAGCACCCACTGAGAACGAAACTGACTGGCTGCCGAGGACCCGAACACAGCTCTCGCTTTGGGAGTACAGGGATTGGATGGCCCTGAGGAGAGACCCCCTTACCCCATACTCCCGCAGCACCTCCCACAGTTTCTACCGGGGGACCCGGTCATACGCCTTCTCCAAATCCACAAAACACAAGTGGACCGGATGGGCAGACTCCCAGGCCCCCTCCAGGATCCTTGCGAGAGTGAAGAGCTGGTCCGTAGTTCCACGTCCGGGGCGAAAACCGCATTGTTCCTCTTCAATCTTAGGTTCGACGATCGGCCGAACCCTCCTTTCCAGCACCTTGGAGTAGACTTTATCAGGGAGGCTGAGAAGTGTGACACCCCGATAATTGGTACACACTCTCTGGTCCCCCTTTTTGAACAGGGGAACCACCACCCCAGTTTGCCACTCCTTTGGCACTGTACCCGACTCCCACGCGATGTTGAATAGGCGTGTCAACCATGACAGCCCCTCAACACCCAGAGCCTTTAGCATTTCTGGCTGGATCTCATCAATCCCTGGGGCTTTGCCACTGCGGAGATGTTTGACTACCTCAGTGACCTCCACCAGGGAAATTGACGACGAAACACCATCAACCTCGAGCTCTGCCTCCAACATAGAGGGCGTGCTATTCGGATTCAGGAGTTCCTCAAAGTGTTCCTTCCAACGTCCGACGACCTCCTCAGTTGAGGTCAACAGAGTCCCATCCTTACTGTACACAGCTTGGATGGTTCCCCGTTTCCCCCTCCTGAGGTGCCGGATAGTCTTCCAGAAACACTTTGGTGCCGACCGAAAGTCCTTCTCCATGACCTCTCCGAACTTCTCCCACACCCATGTGGCTGCGCACCCGACCCCAACGGGTCTTCCCACAGGTGGTGGGCCCATGAGATGAAGAGAGGGGGGGTGCCACGTAGTTTGTTCGGGCTGTGCCCGACCGGGCTCCGTGGCAAACCCGGCCACCAGGCGCTCGCCATCGAGCCCTCCGTCTGGGCCTAGCTCCAGACGGGGGCCCCGGGCTTCCTCCGGGCTGGGTCCCATCTCCTCTTGTATCGATATTCACTGAGGGTTTTTGAACCATTCTTAGTCTGGCCCCTCACCTGAGACCACTCTGCCATGAGAGACCCTACCAGGAGCACAAGGCTCCAGACAACACAGCCCTCAGGTTCACAGGGACACGCAAACCTCTCCACCACGATAAGGTGACGGTTCCAGGAGAGGCGCGTTAAGATAAAATAAGATAAACATACTAGTAGCACAAGGAAGTAGCAGCGAAAAGGGGAAGAGGAAAAATGTAGATAGAAATAAAAAAAAAATAAGAATAGAAACAAGAGTCCAGAAACGAATTGATAGAATAGAAATAATAAATGTAATTGAAATTTGCACAAAGTTGGTTGTCTAAATGTGCAATATAAAATGGTAAAAGTTGTGTTATTGTGCAATAAACAATATGGGCGGCAGTCTTTCTCGGGTTATGGCTTGTGATTGAATTACAAATGTGAAACAGAAGAAGCCATTGAGTTGCCTGCAAATAGAATTCATCTTACATTACAATCCATATTTGTTCGTGCATCTGCACCGTCCTCTGCTCACAAGTCCCTCGGCAGATGTTACATGTTGATGTCTACCCTCAGCTTCTTGTCCTGTTGCACCACTGTCTTCTACAATTTCACTCTATTTGCACATAGCAGTTGTGTTTATTTTGTAGTCTCTTGTTATTGTGGACTGTTTGTTAAGGACAATGAGCGCAGTTAACACACATACATGACACACAATGCTGATTCTGAAATAGAAATACTGCAGGAAAGTACAAGTTACTTAGCTCAGTAATAAGTAACGTTAGCATAACACGCCAGACAGCGCCAGCCAGCTGAATGCATGAGGCACAGTATACGAGACAAAGTGCATCTTTAAATAAAGCAGGTATCTTTACACCACGACCCCAGAGGCACCAGAGAGACACAGCAGTGCAGGCGAGGCAGACAAGGAGCTAACCTGCTCTCGCTGCTAACACGTCCAGCTGTCATGTCGTTAGCTCGGGAGGCTGTGGCTGGTTTCCAGGGTCCTCACCTGGCAGTGGAAACACACACAACAGCCGCGACGGACGCTACAGGTCCTTTCATTCTCCAGCTGGCGGTAGAAAACCCTCACGTTGTGGACACGAGCAGCAGCATACGAACTTTTCGGGGTTTTAAAAGGTTGACAAATAAATAATGATCCCTATTCTACAAGCTCCTTCTTCCCAGGAGCAACCGCCCCTGCCCTGACGGTGATTGGCTTAGGTTCATAAAGAAGCACGGTGATTGGCTACGCTTAAGGAGGAATATCAGGGTAAGCCAATCAGAGGCAGGGTAGCTGCCGTTCTTCTTCCGCCAAGGGTGGGGAGAAATAACGGGTTATTCTTTTATTTCACTAACACCTGTATTTTACGCAATTTTGAAAGATATTTAACATTTTTTTAATTATTTTTCTGCTCAGACTCATCTCATTTACTCACTCATTTACTCATGTATTTTCTTTCTTCCTTCCATTCGGTCCCGTTTGTTTTTTGGAGGAATTGCTTACCCTCCAGGGTTCTGATCACCAGCGCTTCTATGAAAGCTTCTCAGCCTTTTATAACCTTTATAGCCTTTCTGTCTGAGTTAAATACAATTCCAACCAGACCTCTGCATGAACCCAGAGAGAACTATCTTAATTTAGTATAAACACTGTTCAAATTAAAACCCAGATCAGTTACTGGAGTAAAAGTACCAAAACCGCATTTGCTAAATATTCCATCACAACTAAAACCCTAACCCTAACCGCTGGTTACTGTTCAAACTCATACTTTCTGTTGTTAGTTTCTTCTCTTCGCGGGAAGTCATTTTATTCCAGTGTATTGTACAACCGAGCTGCAGTGACTTGAAACGGGCTTGAGATGGGTAAAAACATCAATACTGAATAAATACAGAGAAGAGTTTGTTATTACCAGTATTATATCGTGATGTGAAAACTTCTAGTCAAATATAAAATGTTACACTTGCACACATTACTGAACAATTCACAAATGTAAACTTGAACTTTTGCTAGTTATTTACTAAAATTGTACATAAGCATAATAGATCCGTCACTTTATTTCTCATTGAATTAAAAGTGCATAAAAACTTCAATCAACCTTTTAAATACACCCAAACAGTCTTAATGAAGTAGAATGAGCAGTTATTCAGTGGAGAAAGCTGCTATACATACACATCATAGCTACCAATTTACTAAGATCTAACAACCAACAACTGATTTTCGTTAGTTTTCCCAGAAAGTTATGTTTTCCCATCACAACCTCTGAAGTCTTGTTTATCTAATAGTCAGATAGGATGACATTTTTTTTTTCCTGTGGATGCCATGTTCCTGCATGAACCATCAATAGAGTAGTAGGGGGCTCAGCTTCTATTTATCAAGTTGAATGAGGATTATATCAACACATTTCCGTCGTAAAGGTGCTATGTGTTCTCTGTTTGTTGTCAGGAGCAGGCGGTGGTGATGCTTACTTGCCAAACTTGTTGGTTAATCGGCAGGATAACACACAACTGATTTCCACAAAACTTGGTGGAAGGATGGGAAATGGGCCAAGGACCTTTTGGGGTGGATCCAGACAAAGAGAGGGATTTTATTTTAACATTCTCACCAGTTTCCCAGAGAATAATGCATGAATGTTGATGAAACAAATCAGGCATATTTAGAGTTTGTGGTGCAGCTTCACTGAATTTAAATGACTGTTGGTTCGCTGGGTACAGCAACTTAAACATATGTTTTAAAAGTGATATATAACTATATCTATTATTATTATTATTATTATTGTTGAGCCTTCTTTTCATATTTTACCTAAACTGTACCACATATATGTATTGACATAATATATAATAGGTTAAATCTGAAAAGACATATTCATATACAAATATAGTATACTGAATATACTGTATCTGTAAAATTACTACACAATGCAATGCAGTGACAGTTAAAAACAATACAAGTCTGACTATTGGCAGCAAGTTTCAAGAATCAAACTCAAGTGGCTGAAATTAACTGAAAATATGACGATACGATTTAGAAAATCATCTACAGTGATTGATTTGTAGTGAATGGATGAAAAACATGCAGAGCCAGAGGTGTGATCCTTCAACTTTATCCATGTCTCACATTCAGGAGAAGTCGAACCTCTCTGAACACACAACACCCTCCCGACAACACAGTCATAAATAAAATTTAAATGCATACAAATAATGAAACAGTACATGGAGTAGTACGATGTTAAATGGGAGTGAAAAAAAGAGAGAATCCATCAAACTGTAAATCAAATTCAACCCTGTAATCTATCCAATGTCTAACATTCAAGTAAAACAAGCTCAGATTAGAGCTGCACTCTAATGGCTTTACATAAAGCTAAAGCGACAACATTCAAACAGTATCAAACTAAAACAACTTCAGTTTGCATCCCTTTTTCTTTTTGTTTAGCCTAGAAGTAGAAGAAAGTGCTTCACACTCAGGAGAGGAGGGGGAGTTAGAGAAGCTGCTTCAGGGTGGACAAGGGAGGGGGAGGGAGAAATCCTCAGCTCTGTTAGTATCACTGCTCAAGTCACAATGAAATGATACTTTAGCAGAATCTTTGAAATCCATATTAGCTATGGAAAAATCATGTTGAGGTGGATTAAATGTACAGAATCATTCAGCCCAGTTAATTTAGAACAGTGTTTGGTTTTTTAAAGAAAATCAGGACACAACCATGTGAAAAACGCCAGGTCCTAAACATGTTTTATATATATTCAGTTGTGTTGTGGATGTTTCTCAATTAAGAAATGTAAGTCAACAGGATGTTTGCTAGGATGGAAAAGATTAGTGCATTTTAGTGCATCTACTCATACATATAAAAATGAACTCCTGAAATGTGTTCGTCATGACAGCTCCTTCAAATCCAAGAATTTCTCGAGTTTAAAAACGACAGGAAGGAAATCTGTGGATTTTCGGTGCCGTCAGAAATGTGTAACGGAAACCACTACACACCTTTTACACTTCATTGTGACTTTAAAGGATAAGTTATCCCAAATTACAAAATATATTTTCACTTTACCTTCCATGCAGAACAGGTAGGTATTTGGTTCATCCACGTTTTGAGTCAGTCTCTGAGATGTCTGCCTCCACCTCTGCACAGTGGAAGTGGATAGTAACAACATCCCTATCTGCAAACAGTGTTGTGGTTACTTGACTAGAGAAGCCCCAGATCTTACTTACAGGGCGGCTGTGGCTGAGGGGTAGAGTGGTCGTCCTCCAACCTGAAGGTCGGCGGTTCGATCCCCAGTCTGAACCATCTGCATGCCGAAGTGTCCTTGGGCAAGATGCTGAACCCTCAATAGCCCCCCATAGAATAACAAAGTGCTGCAAGTAGATGCACTGTATGAATGTGTGTGTGAATGGGTGAATGTGTAACTGTACTGTAAAGCGCTTTGAGTGGTCATCATCAGACTAGAAAAGCGCTATATAAATACAAATCCATTTACCAAATCCATTACCATTTACTGTGAAGGGTGTTTTTTTCCATTTTAATACAACACAATTGAGAAGGTGCACATGCTAAACCCTCATGTATGATGTTGTAACTCTGCAGTTAAAAGTGCTGCAGTGGAGACAGGGATAACGTTATTGCTGCTGTGATAGCATTGAATAACCTGACCATAATGTTCTGACCCTGTGTGCAGTGTTGTGTCTGATTAACTGGACTTCATGGATCATTGGCTCACCGCCACATCAACGCGGCACTGTGTTATTTTATTACACTGCTGTTTTTGGACTGAATAAATGAAAAGAAGAGACCAATTATAGTCATGCAAGTTATATAACTCCCTTCATCTCTATTGTACTGGAGTGGAGGCAGAAATTTGTGCTTGCAATACAACTACAGGTACAGTAAGTGATCACATAGGTTCTTTCTAATATGAGTGAACTCTTTATCCCATGTTGTTCCTGTGAAGTAAAAACTGTAGAAAGTTTTAGCTCCAACCAGCTTTTAGTTGAATCCATTTGACTGTTGGATGGGGGGGTGGTGGTCAGCGGTGTGGGTGGGATTAGAGTTTCCATCTTTGCCTTCTGAAGTCAAGGGCTCTGTGTCGATAAAAGGCCGAGTCTGGTCGTCACATGGCTCCACTAATGTTCCGTTTATGGCCTGGAGGCTTTGGCTGTTGGTGTGAGACGGCTCCTCTGACTCATGTGAAGCAGAGGGGTTAGCGAGGATGTGTGTGGGATGGGCTTCAAACAAATAATCGGCATGTAATGACGTGTTGGATGGCGGAGATGGGGAGGTCTCGCTTCCGGTGCTACAGCTAGAGACATCAGTGGAGTGAGCTTCATCTGTGTCTCTGGACGTGTGAACACCTGCTGACAGAGTGTCCTCAGCAGTTCTGGAGGCGGGTGTGTCCTCAGTCTGACTGCTCTCTTTCTGGGTGCATTCAGATGCATTGCAAGTTGGAAAAGACACAAGCCGCTTTATTGTGGTTTCTCCAGAGTCCAGGGTGTGACAGCGTCCTAGGGGCCGCTCTCCCCGCCGGGGCCCGGGGTCGCAGCTTCCTGATGGACTACTGCCCTCTACTGTCTCCCCTCGTCTCAACTTTCTCCTGTCTGGATTCTTCTGTGAAGAAACAAGGTTCAACTGTTTTACTGTTACTGTCATTCATCCTCATACCTAGAATACAGCTGAGCTAAATATCATTCCTCACTGATAAAAGGGCAGAAAATAGTGCAAAATAACAAACAATATAAAAAGAGAGCAGAATAAGAAGGTGTGTGTTATTTGAGTGCAGGGGATTAAGTTGCTGCCGTATGTAAACATAGCAAATTGTGTTAGCATACATTGGCAGAACCAATGTACCCCACCTCTGGCCCAATGTCAGCTGGGTTCGGCTCCAGTCCCCCCATGACCCTCAAAAGAATGTGCATATAAGTGGTATAGATATTGGATGGACAGATGCCACTCCAACTCTAAAACTGTAAGGTACTGTCTAAGAACACGCTCAACCATGTTTTCTTTTTTTTTTTTTACACATGAACATTCTCCATTGTTGATAATCATACATCCAATCATGTAATTTTACTCTGACTATATATATATATGTATTTGACATAAAATCTGTATAATTTGTAATGATTTCTGAGATGTATTAAAAATACTAGAAATATGATAAATATCTTCGAATGGTGGATCTATTGCCCAGAAACATGCGTGATGTTTCACCGCCACACAGACGAGGAAGTCTGATTTATTTGTTCAATTAGTATAAATGCCAAATTTTATTAGACTTTCACTACATTTTATTTTGTAAAATTGAATAAAGGGAAATCTCACCAATTTGAAAGAAAGAGCATTCAAGTGTACCGCTGAGGAGGACATGTCAGTATTCTGAGAGCTATGGTGTAATTAAGTGAAACAGAAACTGGGGAATGAAAACTTAAGTGGTCAGTCATTACTTTCCATCCCCTGGAGACCACGAATGTCTGTAAACATTTATGGAAATCTATCCATTTGTTGTTAAGGTATTTCACTATGGACTAAATAGTTGGACTGATGACTTCTCCTTGGCCTCCTTGCCTTGTTGTGGCCAATACATGCTCACATAAGGAGTGCAACAGTGAGAATGTGCACAGTATAATACCTGGTTCAGGGTTGGTGAACACCTGGGGGGAGAACCAGAGGAACCTTTCTTCATCTGCTCCATCCTGAGTTAAAGGACATTAAAACAAAGTTTAAAAACGACTTTTAAACAAGCAAAGTCTATAGACCTCTAGATAAACAAGGCAGTCTACCTGCTGATGGACTGAGCCAGTTTCTGTCTCCTGCCATTGGAGTGATCCTGCAGCCTGAGACGCTGCACAAATGAATGAGCTGTAGTGGTGACAATAGAGAAAGATCATTTCATGATAAACTACTGACACAGTAACTGACAAAAACGCCTGAAATGAGAAGAACATCTCAAGTACAGATTGATAGCCTTGTTTTAAAAGCATTAAATAAAAGGCGTCTTCTCTTCAAAGAGGGTTCGTGGCAGTTTGGAAATGATCAATGCTGCTAATATTACCAAGAGCTCCTTTGGGCACAGAGAGGAGTTTGATGGGTTCATCATCAGGGGAAAGTCCAGACGCCTTCTGCAGAGCTCTCAGGATCTCAGTGTTCTGCAGAGGAGAAGAGGAATCAGTGTTACTGCTGTCAATCTTTCTAATCCTGCTTCAGGTTATTTGTACATTGCTCCACCAACCACTTTAATTTACAGTTGATCTTTAATCCTGTTGACCGTGGAAAATCAAATCACAACTGACAATAACTTTCTGATGTTACATATGCAGGAATATTCTTTTAAAGACACCTTACATACAGTAAGTTATGGTAGCATCACTACAGTTGTAAACATTGATCGAGTTCAGCTGGTTGGTGTATAATTTAAACTGACGGCACAGTGGAACGTGGATGTGTGCTACCATAGTACAACTGTGTCTTAATTTAAAATAGTCTAGTGGGTCAGTGTGTACAATCTAGGGAGGATCTATTGGCAGATATACATCAGTGTATAATCAGCTGAAACTAATAATCATTGGGATTTTGTTTCCTTACAAAGAGCCTTATATATATCTACTTCAGGAGCAGGTCCTCTACCAAGGTCCACCTTGTTGCACTGTCATGGTGGTCCCAGAAATTCAGAGCAGACAAGCCCCTCCCCTCTAGAGCCTGACAGAGGGTCTTTCACAGAGGGGCTGTATTTGTGAACGCAAATGTCAGAGTAAGTGCCTCAGGATGTCTTTATCCGGAATTTCTCCCTTCACTTACATTTTGCACACAAGCAGATCATCTGCGTAACGCTTGTTGTGCACCTGCCTCTGTAGCTTCACATTACATTACCACCTAGACAATGTACCCTCAGACCAAGTTCTTATTGGTCAAAAGCTAAATTGCTTTCAGCTGCCTCAAGATATAAATGTACCTATAATGCACCTGACCACACCTCTTTTTACGACCCAACACACCCATTGGTGCTCAGATGGGCACAAGTGTATCTGATTTGTGAACAATGAGTGCACTGGACAGGAAAAGGAGTCAGTCTAACACTAGTAAAGAATTATGTGTCATTCTTGGCGCAGCTTTGTGCCAGGGCCCTAACAGTAAAACTGTTGGAAATAACTCATTTATAATTCCATAAAGTTACAGATTTGTATTTTATTTTAGGTTTGGTGAGACATGATTGATCCACCTCACTGTAGCCACAGTGATACTTTCCTGTCGGCACTCTTTGTCAAGCAGGAACACTCCTAAATACACCTGCCCAACAAGTGCCACAGTCCTCTAATGCTTTTATCAAGAATCTAGAAAACAATTTGTCATTTACAAGACATTTAAGAAATGTATATATATATATTTATACATATATACAGTGTTTGCAGGACCACCTTTCCACCCAGTTCGTAGGCGCAGTCCAGTGGCGTCCTCTGCCTCTTGTTTCTGAGGCTGGGTGAGGCTCCACTCCTCAGCAGCAGCTCCACCAGTGCCTGGTTTCCGCCCCGCACCGCCTCATGGAGAGCCGTGTTCCCCTGAAGGTTTGCTACGTTCACCAGGGCGTTACTCTGCACAGACAAATTTAACAGTTTGCTGCATACAGACACTGTTGATTTTAAACATTAATGTTCTTTGTGGCATTATTCATTGAACCATATTAAATAAAAGGAGCCTATCGTCGGATTATTCCTGCAGTTGTACACAGATTTTTTTCCTTTTGTCTCCGTCATGCTGCCAGGGAACAATAGTTTTTATTGACGGATCTGCTCTAAGAACATTCTGCTCATCATAATGGTTTTCCTTCTGCATAAGAGATGAATAAGCCCTGTAGCGTCTTTCTCTTTCTGACCTCTCTCAGAGCTTTAACGTCATTCTGGCAGCATATAATTCAGACTTGACTTGTTGAACATTGTGTAAATGGGTCCAACCCAATAAATTTGCACCCATGGTGTTTAAATCAAAGTGAAAATGGTTTTAATTCATATGTGTTGAACTAAAGCCACAGTGTGTTTACCTGTAAGAGGGTAGTGACTGTCTCCAGGTTTCCACAGAGACAGGCAAGTATCAGAGATGTGTTACCATAGTGATCCTTTTTATTCAGTTTGGCATTGCACTCAAGCAGGAACCTCACCACCTACACACATGAAGGACACAAAACACACCCAGTCACTTCATCATGTTGATTCAAAATCCTTCACATTAGGGGAACAGAAGCCAGTATAATTTGAAACTTTGTGGAGACACATTCTAATCCTGGGTGTGAACAGTCAGACTGTGACAGCTGTCCACTTATGATGTGAACACCTGAAACATAATACCAGTGCTAATACCAGACCTGAACATGGGCTGTGGGTTTGCGCAATGCCAACTGTTCACCAGACGGTGGTGCCACAGAACCTGACAAAACCAATGAACCAGACTTCCTTATTCCAGAGAAATGATCAGAGTGGTGGCTGACCTACTTCTACATACCAATACTTTTTATCACTAGGGTGAAACAACAGAGTGACACAGCACTGTGACCTGCTGCAGGAATCCTTCTGCCATACAAAACACTGAGGCTGAGCCTGCATCCACATTCACAAAGATTTTCTTCAAGATTTCATATAATAATGAGATTAAGTTAAAAAACAAAATAAGAACAGATGGATTATAGAAATTTTGACTGATTCTATCAGGGTAATGAGTAACATGTAACTGATTTCTGGATTTCTATCTTCAGATAAATTAAATAAATTCATCTACTGCCAGAGATTATTCTTATTTAGAGCTAAAGTAGCATTAACATCAGTGCTTCAGTGAAATTCTTTATGCAAATATATTGTATAGTATATACTTTAGAATATACTTTTGCATCAATGAGATAAAAGAGTTAAAACACACATTTTTGGTATTAGTATTAGTATTATTATTATTGTAACTATATATCACATACACACTTATTAAAACCAGAGAGTTCACAATGATATAAGAACAAAATACCAAACAAAAGCATGGGACTAGTTAACCAAGTGATTTAAAGGAAGTATCCCTGCAAAATATCTACTGTATATAAGTGACATATTGTGATATAAAATGACATTGACATTTAAATACAAATCTTCTCTTGCATCCAAATAGTTTTTGAGATCAACAGACCTATGAGTAACTTAACAGAACAAATCAAACTCCATGAGCTATCTAAAATGCTATATTGTTACACAAGCATTTTAATGTGGCAGTTTGAATTATAAAATATCTGCAGTGCATACACTTCTTTTACAAAAAAATAAACCTAATGGCACAAAATAAATAATAGAAACATCAGAAACAGTTGGACACTGTGAAACAGCTGCTCCTTTAGTCAACCACTTCCCACCCCTACCTGGACGTGGCTGTTTTGGGTGGCCAGGTGAAGCGGCGTGGCGTTCTGGTTTGTGCGGGCGTTGACGTTGGCCCCGTGGCGGATCAGTTGGGCAGCCAGTGCTGAATGGCCATGCAGGGCGGCAACATGGAGTGGTGTGAAGCCTTCAGCGTTACAGCTGTTAACACCGAGAGCTCCAGCCTGCAGAACACACAGCTGCAAGACACGAGGAGGACAGAGGGTCAGATTGGTTCAGCCAATGCAAAGAAGCAGGACACATCATAAGAACTAAAGTCATGTTTTGTGTCCTTTTGGCTGCAAACAGACCAGTTTGTTATTGCTTTACTTTAGCGCTCACATGAAGCATTTATAACTAGTATGTAAAGGTTTAATAAGGGGTAAATAAAACCTTTACTGTAACAGCAGCCAATTACAGAATAAGGAAGGTATATGTAAAAATAAAATATTAGTCCAATATACGATAACAAAAAAGGAATAAGAAAATATAATCAATTTTTTTATCTTACTATATTCATTATATTTTATTACATTTATCTTTAATTCTTTGTTTTACTGTATATTTTATAATTATTTGCTTTCATGTCAAGTACTTTGTACTTGACATGCAATTTCATGCAACCGTAGTTGCATTTTATACGGTACGGTTCAAATAACTGATGGGCTGCCATGACTAATACATTAATTAACACTTTGATCTGCTTACAATTGCATAATGGAGTTTATTAAACCCTTGTGTACTGCTTACAACTGTGAGTATATGGGAATATAATGTTACTGCCTAACGAGCTGTCACACCTTCTGAGTGGGGGCACAGTTTCGACACTGACAAAGCGGATGACAGAGCAGCGCCTCAGACAAGAGCTCTTCTTCATCTTCCTCTTCTTCATCCATCCACTCCAGCAGGTAACGCACCTGAAACAGACACACACCGTGTCAGATGACGTCAACAGAACACGGTGTTCAGGTAGTAATTGGATGTTGACCGCTGCTGTTTAACTTTGCCCTCACCATCTCCACATCACCATCTGCCACAGCACGCAGCAGCTTCTCCACCTGCCAAAGAGCATCATCATCATTATTGTTGAGTTTTTGAATTGTGTCGTTTCCTAGTTGTTGATCTTTAGTTTGTGGCGTCTGATCAATGGATGATGTTGAGTTGAGATCGGTGTGTTGGGTGTGTCTCCTGTACTATCAGCCTTTTCCCCGGTTACCTCTCTGTGGCGGACCCGTTCTCCCTCCGGTTTTGCCTCGGACCCCAGAGAGGAGGTGCTGGAGACTGAGGAGCGACGGCTACTGCAATCTGAAGCCAGAGGGGAGCGACTGGGAGACTGGGATAAAGAGGAGGTAGAGGAGGATGGACATTACTGATATATTCATGTACAATATTAGCAGCATTTTACTCCTAAAAAAGTTATTTCCTATAAACAAAAATGTCTTTGGTCAGTAAGAATATTTAAACTACTTCCAAGTGTAAATCAACCCAAGAATCATGTTATATATTGTGTGTATTTTAAACTAACACAAACAAATGAAGGGGCATTGTGGCCCTAGAAGTAAGAAAAATGTCACTTGACGTATTCAAACGATTGCAGAAAACAAGTAAAATACTTTTTTCTACCATTGATTACAGCAACCAATATTTCAACTGGTCATCATTGTTGTGAGAAACAACAACGCTGCATCTCCCTCATGTTGGCATGAAAACACCTGAAGTATTTTAGCCCTCTGAAAGCAGACTGCTGCTGCTTGCTTCATTGAGCTTTGTTTCTAAAACATGTGGTGGAACCGAACAAACCCTTGAAGTAGAAGATGTCGCAGGAGAAAACTTATTGACTCATGGAAGAAATTAGTTTTGCAAATGGAGTTAAAAAAAGGTTGTGAGTTTCTAATCTTATTCTAGACTGAATCAAAAATAGATTGTAATTTTTTTCTCTCTGGCACTTGTTTGTTTTTCAGTCTAAGTAATATTTGTTGCTTATTAGGTTTGGATTCTGTGACCCACGACCTCTCACATTTACATGTTGCTTGATGAAGACTTGTGAGTAGATCAGACTCACATCAATTCGGCTGCCTCTGCGATGATGGCCGTTCTGACTTAATTGCAACAAAGTGAGGATCTACAGGAAAATAAGAATGAACACACACACACACACACACACACACACACACACACACACACACACACACACACACACACACACACACACACACACACACACACACACACACACACGTATTAGTGACAGGAAGGCGTTTCAGCAGTAATAACATTAGCTGAGGTCAGATTCCTGTGATTCTTACAACCTGTATACACCTGCAATAAAATGTGTTAGGGTGATCAGATAGCTTGACCACATTAAGACAGATTGTGATCTTGTGATTGTGATATTTGGCTGTGGTCAGGGACACATAAAGACCACATTGAACAAGTGAGTGCAGTTGTGTTGTTCATCCCCATATAACAACTACGTAAGCGAAATAAATATTCAACTTTGAGGTGGCTAACACAGCTAGCAGCCATTAGCCAGTAAGCATTTCTCATGTTCTTCCATACACAATGGAGAGTAGACGAGACCAATTGAAAAGCACGAAATCCTGTTAACACAGCTTTACATAAAGATACAGGAGGATGTAACATAAGCTGGACAGAGTGATCCGTTCTCAATAAGATCTTAATGTGGACACTGGAGTCACTGATAAATACCAGGTGTAAATGCAATCACGGTGATATGAAATGATGTGAAAATACGGGATTATCATGCAAAATAAAGATCTCTAACATGGTAACGCTAGCACCCCCGCAATTTGTATTTTGTAAGGTTGTTGTAAAAGAAGTTACAATAATTCATTGAAATTATAATAAACTAAGATGTTACAATCATTATCGTAATTTTTTAAATCCTTATCAATTGGAGAAATCGCTACATTTGTGGGTCTCTCTCCATACATCTAGGTTTGAAGTGATGGTCTGAAAAATCTCCGTTTCGAGGGCTATAAAGGCCTAACCCGTAACCCTTTATCCCAACAGGTATTAGGACAGCCTGCCCCTACACGTGAATGCGCAAAACGAAAGGGAAGGGCTAAGGGTGAAATGGGATTTGGACAATGGAAAAGCTTAAAATAATGAAAGAAACTTTTGTCAAAGTTTGACAAACCTGAGCCCAGAGAACCAACACTTCTGAAATGTACTTCTGAAATCATGAAGCCTCAGGGAGATGCAAAACGCAAGTTTTCACTCCAATCTGGTATGCTCTCATCCATGTGTGTTGCTGACCTTGGTGTTGAGTGCACACTGCAGTGGCGAATCTTTGCTCTTGTTAGGGACGTTGGTACTCGCTCCGTTCTCCAGCAGCACCTGGATGATTCCCTCGTAGCCCCATCGAGCCGCCGTGTGCAGCGCCGTGTCACCTTTCTCGTTCTGCAGGTCCAGACGGCACGTTTGGACGTCGTAGTACACCAAGGCCTTCACACACTTTACAACCACAACACAGAGCACAACAGCCATCACAATCATTTTCACTACCAGGTATTAAGTTGATCAGGGATTTTTCCTTCGCCAACCAGTGCAATTTCAGTCTACATAATTGTTTTTCCAGATTAACATGAGATAACCTTTGACCACTGGAATATAATCAGTTAATCTTTGAGTCCAAGTGACAGCTGGTCAAAATTTGAAGAAAATCTCTACAGGCAGACTTGAGCGATCATGTTCAAAAGGCCCAAAACATGTTTTGAGAGGCCACCCCAACCTTGAACTTTGATGACCCAAATCTAATAAATGTATCTGTTAGTCCCATTGAACATTTGTGCCAAATTTTAAGAAATTCCTCCAAAGTGTCCTTGATTTATCGTGTTCACGATGCAAAAATTGCTTTATGACGTAACAGCAACCTTGACTGGAACCTTTGACCACCAAAATCGAATCAGATCATTCTCGAGTCCAACTGAACATTTGTACGAAATTTGACGAAATTCCCTGGAGGTGTTCTTGAGATATCTTGATCACCAGAATAGGACAGACAGACAGACAACCTGAAAAAACATCATGTGTTTCGCCACTGGCATTCGCCAGCGTAGAAGCACAAGTAGGAGACAAGCTGCCAATAGCAAATATTAGGCGTGTGTTGAAAAAATGTTGATTTAACTTTTACATTTTGTGGTTCCATATCTGTCTATTAGCAAGATAGAATACTAATAAATCATAGTTAAATACTTTACAGTTTTACCTCTTTAGGCATATCAAATAATTAACTGCTAACAGTTTATATTGAGATAGTTTGCACTTACTGCTTTGCATTTAGGGGTCATATTAAAGCTTGAGAACCACTGGACTTATAATTATATAAGTCCAGTGGATAATTCAAATTATAGTAGTGTGCTGACCAAGTGGCTGTGATGAACAGATCCTCAGTGTTTGACTTACGTCCTCGTGTCCATACATGCAGGCGAGGTGCAGCGGTGTGTTGCCGTTGTTGTCCTGAGCGTCTGTGTTGGCCTTGTAGTGCAGCAGCAGCAGCTACAGGGCAGAGAGTACATCATTCATTGTCATGGATCATATCGATTTTATAGTATTATTTTCTTTTCTATCAATAATCCCAGCGCCTCTTTATTCATCTTCCCTAACACACTGATTTAGCACTGCAGGTTGATGGACGGTTACAAAAAAGGTAATAAAACATTGGTGAAACAAAATCCAATCCTGAGATTTGATTGTTTTTTCATTAAACACATTCCTGATGCCTCATTTCTTTATAAACCCTCACCACCCAATTTTTTCAGACGAAACTGACGCTTACTCATCAAAGCTCCCTTTCAATACATACAGTTTATGTAGCAGTACAGTTGCAATATACTTTGATTCAAATTAAGTTTGGACTATTCAGATGATTATTATTAACATGTAATAATGTACATGTTAATAATGTACAATGTTGAACCATGATATTATAGTTCATTACTATCGCCTCCTCCTGGGAGAGGGATCCTTCACATGTGGCTCTCTCTGAGGTTTCTACTTATATTTACCCTGTTAACAGGGTTTGTGGTAGTTTTTCCTTACTCTTGTTGAGGGTTAAGGACAGAGGATGTCTCACAATGTTAAAGCCCTATGAGACAAATTGTGATTCGTGAATATGGGCTATACAAATAAAATTTGATTGATTGATTACTGTATATTAAATTGTCTTATTATATAGTTACACAATCCTAAATATTTGTTACTGTTTACTGTACTATAGTTATTATTCTATTCCCCAATCCATTCTATTACCTTTCGGCCGGGATAATTACTCTAGTCAACAATACACTTGGCTTTCTATTGGTTAGGAAATGTTGACAGACTTGTTGCAATCTAAGCAGAAGTAGGGTATATTTAAGTGTGAACATCAAAATCTGAGCGTGAAATAAGTTCTGTTAATAACCTGAAAGATCACACTCTTGAGTAAAGGAAGGAACATAATATAAAGCAATAAGGGAAAAATCTCTAGAACTGTTCAACAATTAGGAGGAGTTTTGGATCATTGTTCCAACAGAGCTGCTTCAGCTCAGACGTGCTGGTGAGGGGAACTCTGACTCCACATCATCTCTGTCGGGTTAAGACACACAACTCTGGTTTTTTCTGAAGTCATTCTGAAGCAGATTCACTTCCATGTTTAGAGTCATTGTGCTGCTTTATCAGCAGCTTTTACAGATGATTAGATGCAGACAAACACTGTGACATTATCCTGTAAGAGTAACTAAGTCTTCACTGTTGGGATCACGCCATGTTTGTATGCTGTTCCCTTTTTACAGGGTAGTGTTGCAAGTTCTTCGCAAACAATTAGTTTCATCGGTCTACAAAACCTTTTTGCTAATGATGAAGAGAGTCAAGCTGATTGTTGGCAAATGTATGGCTGCAGTGATATTTTGAATGAACTGTTCCCGGCTACATCATTGTGAAGGGTACCTCCGGATGAATAACTTTTGGAGCTGATCAGTCTCAGGGGAAGAACACACTCTTACAGAGCAGGCCTGGTGTTAAGCTGAGGTCTGTCTGTCTGCCTGCTTAAAGCTGCCTGTTTGTCGTGTGATCATGCACAGCAGAGCGGTATCTACTGAGTGTCAACTATTCTGCCTGACAGTGGGCGGGGCTTCTCCTGGTGCTGTCATTGATCAGTCTGATTGAGACAGATGGGTCGATGTGTCAACAATTGGGTAATATTTGTGAGTGGTAATATTTTTGTGCGGCCTGGTTCACATCAGCAGATTAATATAAAGTTCTGGATGTCCCACATTCTCATATTCTTGTACCTCGATCTTACTGAGGACACCCGTATGCAGATTGCATTTGCCAGCCCCTTACCTTAACCTTCACAACTAAATGCCTAACCCTAACTCTTACCCTAACCCTAACCTACAACTAATTCTAAGCCAAAACCTAAAAAGTCTTAACCCTCAAACAAGCCTGTGAAAACGTGAGGACCAGCCGAAAATGCCTTACTTTAGAAAAACTAAATGGTCCCCACAAATATATAGGTACAAGCACACACACATACACCCAGTGTACTGTAGGTTTGCGTGTGAGTGTATTCACCGTGACTCCCTGGTATCCCCGTTGGCAGGCCAGGTGCAGCGGTGTGAGGGCGTGGTAGTCTGTGGCATTGACTGTCGCTCCTTTAAACACCAGCAGGTCGATTAGCTGAGCCTGACCTGTTTTACACATACACACACAGATAGAGTGAAGTTAGTTAATCAGTTTTCATGTACATTCGGGCTGTCCCTCTGTTAAAGATATTAAAGCTTGTGTTTTATCCCTCTGTATGTTAGCAGCTGCTCACCACAGATAGCCGCAGCGTGCAGAGGCGTGTAACCTCGATCATCTCTGGAAAACGGTGTGATGATGGACGGATCATTCAGTCGCCTGCAACCGGATGCCAAAAGCCAGAGTGAGTTACAGCAGTAATTCAAAGACAACACTAAAAGTCAAGAGGCACGAAACTGACTGATCTCAGTTAAAGTCATGGGTGCTCGGGGAAATAAATAAAGATCTGATCTTTAACAAATAAGCTGTCTTTGTAAAGGTTCTGATGATAGAAACTTTCAAATGTTCCTCAACTCTCTTAATCTGTAGATGATTTCTAACAGTTTACGGCCACAGGAAATATGCTGGTGTCATTAATGATCTTTTAATGCCAAAATAATACACACAGCTCATGTAGTTTTACAGTTCTCCACCTTTACCCTGTGAATGGAAGCTAAATGACTGACTGATGTGAGTGTGTGTGTGTGTGTGTGTGTGTGTGTGTGTGTGTGTGTGTGTGTGTGTGTGTGTGTGTGTGTGTGTGTGTGTGTGTGTGTGTGTGTGTGTGTGTGTGTGTGTGTAATCAGAACACAGCTTTGTTTTTTTTACTGCTGACATGCCACATTCACTTTTAAACCATGTGATGACCTTTGGGAAGTGTTCAAATTCTTGGGAAGTGTTCACTAGAATTTGGTTTTAGTAAGTGTAAGAGCATTTAGTCATGGATGATGAGTAGTGTGTCTGGATGCTGACCCGGACAGCTGGAGGTCGCAGAGGTCACAGGAACAGAGGGGGTGACACATCCTAACGTCCTCGTCGCTCTCTCCTTCACTAAGCAGACGTTCGACCTCAGCCTCATTTCCACTCGCTATGTGCTACATCAGACACACACACACACACACACACACACACACACACACACACAAACACACACACACACACACATGCACATAATAAGTTAATAAGATATAATTTACTTGTTATTGTAAATTGGGGCTCCTACAGTGACCCGTAAATTATCTACAATTCTAGCAGGTTGAGACAACCTGAAAACATTGTGGTAAACCGATGAGTGTCTGGTGGAGCGACTGTAATTGACTACAGAGTGGTTGGGCAGCTTACCTCAAACAGACAGTGGATGGGTGTGGCGGTGCTTTGAGACAAGGACCTCATCCTCTCTTTAAACAGCGCCTTGTCGTTCAGTTCACCTGAACCCTGGGGGAACAGAACCAACAAAGCATCTTTAACATTGAATTCTGAGATACATCACTGCTGATCGATTACAACTGTCTGTGTGCGTGCGTGTGTGTGCGTGTGTGTGTGTGTGTGTGTGTGTGTGCGTCTAAGAGAGAGGTGTGCGTGTGTGTCTTACAGAGTGTGTGTCCTGCAGCTTCCCCAGGTTGATGTACTCCACTGCAGCCTCAAAGGTGCTCAGACAGTAGCTGAGCTCATCTTTACTGGAGTGGCTGAAGCAGAAGTTCCTGATGTAGCTCAGGTTGGCCATCCTGCAAACAAAAAAAACGTAAACATACACAGCTACTGGAAAACACTCGCTCCACCTGTATCTGTTAATCAGATGGACAGTGCATTCACCCTGGAGCACATCAATGATATTGCTTAAACAACCAATGTTTCCTGTGCTACAGTAAGTTGATCTGCTACAACTTGTGCTGTCACTACTCTGTCATAATCCCTTAAGAGTTAATTTGGGGGACTATGAGGAATTTGTGACAGAAAATAAGTTGACATTTTATTGTTTTTTTTATGGCTTTATTTCAAATTTGACAACTATTATATCCATTAATTGTTACAATAACGGCTATCTATATAATAATGGGCTATTTCCACTTGTTTATTAATTGAAGCAAACTTCTGGAAATCATCTTGCAACCCCTATTTGGTGTCTCACAACCCTCCAGGGGGTCCTGACCCCTATGGAACCACTGGTGAAAAATCCTTTCCATCTTTGTATTTTATATTATATTTCAGTTGAGCCTCCTGAAAGTCCACACAAACCATTGTTTGTATTTTTTTCCCAACCAGCATCAAGGCCAGAGGTGTCACAGTGACTTCTCCTCACAGCTCACCAGTTGGGGATTTCCGTCTTCACCAGCAGGTAGAGGATGACAGAGAGCAGGTCGTCTGCACTTACGGCCTCAATGCTGACTGCAGGGGGAAACCACACATTTTGTCAAGTGAAATGCTAAAAACAAAGCAACAGTCATTTTACACCTCATTTTCCCTCCATTCATCCTGCTGTGTCCTCCTCACGCTGCCTAAGAGCCTCTCCCTCTGTCCAGGCCAAATGACTAAATTGGCCACTTGACAAACATTAATTAGGAGTGGATCGTACCATGCTAACGAACGACAGTGGGGTTGTTGTTGGCCAATAACCTTGGATTTCCAAAGCAAACTGGACAAACACATTAGAGTCTGACAGAGCATGCACTGTCCCATGTGCTGATCTGATAACAGACAGTGAGCGGGCACTACAGACCAGGCAGGAGTTCTGTAGGCCTGTCCAGAGAGAAGACCAGCTTACATATTGATGTTACCAAATATTAATCTATGATTAGGTAAATCAGCAGGGAAACGTTGATAGTCGTAACTAATTAAATCTGCACTAATAACAGTAGATATGATGGAGATAAGGTGAAGCAGAGGAGTCTCTCTTTCATGCTAATATAAATAAATGTAATTTAGTTTGAAGGAACAAATTCAAGGTTATATTACATTTTAAAATCTCAAGTTGTTTTTAGGAAATTCAATTCAGTTTAATTTGTATAGTGCAAAACACATTATACATATCTCAAAGCACTTTACAGAGTGAGGTTGAGGTTAAAAAAAATAGGAAAAAAAAAGAGCAGAAATGGGGGAGAGTGTGAGGAGAAATGTATGTGTTCATGTTTTGCTCCTCTAACTGAAGAATTTCTTAAATCCTGCGTTTCAATTAAACCTAGCGCTGCACAGTTTCTCAAACTTTAACTGCGATTATATATTCTTACATCTGTGATCCATGGGTGGTCTTGATTTGAGCATCAGTCTGAACAAAAGCATCAGTTTTGCATCGGATCAAGTTTAATTCTTTGTCAAATATCAATCAATAAAGTTTATCTAAAATTTGATGAATAAAATAATTTGATTGATTGTCACAGACAAACAAATACACCCACACTGTGTACCTGAGTGTCTGGGTGTCTGGGTAGCAGTCACAGTGACTCTGCGCAGGCACAGCAGTTTGAGGAGTGGAGAGGTATGCTGGTTGAGCTGACTCAGCTCTCTCTTTGCCCGGGGCAGGTTTATACTAAAGAAACACAAGAGGAGCACGGGTTACAACAGTGGTAGACAGGAACTTAAAACATGAACAAACAGAGAGGAAAATCATGTAAATTAACCAGTTATCAAAACTGTAGGAATTCAAGAAAACCACATTAAGGCAGCATCCGTAATATTACATTTATAAAGCCTGTTGCTTTCAGCAAGCAGTTGTTTGAGTCTATGTCATTGTTTCAAAACATTTCCATTTCGGCCGTTTCAACTGATCGAACTGACCTGAACTCAGGTTTGACTCCCAGCTCTTTCTGCTGCAGCTCTTGCAGACTCCTGGTGGTTTTGTTGAAGGCAGCATCCTGTTGATGAGCAGCAGAACAAACAGTAGATCAGTTCTGCTACCAATGCCATCTATCCATCCAATGTTTCTCTCCCCAGCTACACGTTCAAGCTCCTCCTAGGAGATCCTGAGGTGTTCCCTCAGCAGATGGAATATTCAGTCCCTCAAACGGCTTCCTGGTCTACCCCAGGTGTCCTCCCAGTTGGTTGTCCTTGGAAAACCTCCAATAGAATGTGCCCAAGAGGTATCCTGATATGATCCCTGAACCACCTCAACTGGCCCTTTTCGAAACAAACGAGCAGTGTCTCAACTCTGAGCTCCCTCCAGATGTCCGAGCTCCTCCCCCTACCTACATAGCTTATTTCAGCCGCTTGCATCTACAGCCTCACTCTTCAGGTCACTACCCAGAGCTTGTAACCATGGGTGAGGGTTTGAACATATATTGGCTGGTAAACCAAAATCTTTGCCTTGAGTTCCCTTTTTCACAATGGTTTGGTACAATTCTAACATTACTGACGCTGCCATTACGTTGACATGAAAAATCATCTTTGATTCATTTCAACAGGACATTTCTATCAGATTAAAATAAAAGAGTCAGAGAGGACACATACAAAACCTAATGAAACTGTAACCAATGGTCTGAATTCAGAAACTGAGATCTAGTTATGTTGCTGTTAGGGAGACCCCTCATTATGCCCCCATTCCTGTTTTACACTGAACCAAACAAAGCTTCCACATTTACACTTTAGGACACATTCTGGCGTTCCAGAAGCAGAGATGTGACATAGAACACAACACTATACACTGACACCAGCCCCCATTTGATTTTGAGGGACTGACATCATCTGTTTAACAGACATTGATACGTTTTTTGAATGCCCTCCATAGAGAGGACCTACTCCCAATGTAAATATAAATGGCTCATTCTAGAGTAAAGAAAACATCAATTTAGATGATTTCACACAAATGAAAATATTACTAGGATTATTTTATTTTCAATTTATGCCAATAGATCCCTTTCACCTAAATCTTACACACTGGACATTTAATTGGTAAAGCAAATATTTGTATCAGAATATGTTGGAGGTGTGGGGAAGCAGTGAGGGATCAGACCTACCTGGCTGGCTTCAAGAGTTCCCACAAAGTTAAACATTAAATCATGGATACCATGATGAACATACATCTGGGGGAAAAGGAGGAAAAATACATTTTGGTTTACAAGACTGGAGTATTGGATACAGAGTTAATCGCAGTTTGATTTTTCACATATACACAACACAGCAGGAGGTTCTCTGCACAGATGCGTTCACGACAGCATCAAATCCCCCGCATTTATTCCAGAAGCAGGAAGTGACGTAATAACTCTGCTGGGTAGATCACTTGATTATACAGCAGCAGTGCACGCTCCTTTATAGTGATGGGGATTACAGCACTTACAGCAAGAGAGTTGGATCTTTTGGCTCCATTCCTGTCTGACTAGCTGCTTCTTACCAGTCACATATGGGTAAGTGGAAATTTGACGTTAGGATCTGGCAAAACAACACACATGGACTGTCCTCGCATTTATTATAGTAAGGTGGATGATTAGTGGGCAGCAACAGTGAAAGCAAGGCTTCATAGTCCTGCTGACGAGAATCAAGCGACTCCAGCAGCCATTGCAGATTTGGGCAAAGCAACAAAAGAATTTGGTTTCCTTTTTTGGTACCCACCCAAAAAATTCAAAACTTTCACAAATATAACATCCTCTTTTTACACTCCAATGAAATGGGGGCTGCTTACTACCTTGTAGACTCATATTAAAGACTTTCACTTTGAACTAGATGTAACCTTTTTGTACTGTCTGCAGATTTGCTTAGATATCTGCTCATCAAATACGGTTTAAGAAACAAATTTGAATCAAAGTGAAGTTACCTCCACAGCCTGTTTGAGAAGAGTCATCTGAAGCTCCTGCTTCGTCCGAAGTTTCTGTAGAGAAACACCATCCATGAGAGCAGACAATGCAGAGAAATGCACAGCATGTGATGCAGCTCCGTGATTAGGCAGAACATTTTCAAGGGAAGAATGTGGGGCCGGGTCAAAACACTTATGTCACAGATGATCTTGTTAGACTTCATAGGCTCTAACAAAACATTCTGATGTCCTGTGGAGTCATTACTGATTAACATGCATTCTGATGCTGAGAAGTCTAGGTTGAGTAGACAGATTATTCGGAGGACACGGGTCGTACTGAACACTTCTTTAGGAGCACCTGAGGTCAGACCGGAGCATTCTTCACAACCAACACTTGCACATGATGAGCGCAACCTTTTAGATTTACTACCAACATGTTCGATGGTTAAAGGTGTAAATTGGTATGGTAACGTGTAATTGTGTAAAAGTGTCAAAACATCCAAGCTTACATTTAAGGTTGTGAAACTCAAAACTTTGAAGTGAAGATGATCATAGAGCAATGGCCAAGTGTGTGACTAGCAGTGTTGGGAAGGATACTTTCAAAACGTATTCCGTTACAGAATACAGAATACATGCACAAAAATGTAATCTGTAACGTATTCCATTACATTAACTAATCTGAGTAACGTATTCTGAATACTTGGAATACTTCCGGTTTGTATTGCATTTTTTAAGTGTATGATTGGCGTTGTTATAATCAGTGGAGCAGCAGCAGTTTAAACTCTCTCTCCACCGATGCTGCGGGCCCGCTGGATGTCCGGCTCCCATCCACTCCCACCTCTGTGCGGGTCTCACCGGAGGCTGAACCCCCCCCTGCGCCAAGGCTGCCTCGCGCCGTGCAGCGATCGTTTCGGCGTCGGGTCTATTTTTTGCGCTTGACGCGAGCATATCGCTCCAGGAAACACACTGAAAAAGGATTTTAAACGATATTGATGACATATTTTATATGATATAAATGATAAAGCATGCATCCCATAGTTTGTATTCCCCTTCTGTTGTCCTGGAGTTTTAAATAAAGAGAGGGGGGGGGGGGGGGCGGAGAATACGTAATTTACCCTCGACACCCGACATTGAACGGAGCAAACAGCGGAGAAGTTCTTGAAGATGGATGACATTAAATTGGGACGCTGTTGCAGTTAATGTTGGAGCAACAAGTGACCATATGCTTTTATACTACTGGGTCAACGGGTGATATTATTTTAGCGTCGCTTCAGCGTCCGGTGTGAACCCTGCGTGCCTCGCTGGTCTCCTGCAGAGCCATGACAGCGGAGCTCTGGGAGCGCAGGTCGGTCTTCTCTCACCAGGCGCTGGGAGGGCAGCTTGCGGATCAGCAGCTCCGTAGATTTCTGGTAGCGACGGAACTCTCTCAGAGCCAAGGTCCCGGGGCCTGTAACGGTCCCGAGCGGGTAGCGGTGAGGCTTCTTCACGCCGCCGGGGGCCGGGCGCTCTTACGGCAGCCCTGGTCTCCAGCTGCTTCCTGGGGGCTTTGCCTCCGGTGGATTTACGAGACAGTGATTAAACTCGTGAAACAGAGAAGTACCGTCATGTAATCCACTGATTTCAACAATGTAACTGTATTCTGAATACCATCTATTTAATTTGTAACTGTAACGGAATACAGTTACTCATAATTTGTATTCTAAATACGTAACGCCGTTACATGTATTCCGTTACTCCCCAACACTGGTGACTAGTTAATGATAAATTAGTCAATGTCACATGCATTTTTTTTGTAATGCCATGATGATACACATGTTCAGAAAAAATGTTTTCGTCCTGCTTTCATTGTTTACATCCTGCAATGGCCTTTTCATCAGTCAACTTGTTGTGATACATCAACCAGTGCTCTATAAAGACCTGGTTTATACAACATGGTTGTTTATACGACATTTACAGATTTAAAGAAAAGGTATGAATATTTTTAAATGGGCCATTGAGCATACAAGCTGTAACTTTCAACCAGCAAACAGCTGCAGAGTAATCTAAAGGGGCATTACACTAAACTAGTGTTACTGTTTTTATCACTGACAGGTTAAATTGTTAGTGACACTATTATGGAAAGAGTTCCTACAGAGATACACCTTTAGAAAATCCTTTTATCTGAACATAAACAGTTATATTGCTATGTTAAAAGCCACTGACAAAAACAATAATTTTAAGAGTTGCTGGTTTGACTGAATAATGGACTAACTACAAACTTTATTTGCTGTATTATTTATTTAAACCCCTAAAGATGGAAAAATGCGGTTTTAAAAATACCAGAACTATCCTTTAAGTCTGTCAATTGTATTCATCAAGTGTTTCTATGGATGACTTGTTTACCACAGCTTAAAAGTTAGGATTCTTCCTTCTGAGCTGACATGAACTAAGCCCCCCAAGAAGAACAGAACAGCACCTGATTGGAAAAATTAACTGTCAATCTTCCAAGTTGTAGTATACGATAACCATTCTTTAAACAACTGGCCAGTGCAAGTAGGTATGAGATAGTGAGCTTTGCAGAGTCTGCATTTGCCTTGTTGACGAATAATGTCATTTCCAGGGTCAAAATTCACCTGAACTTGGACACAGTCTACAAGTTCTCACTGAACACTCTTCCGTTATCTCTATCAGCCTCTACTGTATCAGACTAACAGCTGATTCAACAAGTTTTTTACTCACCAGGCGAGAGTCTCTCAGTAGACACTGAAGACATTTAGTGTAGAGACCGTTCACTGAGTCCTGGGTGAAGAGAAGATGGGAGATTTGTAAATAGAGAAGAAAAGCTCTCCGATAAGTCATCACAACCATTAAAAAGCCAAACATAAAACCTTAATTTGTATGGTTAATTTTAAAAGAAATAAAAGTAAAAACACAATTTCTCCACAAATCCTTTTTATATGTTTACCTCTCTACTCCATAGAAACAATACTTTAGAGTTAGACTGATTCTAGAATTGTATTTCATACCTCTTTACACCTACCATCAACTTATACATCAATTTTTTTGTGTATTCTTAATCAGGTTGTAGAGAATTGCCACGATTAAAAAAGACAAATACAAAATTTTGGGAAAAAATATGGGTGGATGATGGGATGCTGACAGAGGGACATACTAGAAAGAAGATAAAGGGGTGAGGAAGAAGAAAGGAAATGTCAGAAGGAATGGAAAGAAAAGGCAATCTAAGAGAACAGAAAAGAAAAAGAATAGAGTGCTGAGGGGAGAACAAAATTTTGGCACAACGAAGGAAGACATGATGGGAATGAAAGACAATGGGAATGAAAGGAAATTAAAGAGTTCATCATACAATGTGGTGTCGGAGTCCCTTCCTCTCCTGCTCCTTGAAGGCCTGACAGAAGCCGTGGATGAACTTGTCCAGTTTCTGGGCATGGCGGCCCAGGAACTCCCTGACGTCCTCCACACTCTTCAGGCAGTAGGGGGGCGGAGGGCTGAGCTCGTTGGGGCTTGTGTCCACCTCCACAGGCCGGGAGATGCACAGGATGCTGTAGCTCTGCTCTTGGTCATTGTAAAAGGTTTCCTCAAACAGGATGGACACCGATGCCGGAGCCGGGAAGCCGGATCCCAGCAGGACCTGTCTGTCCAGGATTCTGACCTCCTGAAATACACAACATCAACAGGTCAGTGCAGTTTTATTCTGAAACAATAACAGCAAAATGAACATAAGGTGGGCAAATCATCATATTTGAGTCCAGTGTAAAAAAACTTTGAAATAAAAAGATTACCATTTTCACAGATTTTCTGGATTTTGCAGTCAACACGACACATATTTAAGTTTAAATAACTTTTAAAAATAATTTCAAAATCTTGACCTTTACATTACATTGCAGGCAGTTTACAAACTATCAAGATGACCTGTCACACAGAACCTTGACTGTATAGGATTCATTTATATATTAACTTGTATCATTTTTAATATTAACATTTGTTTACTTCCATATCACCCCTCTTCAGTTATGCCATTCTTTTTTTAAATTGTATTTTACAGTCCTGACATTCCTAACAGAATATAATTGGATTCTGATGACTTTCATTCAGATGTTTGAATGCAAAGTCCAAATGTCTTGATCTAAAATTTGATTTCGCAATAGTCAATTGGATTCTCCCTCTTTTAATCTTGAATTTGGTGCAGCTAATAAGAACCCCTTGTCTTTAATATGAACTTTAAATAGCCAAGATTTATCTTCTATAAAATAATACACTTTGTTCCTACAAAGTGTTGCGTTAGCGGTAGTTGAGAGTTGCCATGCAGAGAGCAGTTACAGTAGTCCAGTTAAAAGATTACGATGGACTGAATAACCACGTTACACGTCTTTGGTTTAATCCAAAAAGTCTAATGTTAGAAACTTTCTGAGATACAGAAAACTGGATTAGAACCACCTAAAGAGATAGAAGAACAGGTTTATAGAAAGCGCTTTCAAACAAAGGGAAGTACCATCAGTTTTGGTTCTAAGGAACTACTTTTAAGAGAAACTAAAAAGTTCCATCAGACTGCTGTTCACCTGTTGTTCTGTGGTGGGCATATTGTATCACTTCCTGTTTCACTAGTGTTTGTGTACTGACTTCCCTTCTACTTCATCTCTCTTTAATTTTGCTATTGTCTTAGATACTGTTGCCAATTGCCAAAATGGAAATTAAAGTATTAGCCGATAATGTATGATAACACATTCACTTAATGTGCTGTTGTGATCCTTCATGTTGTTGTGTCCTGACTCAGTTACATTAGTCAATAGTTAGTTATTTCCGGCTGTGACGAGTCAAAAAGTTTGTAACCAAGACCTTGAAGCAGTTGATTAGATATTCTGCTGTTTCCTAATTCATCATTCTATATTTATCAACAGAATTTGTTTTCGAACTCTTGGGGGAGAAGCTTGGAGCAGAAGGGAGACAAACCTTTCCATCCAGAGTCTGGTATCTGTCCTCCACAGGCTGCAGGACATAGTTGTCAAACTGATAGTCTGAGTAGCTGCCAACAGTCAAACTTCCGCAGCAGGGAACAAGGACCTGCAGGTTGTTAGTAACATGGGACAAAAGCAGAAAATCTTTTTACTTTAACGGTGATATCTTTACCAAGTTGTTTTTAATTCTCTATTAAACATTAACTTGACAATCACTGATCCATAATCTGGGGGACTGGACAGTCACATCAGATCCTAAACTTTAAGTGCAGCACAACAAGGCCACGTAGATATATACTTGTATACAGTATGGTGGCACCGAGTTTTTTGTAAACTCAGGTTGGAGGAAAATAAATAAACCAAGACAGAGTTTGTGGGTAGTCGGTGAGGGATCATGTCCAGGGTTGGTTGGTGCGCGAGGAGGGGACAGTATATTTTCACATATTAAAGCTGGGGTTTGTAATCCTGTAAAGGTTACAGGAGCAGGCAACACTATGAAAAAATGCAAACATTACAACCCAGCCTCTCCCATCTGCCCTTTCATCAAAGCTACACCCCAAAACACACGAGCGTGTGCCTTGCACTGACTGACAACTACTAGAACCCGAATTTCCCTGGCTAGCTCACTAGCTCACTAACATCTGGCTCCTCTGTCTCTGCGTCTATAGCTTTGTGTGTCTCTGCTGGGGGGTCATGTGCAAGGGTGCATGCAGGCAGGTCGGTTCGTGACAAACAGGTACACCAACAAATTGACCGAATTAGATGATTGCTGACTTTATTATATTGCTGTGAAGGCAACAGAAACAGGATTTTTTTTAATTTATATATATTGATGGCTACTGAAACCTGAGGAGGATTTAAACAAATATTAAAAGTGTTTCAGAAACAATTTACCAACCCTACAATAAAGGCCTTTAAAGTAATTCGGAGGATTTTGAATCCAAGCCTAAACTTAACAGGCAGGGGTTTAGTGAGACTAGCGCCAGGGTGAAAGGAGAAGCTGCGTTTCGGACTTATTTAACCATACAACAGCACCTTGGATTGAAGAAGGTGAATGTTGGGTTCTAACTGTTGGAGCGGAAAATAATCAATCTTGTCGGATCTGAAAGTTCCTCAGGTTTCACAAATTCATAAAGCTGGACATCATCAGCATCAAATTCAGAGGTGAAAGGCTAAGCGAGCATCATCCAGAGTCAAATATGATGTTTCCTAAAGGTAGCATGTCAATGGAGCATAAGACTAGACTCTGAATAGACCCTTGTGGGCTAGAAGAGCACAGTGACAAGATAAGAATTATTTTTTACTTGGTCATGAGAATTTAGGGATTGAAAATCTGATCATGAGCCAGAATATGAGGTTAAACCCTGATGTGTGGTCGAATGTGGAGTGTGCACAAACTGTTTTGGATGTTGCGTGTTGTTCTATGATTAATCTATTTGTCAGCAGTCTGTTTTGAAATGGGCAATACAACCTATAATCAAGTTAGATGTATTTTGCGGCCATCAGGTCATATGAGTTTCCAGAGGAGTCCTGATGAGTCACAGCTGCACGGTCTGCTTTCAGACATCAGATTCTTATCTGCTAACGTTTTAAGCATCTTGACAGGATGCAGCATGTCGTAAACTTTTTTTCTGTATAGTTGTTCTGGTCATTTCAGGTAATGTATATTGGACAATGGACTGTTATTACAGGAGGTGGTTTAACAGTTTAACATTTAGCTTGACTTTAAAAATAAGTCCAAGGTCTTCTGTCTCTTACTCTAAAACATTTTAACATTTAGAATGACTCAGATCCAGGGCTGGCGGAGTGACAACAGACTGTGAGAAATTCAGGGATATGTGTCAAGTAGGTGGTTCTTTGCTGCACATTCAACCACTGAGGAGGAAGTGATCAATGAACGCTGCTGTCTTGTTCTGCTGTTGCAGGAGGGTGGCAGAAACCCCAGATTGCACTGTTTCTTTCTCACTGCATTTTTTTTATTGACCTGAAGTATTCTATTGCGTCATCAGAGGGGATTTACAGGCAGTGTTGCTGATTTACACATCTGTGGCGAAATTCAAAGAATTCAGCTGTAATAAAATGCTGTATATGCCAGCACTTGCCAGAGTAGGAGCAAACAGAGGCTGAGACAAGGTAGAACATGACACCATGACAATAGTAATAATAAAAAAAGCTGTAATGATTCGGAAACAGAGCCAGAAAGGTATAAATCAAACCACTGATTTGGTGAATCATGCACCTATACTAATTACTCCTTAATTTTGAACATTGACCATTCATCCATCCATCCATTATCCATAGCATTTATCCTTTGAAGGTCGCAGGGGGAGCTGGAGCCAATCCCCGCTGACATTTTTATTACAAAAATATCAACGTGAATGATTTTCAGAGAAAACTCATAATGGACACTCCACACATTACAACTATTAACACCAACATTAACTAATTTATTTGGCAGAAGGGAACAAGTCCTGGACAACTGAGTCAACACACCAGCTGATATGTGAGTAGGCAGTTAATGGTTGTGTTAGGTGGGTTTCTATCCTCTTGTTCAACAGACTGTGGGGACATTTTTGTATATACAGTATAGATACACACATACATTTCTCAGAGAAAACACAACCACACAGTGACGTACCAACCATTGCAAATCACCTATCCTGACGTAGATTTAAGCTGGTTGCTAACAGGTTGTAAAATTAAACTAACTACATTGCAAAAACTTGTGACTCACAATGCCGTGGATCTCTGCCACTCGGCTGCAGAGGTCCGGTCTCTGCTTCTCCAAAGCCAAGTAGAAAGGATTCTTCAGGATGTTCTCATCATATACAGCCATAAGGAGCTGGAAATCTAGATCATGGAGAGGAGAGAGGGATGTTAAAAGAAACTGATTCATGGTCATGATAGATCAAAGGCTACATCCAAACCAAAATGTTTTTACATCAAAATTAAAACGATCTCCACCCACACAAGTGTAGCTCCATATCAGTAATAATCCCCATCCACACTAACACACCTGAAAATACACATCACATCACAATTCACATACACTGGACATGGGCATGCTGGTGATTGTCTACTCTGCAGCCAGGTGCTTACTTACAGAAAATACTGAGGAGGAACAACAAAAGTGAAAGGTTAAGATGAGATTTATTTTCTTTGACTGATGACTGTTACTGAAGGAATTATGCCTTCACTGCTGGTGGAAGAGTCATGGCTGATAAGAACCAATTAGGCATGTGAAAATTGCTAACAGTGTCATAGTTTTCAAAAGTCTCTGTTTTTGCCCGTATATCCTACCATGCAGCCCCAAAGTGGTCAAACTGAAACAGGGACACAAGTATTTCCAAATGCTTTAGGTGCTCAAAAACTCTGGAGTAGGGTGGACAGCAGCCATAAACAAAGCAACAGTTTTGCATTTTTAAACTAAAAATTCAGAGGTGAAAGGCTAAGTGAGCTTAAGACTAAAAGAATAACACAGTTTTTACATATCATGACTGGCAAGTACCTCGGAAACTATAAACAATAGCTAAGCTGATATGGAATGTCACACATTCCAAAAGAAATTGAAAAATGATAAATATAACCCAGAGGCTGCAGTTTGCGGGGCTGTGGTAGCTCTGATAACAAAGACTCATCTGTTGGGCAAGGCCCAGTGATCCGACTTAGAACAAAGGGTCGTAAAACCTTAGGCCAGGCTCGGGTAACCCCTAACATTTAAAAATCCAGCATGGGCCCTTATCTCCATGTGGCAAAAGATCACGTCCTGGTCCCCCACGGTAAGCCCGCCCCTGGGGGCCAAATCCTGACAACTCAATTGGCTGGAGGGCCACACTGACCCCTGACCCCTCCTCCCAGGGGGGAGTCACCTGAGACATGACTTAAAAGGGCTGAGCTCACAGAAATCTCTCTCTCTTCACTCAGATGCCCAAGCGACAACAGAACCCCTCCGGGGTTCTACTAGTTAACTCGGTATTTTTAAGAGACTCTCTTTGTCATATTCCTTTCCACGCTGCTCAAGTTGTTTTCTGACCTCAAGAGGTCTAACCACACGACTCAGTAACTAATGGAGGCGATAAGACATTTGTTTTGTTCATTTCAATTCATTTCATTCATTTCTTCTTTTACCTTAGTTGACGTTTTTATTTTGAAAAGGACTTTTCCTGTTTTTAACTTGGAAAGACCAAAACAGGAAATTGCTCGCTGGACGATCTCAGACTGTTTCCTTATCCACACGGACTTTACTTTATTCTTTCTCCACACGATCTACAACGGCTACAAGCAGCCGAACGTCCCTGTGAGGCAGCACGATCTCCGCTGCTGCAGAAGAAGACCAAGCTTCATCCCGTCACGGAGCATGACTGATCCGCTCCGGTCCGGCCCAGCTGCGGTGCTCACGGGAGCTCGCCTGAGAGGCCAAGACATTGTTCACTGGACTTCCGGGAGATTCGCGCCGAGGCGCAGGCAACCCACGAAATCACGGTCACAGTAAGAGGCTTATGTTGTCTGGGCAGATGTTAGTTTTAATATGTAGCGTGTTGATTTAATACTTGAGTGTATTTTGTTGATGGAACTTCCGTGTTCCATTGTTTTAGCCGGCCACTACTCCGAGCCGCTACTTCCGGTTTCCGGTTGGATCGCAATGTTTTGTGTTGCAGTAAATAGGGCCGCGAGAAGCGCCTCCGCCCGCACTGTTAACGTCTGTGTGAGTCTGCAGTGATTTCACCGATCAGAACCTCGGCCCACAACGCTCGCTTGAGGGCTGAGGGGTGAATCACTGTTAACTCATCTCAGACGTATTTTTAAGAGCTTCTTTGGACTCTCCTTACATGTTTTCTCATGTTCTCTCTCTCTCTCTCTCTCTCTCTCTCTCTCCTTCTAAACCGACCTATACACACTCCTGACCTGTATTTATAATACAGGTCATGTCACATAGTTAAATCTATGCTTAGAGAGGCTGAACACATCTGGAAACCATTCGGCCCCAAAGCCAAGCAGAGATAAGAATTCTCTTTGTCTAAAATTTCCTTTGTGTAATTCATGTGACGACCACCAGTGTGCGCTCCGGCCACATGGTGTCATTAACATATTCGTTAAGTTAAACCCACCATTTTGAGTCTATTATTGCCACGCCTCCGCTCTCTCTCTCCTCCCATCCTGGCTCTAAATTCATAACGGCTCCGCCATCTTGTTTTGTAGTCAATCCGCCATTTTGAGAGTTTTTAGGCCTTGATTCCACGAATCATGATCGGCCTCCATCTTAGATGTGATGTCACTACGCGTCATCGCCACGCCCCTTCTTTTTCTCTCTCTCTCGCACACACACACACACACACACACACACACACACACACACACACACATACACACATTGATAGACACAGACAGATACACACACACAGAGACACATAGATGGACCAGAGGTTACATGCGTGTTCTAAATTGTGATAAGCTGCTGTTGTTATCTTTGAAATATGGGAGTTTGTTAAGATGATGAATCATTAAATAACACTAACTTTATTTCACACACACACACATAGACACACACACACAGAGAGACACTTTGACACAGACACACACACACATAGAGACAGACATACATAGGTAGACCGCAGGTTGTCCATGTATTTTCTGAATTGTGATAAGTGCTGCTGCTGTGTTTACCTTTGAAATATTGGAGCTTGTTAAAATGATAAATCATTGAATAACATTATAACTTTATTTCCCCTTTTTAATAAATACTTTTGTAATTAAAGTATCTGTAGTCTGTGATTATTTGTGCATAAGTGTGTGAATACAGCTGGATTATGATTGCCTGTGCTCGAACTTAGAAGCCTTCACTGTTTATTAAGTAATCGTTAATATTAAAATATTGACATTATTAATTTGACATTTATCATTATGAGACTGATAATTATAGCTTGATTTGTTGGTCCCTGGTAACCAGGGTGGTGCCCCCCTTTCTCAATTATTAATATAGATAGTATTATTCTTAAATTGATAATTTTATTGTTTTAGACTAATTATTTTCATTATTCTTGGTTGATAACCTTATCATTGTTAATTGATAGCTTGTACTTTCTAATTGATAATTCCTATTTTCTCATTAGTGGTTTTATTGTTATTTGATTACTGATCATCTTCAATTAATAATTTAATTATTTTTGATAGATAATTTTTATTATTTTAATAATCCTATTTCATGATTATTAATAATTAGCCAACGTCAAGTCTACTCCTATTGCACAACATGTTATTTGATTACTGATCATCTTCAATTAATAATTTAATTATTTTTGATAGATAATTTTTATTTTAATAATCATATTTCATGATTATTATTAATTAGCCAACGTCAAGTCTACTCCTATTGCACAACACATCTTAAGAGTTGAACGAAATGAGCTACAAGGACAAATTATCTCGGACATTAATAACTCACTTCAGTGGAGTTTGGATTCTTAACAAGCAGCTTTCAGAAGACCACAGCCTGACAGACAATGTTATACAGGTGCTATGGTGAGTGAGCTAATAGCTGAGAAATAAGAAACTGAAATCTAGTTCAGAAGGAGAATCTGATGGAACCAGACAAAGTCAATTGGTTCCAAAGTGTCAGTTTGTTATGAGGAACTGTCACAGACCAGATTGCCGATCTGGTACGACATAGTGAAAATAGCTAACAGACAACACAGGAAAGTACACTGTTTCTTCTCTGGCAGGAGAGAAGGCTGGAACTACTATCTTTGCAAGTCATGTATGGTCAGATGAAGATTTGTGTTTTGGTTGAACCCACTGAGACTATAGTAATCATCATCATCATCATCATCATCATCATGATTACAACTACGATTGCTTACTATACCTATATCATTACAATTGTCATTACTGCTCCCTTCTTTTCTGTCAGACTTTTTGAGTGCAAATAATTTAAATATTTATACACCTCTTAGTTTATGTTAGGGCATTGTCTTTATTTTGTTGATGTGCTCTGTTACATGAAGCATGTATTGCACTTCTGTCCATCCTGGGCAAGGGATCCCTAACATATGACTCTATCTGAGGTTTTTTGGGGGGTAGTTTTGCCTTACTCTTGTTGAGGGTTAAGGGCAGAGAATGTCACATCTTGTTAAGCCCAGTGAGATCAATTGTGATTTGTGAATATGGGCTCGACAAATAACATTTGACAGAATGACAGATTGATTGATCACCATCTGACATCAGACCCGCTAGAGAGAAGCAGTTCTAGCCATCACACAAGACAGTTAGTGATATAGAGCATTATTTTGTATAATCAAAATCACCAATCACAGTCAATAAAAACAATATTAAAATAAACAAATATTATATGTGCATAATATAATATGTGATAAATAATTTAATATAGCCTGTGAATGACGGTGCAAAAACTCAAATGGACCTTGATAGAAAAAAGATTGGCCCTGGCTTTAACTTTAACTAGATTACTTGATAGATAAAAATGACTAAATGACGACAGTGACTGCTGTGTTTCCAATCAAAACATGTGGAAATGCTGCACATTTGCCAAAAATTTAGTTATAGCAGATTACTGAGAAACGGAAAACAAAGCTCCAAAAAAAGATCTTGTGATTCTTCCATTCCTCAAAGCTAAATAATATTATAGAGAACAGAGGAGAAAGTCCCTTTCAGAATGTTTTTTAAAAACTGCCGTTATGCCTTAATCTACTGCAGACATACAGACCCTTCTTTCAACTTCAGGTTGGTAAAACACTTCTTTTTTTATATATATATATATATTTTTATTAAGAGGATAGGCACAGTAGGTCAGAAATCAGTGTCAAATTTACATTGGGTATCACAATCTCAGCACGGCAATCAGCAATACAAAGAGACATAAACACCACAAAAACACTGCGCATCTTGATGGATCAAGAATAGTATAAACATTCTTCCTCTTGGGATGTTTTTCTTATTTTTTGGACCACATGAATGTGGTCCAGTGAACGACACATTATACAACTCAATGAAAACAACAACAATAATGATAGATAGATAACCGAAAATACTATTAAGAAACAATTAAGTATTAAAGTTGTACAATATAAACAAATTAAAAGGAAAACAAAAAACAAAAAAACAAAAAGAAAAACAAAAAAAAGAATAAGTAAATGAATGAATAAAAAGGAAGAAGAAAGAGAGAAAAGAGAGAGAGGGGGGGGGGTCTGTCAATCAGGGGGCAGGGACTGGAGAGAGTGAAAGAATGTAAGAAAGGGAAGCCACTTACTATAAAATTTGTTAGAGCTACCTTTCACCGAATATCTAATCTTTTCCAGCTTTAGAAAAGACATGGTGTCGTTGAGCCACTGAGTACTGGAGGGAGCTTTAGTTGACTTCCAGTGAAGAAGAAGGTGGCGTCTTGCCAGTAAAGAAGTGAAAGCTAAAATGTCTAATTGATTAGAGGTAAACCGGTTATGGTTCTCTGGGAGCCCGAATATGGCAACACTTTTATAATCACTGAAAGTACTTGACATGGTGTCAAAATAGTTCAGCCAAAAGCAAGAAAGTAGCGGACAAGAGTAGAACATATGGGTTAAATTGCAGGATGAGGCATGACATTTGTCGCATTTGTCAGTGATAATGGGGTAAGTCTAAACAGTACTTTAAACTGTATAAGTGTGAGACGAGCGCAGGATGAACTTGTGTGAATTTTCTTAAGAGCAGTGTCCCACCAGTCATCCTCCAAGTTTAGATCCAGTTCATCTTCCCAGACAGCCCTAACTTTAGTAACTGGAGAGCAATCAAAAGACAGAAGTTCATTAAACTAATTAAACTTTAGAGATGAGTGATTTTTGAAGTGGTTCGTGGTTTAAAAGCACCTCCCATTGTAGGGTCGGCGGCGAGGAGGGAAAAACGGGAAACAAAGCTTTAGCGCAGCGTCTAAACAAGAGTTTTAAACAACTTAGTGCTACCATAGAGTATATTAGTACTGTATAGATTCATTGGCCTCTCAGGTCCTCATAACTACAGTTTTTTGTTGTGCTGCACTTAAGGTTTAGGACCTGATTTGACTGACTGTTATAAAGGTGACCGATCATTTGATTAGGAGAGAATTAGATGATTTGTTGGAGTACCTGTCTGCCACTAACCGACCTGTGTGCACACTGACCGTGCCCTCATAGCATATTAGCAATAATCAGTGAATGTTCATGTGTTTTAGGGGCCTAGCTTTGACAAGAGGTTAGAGGATTACCAACCTTAATGAGTGAAAATGACCTACTGCCCCCTTCATGCAGGAACCCCCTCAATGCAGGTATGTGTGCGGCGTCAACTCCAGTAAGCCCGTCCATTTATGGATGTAAAGTATAATTACAAGCAAAATAATTGTTTTTTCATGTACATTTCTTTTTAAAAACTCTGGCAATGACTGTCTCTCGATTAATGCACTATTTAAGTGCACTCACAATTTCAGGATGAAACTCAGTTTACATTTTATAAGGTTATACTTAATGAATGTATATAAAGATGGACAACATCTCCATTTCCTCACAAAGTACAAAAACATACCCCAAATACCCTACATACGGGAACAGCCATCTTGTCCTGGCCAGACACTGTACCTTCAAACTGTGAGTCAGTCTCAGCTGTCAATCATTGCTACTCAATGTTATTTTAGCACCAAATAACTTATTAAAACCTTAAGTATCAGACACATGGACAATTGAATCAGTGTGATAAAAACTACTTAAAATGACAGAAACAGAAAAATTACTTTATTAAATTGGTCCCATCTACTAACAAGGAGGGGGCAGTGTTTATGACCTATACTGCAGCCAGCCACCAGGTAACCAAAGTCACAATGATTCATTCTCTGGGGACCATGATTATCTGTGTAAGATTTCAAGGCAATCCATTCAACACTTAGATATTTCAGTCTGGACCAAAGTGGTAAAACAACATACAGACCAGCTTTCCCTTCACCAAAGCTGTGCCACCAATGTGCCAAAAACCTAATAAATAACCTATAATACTTCCCTGTCTTAACCATCAGCTGAAAAACCGTAAACTTAATAACAAAATGCCATTAGGGAGTAGTAAGTCAATCTGTAAACAACACTACAACACTTACTATTAACTATTGAAAAGCCTTAACATTTGCAATAAAACAGTTGATTGAATTGGTGTTGGGGCTTCGGTTATCCAAAACACATCATGGGTCTTATTCATAAAAGCATCCTGCTACAAAAAATTGCCTCTGGTAATGAAATTCTAAGAACTTTTTTATGACTTTCCCCTCATTGTTAGGTCTTGATCTTGGGAGAGATAAATGTTCCTCACAAGGTATCTCAGCCCTTATGAGAGCTGCTGTCAGGAGGAGGGAGAAGGACTAATGTAGAGTGAAAATGCTGTTATTAGGATATTTAAAATAAGTTTACCAGCAGTTGTAAGTAAACTGTACAGCACCCATCTGTGTGTGAACAATCATGTTTGTGTGCTGCAGTCTCCATGCTCACTTTTTAACTGCAACACAATCCATCACTGCAAACAACCTGTCACTGATGCAGCACAATTGAATGGAACAAGGCATCAATCTGCTGTTGGGATCACTGAATTGAGATCTCTCAACATTCTACCAGTGATGTAACAACCTAAACACCAAAGAAAATGAATCGATAATCCAGGGGTCTGCTCCTCTGTCTATTCACTCCTCCATTCACTCATCAGCAGAGAAGAAATCATACAGCACACAGGCCATCCATAACACTCCACAGGTTAAATGCTCACCTCACCCCTCTGCTAAGACATAAGATTCATCCGCCCTCAGCTCCAGTGCATACAACAAGAGGAAGCAGTTCAACAGAGTGAAGACAGACCTCCTAACTGAGCATACAGCCTCAGCAGACGGCTCAGCTGGGATAAAACTGCAAGGAATGAGTCACGTGATCCTCAAGGTCCTTGTGACCTCTCAGGCTTGAAGCTACCAGTACAGATCAGTGGTGTAGAGGAATGTCCATCCCCTCAGGGCCAACACACACAGTATGTTACATTACACACTGAAGATTAAAGGTATTCAGCTGATGTCTTAGCCTTGGGCTAATAATGTGTGTGAAAAGGAGGGGAATGACTCAGCAGCGGCAGAACAAACACCCTGCGGTAAGAAGATTAAAGCTCAGGCACCTTAATGATATTTTTCTGATCATACCTGAGCTGAAATCATTCGTAGTTATATTTTTAATAACTTCCAGTTGGAGTCTGCCCTTCTCTTTAGTCTGTATCATTTTCTGAATCCAGTATCTTAGATGTGAGGGTTTGCGGCTGATCTGGGATTTGATATTATTGTAAATTGAAAATCTGACTATTGGTCAGAGAATACAAGACATGTTACAAACTACTTGTACTTGCTGTATAAAACTACGTGAACCTTTTGTGGAAAGTTTATCCCACAAAAATGAAGCTTGACCATGGTTGGGTATAGTAAAGTAGAATTTACTGAGCCAAGCAATTCCATCTAAGAGGACTAAGAGATGAAAAAAGCACTTAAAAAATAAATCATATTGATGCTACGCTGCCACAGTAAAAAGTGTGAGGTTCAGGGTGCACTAGGTGTAAGAACATTGAGAGCCAGTGTAATCCAGAGTCAAATAACTTGCATGCACTATACGATATGCCTGCTCACACACTGACAGTGACTCCTCAGTTCGTTGCTGCTCCCTTCATCTCTATCGGACATTTTCTTATGTATAAATACTTTACAAAATGTTTCTTCTAATTAATGTTGTTTCTTTGGTAATTTTTCATTACTCTTGTTGAGCGTTAAGGACAGAGGATGTCGGACCTTGTTGACTATACATATACAATTTTGATTGATTTGATACTTGGCCAATAAAGTTAATTCTGCCAATACAAAATTATCGGAATCTTTTCAAATGAAAAGTAAGCATATCTTACGAGGTATGTTTTATTCCCTATGACAAATCAGTTTTACTCTTTTCTCCTAATACCACTTTCACAAACAACACTACATATGGGCGGCTGTGGCTGAGGGGTAGAGCAGTTCGATCCCCAGTCTTCCCCATCTGCATGCCGAGGTGTCCTTGGACAAGATGCTGAACCCTGAATTGCCCCTCATAGAACAACAAAGGGCTGCTAATAGATGCACTGTATGAATGTGTGTGTGAATGGGTCAATGTCAAACTGTACTGTAAAGGCTATATAAATACAAAACCATTTACCATTTACATATAAGGCATAATGCCAATGAAAAGAGTTATGCTTGCACAAATTTTCCAAACCACAAATGTAATTACATTAACAACAACTCGAACTCAGCTGAAAATCACTGATGTGTGTGTATGTATGCTCCCTCTGTGACATAGACCAATGACCACTATGAGAGTGTGGGCGAGGTATGATTGATTTTATTTCTACAATTGTCTTTAAGTGTCTGCAGAAATATAATCTGCCACGGGAACAAATGTTCAGCCTTTCACATTAAAGCAAAATGTGAGTGAAAAAGTACAATGAGAAGATGGGAGAGGGGATGAGATGGACTGGGCAAAATGAAAGAGGACACCACTGCTCTCCTGCCTTCTGGTTTCACCGGATCAATAAAACTCTGTCAGGAGCTGAACCTTAAAACCACCAGAGGGAGGATTCACAGCTCACAAGTGACCCCTTAACATCACACACTTCCCCTCAGGGCTGCACACATGATGCGGCCTGAAGATTCATAGCAAAACTTTCCAGATGTGTTCTGAGTAAGGCAGTGCTGAGAGAAAACAAGACAAAGGTCTAACAGCCACTATGACCTATACATATTTTGACCTTATCAGATGTGCTCTCAGAATCTGACAGTCAGGTGTGAGGCATTACCAGCAGCACTTCAAACACAAAGCAAAAATCAACTGACCTTTAACACAAAACAATGATGTGTCCAGTGAGCCCGAGATAAGGATGAGGCTTCTGGGAGCATTTTCAAAATAAAACCCTGATAAACCATTTGCAAAATGATCCAGTGGTACAACCTATAAGACAAGTACAAAACCTTCTAATATTATATAGATCTATTAATTCCATTGCAATAATGCAGACCAGCCACAGTGCTGCATACACATAGAATAACTTGGATTGGTATGAAGGTGGAATCTCCTGCTTTATACTTGTTTGGCTCCAAAGTAGCTGGTATCTTTATTGTGTTAAAATTTCAAACCAAAAATGTGTCACTTAAACGTTTGTTTGCTCACTGACATAAGTGAAAGCAACACAACTACAATGCGATCCATGCAGAAACTGTTCTCCATCTTAACGCGTATTCGGAAAGTATATTGTCATAACGACTGGTTTTTAATTGGATAAAATCTCACTTGTTTTTTCTTTGAGACACTGCTTGATCCCTGAATTAACTGTCATTAAATCAAAGTAGAGGCGAAACAGTGGTCTATATAACTTGCTTCTTTAATATATGATACCTTATAGCGTTGGGGGTTTGTAGTTCGGTTGGTTTTGGGATGAGTTGTATCGATTATGTCAGAGATGGCTTTAAAATACGATGTTACTGGAGGAGAACATAACAGGTGACAGATGCTGTTTTTGCTAGTGCTAATTTACGTTAGCCGTCGGTTCGCCTTTGAGGTTTAAGACACTTTGTGGGCTTTAACACGACTTAGCCTCAGGACTGAGGGCTGGGTGGTTCATAAAGATTAGCCTGCTAGCTTCACTCCACATCGTTTTACCATACCAGGAATACAGAGTCGTAGATAGCAGTTAGCATTAGCTCTGCTGGCAACAGCGCCCCGTATTATGATATTAGCTTAGTTTATGAACGTGTTGGGATGATCAACACGCTACGTGAACATCAGCCCAGTGTAGCGATGATAGTAAAGAAGTGTTACCTGCTTTCAGTGGGTCCCTCACGTCATCCAGGCTTGAGCATGGCAGTGACAAACACCCTCAGCAGCAGCCTGTCAGGAGCTGTTTACTCGGATCATCTGGCTTCACAGCTGCAGTCACTGCTTAGCCTCCTCCAGTGGCCACCGGGTTGCCAGACTTCATAGAGTTAACACGCAAATGAAGCCGTCAACAGGGCGTGTGTGTGGCAAGGAATCCTAAATATTTACAAGTCAAATGAGATGATTAGTGAACTATACACGAAGTAACACGCTGAGAATGTTACAGGTTCATTTAAGTGACCCAGATGCATCAGAAACACAAACACGGATTCGCACTGCTCTCTACTGCCCAGCATCGGGTCTTTGACCATTTGAGTATTTATATTAGTTTATATTAAGCATCAGCAATCCTGTGGAAAACAGCTGAGTTCATTTTATTTATTAATTTATGTGATTCTTATTTTTCAAGGGAGACCTAGCCAGGACGACAAAATTGATTCCTAAAAACCAGGAGAAAAATATATGAAGGTTGAAATAAGCATATCCACAGAAGGCTAAAAAACAACCTGTCAATCTTATGAAAGATGAAAAAGGGAGATAAAAACAGAGGATAAAGCGTGTTTCATAGAGTTTACAGCATGATTACTTTCCATCTGCCTCTGCAACCTGTTCTGCAGCATAAAACATGGGAGCTTTTTTTCTTTCCATCTGTGCCCCTACAACAGGAGATATGTGGCACATGTTGTATATTTTGGGTGATTTTAGATTTTGCGAGATGAACTTTTTAACTTTGTCAATTCTTTATGATGCATCAGGATTTTCTCTTTTTGAGCGTGAGGACTGTAAATTTACAACTGAGAGACTGCATTAGAAACTTGGGAAATTAAAGCCTGTATTTATCAACCTGGAAATCCCAGTTACAAGCATATGAAGAATAACTTTTCATCAAATGTCTTTTGACTAAAACTGCTCTATAGGCTAAGCTTAGGTTTACACATTTTCCAGTCTGTCAGAAAAACAATAGTAAGTATAATGGTTCATGCTGGCCATTAGGACATCTGTTTCCACACCAATCACAAAATCTGAAAGACTTACACTTTATTGTCCCCCGGGGGAAATTCGTTTGTTTTCACAATCATTTCAGTACAATCAACACAAAAAGACACATTTCAGGAGGGGCAACCTGCCGAACAGATGCAACCTGCCAAACATCACTTGCAACATAAAACATTTAAAAACAAGTCCCATTCACTGTGGAAGTTTATTTAGTGCTGCAATGGCAGGGGGTATGAATCTCCTACTGAATCGGGCCCTTCTTCATTTAAGTGTTCTGTGCCTCTGTCCGGATGAAAGTAACTGAAAGTTGTGATTAAGGGGGTTGTCTGTGTCGTTGACTCATCTGCTATGGTGAGTGCTGGGCCTGTAATGGCTGTGTTGTTCAGGTCTGGGATTTTGGGTGTGGGAAGGCAGATGATTTTAGAAGCGGTGTGTTGGATGCAGGTGAATTTAATTTTGTTGAGGACAGACAGCATGTTGTAGAAGCAGGTGGAACAATACAGCAGTGTGGGTTGGACAATGCTTTTTAAAGTAGCAACAGGAGGTGTACAGTTGTTGCTGTGATCGTCGATGAATGGAAGTGATGTGTTGATCAAAGCTCTGTTTATTGTCAATATTAAGTCTAAGTTATTTGAAGTGGTAAAGCTGATCTGCAGTTTTTCCATGAATGGAGGTGGGGTTCAGTCAAGTTTCGGGTGTCTTTGCTTTGCTAATGACTAGTTCTTTACACTTGTCAATGTTCAGCAGTAAGAAGTTATGCACCACTGTGTGAAGTGAGGAATAGAGCTGTGATAGGCTGTAACGTTATTGAGTATCACAGAATGGCAGTGTCATGAGTGTATTTGCAGTATGTGCTGACGGTAGAGGGGCTGGTGCAGTTGTAGAGTGTGTGGAGGAAGGCACATTTTTAATCTTAAAGGAGGTTTCAGCAGTCTGCGCTGGACAAATCAAGGGTTTATCTATCAAAAGTGCTGAGTTTTGGTAAAAAAAGTCTGTCTTTGTGTTACCATCCAAAAGAGACTTGACTAGATTAACTCAAAAATATCGCTCACATCAGCATCAGATAAACTGTGAAAAACTGGATGTCAACAAATTTCCTTCTGCTCAACTCAAACAGGAATCCTTGTGATTGGGACACAACGCTCAGTAACAAATACTGCCATTTATTGACCAACATTTTGTGTATTTTCAGACTGTAACCTTTTCTTTAAGCACTATGCCACAAAAGTTGTCCAATTATGTTTTCACCATCTCAGGAATATTACCAAAATTAGATCCATTTTAAAATCTAGATAAGCAGAAACTGTCATACATGCTTTTATTAACTCATATCTTGATTACTGTAACTACCCTTTCTCTGGTCTTAATCAGAAAACCCTGAAATGATTGAGTTCTGTATAAAATTCAGCAGCTACGCTTTTAACTACAAGTTTACTGTTGTGGCTCCTTGTAGCCTGGCCCCAGGCAAGATGTTGGATCTTTTATTTCAATATTAACCTGGAATCAATTGCGTGAGGAAATAAGGCTATTGATACAGTGTTTTCTTTTCGGTTTTGGATAAAAATCTACTCTTTTTGAAAGCCATAATGCTGATATAACTTTGGGTGCCAGGTTAACTTTTTTCTTTAGTTATTATTATTATTATTATTATTGTTTATTTACTCCCTTCTGTATTTTATCCATTTATTTTATGTTGTTTTTACATTTTAAATTCATTAAACTTGAGGAGCACTTTTAATCTCATTGTATCAATCAATCAATCAATCAAGTTTTATTTGTATAGCCCACATTCACAAATAACAATTCGTCTCATGGGGCTTTAACATTGTGTGACATCCTCTGTCCTTAACCCTCAACAAGAATAAGGAAAAACTACTAAAAACCCTTTTCACAGGTAAAAATATGTAGAAACCTCAGAGAGAGCCACATGTGAGGGATCCCTCTCTCAGGACGGACAGAAGTGCAATAGATGTCAGGTGTAAGAAAACATCATCAGGATTTTTAGCAGCATCCATGAGGCTAAACATTTTTCAATACTATGTGTCAGGCAGTCCCGCTGCAATCACAGTCTCTGGCCAGCAGCCAGCAAGACCACGATCCAGCATCAGGATGAGATCCACTGTAATCCACAGTCATTGTCCACCGCCGCCAGTTAGAATCCATTATCAGCTGCCGCCTCGGTCGTGGTCCCTCATCATCCGATGCCAACGCGACAAAGGATCCTCCATTACAACGACGATCAGCTGGCACGATACAGAATCCACCGAACTGGATCCACCATTGCGACCTCCGACACGCGGTCCACAATCATAATCCATGGTGCGGCCACAGCTGTGGCCCTGCATCCGCGGGTGCTAAGGCACAGAAACTCCGGGAAAAGGGGTCAAGTTAGTAACATGTACTGATCAGATAAGAATTATCTTGATGTGATAAATATGGAGAAAAGGAAGGAGAAGCAGGAAAGAGAAGCTCCGTGTGTCTTGTGTCATAAATTCCCTGTGCGTCTTAGCATCATCAGGGGTTTTTGCCATTTAATCAAATTTGGAACATCGCACTAATTAGCTCTAACTATAAGCTTTAAAAAAAAGGAAGGTTTTGAGTCTACTTTTAAACGAACAGAGCGTGTCTGCTTCCCTAACTGAAAGTGAAAGATTATTCCACAGCAGTGAGGCTTGATGGCTAAAAGCTCTGGCTCCTACTCTACTTTTAGAGACTTTAGGGACAACAAGTAAACCTGAGTTCTGGGATCGGAGTGCTCTAGTAGGTTGATATGGTACTAACATCTCTTTAAGGTAAAGAGGTGCCATATCATTAAGGGCCTTGAAGGTGAGGAGGAGAATTTTAAATTCTATTCTAGATTTAACAGGAAGCCAGTGTAGCGATGCTAATACTGGAGAAATGTGCTCTCTTTTCTTAGTTCTCGTCAGGACACGTGCTGCGGCATTTTGGACCAGCTGCAGAGTCTTTAACGACTTGCTGCTGGAGCCTGATAATAATGAATTACAATAGTCCAGTCTCGATGTAACAAAGGCGTGGACTAGTTTTTCTGCATCTTTTTGCGAAAGGACATGTCTGATTTTTGAGATATTACGCAAGTGGAAAAACGCGGTCCTAGAAATTACTTTTAAGTGACTATTAAAGGACAAATCAGGATCGAAGATCACTCCCAAGTTCCTGACTGTGTCATTGGAAGCAAGGGCAATGTCATCTAGCGCAGCTATATCATTAGATAATGTATCTCTAAGGTGTTTAGGACCGAGTATTATAACCTCTGTTTTATCTGAGTTTAATAAGAGAAAATTGCGGGTCATCCAGGTTTTTATGTCCTTGAGACATGCTCGAAGTTTATTTAATTGATTACTTTGATCAGGTTTTATTGACAAATATAACTGGGTGTCATCCGCATAACAGTGAAATTTTACCGAGTGTGTCCTGATAATGTTTCCTAGTGGAAGCATATATAATGAGAATAAAATTGGGCCGAGCACAGACCCCTGTGGGACACCATGGTTAACTTTGGTGCGCACCGATGGCTCATCATTGATTTGAACGAATTGGGAGCGATCAGCAAAATAAGATTTAAACCAGTTTAAGGCCGTTCCTTTAATGTTAATTAACTGTTTTAGTCTCTCTAATAAAATTTGATGGTCAATTGTGTCGAATGCTGCACTGAGATCTAACAGAACGAGGACAGACACAAGTCCCTGATCTGAAGCTATTAGAAGGTCATTAGTGACTTTTGCCAGGGCTGTCTCTGTGCTATGATTGGTTCTAAACCCAGACTGAAAGTCTTCATATATATTATTTTCCTGGAGAAACTCACACAGCTGATTGGCTACAACTTTTTCTAAGATTTTAGATAGGAAGGGGAGATTAGATATTGGCCTGTAATTTGCTAAAACCTCTGGGTCTAGGGTGGGTTTTTTGAGTAGGGGTTTGATTACAGCTATTTTAAAAGACTGTGGTACATAACCTGATGATAATGACAGATTGATTGTGTTAAGTAACGAATTATCTATTAGGGGCAGAATTTCTTTAAGTAATTTAGTTGGAATCGGATCTAAAATACAGGTTGTTGGTTTAGAACCTGAGACTATTTTGGTAAACTGATCACGGGTGATCAGAGAGAAGCTGTCTAAATAATGGGAAGGATTCTCAGCCGTTTCTGAGATCTCTATTGTTGGGAGGGTATTAGTGCCAATTGAGGGCAGGAGATGATTGATTTTATTTCTAATAGTTAGAATTTTATCATTAAAAAAGGTCATAAAGATATTGCTATTTAGGGATCGAGGAATACTGGGTTCGGTGGAGGTGTGACTCTCTGTCAGCCTGGCTACAGTGCTGAAGAGAAACCTGGGGTTGTTTTTATTCTCTTCTATTAGTTTTGAATAATAGGCAGCTCTTGCTTTGTGGAGAGCCTTTTTATATTCTGTAACACTACTCTTCCAGTCTAGGAGATTTTCAACACTGTTGCTGGAGCGCCACTTCCTTTCTAGTTTTCTTGATATTTGTTTCAACTCATGTGTCTTGGAATTATACCACGGAGCTAATTTACTATGTTTTACACATTTCTTTTTTAGAGGCGCTATTGAGTCTAATGTTAATCGTAATGAGTCTGCAGAGCTTTCTACGAGGTGGTCAATCTCAATAGAGCTCGGGTTTTTAAAGAATTTGTTGTTTATGTCGACGGATAATACGGGTTTAAATGTAATCGGAATTATTTCCTTAAATTTAGCTACAGCACTATCAGGTAGACATCTAGAAAATGAGTTTTTTATTAGGGGCATATATTCAGATAGTGAAAAATCGAAGGTTATTAAATTATGATCTGATAGTACTGGATTGCGCGGAAGTACTGTTAAATGTTCAATTTTGACACCGTATGATAACACAAGGTCAAGTGTGTGGTTACAACAATGAGTAGGTTGATGCACACACTGACCAAATCCAATTGAGTCTAGTATTGAAATAAATGCTACGCTCAGGCTATCTTTATTATTGTCAACATGAATATTAAAGTCACCAACAATAATAATTTTATCTGTCTTTAGGACTAGGTTTGATAAAAACTCAGGGAATTCAGTATAAGCCCCAGGAGCACGATAAACTACAGAAAATACGATTGGCTGTTGGTGTTTCCTGGATTGACGTGGAAGATTAAGAACAAGACATTCAAATGAGTATCCTGTACAATGGCAATAAATATATTATATTCTGTTGTGTAGAATGCTATAATTTGTGAAATAAATAAAGTTAATCTTATTAATTTTGTTATTATTATTTTTATTATTGTTACACTATTAGATCCAATACTCGTTTTTTCATGTCAGGCAACCATTCATGTGGGTCACGCCTCTGTAACTTAGGTTCAACACATTCAGCCTTTTTATTTGTAAAGGGCTGTGCAGAAAAAAGTTGGGGTGAGTGTTAAAAGGTCCACAGGTGATGAAAGGATGTGTGGCGGCATGAATAGAGTTTTTTATGGCAGAAAGTTGTGACCCTAAGATTGAAGTAGTATTTTTAATACTTGTGATGGGGTATGTTTACATTGGATCTGATGCATGATTAGAGTTGGATTAGAGCCTGGAATCTTCTTCCATCCTCTTCATACAACTCAACAACACATGCTTTTCACCGGGACGTGTGTCTCCACAGCGCCCTCTAACTGCCCGGACCTGAATCACTCCTTTCTTTTTGACTCATCGGTTTGTCGACATCACCTGAGGGGAAGCTCGCACGCAGGTTCGTTTTTAAGCTTTGACTTATAAGGGAAATGACATCAAACATGAGTGAAATGAAAAGCCATCACATTCTGCGTCATCTACGCACATCTCTTAGGTTGAGTTTTTAGCGAGCTCGCGTTACTGTAGGTGAGCTAACGGTAGCTAATAAGCTAGCTGCCAGCCGCGGGTTAGCGTCAGGTTCAAAATGTCGACTTCATTTTCACTCGATCGTGATTTGTCTGTCAGCGGTTGTCACGTCTCAATCCAGCTCACCGGCTCATTGTTGTCTTACAGTTTCTGTGTCTGAGAAGCGGCTGTGGACTGACACGGCCACAAAATGTCCAAAATATCTATTCTTAAGGTAAGTTAGCCTTTTAGAGTTAACGTTAGCTAAGGTTAATTGTTGATGAGATGGTTGATGTGATTGCTGGAGCTTGCTTTGTGGTTATAAGTGGAAAGTGCTTCATTTATTTGGGATTTTCAGTAGGTGTTGTTAATTTCAGCCTGATCAGATTTGATAGTTTTTTATTTAATACATTTTAAATTTGAAAGCCACTCAAAGACAATGATGAAAATGTACTTTTTCTTACATAATCATAAGACAAATCAACCTAGCAAATTTTTATAACCATAATTATTCGAAAAAAACTCCAAAGTTACCTGAAAAATGTATGACCTTTAGAAAGGGCAATAATACATTTGTGCAAACATTGTAGTTATTGGTTAAAATTGAGAAATGACTCACAATTCTGCCAATGGTTTCACAAAAAACATCAAACTTGGATTGTACGTTTTTAAATGGTTTTGTCTTTTCTGTGGAAGTCAAAAGATTAAAAAAAAGACCAAATAGGAATAGATATTTTAATTGTATTTATTTGCTATTGAAGTGAGTGTGAATCTACTTTATTTGACCTGTAAGTAACAAAGTTGTTGAACTGCAGGTTGAGAACCCCTCCTGTCTCTGGGGTCGGGCCGTTGGGAGTCGGGGAACTAAATCAGAGACGACAGAGGAGTACGACAGTATGTTGTCTCAGATTAACCTCTTCTACCACGGCGTTACCAAGGACCTGTGCAAAATGAAGCCCACGTCAATAGAGGAGGGACAGGTAATGCCCACCTGCTGTCTATCTTCACCCATAGTCTTGCACACCTGCTCCAGGTAGGAGAAACCTTCCTTCCTTGAACTGGAGGTGAATTTGATGAGTGTTTACTGCATGTCCCTTCAGGTGTGTGTGGTGTACTGGTCAGTGATGAAGTTGTGGTGTCGGGCCGTGGTGGAATCAATTATTATGGATTCTGTATCCTGTAAAGCTCGCTGCCTGCTGGTCGACCACGGCGAACGTCTCGTCGTTGCTTCAGACCAGTAAGATTAGAACATCACTCCTCCACAACACCAGTCCACTGTCATTTTATCTTGTCTTGGGAGACTCAGTAGATTTTAACTACTGCTTTTTGCTTGCCCTGTTTTTACAGAAAATTGGCATGCCAGAGAGATGTTTAGTTTGTATGTGTGCATTGATTGTGTATTTGTTTTGCTTTTTTATTTCCTCAGCCAACGGAGGTTTTGTTTTTACCCCTGTCCATTAGTTTTTGTTGGTTTGTTTGTTTGTATACTGGATTACACAAAAACAACTGAACAGATTTCCAAGAAACTTGGTGTAAAGATATGGTGTAGGTTAAATTATGGGGTCGGTCTGCATCATAGAACTGATCCAGGAATTTTCTCTTTCTTTAACAATGTGAGATAAAGTATTTTTCCAGGGTACAATTCATGGATCTTGATTCAATTAAAAAATCAGGGACATTTCGAAGACTGATTCTATGAGTGTGTAAAATGTATTGAATTTGAGGGGACTGTTAGGTCTTGGTGGTGGTGATATGCCACCTACTTAGTGCCGTCGTAGTTAATTTGTTTTTTTACTTCTGTCTGATAAGGATTCGAGTTGCTGTACAGAACTTCCTCCAGCTGCCGTTTTGGGTGAAGAGGTTCCACCTGGCACGAATCCAACCAACAACCCTGCGAGTGTGTGTTTACCAGGAGAATGCAGAGCTTATGTAAGACAACCTCATTGCTTACCACTGTACCACTGAACAGTAGATGGATCTGTGAAGCACAACACACTATATAGGCTGTCTACAGTTCTTAAGTAATTTAAATACCCATTGTGTGTCCGTGTTGTGAAGTTTCATCTTTATTGTAAAACTAAGACTACATCCACACTAATTCGGCCCTTCTTCTTTTCCTCTGCAGTTCGACCGCTCTTTGGGACAGCTCAGCTACGCTTTACCTACACAACTTGCTACAAGGTGAGCAGCATGGCAGACAACCGCTTTGTTTTTCATTTCATCTATTTATATTTCACATGTTCAAAGAACTTGTCCTCTAAACTGTTTTGCAGTAAGAATGATGTTAAAACATATTTATATTCTTGAGGAGATACTTTAAAAATGTTCTTCTGTTTGAAATCAAAGCGTCAACTTGGACAGAGGCTGTGTTGCTTGAATCTGACTCAGACTCCACCTCCATCGAGCTCTACCTAACTATTGGAAACATCAAGGTGAACTTTTACCTTCCAAGAGTAGGACACAACAAATGCCATTTATCAAGAAATATATTATAAATAAAGTCAAAATGGAAGTATTTTATTTATTTATAGTTAAAGTATTTTTTAACATTTAGTTTTTACACATAAGGTTAGATCATATATATGATGTGTTTTTGATCTTATTGTTGATGACATTATGGTCTCTTGTTTAGGTTTTGTTTTTAGTTATTGCATATGTTGATGTCTGTTTTAACTTGCATCTTCGCTTTTTGTATTTATTTACCAGATCTTATATTTTTATTCTCAAAGAAACAAGTCACTCTAATTCCATTCATATTTTTTTTTGTTTTTCCAGATCTGTGTGAATGATGACCTTGTGGCCAAGAGGTTTGCATATTACACTAGAGAGTCTGCGGAAAGCAGTGAGTTGGATGAGGTGGATCGATTTCCCAACATGTTGTCCTCCGGCATCTTAAACCAGAGTGCCTCCACAACCTCACGCAAGCCGACAGCAGTAACACAACCACCTGCTGGTAAACATACGGATGTGACTGCCTGCTCAGGGTTTTTGGGCAGTGATAGACATCAGGGTAGAGCATGTGATTGGCTGACAGCTCCCTGTTCGCCTCAGGTGAGCAGCTCTGCTCATTGTGTTAATATCAGTAGTGCAATGAATATTCACGCATTCTGACCTCTGACCTCGCTGCTGTGTCAGAGCCAACAGCATGAGCTGAGGACCTCTAATGGAGACTGTAGGCCAAACATCACAGAAGAACAACTGTCTACTGGCAGCCAATCACGGAGCAGCTCTCAGACTGCTGCTTCAGAGAGGTAAACACATACTATTCAAGTAAGTTAGTAAATAAATCTAAGTGAAGTTACCTGCTTCTTTGTTGTTTCCGTGACTTGTCAGAGGACACTGACTCCTCTCTGGCTGCAGCTCTGAGAAGAAACCTCAGTTTGTTTAAGTGAGGGCTGATCTCAGTCACATACAGTTCCTCTTATCTGATTGGCTGAAATCATGAGCACATCAAACATTATTTAAACTAATTGGTTGATACTGAGAGAGCACATCCTCTCTTACAGGTTCCTGAAGTTTCTGAATCCTGGCAGCAGCTATCAGCAGGCGACTCACCGTGTAAGTACATATCGGGTGTTCTTGCTCCTGAAGGTAATTTATTTGAAAGAACAATGATTATGTTCAACACGATCGCTGAATGGTGAAGGTATATGTGACATAGCAATGCGCTATGCAAACTATTTTCTGTGTCACACAAAGAAATTTAGGAGCACAGTGAAAGCAACTATTTATTATGTACATATTTTTGCAATTGATTTCATACATATTTAATGTGTTTGTGCACATGTTTATGTTGGATTCAAGTGAACAGAGTCCTCCATACACAGTCTAAATGCTGGCACTGTAATGCCGACTGTTTATACTACCTGTAAACCTCGGTTTAACCACAACATAACAACAGTGGATTATCAGGTGTAAAGAGTTGCAGAAAACAAGATGAATATAATAGAACAGTATCCATCAGGCCACTGATCCTAATGGCTCTAAACTGAGTGGTTCAGACTGGGCTTTCCTTCCACAAGGATATGGAGTAACATATGAGTATCCCCTCTCCTGCTTGGTTCCTCCCACCCTGGGCAAATCTGGAAAGGGAGGGAGTCAAGCCCCTCTGGTAGTTTCCAGAACCTATACTTTGCATTGTGGTGAGCCCAGTTATATCTAGCTGGAAGTGCTCTACTTCCTGCACAAGCCCAGGTTTGTTCCCTGTCAGAGAGGTAACGGTACATGCCCCTAGAGCAGGGGTGCCCACACTTTATAGGCTTGTGAGCTACTCTTGAAATTACCAGCTCAACAAGATCTCCCCCCCCCCCCCGGCGCACGACCCCCTCTGTTTCCGCGCCAGGAAACACACTGAAAAATGATTTTAAACGATATTGGGGACATATTTTATATGATATAAATGATTAAATATGCATCCCATAGTTTGTATTCCCCTTCTGTTGTCCTGGAGATTTAATTTTACCAATTTTACCAATCACATTATTAAATGTCCCCCTCTGCCCATCCATACAGACACACAAGCAGTCATATAGATAAAAAGTGAGAGGGGGGGGGGGGGCTACGTATTCCCCACATAGGTTTGATTGGAGAATACATAATTTACCCTCCACACCCGACATAGCAAACAGCGGAGAAGTTCTTGAAGATGGATGATATTAAATTAATAATTTAAGTGGAGAAGTACAGTGAGCTGTATGATCCTCAGCACATATGAGACAAAGAAGACACATGTTGGGCTGTGTTGCAGTTAATGTTGGAGCAACAAGTAAGTATAAATAGGCTGATAACAGCAAAAGTATGTGATATTATTAGCGCGGCGCTTAAGCGTCCGGTGTGAACAGCCAAGCGCCGGCGCTCTAGGGATTAGCGCGGCGCTTCGGCGTCACTTCCGCGTCCGTTTTGAGCCCGGCGTGACGAGCAGTCCGCCCCGGTTGACGTTCGCAACAGGCGGGGGGCGTGGCGGCGGCGACGGCAAAAAAGTTGGTCCGTGCGCCGGAGCGTCCACGTGACTGCCTCTTGTCCAGTTGTGCGATCGACCCACACTGCCTTCGCGATCGACCCACACTGCCTGCCCTAGAGCTAGTCTGACATTCCAGGGTCAGCACATCAAGGCTCCTGCCTTTTCCTGCCACCCTGCTTGCACAACACTGTTGTGCGATGCCATGGTCAGTCTGCATGGGGGTGGCACCATGTTGTACTTTTGCGCTAGGCCAAGCCCCATGGGTGAAAGGCTAGCCACTAAATGCTCACTGGTGTGCTCCCCTCCCAGCTCTTGTTCCAGGAAGGGGCACTGGTTTCCCTAAGGCGAAGTAACCCTCATCATTTCATCGGGTTTACTGAATTGCCCTTTGTGTCTCTTGCAGGTGGGTGAGCTTGAAGAGCTGAATGACTGTCTACCCAAAGAGCTGACTTCGGCCTCCAGCCCCTGCACAGGACAGGAAGAGTACGCTTTTAACTGGTCTTTAAAAATTCTGTCACTTGACCATTCATCTGACCAATACTCGCTTTTCACTTTGACATACTGTCAAGTTTCATGAAACCTCAATTTTATCATCAGGGCTCCAAACTAACTTGAAAAATATAAACAAAATAATCATAACTAAAGCTCTGAACTGCGCAAGGAAATCTCTAACTTGGTGCATTATTAAAAATGTTAAGGTAGGCCTGTCACAATAAAACATTTTCTTGGACAATATTTTGTCACAGAAATTAATTTTGAATTGTTATTGTCATCATAGTGAAACCATTTTAAACCACTGGTATAATGATAATATTATAGTATAATCATGCAAGTACACCCTTTGAAAGAACAATTCACTTTTAATTCTATAGAATATTCAGTCAGTCATTTGATATGAATTAAAAATAGGTTTAAATAAAACATAAACCATTCACAACCAAAGCAATACCTAAAATGGACTCTTTATATTTATCATTTGTGTGAGTGAGATATTCGGTTTACAATGTCTCTTTTAGGGATGTCCCGAGAACCGATACTTACGATACCTTACGATACTAAGATAACAAAACACCGACGATGCCCATTTTTTTGAAGCACCGTAAGCACCGTGTGCGCCGATGCAAGCAGCTGTTAGCAACTTAGCATTAGCATCGGTGCTCCGCCAGTCGATGTTTACATTCAGAAAAAGATGGCAACTGCGGCTGCAGCGTTCACCGCACCTCGACTTGTTGATAAGAAAGGCAAAAAGAGTCGTGTATGGAAGTACTTTGCGATTGAGGCAGATGAACGTGGCGTTATCACTCACATGCGTCCGCAACTACCGCATAACCCACAGTATATGCGCAAGTACATTAAACTACCGTATGTGACATTAACAACATCCAATGAATGCACTTTTGGAATCTTAGAAAATCCTTTTTTCTTTTACCGTGGTATCGAAATTGGCATCAAGAATCGTGTTATTTTACTGCTGTTATTTTAATTTTTGGTATCGTGACACCCCTCGTCTCTTTGTCTTTCAGCTGCAAAGGTAGTTCGGTAGAGTCAGGACCGGCAGAGACTGAGAAGAGGAGGAGCAGTGAATTGGCCGGCACTTGTTCACGGTGAGCGGCAACTCGGAGGACATACAAAAATGACTATCAGTGCTGGAACTCGGTTAGACAAAAGTTTAGAATTCTTGTAGAGTACAATAACTGATAATTGCTGATCGTAGTGGTAAGCTGATCGTAATGATAATGGAGGATCCTTTGTCGCGTTGGCATCTGATGGTGGTGGACCACGACCGAGGCGACGGCTGATGACGGATCCTAACTGGCGGCATTGGACAATGACTGTGGACTATAGTGGATCCCATCTTGATGATGGATCGTGATCTTGCTGGCTGCTGACCAGAGACTATGATTGCAGCAGGACTACTTGACATATAGTATTGAAGTTATCCTTCAAAAATGTTTACCCTCATCGATGCTGCTAAAAACTTTAATTCCGATGATGTTTTCCTACACTTGACATCTATTGCACTTCTGTCCGTCCTGGGAGAGGGATCCCTCACATGTGGCTCTCTCTGAGGTTTCTACATATTTTTACCTGTTAAAAGGGTTTTTAGTAGTTTTTCCTTACTCTTGTTGAGGGTTAAGGACAGAGGATGTCACACCATGTTAAAGCCCTATGAAGCGAATTGTTATTTGTGAATGTGGGCTATACAAATAAATTTGATTAATTGCATTGAATAGTGGAAAAACAAACAATTGAATTCTAATGCAACATTTTCTTTATATCTCTTGTAATATCACATGAAATATCATGTTTTTGTTATATGTTATAAAAAAATGTTGTTTTAATATGGGTGTTGTGTTTGGCCACAGGCTTTTGGAGTGGTTGAACCCGGAGCCTCTGAGCCTTGATCCAGAAGCTGCAGATGATGCTGTAAGTTTTTTAAAGTTAGTCTTACGAGAACCTCCCCTTTTTGGATTTGGCTCCACTGCATGTCGTAGTTGTCTGCTGTTAAAACAGGCAGGTGTTTGCTGCGGCTCTGCAGCGGAGCCGCTTTGTGAGATTACTGATATAATTTATTTCCTTGATTAACAGTCGGGTTATGTACTCAACTACATGCCAGGACACTAGACACTGGACCGCACTACTCAAGGAGGCAGTGTAGACACTCTTATCAACATGGGCTCCGAAATAAAAAGCAAGCTGTTTCGCAGTGCAACCATGCTGTTGATGCAGGCAGTGTGGCCCAAGGGACAAAACCCACTGAAGCATCTCTTGTCATAATCAATTTAGTCATTACCTGATAGCTTAAAAAATAGCCTCATTCTTTGTGGGGCATACACAATCACCTCTGCTTTTTTCCAGAAGGGTAGTAGTTCTTTTTTTTCATCGCAGTGTTAGATGATTTTTGCGGAGGTATTTATTAATTGAAAATGTACTCTGGTTGATGTATTGATCATTAGATTCAGCTGTGGCTGTTGCTCTGTTCCAGCTTTGCTGCAAAATCTGATTTAAACTATGCCAGAAAGCACTTCATTGTGTTGTCTTATTTCTCTTTGTCTTGTCTCCTGACTGGTCACAGGTTGCTGCCAGTGAGTCCAGGTCAAATGGGGTTCTGGTGCACTCTGCAATCCCAGTTCAGCCCTGCACCAGTTTGGATGATGCCCCCATCACTGAAACTCTCCGCTTGGTAAACAAGAATGTTCACTAAGTTTTGTTTGAAGTTGTTTATACTTGAAAATGTGAAAAACTAATGATAAAAAATAACAGTAAAATACTGATATGATTTCACATTTTCACCACTGATGACAGTTTTAAAATTCTTTGGCTTTTTCCAAGTTCTGGAAAAATAATACAAAATCTGAGAGAAGGAATCCAATCTTAATTTTACACTGTTAGTAAAAATTAATAAAGGGTTTTGTTACTATATTTATTTATTTCCACGTTGTTAAGGTTATGCTAGCCTTTTGTAAAACCATTACTAAGCTTCTTTGTATAGTAGAAGTTGTCGATGTTCCTGATCCGAATCTAACTTGAGTCTGAGCTAACCTGTATAAGAGAGTCAACCCAAAGAGGCCCAAGAATGAATAGGCTAAATTCAAACACTGGCTCATTAGCAGCTCTTTAAAGTTTTCTTTCATCCTGTCTTAGAAATGTGTTCCACATCTACCAGCTGCTGTGTGTGTGTTGTTGTGAGCTTTCATTTCCTGTGGTTTTAGCGGTCGTTTATATACGAGAATCCTCTGAGGTTATGGTTATGAAGTTTTCTCTAGATCGTTGATGAGTAAATGCGTGCATGCGATTCCAAACAAACACAAAGAAAACATCTTTACTGTTCAGGTCCTGAATACCTTGTGATAAGTATTTGTGTCTATTGTTTTAGTGTAAAGGAAGCGCAGGTCAGCAGGATTGTAGTGTCAGCACATCCAGAGTCGGACATGGTACAAATCAACCGGTGCTTCTACTCTTATGCTGAAGCAGTGGCGCTAATAATTTGGCAGAGGTGGGCCGTACTGCAAACCCTGTAATCACACTTTTTGTTGCCAATGTTCTTTAACTTATTTGAGTGTGAGCGAGTGTGGGCTGGGCCTAGGGACGGGAATCGGCAGGGACCTCCCGATACGATACTATCACGATACTTAGGTGGCGATACGATATGTATTGCGATTTCTGTGGGTATTGCGATTCTGTAAGTATTGCGATTCGATATTACGATTTCCTGGGATTTCTTTTGGTTATTTTTTTTTTTTAAATACTGGACCATGGAAAAATGTTGAATCATTCCTTCAAATACAACACAGTCAAATTCACTTAGAGCTTTACCAGTTTTATTTCAAATATTAACATTAACTTAATGACTGCCGGGCAGCCAATAGAGAAAATAAATAAAAATGTGCCCTAGTATTGAATAGCCCCTGTCAACTGCACACAAACTGACAGATTAAGAAATGTATGCCACTTAGGCTACTTTTAAACAATAAATAAAAGATAAATTAAATAGAATGAATAAAAGTTTACTTAAAATATAAACTTTGAAATAAACAAAAAGTAGGCTATTGTTGTTTGCATGTAGCCCAGTGATTCTCAAACTGTGTGGCGCGGAGGCATAACCGGTGGGGCGCGCGATCGGTAGGAGGAAATGTGAGGCGGGACTAATATTATAGCCGAACTAATGTTTTGACATCTGCATCTCTTTAACGGCGGAGCAATAAACAAATCGCTCTTTCGCCGTAGCCAGGGGTCTGCAACCCGAGGCTCTGAAGCCGCGGGCGGCTCTTCAGACCCTCTGCAGCGGCTCCCTGGCAGCGCACACACTCAGGCCCCGGGGCTCCGCCCCCACTCACTTGCTCAGAGACACACACAGGAGATCAGAGTTCGTTCACGTGAAGCAGGCGGTTAGAGACAAACAAGAGAGAGTGTTCAAAAACCAAGTTGAAAAGAAAGTACGATGAAACCTGTCTTGCTCTTGGGTTCACAGTCAATGTGGTAGGACATGAGAAGACCAGTGTGTATTTTATGTCTGAAAAGTGAAAACTCTATGAGACCAAACAAATTAGGAAGACACTGAGAAACATTACACCCCAGTCACATGCATGTGTTCTTTTTGGTTGAGCTTTATCATCTTTGTAACAAAGTGATTTTAATTTAATTAATTTGTTCTCTATTATTGAAAAAGTACAGACTGATGGAGGAATGTAGTGATAAATGTCACCAAAAGTACTTCAATTATGTTGAATTTAAGCAAAGTTATGGCACTATTTTTTTAAATAAGCGACAAATGTCACAAAAAGTTGTTTGAAAAATGATTTTTCAAACAACGTTTTGTCAGAAATTCCTGAAAGTAATGTGGATTTAATGTTCATGTGTATGTTATGTAAATACACATGTTAAACTTGGCCAATTTTGTTGCTCCCCCAATATATCCCCCCCGGTATAAACCAATAAATATGTTTTAAAAACAATATATATATATATATATATTATTTTTTTTTAAATCGATTTGGGAGGCAGCATATCGATTTAAAATCGTCATTCACAAGAATCGCGATTTGTAACTGAATCAATTTTTTCCCCCATCCCTAGCTGGGCCTGTGTGTGATAGTCAGGGCCGGCCCTGGCAATGTTGGCGCCCTAGGCGGGGTTTCAGAATGGCGCCCCCCCCAACATACACATGCAAATTGTCATGCATCCCCAAGAACTTTTGGACTGTATACAGATGCACACACAGGCAGACAAAATTGTAAGCTATAAAAAATAATAAAAATATATAATAAAAATATAAAAAGTCTGAAATCAGCTGTACTGACAGCATATCATGTCATGTCGACAAAAATAAACATTAATGATGAATTGGGGTGATTCTACCTCTATATTGTTCTTTCTTCTCCTCCCCTACTTTGCTGCGCTTTCTGAATCGTGCACCTGATAATTTAATCCTTTTTTGACTCATCTTCAACTCTTACCACAGTCTAACACGCCTCCCCACACACACACACAAGAGAGTATGTGCTTGTGTGTTTCTGTCTGTTTAGACACAACTGACAAATGTGTGGATTAAGCAGTGTTTGGCAAGTTACTGAAAATTAGTAATTAGTTACAGTTACTAGTCACTTCTTTTAAAAGTAATTGATTTACCCCACCAGTTACTGTATATCAAAAGTAATTAGTTACTAGGGAAAGTAACTTTTAAGTTACCTTTATGTCTGCTTTTTAAATGTAATGAATATGAACAGTACTGAACAGTCAAACACAATACATATATTTTTTTAGACCTATTTATTGTAATCAACAGGGCAACAGGCCCATTTGTGGGTCATTTGGTACCGGGCCGCACAGAAAGAATAAACATTTTACATGTTTTCTGTTTTATCTAGTATCCGGTAGTTTTTCAAAAATAAAACCGTTTTATTTTGAAAAATTACCGGATCCTCTGCGTTATGACTCATGCTTTATGCATGTCAAGACGCTCGTCTCGGTCACGTCACTTTTTCGCTGACCACAAACCAGCACGGTATTTGTCGGACCCATTTGTCATCAAACCAGATGAATCCAGCAGGTCTGTTTAAGAAAAAGATCAGCTGCCCGAGATCGCAAATGACGGCGGCCCTTAAAGTATGTTTGAGAAAACAACTCTGCCGGTGTCCTGGATTAAAGTCACGGCAGAATACCCTGAGATCGCCACAACAGCACTTACAACTGTGTTGCCATTTCCGACATCATATCTGTAGTGACATGATAGATCGTTTGAAATATATCAATTTTCAGTGTGTTTTCCGGCCCGATTTGCTCGCAGCGAGCGAAAAAAATAGAATAGACCCCGGAACCATCGCTGCAGATCGCGAGCCGGCCGCGGCGCTGCCCGCAGCTTCCCGGCACAACGCTGCCGGTGCGGACAGCCCAATTATTTAACATGGGCGCGGAAAGGAAGCGGACAGCTTTCGTGGCGCCTCGCTGCGCTTCTATCTCCGGTGCGTCCCCGGGTTTAGAAGATGATGTTGTGATGTGAATGTTTTGGTTTATATTGCATGTGTCACGTCATGATTAATCAGTCCCTTGTGCCGCCCTCTCGGCATTTTGCGCCCTAGGCAACCGCCTACTTCGCCTATGCCAGGAGCCGCCCCTGGTGATAGTGTAAACAACTATCTGCTCAGCTTTTGTAACAATATTCTTTCTCAAACTCCCGGCAGGTCTTACACAGGTGTATAAGCAATGTAATTTGTCTGGTTTTTCACTGAGGAAGACAAAAACTTAGTAACTTCCTAAGTAATTTTCACACTGCGTATGATAGTGCACACAAGTCACAGCATACCGGATCTCTGAACAGTGCAGGTGGAGTCAGCGTTAACTTGACAAGCACTCGGTCTGTTGTCAGTCTGCCATCAGAGATCCCAGGTTTGATCCTCAAAGCATACAACCTCAAAACAAGCTGCTCTCCCTTCTGCTTGATAGGCTCCGGTATTTGCAAACAGTACACAAGATAGCTTCTCGAGACAATAACCTGCCATTAATTTGTCTTTACTGAACTTTTCCTGTAATTTCTCCACAACAGGAGATAAATTCATAATGAAAGCAAACAGGCAACAACAGATCCTTTAATAGGCACAGCGTTGGCTTGGGACTAGATGGAAGGGGAGATATCGCTGGCACTTAGGGATCGATTAATTGATGTCTCTTTTTAGACACTTTAGATTCAACAGGTCACGCACTGCTTGACTTGCTTTCCCTGACAGCACACCACTGGTAGAAATAGCAGCTTTGGAAGTGTCTCAGTGATCCACCACTGGACCTTGACTAGTTGAGACTATTTGGCAAAAACTACAGACACTGACAGTAGTAGTTTGACACTATAGCACTATTTGACTAACATGACTATGGAAAAGGGCCACCAGTACCAACCACAGCTGGCACCACAGTAACAGAAGAACTCCTTCCAAACTTCAACTGAAGGAGCTCCAGGAGCCAGTTTGCCCTTGAAGGCTTCCCCTTGGCAGGGGTGACCAGAGACAAAGGGAGATGATTGGCTCGCTGCAGATCTTTCAGTGGCCTTCCCCTGATCAACTGCAGCTGTCACTGACAAAAAGACTAATGATGAGATGATGGAAAGCCAAATAAACTTTGGGATCTTGTTTTTGTTTGTAGACTTTCTATCAGAAAGATGTTTATTCACTCTGACTCCAAGCCACATTGGTTAACTCCACCTGATTTTTGGACATCGTGATCAATCTGTTTCTAGGTGCTTCAGAGGAAGAAGTACAGCACTCTGTCTCCAGCTGACTGTTACAGCTGGCCAGCTGTGTCTCGAGGATGCAACACCATCATCGTGTCCCAAGTTGCTGACCAGCCGCTCAGCTACCTAGCACCACTCCTCACCCACATCCTACTCAACTCCATCTTCAGTTCCCTCACCTCCAGCACAGGGGTGAGTATATGAACCCCGATCAGGAAGGTGTTTATGGAATTAAACTTGCATACTTTACCATATGATCTGATATTTTTGTTTTCAGAGGGTGGTGCTCTAATTTTGGGATCTGATCTTTCTGTGTTGATTGGTATCCAGCCCATTGCAGTGCTGCTGTGTCCAGGCTGGGAGAAAGTCCAGCAGGTGTATGACCTGCTGGAGGATTTCAAGATCAGCCAGGTGCTCCATCCCATCGTCCTGCTGCTGGGTGTTGGGAAGGACGAGGCCAAGACTATCAGGATCCCGAAGAACTGTGAGCAAAGCACATTCTTAGTCCTCCTGATCTGCTGGTGATCAGATCATGCCTCAACATTTCTATGATTATTAATGAGATCTCCAAATGCAGACACATGAGTTCTTGTATCTTTGAATTTTAACAGGCCTGCTGTTAGTGACCACACCCTTTAGTTTTGTCCGTCTGCTGTCTTGTCACTGCTTCATGTTCCTGCGACTTCATCACCTGCTGTTGGATGAGGCCGACCAGCTCTTCACTTTCGCTCCGGATGAGGTAAACATCATTCTTTATATTTGTCAGCTACTGGGCTAAAGTAGCTGCAAACAGTGAACAGCTTTAACAATATTCTAATATAAAATGTATTATAATATACAATATTTTAACTAATGTAGAAATCACATCAGTTTGCAGTGTGGAATTAAGATAACAGCTTCCTTTTTTGACCTGTCATCTCTTTAAAATAAATGTTCAGATGACGACATCTGCTTCCTTTTTTGCTTTTTTTCTCTAAGGTATACACATGTAGGAAATATAAACAAACAACACACACATTGAAAAGGAACCAATTAGGGAGGGATATTTTTTTCTCTGCAATAAAATGATTGTAAAATAGATCAGGCGTAGTAAGTAATGGTTTATGGTCTCATAAGCCTTTCCTCTCCTACAAAATGAAAGGATTTTTTCCCCGAACATTAAAAAAAAACATAAAACTGAATCTCCTGTTAGATGGAGATCATTTTGCAGCATTTCCAGAAGGTGACCTCCAGCGAGGAGAAGGCCTCCAGTCCTCAGCAGCTTGTTGCCGTGGCGAAAAGATGGACCAGTCAAATGGATGGATTGTTAACCAATCACATGCCATACCCCTGCATTGTTATGACTGTCCCTGAGGAAGCTGCTCTCTATGGTAACGTTCAGCAGGTAATTCATTAAAGCAAAAACCTAATCCTGTTGCCATGACACACTTTGCTCAGATAGATCCTAAAATATCAAAATATGGTAAACTAGAAGGGCGCTCAAAAAGCACATACCTCCACCAAGGCTAACAACTTGGATCATGTCCCACTCCTCCATAAAGTGTCAGCATCAGGTTGAGAATGTACGACACAATAACAATACCCGTCTAGTTGTTCACTCTGACTCAGACAGAAAAAATGCAACCTGTACTGCTCTCTCTCATATAACTCTCAATAACACGCTGACCTGTCAGTTGTGACAGTAGACCGTCAAAATATCCAATATTTTAACTGTCTTTTAACACCAAATCCTCATCATCCTCGTTAGTCAACTCCTGGTGTCATGTGATAAGATTGTAACTCTGTGGTGTGATTGCTGCTGTGATGAACAGACACTTAAACTTTATAAGCGTAGCATCATAAAACGTATTGATCATTAGTGAGTGTAACCACTGATGCACAAAAATGAACCAAACAAGTTTTATGTCAATAAAATAAATGAAGCAAAAGGTGTGGCAAGTTATCTAATGTGCACGAACATGGTGTAACAGCATTAACTTTGCTGACCGCACAACCTGAGCAGAGTATATATTCAAGTTCACATTTATTATTTACATTAATCTTATTATCGAATGTTATACATTTTTTAAGAATATAACAATTTTGCTGCTATATTTTATGGTAAAAAAAAATTGTGATTTTATTTAAAGTTTCTCTTCCTACAGTTCATCCTCATGACTCTAGAGAGCAGTAAGATCTCAGAACTGTTGGGGATGTTGGATTTCAGCCCAGATGTTGGACAGAAGACTCTGATCATAGCCAACTGCGCTCAGGAAGTTGAAGATGTTTTCAAGGTGAAACAACAACTTCAGTTCTTATATTGTTAACCCCAGTGCTATAAATCCTCTTTGGAGAGGTAGAATCACTGTTTGCCCAACACATCAGGTTTTATCAAACTGTAAGTCTTGTCTACCTGTGAAGTACACTCAGCTGTGGTAAGCTTCAGTACATTGTCTAAAACAATGGAAAGTTGGCATATAAGAAAAAATATACACTTTGTTTGTAATGTGGAGCACAGAGACAAATTTTACCACCAGTTGTAACAATAAGGCGAGACGATGTTAAATTAGTTTTTTATCCATTATACTCTACATCCACATGAATAATAATGAATAGTGATGACATCACAGTATCCAGAGTTTCCCTGAAGCTAAGCAGTGTTTTCTTTTTTTTCTCATCTCCAGGCCGTGAGTCACAAATCTGCTTTCTGCCTCAAGACTCACGAAGGATTGCCATACCAGTTCGACTTTGTCATCCAGCAGTGGAGGAAAACCATCGGGCCTGGAACTCATGTTATTCTGGGTAAACAATGATTCTGATAGCTGCTCTTTACTTAGCAGTAAACAATATTTGGAGCTCACTAGGTCTGGGAGTCATTAGAATTTTATTGATTCAGATTCCACTTATATATTCAGATTTTCAAGTACAATGTACGCAACTTTTTTTTTCTTTTTAGCATTAACAGAATATTAACATAGCATTGCATACATTTATAACTGCTTGTTCCTGTACAACGTATTTATAGGATAAATACTTACATACTATAAAGACATTTTCTAGAAAAATAAAAGTCCATCAGAGCAGCAATGGGGGCAAAATGTGATAACTAAAGAAAATTCAGTGCTGTAGGTAGACAACACAGATTTTAGGAAATTGGAGAGCATGTTAAGATGTATGCAACGATCCACAGTTTTCTCTTTAGTCATCTTTACCTTCATTGCTGAAGACAACTGTGTCTCGCGGCCCACAGTCCCTGGCTCATCCCGAGACAGGACTCAATGTCCTTGTGCTTGCTGAGCAGGCTGACACACTCACACTTGGAGACCCCAAAACATCAAACAAATCGATTATTTTGTGCTTTGCTGCACTAAATATTTGGCCCGATTCAATGCGCGTATGGAGGACCATACATGACTTAAGTATAAATAAATAAAAAAATAAATGAATGAATAAATACAGAAAAAAATAAAAAAGGAAAAACATAAATTAATACAGAAATAAATAAATAAATACGTTAATAACAGAAATGTCTAAATAAATGTCTTAAATATATTTGCACATTTATTTATTCCCTGCTTTATATTTTTCACGTTTTCAATTACCTTATGCTAATGAGAAAGGCGGGCCTAACCGCAGTCTCATGCAGGATTGGTCACGGGAGTGTAATTATCCAGCCTTTTAATGCTGACTGGTGTCCAGTAGCTGTTTGCAGTGTTGAGCCAGTTCACACTTAAAATGAACTAGTTCAAGTTCAGAGGGTTGGTTCAGGTTATTTTTTATTGGGATGATTAAGGTGTCAGTAATCCTGACTGTGAGCGTCACATCTCGTGTTCTCCTGAGCACAAGGAGAGAGCAGAGAGGAGGAGGAAGCAGAAACTCCTGCTTGGAAAAAAACAAGCCTGCAGCTTCTGCTCTGCCCATGAAGCAGCTGATCTCTGAGCAGATGTGACCAGAGAAACTCTGTGTTTTCACTGTTTTACAAAGTCACTGAGCGGCTGCATCGCGGTGACGAGCTCAAGTCTCAGTTTCTGTCTCTGTGCGAGTGTGTGGCACTGAGGGGGGCGGAGCCCCGGTGCCTGCGTGTGTGTATAGCTCAGTTGACCAATCCTGCTCGAGACTGAGTTTTGGACCTAATACCTCATTTACATATGAGACAATTAAATGTGGAATTAAATAAATGTTGAAATACGTAAAAGTTGCGATAGATAAATTAATAAATGTGTTAAACTTATTCCCACATTTATTTCAACTTTTATTTTTTTCAACACATTTATATTTCAACATTTAATTGTCCATATGTAAATGAGGTAGGCGGTACCAAACTCAGTCTCGAGCAGGATTGGTCAACTGAGCTATACGCACACACAGGCACCGGGACTCCGCAACCCTCAGTGCCACACACTCGCACAGAGACAGAAACTGAGACTTGAGCTCGTCACCGCGATGCAGCCGCTCGGTGACTTTGTAAAACAGTGAAAACACATAGATTCTCTGGTCACATCTGCTCAGAGATCAGCTGCTTCATGGGCAGAGCAGAAGCTGCAGGCTTGTTTTTTTTCCAAGCAGGAGTTTCTGCTTCCTCCTCCTCTCTGCTCTCTCCTTGTGCTTAGGAGAACACGAGACGTGACGCTCACAGTCAGGATTACTGACACCTTAATCATCCCAATAAAAAATAACCTGAACTAACCCTCTGAACTTGAACTAGTTCATTTTAAGTGTGAACTGGCTCAACACTGCAAACAGCTACTGGACACCAGTCAGCATTGAAAGGCTGGATAATTAAACTCCTGTGACCAATCCTGCATGAGACTGCGGTTAGGCCCGCCTTTCTCATTAGCATAAGGTGATTGAAAACGTGAAAAATATAAATCAGGGAATAAATAAATGTGCAAATATATTTAAGACATTTATTTAGACATTTCTGTTGTTAACGTATTTATTTATTTATTTCTGTATTAATTTATGTTTTTCCTTTTTTATTTTTTTCTGTATTTATTCATTCATTTATTTTTTTATTTATTTATACTTAAGTCATGTATGGTCCTCCATAGGCGCGAGCCGACTTGCAGCTTTTAAACACCCTTTTCCTTTTTGTCGTTTTCTCTGTCAAAGCACAGCCAGACTTTTGATCGTCCTCATACTGCTGCTCGGACGTTAATTGTTAATACTAAGTGGTAGCTCTTATAACAGACAGAACTTGGCAAGTGAATAAAAAGCTCCTTGCATGACCCTCCACATCTTGAAGACATTTGAAGCCTTTTTTTCTAAATAATGATTATATCTCTTTACGGTTGATTAAAAGAGAAATTCAACTTTTTTCACTAGTACATGAAACCCATAATTCTGCTCTAATTAGGTATCAACCTACAGTTCACTGAATTTTCTCCCTGAACATTAGGAGTGCTGCTATCCCTGACCTTTTGTTCTTTGACAATTGACTTGTAGTGACCACCAACGAATGTCTGAAGTGTTTTGGAATCAGAGATGCATCTTGCGTCATCCACTACGGTTTCCCCACTTCTCCCAAAGTGTTTGGCAGTCGACTCTTCAGCATGTCTGAAAACTTCAGAAACCTCTCGGAACGGGTGAGAATATTCGAGTCATTATTCTCAGGATAAATTTGGTTAAAAAATATTTTATAAATAAATCCAGTAAGTGCCCTGGATAAAATGTGTCTTTGATTTCTTTAAGGTTTCAACCCAGGATCAAACAGCGAGCGTCCCTCCTGTCACCAGGTCAGTGCTGTTGATCTCAGAGAGGGACGCTCCTCATGTTGTGGGGGTTGTGCGTTACCTGGGACGAACTAACGCCTTGCTGCCCCCTGAGCTACTGTCTTTCGGCCAGGGCATCCATATGGCAAGGGAGGACCTAAAGACCAACAGGCCTCTCTGCAGCTACCTGAAGAGCCTTGGAGTCTGCAGGTCTGCTTCTTCAAATAATGTTAAACTGCTTTATGAATTATTTGTATTATTTGTGAGTTTGTGTAATTTTGTTTTTATCCAACACATGGGAGTTTCAACAGAATGTTAAATACTGAATTCTGAAGAAAAAAATATTTTACACTTTGCTGATTTGTAAAATCGTTTGTTTTTTGTTTGTTTCTCCTCTGCAGAGACAGTAGAACATGTCCCGACCGTCACAAGTTAATTTCCCAGCTGGACCAGTCCGACCTTCCTGCATCTGGTGTCATAGAAGTGAGGACATTTGTATCTGTTTCTTTTGTTGTGTCTCTTGTTTCTAAATTTCTGTCAAAGATTTCTTTCTCACTCCTTACAGAACTTACCTATAAACAGACAAACAAAAAGATCTGCTAATTTAACAAACTTTAACTTTAATTTTCTCAAATTGTGTTGTTTGGAAGTTTTAATCTCGTTTATTGAAAAAATATTAAGTTCTTTGATTTGAAATAGTTAAATTGAGATTAATCTGCTGCAGAGTACAGTGTACTAATTTGGACCTGTGTTGTGTCTCAGGTTTTACCTCTCTATATCAAGACGGCATCAGTCTTCTATGGTCGCATCATCAGGAAAGATGAGACTGGTTTTGATGGCTTAGCATCTGAGATGGCTTCTTACTATGCTGATAAGAAACCAGGAGCCGGCACAGAGTTGTCGGAAGGAGGCCTATACGCTGTGCAGGAGGACAACACCTTCCACAGGTCTGACCTAAGAAATAAATACAAGCTCAGGAGATGATCACACATGCTTTACAGGCTTGAAACATCCTTCAGCCACAACACTTGAGGCTGAATGACACAGAATTTTCTTATTTTTTTTAACTGTAGCTTATTTCACCTTTAAGAACGGTATTGGTCTTTCTGAGTTACAGCTATGTAGGTAAACACCTGTTAACAGAATTGTTTGCACCCTGGCAGGGTGAAGATCCTCTCCGTTCCCGACAGAGGTGACCGCTTGTTTTTCACGGTCTTCGTGCGGTTTATTGACAATGGAAAGGAAGAGGAGGTGAAATCCCATCAGATCCTTCAGCTGCCGGAGCAGTTTCACTCTCTGTCCTGCCAGGCTGTGGAGATCATTGTCTGCCGCGTCAAACCAGTTGATGCCGAGATCGACTGGCACCCAAAGGTTCTTGCCCATCACCTCACTTTGCTCTTACAGATGATCACAATACCGCAATTTTTTTTCTATATTAATATACTTCGTTCATCCATTATGTCAGGAGTTGACAAGTAAGTTTGGCCGTGAGCCAATTGTTTTGTAAGCCAGGAGATGGTGGGCCAGAATGTAATCAAAGATTAATCAAGAAATTCATCTTTAAAAAAGCACCTGACATTTTGAACAGACTGTTACAGAATGCTTAGTTAACTGATTCACTGTAATCAAATAGTGTTGTGATGCTGTTATTAACACAGAGCCACAGAAATCAGTCAGTATTTTGGTTTTGCACAGCAGAATAAGCCTATAATAGTAGTATGTGTCTTCTAAACTCTGGGTCGAATCAATCAAACATAGTAAACTCCAGTTCTGTTCAGGTCCTAATAACTTGTGATTAGTGTTGGTGTTTATAGTTAAAGTGTAAAGTGAGCGCAGGTCAGGTGTGGAGGGAGGATACTCAGACAGACTCTGACACGATACAAACCAACCGCTGCTTCTGTTCTGATCCTAAATCAGCAGTAATAATAATTTTACACAGTCTGTCAGTAGTGGACGCCTTTCCCTATTAGACATTTACGGGCTAGTTTCCCTCCTCTCCCTCAATTCAGCTTCACGTGTGTCAGTGTATGATGGGGTGGTAGATGAGATGAGGAAGCGACATGACTTGAGCTCATACAGAGAAACACCAGCTAAAAGTTTGGGTGCACTGGAAAATTCTTGGTCGTTCTGGAGCCCTGTTTATAAAGACAGCTTTTGTTTAGTCATGCAATATCATAAATTTTTTCTGCAGGTCACCAGAGCCATCAGTCAGAAGATCCGAGGTCTGCAGCACCGCACCAGAGCAGTTCTCAGTCTCGGAAACACTGTCTTTGTTGATCCCATGGTGCGTTTTCACTCATCATCTCCTCATAAAGTCACTGCGTTATTGATGGTCAACATTTTGTGAGCTATTCGTCAACCTTGGTCCTATAATTGTGGGTTTGTGAATGAATGATACACACAAAAGCTTCAAGGCTCCAGAAGATCGCCTCCACTGGCAGCCGCAACACAGTGGCAGTGGCTACAGTATAATCTTATGTGGCAACAGTGACACTCAAGTGACAAGTCTCACTCCAATGAGACTCCAGTCCTGTGAGACTTGGGTAGCTGCAGGAGGACGGTGATGGAAACATGAGTGGGAGTTGCAGAGGAGTTGAGATTTTACTAAGATAATTTTTAACGGCTGAAATTCTGAATCTTTTTCTAATGTGGATAATCTCAATGAAGCATTTGACTTTGATGTTCGTCCATACTTGCTTGAGCCGGAGTTTATGTAGGGACAGAGAGTAGACAGAAAAGGAGGAACAGTTGCTGCACAGTTGAGTGAGCTTCACGTTAAGAGAGACATGCGTAATGTTGCTAGGCTTTTAGCAAAGATGCGAAATAACAATTTGAGCCTTTTATTGGTGGAAAAACATTTTATAGACTGTCACTGTTGCCCCATAAGATTACATTGCCCCGTTTCATGGCTGCAGGTGGAGAAGAGCTACTGGACCAATTTCAATAGTTTTAAACAAACCAGAGCTTCCTTTCAAGTCTGTGATCCTTGGACGGTTTGGTTTCTATGGGCATCAGCAAATTTGGTAATTTCCTGTTTTCGAGGTCCGGATGAGCCAGGTGCCCGGAATGAAAACTGTCATCAACGAATATAGTGTCCAGTCTGAGATTCTGAATACTGGAATGGGAGTCGGCAACCCGGAGCATCTAAAACTGCTGAGGGCACTGTGCCAGGAGGGGGAAGACAGCAGCCGCAAAGAGGCAGGCCCCAACTATGGGTAAGGCAACACTGAACTGAGACAACTGTCAATAAATGAAAAAGGCTGAAGCAGTATGTTGCCTGTGTCGTTTGTAGATTGAAGGACAACTCGGTGTCTCTTGAATTCAGGATCAAAGCTGAGGAAGAAGTTCTGGCTGAAGTCTTCAGAGCAGCCAAGGCCAGGAAGCTCTCTGACCCTCCTCCACTCGAGCCATGTGTGCCATTAAGTCCAGTATCTCCAATGAACCACACCCCAGTCCCAGCACCACCAGCTTGTCAACTCCGCCTGTTCCCAGTGTTTGAGCAGGAAGCTCTTTCAGAAATTCAGGCTGCAGATGAACAGAGATACAATCGCACTCCTGATCTAAAGTCAGCTAAACAGATGATGAGGTTGGTGTCCTCACTCCCAAGTTCTGCTCAAATAGATTTACCAATAACACTGAAAAATCACTAGTTTGACTAGGTTTTATTTTTTTCAGACTTCAAAGCTTTTTCTTCTGTTACGTTTCGCTGAACAGTTTCCTGATATGCTGTAATCATTATTTCCCTATTGAGATCTTTCTTTCTCCAAGATCTCAATAGTATACAGTGTTTCCCCTAGGTTTACAGCTTTGGGGGGGGGGGGGGGGGGGGGGGGGGTTCACATCAAATTCATTACCGGCCAAGTGTTAGTGCCTGCATTTGGCTCCTTAACACTCTGGTTCACTTTAGGAGGTAGCAGACGGTTCCTTAAGGCAGGTTCAGAATACAGGAGATTTAAAACAGTTTTTTACATTAAGATGCATCACACACATGAGAAACTTCATTCATGTTCTTCAAATTAATCTCAAACATGAACTTGTATTTGTGAATTGGAAAATTATGGTGCATCACACGACAGGATATTAAGATTATAGTGCCGGGTTGAGTAATCAGGGATCACATGATCTTTGTCAGGGGCCACCAACACGGTGCCCGCAGGGACCCCGCGAGTCGCCCGCAAGGCATGCTCTAAATTAAAAAAAAAAAATAAATTAAATTTGAAATTTCAAAAATAGTCAAACCACCATCACTCTATGCCAGTGTTTTCAAACAGCTAGGGCGCGCTACTGGGAGGGGGACATGTGTGTGTGTGTGTCCAGACAGCACACACACACACACACAGGCCCCGGGGCTCCGCCCCCAATCATTCGTTCAGAGCAGTGATTCTCAAACTGTGTGGGGCGCGCGACCGTTAGGAGGAAATGTGAGGCGCAACTAATATTAGAGCCGAACTAATGTTTTGACGTCTGCATCTAAGCAGTAAACAAATCGCAGTAAACAAATCGCTCTTTCGCCGTAGCCAGTGGTCAGCAGCCCGCGGCTTCAGCCCCTCTGCAGCGGCTCCCTGTGCAGTGACGTGCACGTCGCGCACACACTCAGGCCCCGGGGCTCCGCCCCGCCCCCACCCACTCACTCAGAGACACACACAGTGGAGAGCATCGTTCACGTGAAGCAGCCGGTCAGGGACAAACAAGAGACAGTGTTCAAAAACCAAGTTGAAAAGAAAGTACGATGAAACCTGTCTTGCTCTTGGGTTCACAGTCAATGTGGTAGGACATGAGGAGCGACAAGTGTGTATTTCATGTCTGAAAACTCTATGAGACCAAACAAATTAAGAAGACACTAAGAAACATTACACCCTGTTACATGCATGTGTTCTTTTTGGTTGAGCTTTATCATCTTTGTGACAAAGTGATTTTAATTGAATAAATTTTTTCTCTATTTTTTAAAAAGTACAGACTGATGGAGGAATGTAGTGATAAATGTCACCAGGTTGAAAAGAAAGTAAGATGAAGCCTGTCTTGCTCTTGGGTTCACAGTGAATGAAGGAGGACATGAGGAGAGACTTGTATGGATTTTAGGTCTGAAAACTCTGGCAGCTGACAGTATGAGACCAAAAAAACGAAGAAGACACTTAGAAACATTACACCCCAGTCATATGCATGTGTTATTTTTGGTTGAGCTTTATCATCTTGTAACAAAGTGCTTATAAGTGGTTATTTGGTTATTTTTGATCTACTTTTGAAAAAGAACAGACTGATGGAGGCATGTAGTGATAAATGTCACCAAAAGTACTTCAATTAAGTTGAATTTAAGCAAAGTTGAAACAGTTTAACAGAAATAAATGTTGCATGTATTAATATATCTGTTTCCTACAATCATTGTTGTGGAAATCATTGTTAATAATTATTTCGAGGAATAATTAACATTAACTTGATCAGACAGTCTCTTCACATATATTATTAATAATATTAAAAGGTGATCTGTGCAACTCTGTTATTCAGGACGTGTGTATCAAACAAGCAGTGGTGTATAAAGTACTTGAAAGCCATACTTGAGTAAAAGTACAGATATCTTACTTGAAAGTGACTCCGGTAAAAGTCACCTGTCAGAAAATGACTTGAGTAAAAGTCTTAGAGTTGCTCATATTAAATGTACTTAAGTATCAAAAGTATCTGGTGTTGAAATGTAATCAAAAGTAAAAATGCTAAGTGCTTTTTATAGTAGGCCTATACAGACACAAAACAACCCAAAATTGTTCAGTTCCGGATTTATTTCAACTGACTGAAAAATTATAACATCACTATATATATATTGTAAAACTGGGCCTGATTACCCAGGGTTTCATTTGGCGAGGTCCATTAAAAAACCTGAATTGTGTGCGTGAATATGCAGTAGTCCACGACACAGTGTTTGTTTTTGGTTGTGTTGGCTGAAAGTTGTTTTTGCGTTTGCTTAAATAATTGGTTGTGTTGTTTGTTTTTCCATCTCGACTTGTTTTAAATCTGTTTGTTTTGTTGGACTTGGACATGTAAGACTAAGTAGACACGGCCAACCAATGATAATCTATTTACCAACAGTTTTTGTTTAAACCATATACTTGCAATATTTTCTTTAAGACAGGTTAACCACTTGTTGCTTTGAGTTATGTATTTATGTGCAGATGTTGACACGAAGCAGGAAAGGGAAAACGAATGTGAATCGAAAAAGGAATACCTTCAAAAAATTATGTAAAGTCACCTAATAAAGGCCCTCAAAAACCAAATTCATTTGCCTGAATAATAATCCTTACAATTTCAATAGGGCCTCACGTCTGTCAGTGCCTGTCAGTGCCTGTCAGTTCCTGTCAGTGCTCTGGCCCTAATAATAAAGACTGAACCGAGCTCCTGCAGGAGCAAGAGAGCGAGAGAGGTGCACCGTGCGTAAAGGTGCACGTTGCGCCAACCTCCGCTGCTCAAGTAACGAGCCAGTTTTTTTTTTTTTTTTTAACTCTTTATTTATAGACCATTTTCATCTTTTAGTACAGGGAGGTAAAACAAAAGACAAATACAAAACATTGAACAATTACCAAAATTCAAGGTCCAGGGGTGATCAATAAATCCAAAAGACAAAGTATCAAACCCAGTACGTGCATACAGTCTCACTCATTGGCCAAGTAGGCTTGCCATTTCTGCCATCGTTTTTCAACGAGCCAGTTTTGAGAATGTAAGAAGTAGAAAGTACAGATGTTTGTGCTCAAATGTATCGAGTTAAAAGTCGTCAGGGAAATAAATACTCAAGTAAAGTACAGATATGTGAAAAATCTACTTAAGTACAGTAACAAAGTATTTCTACTTTGTTACTTCCCACCACTGGAAAGAAGTGGGCCTTCGTACTACTCAGTACCTTCGAAGTAGCTCTCAGTCTAAAAAAGTTTGGTGACCCCTGATCTATGTAATCTAATGGTGAACCAGATGTAAACCTCCAAGTACCAACCGCCACCTTCTGAAAAAATATTGAAATTCACAAGATCAAACAAATTTTGGAACATAATTATACTGCATATGAACAATACTGAGCACATACATCAGCATCATAAGATAGTCCAGTCATAGAAAACAATCAACACACACAAATTTCAGAAATATTCAAAATATCACGAGTGTCTTTAACCACAGTCTGCCTGACTTGTGGATTTAACAAAACTTGTTGATTTACAGGAACAGAGATGGAGGTGAACTTTGTCCCATGACCAACCTGGCTGGTTGTCTCAACTCCTTCGATAGTGGTAAAAATACATTTCTATTCTTCAGCTTCACAGGTTTTATCCTAATTTACACTATTAGATTTCCGATATACTAATGTGTTTTCCTGCAGGTGGCAATGAAAGTCAAAGCCAGCAGGTCACCGTCAGCACTAATGAAAAAAACTACGATGAAAAAAGGTACAAGACAAGTTATCTGGATAGTTAAAAAAAATATATTATTGTAATTTCTTCACTTGTGTTTACAAGCATTATTCAGATTATAGACATGTTATATCAGTTGTTGACTGCTATAGAAACAAGGTGGTTTATTTTTATAACTAAAGGTTAAATATATTAGTCTTTACTTTGGTAGTTTCAGTTTCCATCCTCAGATCCGCTGGTACCAGACGTCCGACGCTGTGATTGTAACAGTGAAGTTGATGAACCCAGAGAGTCAGCGCTGTGACTTCTACCTTGACAGGGTCATCTACAGGTCTGTCAGGAGCAGACCACCAATGATCACTTACCTCCTTCACATCACATCAAACATTTACTGGAGCTTTTTATCCAGATCACTTCACACAAGTGGGAGTGGGCACATGTTTAGCATAGCATCTGTGTGAGTTAAACTCACAACAAACCTGAGCTTAAACCATGACCAAGAAAAATACTGGTGGTTCCATATTAAGGAAACATATCAAACATAGTTTGGAGTCAAAGTTAATGACACAATCTCATATATCCTATATCTTTGATTGGCTGAGCTCATCGTTGCTTGATTTTGCTTGTTCGAGAAATGTTCACCATTTTATCTTACTAATATACTGGTCTTTAACGACCTACTGCTGGAGCCTGATAATAAAGAATTACATAATCAAGTCTTGATGTAACAAAGGCGTGGACTAGTTTTTCTGCATCTTTTTGTGAAAGGACATGTCTGTTTTTTGAGATATTACGCTTGTGGAAGAAGGCGGTCCTAGAAATTTGTTTTAAGTGAGAATTAAAGGACAAGTCGGGATCGAAGATCACTCCCAAGTTCCTGACTGTTTCATGGGAAGCAAAGGCAATGTCGTCTAGAGCTGCGATATCATTAGATAATGTATCTCTAAGGTGTTTAGGGCCAAGTATTAGAACCTCTGTTTCATCTGAGTTTAATAAGAGAAAATTGCGGGTCATCCAGGTTTTTATGTCTTTGTCACGTGCTTGGAGTTTTGTTAATTGATTACACTGTTCAGGTTTTATTGACAAGAACTGGCTGTCATTCGAATAGCAGTGGAAATTTACCGAGTGTGTCCTGATCATTTTTCGTAGTGGAAGCAAATATAATGAGAATAAAATTGGGCCCAATGCAGAGCCCTGTGGAATACCGTGGTTAACTTTGGTGCGCATAGATGACTCAACATTAATTTGCACGAATCGGAGTCTATCGGAAAAATATGATTTTAAACCAGTTTAGGGCGGTTCCTTTAATGCTAATTACTGTTCTAGTCGCTGTCATAATTTGATTGTCAATAGTGTTGAATGATGTACTAAGATCTAACAGAACGAGGACAGACACTCTAATAAAGTTATTTGATGCCATTAGTGACTTTTGCAAAGGCTGTCTCCGTGCTGTGATCAAAAAATGAATCGCTAGATGAATCGCTAAAAAAACAATCGATAGGTGCATAACACTAAATTAACGTCTATTGGTGCAAAAAAGCAAAAAGAAAGAAAACTGAAGTAAATCCTTGTTTTTATGTGTAATCAGATTAACAATCTCACTCTCTGCTGCTTTGTGCTCAGTGGCAGAGTGAACAGTCAGTCCTACAGAGCTGACCTGGAGCTTCAGGGCAACATTGCTGTGGACCGCTGCTGCTGGGAAATGAAGTCCAATGAGCCAGTCCTCAAACTGTTCAAACAACAGCAGGGGCACTGGGAAAAACTGCTCAGGAACAAGGTACTGCAGTTACATTCGTTTATTCCACCTCAGAAATATACTGCTGGTAGTGAAAAGTCTGGAAAGCATCAAAGTACTGACAGTAATGCAATATACTATTGTACTCTGCCATACTGTACTATTCTAAGCTGTACTTTTTAGGGATGTTACACCTCTAAAATGACAAAATCCCAAGACTGCTGTATATTTTGTATTTTCTCTTACAGAATATTTTTGTGAGTTATGATGTGGAGCATTTTGAGAAGAATGAAGACAAAGCACCAAATGGTTAGAGCCATAGTACGTTAAACCGTTAAAAACCGTTAAAACGTTAAAAATATTTGCTACATTAAACCGATGTGTATTCTTTTTGTGTTTTGGTCTCCAGGTCTGTGGTTTGTGGCGAACACAGGAAAGGATAACTTGTATGTGAACTCAGAGAGTGGCAGTGAGAGTGACTGAAGATAAACTCTGTGCTTATCTATTACAATCTAAGGATCACAGGAATATTTTTGTCATACATTGAGTTGTGACCATTGACGACCTCAATAATAAGGATTGTACTGTCAGGGTTCTGTGAATAGAAACTTCTGCAGTGAATTATCTGAACATTTCAGATCTTTGAGATTTAAACATTTAGGTACTGCTCAAAGTCTGATTCATAAATTTATCTCAAGTAAAATGTGGCATGCAATGTGACTGTCACAGTTAAATGTTATTAAGAGTTCATCCATAACTTTAGCTAGAATCTGTTCACCTCCATGTGAAAAAGAAAAGAAAAGAAGAAAATAGGCTCTGTCCCTATTTGTTTTTCACTGTTGCCATTTTTCATTTCTAGATAGAAGCTCTGTCATGCTAAATCTCTATCTAATGAAAACTAATTAAAATAGTCCAGCTATCAATCCCTCTGTCATGAAGCTGGTTATCTTCTTTGTAGATTATTCAACTTCATTACATTTTGTAGGCTGCAGATTGTGGTCCTGTTCAATTGCATTTCATTATATGGATAAATGCCTCTACTTCCTTGTCCACCCCATCAATGTGGGTCAGACTTACAATAACAAATAATAAGTCTTGTTTGTAAACTGACATGTCATCAAAAATTCACGACTTTTTCCAATATGTTTGTTTATTTTCTATGTTTTGGGAGCTACCTTTAAGTAATTCCACTTCCAGCTATGAGTAGCTCCTCCAGTTTGTGCTTATTTTGGGGCGGTACTAAAGATCCAAATCATCAAAGTACGATTATAAGTAGGGTTGGGCGATGTGAATTTAATTGGCATATGACACATCTCAGACAGAAAACAGGAAAAACATAAAATGCTTCCATACTGCTCATGTGGTGTCAAGTGTTTGCAAGCCCCAACATTCATAATTAAGCCTAAAAGTCCACCAGAAGTGCCGTCGGACATGCTAACGTACGCACGTTAGCATGTCCGACGGTCACTAAACGCACCTCGTCTGAAGATATCAGCGGACATTTAGGCTTAAAACTTGGTGTTAATGATATCGAATTTGAATGTCGGGGCTTACGGACAGTTAGATGACACCACATGAGTCATATGGAGGCATGTGATGTTGTTTAATTACGTCTGAAGCTTTGGTCAACAGTTATGTCAGTTGTATTGGATTCTGCTCACTGTTTACCCCTGAAACTCCACAAGTGTTGTGTGGACTCAAACACTTCACCCACCCCTCCGTCGACATTGTGGTCAGTAGATAATTGATGATAATAATAATAAACTCATATAGCACTTTTGTGCTTTGACAACAAAGCAAGAGAGGTAAATAAAAACTTGTCTCACATGATGGTGAAACAGAGACGACAAAAGTTTTAATATTAGGATGAACTCTTTATTTGTGGTGAAGGGTTTTGGCAGCTGAATTGAAATAAAATAGAGAAATGTCTAGAGAAAAAATAATTTAAATTTAGTGTGGTTTGCTAGCAGTTCATTGGACTTTAAATAATAAATAGAAATTGTGTAGCCTAAATGACTGAAAACACCGCAGCAACAAAAATCACATTCATCCATCTTTAGTTTAAGCAGAGATCTAAGATAAAGTTAACTTTATCAAGCCCACAATGGAAGTTTTATGTTTTCATCTGTGTTTGTTCCATTGTTGGCAGGATTACGCACATGCACCGACATGAAAGTTTTTTTTTTTTTATACCTTTCAAATGTTTGATTTGATAGTTATTAGCGTTCATAGTTTAGTCTCTCGAAGTACAGCTTTTGAAGTGAAGGTGAACGGTGCCATTAAATGATTGTGTATTTTTGGTTGAGGATGTTCAAACCCCTAGTTTTGTATATTTTTGTTGACTATTTCTCTGTTCCATATAAAGACTGATAAAGTTTATTTAAGGGGAACTCAGTCATGTGTCTTTTCATCTTATTGTTTGCTCTAAAACTTGTCTGGCTGTTTTCCTCTCCCTCGGAAAAAATACTGCAAGAGCTACTTCTGGTTCTCTGAAGTTTGAAGTGTCACAGTAAAAACTGATTATTTGGTGTGTTTTTATTGGTTGTAATTTAGTATTTAAAGTCAATTGTATAGTCAATTGAACAACACTAGATTTATAACATTTTTTTCTGGTGGGACCAAGAATAGACTGACGACACTGGTGTACATACACACTCCTAATATTCTTTTAAATACCAATAAACGTCTGCATTGTTTTATTAAACGTATTGATATTGGCACATGGTAAATGGATTTGTATTTATATAGCGCTTTTCTAGTCTGATGACCACTCAAAGCGCTTTACAGTACAGTTTCACATTCACACAATGGGTGATATAAACATATAAAACATATCAGACCCCATAACCCTGAAATCTGTAATAAACCAGTTAGTGTATGTGCAGATAAAACCAAAGTAATCCTAAACCCACTGAGGAATTAGAATCTCGGAAAAAATGTTCTTCCAAAAACGATTTATTTAACACAATCAAATGATTCACTAAAGGCAACAAAACTTTAGTTGGATCATTCTGGGACTAACTCCCCTGCACAGGGTCTGGAAGAATCCATAAATTCCACAGACATGAATGTGACAGTGACATGTGATCATTACAAAGTTAGTGAGACGCCTTCAGTTGATGGTGAGCACATCACTCTGGATCTCATGGCTGAGCTGCGTCTGCAGGTCACTCAGTTTCTTCTTGAGGACGGCCAGTGCTGACATGACGATGGTCTCTGGCCGCAGAGAGCCGCATGACTCCACGTTGTAAAAGAATCTGTAAAGGAGAAAGCTGTGGATGAGTCTTGTTGCAGTTGAGACAATTGCATTTTGCTGCACTCCTACCAAGTTTATTATGTGCTATACCTGAAGTTGGGGTTGGACTGTGTGCTAAAAGTCAGAGGTTGACTGGGGGGGGACTTAATCTTAATCAAGTGGACTCAGCCAATCACTGATAGATGATAATCACCAAACCCCACTTCACATTTACAAGTGTAAAGAAAATTCTTTCCTCACCTTTCTGGTTTTCCATTAGGGTCAAAGGTAGCCTGAACCTCATCCTCCTCAATCTCTGAATATTCACTCTTTGGCCTAGAAATGAGAATGATGTCACATTAGTCAGGATATGTGCACAAACGTTTTGGGTTGGGAGAAGTTATTCTCTGGTGTAGAGCAGAGTAACGCACCACTCCTCAGGTCGTGGGAAGACTGTGTGCCGTAGTGCGTTGTCTGGGTCATACTCGAAGGACACCCCTGCTGTTGGGTTCCACTTGGCGTGCTCCTTACCAAAGCCTTTCTTTGCGTATGCCCTGAGTCGCAGCTCCTGACCTTTACGAAGCTTCACCAGCAAAATGTCTGTTGTGTCAGTGAATGACAACAGGAGGAAGCAGAGAGAGGACAGAGCAGATCAATGTTTAAAATGTGGCAAAGAGCTTAACTCATGATACTCCCTCAAGATGACTTTCAGCTCACCATATTGTTCGACATAGTCATTGGGATCATTGTCTCGACTCCTGGAAGTCACCTGGAAAGCCATGTTAAAGCCGTCAGCTCTTATCTTCTGCACACATGTTATAACTTATAAGAAAAGAGGACTCACCGGGATTACTCTGGGGTTGTTGGACAGAAGATCACGTGAGGTGACGTGGCGTGTCGCATCGTCTGTGCATCGAACGTCCAGTGTCAGCTCAACAGAACACTCTGGACAGAAATCATCACAGGTACAGTCCTGCATGAGGGACAGATACAGTAGGGAATTAGGTCTGCCCCTCAGTAAACACTTACCAGGAACTTTGGTATAAAAAAAGGTACCCAGCACTCTGGCAGTCAGTGGGGCAGTGTGCCTTCAGTCTGTGGCAATGTTGGAATTCTATTTCCTTTACTAAACTAAAGCAGCGGTCGGCAAGTTAAACCAGGTATGATGACTGTAAAAGTGTAGGTGTGTGGTGTTTTAGAGTCAGACTTGTGTTTCACTACCAGTAGAAAGTCCATTCTTAATGAACTTACATTTAAGGTTCACTGGGCTACCACATTAATGACAGATGCCAGTAAACTCACCCTAGAATACTGCAGCTTGTCCACAATGTCATCACTTGTGAGAGGTATGAGACCTGGCAACACAGGAAACATCAATTCAATATTCACATGAATATTGTAACACTAACAAATTATAGAATTACTGTCAAGTCACATTTGTGGCTCATCGCATTACACTGTACTTACCAACTCTGTGTGCTATGAACTCATCGTGCAGTACTGAGGAATTGGCATCGATCTGGATCCAATCTATTGCTGTAAAATAACATTAATGCAACTTGAAGTTATTCATTTAGAGTTTTTCTGACAATACTGGTTGGACAAAGTGTTGCAGACTACATTTCCCCTCCCATCACCTAAACCACTTTACAGCACTAAAGGCCAATTTATGCTTTTACGCATTTTGTAAAACGGACAGATAAGACCGCCCTATCCGTCGTGGAACTCCCTCTCCGAGCGCCTCGGAGAGCTTTTCGTACACATCTGATTTTTCTAACTCTCCGTCTTCAGTCGGAGAGTCGACGGACAGCTCTTGGGTGTGATTGGTCCGCGAACGACATAATTTCCCTACGACGTCATTTCCCTACCACGTCATTTCCGGACCTCAAACTTTTCTGTTTACTTCCCTGTAGCATCAAACCCATACACAACTACGATTCTACGATTAATGTGACGTGTGTGTGAAGCCAGCGGAGTTGTCCGGCTAACGGTGGCTCGTTAGAGCAATGACGGCATGTGTGCACGGTCACATACGGTTATAACAAGCTTTCAAAACGGCGCTAGCGGGCTAGCCACCATGCTAACTGCGGTGGTAACAGTGCAAGAACCCGCCGTCACGACTTTAATTCCACTTCTATCATGACACTGATAACTGGGCTTTTGTCAATACCAGTGTTTAATTACAAGTGGTATGTGTGGAAGAGAGCAAGATACTTTTTATTAAGACGACACTAATTTTGGCTTAAACATGGCTTTACTTACTTGTAACAAATATATATAAATTTACAGTAGGGACACGTTTCAATCGCTGCTCTACCACCACCTTGAGATGTTGTGGGATTAAGGTAGTGAAACATCAGTGAAAGGTGACTCCAGACTTGTGACCCTGCAGTCGGTACATGTGCATAAAAGTCCAGCAGTATTACATACTCCAGTATAACGCCTGAGCTTTACATACTACAGGTCAAAATGTGTCATGGGAATAAGACCTACATCAAAACGCATGAACATTTGTTCAATTTACATTTCCACCTTAATCAACTGACTGAACTATATATGGGCCAAAATGTTTTCTATAACTCATTCCCTCAGACTGAGTCATGATTAGCACCCCACACATATGTATTGTACAGCAACAGGCAAGTTTTTCTCACTCATTTATAATAGAGGCCAGGAGAAACGCTTCTCAGGAACATGGTTTGTATTTATGGTAACAGATGTGATGACCCATTTTATATGTAAAATGCCAAAGCCAAACTCTACTGCAGCATCTTTGGCTCTTATGTTGAAAAGTAAATCTAGCCAAACAAGAAGCTAGTTTACCTATAGTGGGAACCTCTGACATGAAGACACGACGGATGGAATTTGCCACCCTGAAAAGGAGAAAGTGCAGTGTGAACAGAACATGCATTGAACTGGGAACAATACAAAAAACTGGAGATTAACACAATTAACCTTTTATCCAAATCTGGTCTCCATCCAATACTAAGTATTTACATACTTGATATCAATTGTTAAAAGCTGCTTTTTGTGTTTTGGAGCCAAACTGGAGACATAAAGTGACAATTACCTGTGTTAAGTTACAACAACTGAACGCCTTCTCTGAATATTCAATGATTCAACCCCAAGCCCTCGTTAAATTTGACCTCAGCAGTTTCCCTGTCGTCTCCGGGTTTGCAGTCTCCGTGTCTCTCCATCCGCAGATTCTAGAGCTGCTCCTGAATCTGTTCCTGTCCCTTTCCCTCCCTCATATTTTTCTTCAAATCTTGAATCGATTGCCCCTTCTTTACTTTCTAGAGGTTACTGATTCAACTTTCCCCTCCCGCCACATCCCTTCATTCACTCTCGAAATGTAAAAAGGCTTCAGACTTGGGCTTCTTTATGTTTACTTTCTGAATAATAAAAGCACAAAATCTAAAGTACATATTATTGTCGTTATTTCACTTCGATTTGTCTGTGTGTGTCTATACATATTTTAAAGGCTGTTTTCTCAGATGGAGTTTACCTCTCATCCGCTGAGGCAGAAAACTCCACTTCAGTACCACTAACATACACGACTCTGTGGTTTTATTGAATATGTTTCTAAAGATTGGTTCGTTCATATTTCATTCACACCTTTAATGAAAACATTTCACGCCGTGAAACATGGAGGAAATATTCATTCATGGCTGTAACGATTTGCGTGATTGGTGGAGAGATCCAAGAAGAGAGATGCAGAGCTCAAACGATCACGTATTCCAGCCTTAAAGGATGTTCAGATGTCTGTTCTGCAGATGTTGGTAGATCATAGACCTCACACATTTCGCTGAGAGAAGTAAGAGCGAATCTATTCAACATGTGGAGCCGCAGCTGCAGTGTTTTGGTTCTGAGGACAGCAATGGCCGCTCTCTGCCGCGCACAGCTTCAGTGAATAGACCAGTAAACGGATACTTACGCTAAGTCGGTGTTTTCAATGACGAACTTGACATTTTCGTCTGAGAGGTCAGTGATTTTCACCGTCGGTTGGTTCGCATACGGCATCGTTACAGTCACACACCTGGAGAACTAAGGTTGAGACCTTTTTATAAACAGTCTGTAGTTGAGACTCCTTCACAAGATCCACTTCCTCCACAGGAAGTATTTACTGCCCGCTGATTGGCCAGGAAATGTCAAGCTGGTTAGTGATTGGTCTCTCCCTCGGGCAGGGGGTGTGGGTCTTTATTTCCTATCCGGGTCATCGGTGACTGAAAATACACTTTCAAAAATATGAAAATATCTCTTAATGGCCAGTACGAACATGAGGAATGAGCACAGGAAGCAAAAATGCTTCAGTGTACATATGTGTCGCTGACCACTTCTGTTTCATTAACACAGTACCATAAGAGCATATATTCTCCTGGTTTCACTCTTTCAAACTGTATAAAAAACAACAAGCAAAACATCTTACTGGTTTAAAAGCTAGGTGGTTAACAGCAAAGAACAGAGATGCCTGATTGTAATATCTGTCTGTCTGGTGTTTGATCCACTCCTGTTTTGTCTTGACATCAACAATAATATCTCCAGGAAATGTAATCATGGTCTCCAGCGGATGAATCTTGCTCACTTTATGCTCCCCTGATGATTTTTCTAGCACCAATGTTTTTCTGGTTCATGTTTACTATTGGATTGCACACTTGGATAACATTAATGTCTTTACATTTTGTCTGTTTTGTGGCCTTGTTGACATGCATCCTAAAAATGTTAGTGTATCTAAAATCAGTAACCATGACATTTCTGCCTGTCTCAACTCAGTGCTAATTATCATCATCATCCTAATCTTCTCAAGTACGGTGATAAAAATTGTAATAATTATTATTGCTGTTTTACATTAGCATGTTAGCATGATAATTATGAACATTTTAGCATCCTGATTTCAGAATTTAACCACACAGTACTGCTGGAATTTTCTTGTTAGATAATGCTAGGCATGGGGACATCTCCACAATATGAGAGACCTTGAAACAATACTTTCCTTTAAAATGATGTTAGTAATACAGTAGACAGAACAAGCAGGAACAAGTCCCTTACATGTATCGATCAGTCAAGGGAAGCATAAAGTGAACAAGAACACATGGGAAGCAAACACAATACAAATTACAATTTCAATAGGGCCTCACCTGTCAGGTCAGTGCTCGGGACCTAATAATAATAATAACTGGAAAGTACCAACTATAAAATACAATTTCTAAAATTTATAGGGCTGCAAAGCCAGCACTGGGCGGGCCCGAGCACTCTGATCATGACTCTGATCATGAGACAGAAGTTTGGTGATGATAGGACAATGCACGGTGGAGTTATGACAACATCGTCTCCTTTGGCGAAGGATGAACCTTCGCCGTTGACACGGTTTGAGGAAATGTCCCAGTTCTGAGAGAGAAAGAGCCGTGACCTTTGCAAGACATAAAGTTTCCTTTGATCTAGGAAGACTGACACTGCAGGAGTGGAGTACAGCATCAAAGGATTCATGGTCCATGTATGTTCGCGTTACAGAACATCGTGTTTTATTGGCATGTAATCAAACTTTGGCGCCACGCCACGGTCACACCGTGTGACGAAAAATCGATCTGTGAATAACTTTTAATCTCCGTCTTGTTGCGATGACACTCATCTCAATTTGAAGTCGGTCTGATGAAAGCCCTGGGACAAGTACATCAAACTAAAAATGTGAAATAGCAGGCTTCCTGTGGCGTTTTTCCAATTGCACCTAAGACTTTTTTGTTTGACTGGTCATGATTCACCTGTATATAGATTTTTGTGAAGATCGGTCAATGTTAACAAGAACACGTTTCGGGGGTCTCAGGGGGCACCATTTCGTTGAGCCATTTTGCGACGCCCATTGAAAATTCCTCCAGAATTTTGGTAAGAATTTGAGCATGTTAAAGCCCTCAAAAAGCCAATTCACTTGCCTGAATAATAATAATAATCCTTACAATTTCAATAGGGCCTCACATGTCAGTGCCTGTCAGTGCTCGGGCCTAATAATAATTATAATAATTAAAGGAGTAGGCAGTGGAGAAAAAAAGACGATTACATTGTGTTAAGAATTACATACTCTTCTTTTAGTCTTAATTCATTAGGCAGACTTTCGTCACGGGAAAAAGGCATTTTCGCCTAAAGCACCAATTTTAAACATAAAAATAAAAACTACAAATAAAAAGAAATAATAACATTTCTAGGGCTGCAAAGCAGCACTGGGTGGGCCCAAGCACATGCATTTTGAAGAGTTGCATGCTTTTTGCCTGAAAAAAATAAATAATGACTGAGGAAATATTGACACATAGAGCTGTTCTGGCTTGGACTCTGATCGTGAGACAGAAGTTTGGTGGTGAAAGGACAATGCACAGTGGAGTTATGACAACATCGTCTCCTTTGGCAAAGGATAAACCTTCACCGTACCTCAATGTTTGCACGGTTTGAGGAAATGTCCCAATTCTGAGAGGGAGAGAGATGTGACCTTTGCAAGACATAAATATTCTTTGATCTTTGACCACTGTCACTGCAGGAGTGGAGTTTGTTTGTTTACGGCTCAGCATCAAAGGATTCATGGTAAATGGTAAATGGATTTGTATTTATATAGCGCTTTTCTAGTCTGATGAAGACCACTCAAAGCGCTTTACAGTACAGTTTCACATTCACCCATTCATACACGCATTCATACAGTGCATCTATTTGCAGCACTTAGTTATTCTATGGGGGGCCATTCAGGGTTCAGCATCTTGCCCAAGGACACTTCGGCATGCAGATGGTTCAGACTGGGGATCGAACCGCTGACCTTCAGGTTGGAGGACGACCACTCTACCCCTCAGCCACAGCCGCCCCATACATGGTCCATGTATGTCCGCGTTACAGAACATCGTGTTTTACGATGTGTTTTGACACTCATCTCAATTTGTGGTTGATTCGATGAAAGCCCTGGTACAAGTACATCAAAGTAAAAATGTGGAATATGGCCAAAATGGCCACTAAATGCAAATAGCAGGCTTCCTGTTGTGTTTTTCCAATTGCACCTAAAGACTTTTTTGTTTGTCTGGTGATGATACACCTGTATATCGATTTTTGTGAAGACCGGTCAATGTGAACACGTTCCAGGGGTCTCGGGGGACACTGTTGAGCCATTTTGTGATGCCCATTGAAAATTCCTTCAGAATACGTAAATTTTCCCCACTTTCTAACTTTCTGCAAATTTTGGTAAGAATTTGAGCATGGTAAAGCCCTCAAAAAGCGAATTAATTTGCCTGAATAATAATAATAATAATTAAAGCCTTCAAAAAGCCAATTCATTTGCCTGAATAATAATAATAATAATAATCCTTACAATTTCAATAGGGCCTCACCTGTCAGGTCAGTGCTTGGGCCCTAATAAAAGCACGCAATCCTCATTTTGAAAATCTAAAGCTTTGTTTGTCTAGATAAGATTTTCCCGTGTCCAATTTAAAGTCAAATTATTCTGATTATGTATTCATTGATTTATGTTTAAATAATCCTAGTGAAATGTTTACAATAGTGACTTTAAACAGCAAAACATTACTCCGGGATTTGTTTGCTCAAATTCAACCCTCAGTGATTTTATTTTAATCAAATAATTAATTAAAAGACACACAAATGTTAAATATACAATAATAAACTACTTTATTGAAGTCTCAATTGATCCAACAGCAACGTGACAGATCCGTGTCTTTTTATACAAACAGAAAAAAAGATCTGAGCAGTATAACAACATGTTGGGCAGTGATAGAAACCCGGACCAATCCACTGGTCCTGCAGGTGAACAGAGGGAGCAATGTAGTATGGCCTGTGTCAAATGAGAACTTCGTCTTACTCAGGAGTCCTAATCCAAAACCCTCACAGTCGTTTCATACAGGCAATCAGAAATAAAGGCAAAAAGAGGATGAATTGATCTGCATCTTATGACACCGTGGACGCTCTGTCAGGATCAGTGGTAAATGTTTTCACATCACCGCCTCTGGTTCATTCCTGTCAGGTTCTTCAACTGTAAAACACAAGAAACGAGCAACATCTTTTTTTTAACATTTTTTATATTTTTAAACAGCTCGAAACTTTGTGAAATGCAGAGTCACTGGTTGTATAAACCAGTATAAATCTTCATGCATGATTCAGATACTAGTATCATGAGGAAATGTTTTAAATTCAGAGCACAGATTCTTGATCACTGCGGCAATACTCACGGTTACAGCAGCTCCCATTAGCCCCTGCACAACTGCTTCCCCAGTCGACTGTACCTAGAGAACAAAGTAGAACACACAAAGACAGTTCAGCAGTCCTTCTATGCTCCACTCCTTTCATCCTGAACGTGTGTGTCAAAGCATCTTTATTTGTATCCATATTCAGGACAACAGAGTTTGTTCATGAGGAGAATGACATTTCATCTTAAGACACTCTGAGTCTGAGGTCAGTTTTGTAATTAGTCCACTGAAGGGTTTAGTTGGAGCTGGTGTTTCTACTTATCAAGGGTGCACTCTACCTGTTTGGCAGTGCTGGCCATGTTGACTACATCCTGAATGCGGTTGTCAAGGAAGTTCCAGGTTTCCTGGAAGTCTTGAGAGGAATCCTGGACCATCACTAGCTCTGTGGTGTTGTAGATGCCTGTCAGTGCTGCCCGTTTGGTGTACCAGTTCATCTACATGAGACGTGTGGAACACAAAGTACACAACGTACGCATAAAAAAAAAGGCCTTCACAATGCTCCAACAATAAAACCGCTGTCAAACAACAAAGTAAAACTTGTACATTGGCACTCTACAACATTTTACGTTACGAATTCTAACTACAGATCTGACTACACTCGCAGAAGAAAGTCATATATCGTTTTGTAATTCATGCAACTAAGTGCATTACCTTCCAGATGTACAACCTACAGTAAGTAATGTTCTCTATTGACTTTAAATTTTCTCTCATATGATTTGTGATTCTGCACCATTTATTTTTATACTATTAGGAACTGTGTCTCAAGTTGACTATATATACAGATTAGTTATGCATGGATTGCAGGTATACCCGCGGACGTGGGGTCGATGGGGTGGGTAGGTCGTAAAAAAGTAACATTTCTGATTAATAGCGGATGGGTTCAGGTGGGTGAAATAGGCATCATACATAAATAATATGTAAAATATGAATTACACTCTCTAAAATGTAAACGACAAACAAAGAGAATTGTGTGCATTCCTGTGCATCAATTGAGGTCAGACACAATCTAACTAAGAGTCAATGAAAACATAGGGCCCCGTTTTTTGCACCAAGGCGCAAAATGCAGTTAAATCTCCAGTGTGCAGGGAGCGTGTCTGTGCGCATTCGGTCCCTGGTGACAGGACGCACCTGGCGTATCTGAAAACAGGGAGCGAGTGATTGAGATGTACTGGGTTGTTAGCAGGGGGATAACTCAGATTTCACATATCTGCTGGGGAAGCTTGTGTTTGAGAGTAAAACTCTGGTTTCACCTCCACAGGCGAATATGGACCCACATGGAAGAAATAAATAAAAAGGAAGAAAGAGATCGTGGTTTTACATCATTGTTTCCAATAGTTTCTGTTTCGTGTGTTCGCAAACTCTGGAGTAGTGTAGACGGCAGGTGTGAACATAAAAAAGTGACGTGTGTTAAAACTAAAATACAAATTCCATTAAATGTTATTTGAATAGTGCCAAATCATAATATACATTATCTCAAGGCACATTAGTGTGGACATAGCCAAAGAGAGCTAGTGAGGGGAGTGGGAGTAACCTGGAGAGTGGCAGGCCGGATATTGTGGGGATGGTGATGAAAAGGGGACAGGAAGGTATGAGCGGAAGAAGGAGGGGATCGAGGGTGATAGGATCCACTCACGTCTGTGGATCGGTCTCCAGCATAGTACCAGATGTCATCTACCAGGGTGGAGAGGTGCTTCAGACTGTCTGGGATGTTGTGAGGAAGGAGCAGGATACTCATCGCCTGAGGACGCACACACAAGGATGAGGATCAAATGTAGTTTCTGCTTTAGTCCTAAAAGCATCTCATCATTATGCACACATTACCTGTGGCCATGTTTCAATGTAAGGGATGTGCATCCTTAGTCTGGTCTCCACAGCATCTCTTAGAAAGTCAGCAGTCTTCTTTGCTCTGAAACACAGATGAAATCTGCAATTTTCTATTTGGAAATCAACTGTACTAGTTACAAAAAAACAATGTAAATGAGCACTTCAGGGAGATGTGTTGCAGGAAAAGCGAAGAATGCTTTGCATGAAAATCAAGAAAACTGAATGATAGTCATAAAATCTGTCATCTATTCCATTATTCTGCACTTTGATTATTCTTGCTCAACAAGTCTGTCAAAATTCCCCATCCAATTGAATGTCAGGTGTAGTGTTGACAAATTAAATTGTCCCACCCTTGTGTGATGGCTGACTGTGTAAATAATGCCATACAGAGTGAGAGTGCATGAACCAAGGGTAAAGTAAACGCCTGTACAAGACTCTTATGCTGCTTCCAGACATGCACTGAACTCCTGAGGTGTGTATAAAGTCTGCAGAAACTCTGGAAGAGCTGATCTGAGACCACAGCAGGAGATCCTCCGCAGGACTCACCACAAGCAACTGGGAGGTTTTGATCATGGTTCTAACACGCGTCAGATGCAAAACTGAAAAGAAAAACCAAAGTGTGTGTGGTATACTTACTCGGCATGGCCAAGCTGGACCTGCTTGTGTTGCTCAGCCAGGATCTCTGTCAGCTGAGAGTTGCATTGGGCGATGAAATGTAGAACCAAGTCTCCAGATCCGTTGTGGAACATTCCAGTGGAGGCTGAGGACAGGCCAAGTGTCTGGTGACGACGTACATCAACAAACACAAACACACACACACACACACAAAGCGAAATCTCCATTAACTGCCTTGCTGATCCCTGGTTGGACTGGGGAAGATGTGGTTAATGGTTATGTTTAAACCATTGACATCACTCTACACGATAAGGCTCCATTATGTTTATACGTTTTCTTCATAAAGTCATTCTTGGATGCTACATTCACGTCCAATCAGATAATGTGAAACAACAGCACATCTTTCATCCAGTGTGCAGCACTGCTGGACTGAAGGGTGCACCAGCTCACCTCCGCACCAGATGCAATGGCTTCCATTGACCAGCCGTGCAGCGGGACGAACTCCAGAGCAGCCGTCAGGATTCGAGCTTGAAGCTGATCTTCTGTTTCGTACTCTTCACCCTGCTCTCCGCTCTGGTCCTGGTAACTTAACACACACACACACACACACACATTTGTTATCAGAAAGCAAGAAAACTGAAATACACTGAAATTCAGACACTTGTAGGTAATGTCAGTAGACCGCACACAACAAATATCCTGCCAGCTGAAGGCGTGTTCCTGCTGACCTGGTGTTTGACCTGGAAGCCTCCTCTGCTTCTGGCTCAGCTGCAGAACCTTCCTGTGAGGCTGCTGTTGGGTCCTGTTCAGATGAGTGAGCCTGGTAGTGCTCATGGTAGGTTGTGGATGAGGGGGCTGGAGGTCTGTCAGATTTGGATTCATCCTGAAGCCTCAGCAATGAGCTCTGGAAGCCTCGTCTCAGGCTGCTGCACTGGAGGTGTGTTGCTGGAGGTATAGCCACCGCTGGAGAGGGAGGAATATTTTGTTTAGCTTCTCAGAATTTGAATCAGAGAGAACCAAACTCCATTGTGAAATTTGGTATTCAGAACTCAAAACAACCTGTATGTAGAGTGTAGACCAAATAATACAAGATTTTCCCAAGTACAGTGACCAGATAGAAATAGATTTGTCTCCTCGAATCTCAATTGAACTACCATAACCTTGTTTTTCCACTCAGAGCTGAAGATACCACTCAGACCTTTTCTACTGATAGTTTAGACATATCTTCTTTGATCCATTTCTGAGGTTTGAAAAAAGCCTTGTCCTTGCTGCTCTTTGCAGATCTCTCCACAGGAGTTTGGTTGGATTTGGATTGAGTTAGTGACTGATTCAAGTTTAAACTGCTGATGCAACAGTAAATGTGAATCAGGTTCTTTTACCAGCACTTACTGTGCAGCCATGTGACTCAAGTGTCTTAATTACTTTGTGTGGAGTGTGTACAGCAACATAAAGGTCCTTTGCAACAACCTTTATTGTGCATCGCTTCACAATTGTTGAATGATTCTTGTATTCCAGGTGCCCCAACAGCCCCACGCAACAATCTCCACAATCAGTTATCTACTCCAGCTTCAGGCATTCATAACAAAACTTCTACCATATATAAGGCTAATGTGTGTAATTACTGATACTGTGTGCAGATTTAGTATTGGGACCGTTTGACAATCGTATCAATTTAGCAGACTTCAGAATGTTCACAGTACAAACTAGATAGGAGTCTGTCACCTGCCTGAAAACAAGGGATTTATTTAAACGTGTAAAGTGGCCACTGATAATAGTGGTGTACATTTGCTTTATATGCGCCATGAGACTAGATTCAGATTTCTACCAATTGATATGTTTCACCGCAAATCAAAATAAGGTGTAGCTGTGCTCCGGATCAACACTTTGACAGCTTGCATAACCACAGAGAAAACGCCCCCCAGCTGCAGGAACGTGTTTACCATGTAACGCATGTCTTAAGATTGAGGTCAACAACCCCGCTGAAGCAACAACACCGATAGATGATAACACCCCTCCACCTGACATGCAGTGTTATTAAAGCCACAGGCTATATCATGTTGTCCTTCATGATCACCTTCTGGGACAAGTGACATTGGCAGGGACAGCTAACTCGTTAGGGACAGCGAGCTCGTTTCAACAGCATGCAAGCAGAGAGACAGAGCACCGACAGGAGTCAACATAAGGCTACGGAGAGCCAGCGGCCCGGCCTTACCGCCTCCCAGCCCCCGCAGTGCTCTTCCAACCCGCACAGCTCTCAGCAGCGCCGCCATGTCGAGCTGCACTACCGCCGCTTCAGCTGCGTCACTTCTGTGCGACTCACTGACAAACGCACTTTGCGCACAGCGATCAAGCTGATAAGACTGAGACCGGAAATACTGAGGTCAAACCAGCCCCCACTCATTTCGCGGTGCCCACTTTCTCCAAGCATTACGTTACAGGCGTGTAAGGGCATTGTGGTACGAGCACGTTAGAGTGATTTCAAAATAAAAGTCGACATTGATGTCATTATGAAAGATGTCAGGAAATGACAGGAAGATGTCATTATGATGCCAGAAGTTCTGTTCTGTTCAACCTCAATACCTCTGTACAGGAAAATCATTTTGAACGAGAAAAATACAAAAAAAATTATTATGTAGCAATAATAACATAATATAATTGCAGGCATTAATAACAATATCGAAAATTCGATGATGTATCTTAGGCTCATGTTGTTTTTAGTTGTCTTTCATAAAGAACCAATACGTGTTCTCACCCTTGCACTTTCTTCGCCATTTTGTAAAGTATGTTGTCATTGATCAACACACACGCACCTTTCAATTGGTAACGTGCACACTGCTACGCCCCAGGATTCTGAGCACGTGAGTAAAGCCTGCCCTGTTATATTCTTAGCACAAGACTATAAGGGCCTGACATTTTAAAAGAGAGACTGCGAGGTGGTGAAGTGAAGTTAGTCTGTGGAGCAGGTAGTTTCTCAATGACTCAGTTTGTTGCTTAAATTTCAGTGGTACTTGTACGTGGTTATGAGAAATTATGACATATTAAATTATATTTTCCCTGAAATAGTTTCACAGGCAGTCCCAACCTTTTGTCATTAATGTTATTTATCGTTTGTAATTATGTCATTTTCAAGTAATTTTTTGATTTCAGTATTTAATTAATTCAATTAATATATATTAATGAGGACCGAGTCAATTCATGTGACGACCCATTAAGCCAACAGGAGGTTCGCCTTTATTTTGAAACGTAATGCTTAAAAGAAATGCGCACCATCAAATGAGCGCATTTCGGATATGACGAGGTTGTATCCTTCAAACTAAAACGCTTCATATATTATTCGAGGTTGAATATATAAGAAAACAGTAGATATTCGGGCTACTTTATTTTTTCATGTCAAAACTCATTCACATTTTTCATATACATCTTATGGCGTGCTCATTGGGTGTTTGACTCACCAAAAAACATAAACAAATATTTTATTTAAAAAATTCAAACCGGAAAAGCTGTTTAGATAAGAACACTTGACAATTGACTGCCACCGTTGCAGCAGGTAGGTTAGTGACCGTGTAATGGTGAAAATGTGTTTTATTGAGCGTATAAAACGGGTTCATTCCACTGGCTGTGGCGTACGGAAGTCTCGCTGTCCACAGTGGTGTCGTTAACTTGATTAGCACCGGTCTCCTGCGTCATGCTGTTTGTTTCATGTAACACAGCTAACCTTCCTTTATCACCAGTGTCACCACTAAACTAGTTGTGTTAACTACCAGTGTAGCAGTTAACCCAGCTAGGTGAACTCACATCTGACGTAACGGGACGTACAAACTGTTTGAACCTTTGAGACCTGTCCAATATTTCACATTACACCAACCCTGTATTCGTTATCGTGGGCCAGCTGCTAGCGGTGCAGTATTTAGGCTAAATAGTTCACGTTGTTAAGGTCTTATCTATCAGACTGTTCTCTGGATACTTCCTGGTCCAAACACCGTGGTGTACATGATCCATGTGTTTAGGTTGGAAGGTTTCTCGTGGCCTCATTGGGTCACATCGGGGACAGACACGTGACCTCAGTTATACACGATCAGACAGAGAAGCAGGAGTCTGGTTCTCATTTACTGTATGTTCACTGATAATAAACGAGTGTGAGTTTCCCTTTGTGAACTACGAGACTATGAATCAGTCCTCACTCAGACGTTCATCACTAAAGTGGTTCTGACCTGAAGTGATCCCTGCTGCTGCAAGTTGTCAAACGCCAAGATGAAACCAGCAATTCTACCATTTACTCTCCCACTACAGTTTTAGAACCGTTATATAGATAATGTCTGGTTGTATGTTCTTTGTTAGAATGTGATGATGGAGACTACAGAGGAACTGAGAGAAGCTTGACTTTCTTTCAGGACATCATGGCAGATCTTGGCGTCAGAGCAGGAGACACTGTGCTGTTTGTTTGGGCCCAGCCCTCAGCACCTGCAGCCCTGAAACAATATGCAGAGGAGCTGGGTGCTGCTGTTGGTGCACATGGAAGAGTGTCAGTGGAGAACATGGAAAGACTGTTGCTATGTGAGTGACAATCAATTACACTGTGCCTTTATTAAGAAACACACACACTTTATTAATCTGATTCTTAAAATACTACTGCTACTGAGTGTTTTATCTCAACAAATGTTGATGTTAGGACTCATATTGTACTTAAAGCTGTGGTGTATATATGTACCCCTATTATACACACTTAGACAGGATGCCATGAGTCCATGTGAGGAGTAAACATGTCTCTGGTCCCCTCCCCTCAGCCTCCCATTCTGCGTCCACCTTCGACTGGGTGCTCTCCAGCCTGTTGGCCGACAGCTCCTCCGTCCACAGCTTAGAGACTCTGGCTGAGATGGCCCGATTGCTCAAACCTGGTGGGAAGATAGTTCTGGATGAAGCAATTACTGGTGAGAAAAAAAGTTTTGTTCTGTATTTTGTACTCAGTAAGTGCAAATATCATTTTGAATTGCAGGGTAGTTAAAAGACAAGACAACGACTGTGTCAGAGTCCGAGGGATTCTTCAGCCTAAAGTCAAAGTCGATTTAAAAGTTTTGTTGTCATTGTGTGTGAGTGTGCTGGACTCATTTCTCTCTCTGCTGAAGGAGCTGAGACACAGAGTGTGAGGACTGCTGACAAGCTGACATCAGCTCTGAAGTTGTCGGGCTTCATGTCTGTGACAGAGGTGAGTAAGAGAGGATCCAGCACAGAGCTGCAGGATGAAATCTGATCACACACACTGTTGTACATTGTTTGCACGAGAAAGAATTGTTGCACTAACAAAACCACAATGTGCAGTCTAGGAAAGAATCCCAGGAATATATAGCTGGGGTTGACCCAATCAAATAATAATTATCATATTGTTATCTCCTTTTTGACCTGGTGACCCTCTTGACTTCTCTTCTTCTAGGTCAGTAAAGCAGAATTGAGTCAAGAGGCTTTGAGCTCGCTCAGGACGGTCACCAGTTACCAAGGAAACACGCTGTCTAGACTCCGCATATCTGCCTCCAAACCCAGCTATGAGGTTGGATCATCCAGCCAGATTAAACTGTCATTCGGGAAAAAAACACCCAAGCCAGGTGGGTTTCTTATCCTTTTTTCATTTCCTTCTGAGTGTATATTCAAACTCACAGAGGTCACTGCAGGCAGTGGAAAAATCGTTCATCTGTCTGTCACATGTGTTGCCTCTGAAACCACTGGTTGGAATTTGGAAAAGTAATTTTTCTCATGTTGGTTTAAAGTGCTTTAACTCAGCAAAGGTAAAGAAAACCATGGAAACCAGTCATATGTCACACACTGCTTCATGTAAGTTGAATGTAATGACACTGGTGCTTGAATGGCTTTCCCATTGGTTGTAGTAGAGAATTGGAAATATCAGTGAATTACAATTAGATGTCATCAATAACTAAATGTTTCTCAGTAGTTAGTAGTTCAGGCTTTGTACACATATATTTAATGTCCTTTTTTCAAGTAGTAAACGTATTAAGGTTTATTGATTTGAAGGGTTTTAAAATATAGAGCAAGGGACTCAACTAATGTTAAGCTTCTTCATTTTCTTTTTTTTGTTTTCAGTCACTAGACCATTATGTGTCAGCTATGTTTCTTATGATATAATATTTCTCCTCAGATACTCGACCATTAATGAAAATAATCCATCAATTCATTGACCTTCAGTTATGCTAGAAGGTGTTTATTCTAATCAGTGCTGCAAATAGCCTTATCTTTCTGATGTTCTCCATTACACGTGACATCTATTGCACTTCTGTCCGTCCTGGGAGAGGGATCCCTCACATTTGTCTCTCTGAGGTTTCCACCTTCTTTCTTTTTTTTTGCTGATGTCTGCGGTTGCAGCAGAGAAACCTGCTCTGGATCCCAACACTGTCAAGATGTGGACACTGTCAGCCAATGACATGAATGACGATGATGTGGTGAGTTATTGTTGATTTGTGGAATTTGTACATTTTGGCTATGTGGGGTTTACATTGACATACAGACATGTCAGATATCATGTTAGGGCTCTCGTCTTCCTGTGTTCATTGATTGTCTCTTCTGTTGTCTTTCTGTAGGACATGTTAGACTCTGATGCTCTGCTGGACGAAGATGACTTGAAGAAACCGGATCCAGCTTCCCTTCGGGCCCCCAGCTGTGGAGAAGGAGCTGAAAAGAAGAAGAAAGCCTGCAAAAACTGGTGAGGTCAAAACTGGTGTTTTAAACCTTAGACAAAAGCTTGTAACTGCAGCAGAAGCAGCTTGGCTTATTGTTCATTCACCTTTGCTTTCAAAAGGACCGACCTGACACCTTCTGTGATTTATGTTCATGTGTAGCACGTGTGGTCTTGCTGAAGAGTTGGATCAGGAGAGTAAAGGACAACAAAAGACAGACCTCCCAAAGTCTGCCTGTGGAAGTGTGAGTACATCTATTATGCCTCTGATCCAGCCAAATGTTTTCAGATTGTCTCTCTTTCCTCTTCTCCTGATGAGATATCTCAGTTACTCAGAGAGGCAATGTTGTCAAAACTCTTAGAACGTTCACTTGGACAGGTCAACTGTTAAGATTCGGTGGTCAAAGGTCACTGCGACCTCACAAGACACATTTTGACCATAACTCAATCATACACAAAGTAGGATGAAATACACTCGCTCCAATTATGAGCCTGGACCCAAACTTCTCTGGTTGGAGGCCTTCACCTACGGCCACTGTGATGTTAACCATACTTACTTGTTAACACTGTGAAGAGATAAGGATTTGAATGGTGTCCATCATGTGTTTGTGGCAGTGTTACCTTGGTGATGCGTTCCGATGTGCCAGCTGTCCGTACATGGGGATGCCAGCGTTCAAGCCCGGACAGAAGATCGTATTGGACAACACTTCGCTGACGGACGCTTGATACCGCAGAGTTCACACCTTTATCCCATATGCTTCATACCATCACATTCCCTATCGTTCCCTCCATCCTGAGATGGCCCTGAAGAAAACACTGGCTCTGCAACAGGGACTTGTGTAAAAACGTCCTCTTCTTTGGACATCACTTCTGATCCTTGTCTGTCTTGAGCTCAGTGGGCAGGCTTCTGTTTGATGTGATAAGTTTCAAATTACAATCCATATCCATCCAGTGTTGATCGCCATACTGTTTGTTATATCACAACAGTGGCAACAGGAAGTAGCTTCTCAAAGAATGTCTTAGTTTGAGTTGGCTTTGCAGCTTTGACAGTGTGAAAACTGAAATCACCTGGAACGTTTAAATGCACTGAATAGTTCTGTTCATTTGCATCTGATGATTGATGTAGTAATAGTATACACAACTATAGAGAATATAAAACTTGTTCACCAAAACAATTGATGCATAGAGATACAGATGTACTTCAAGCTTATTTGTGTATATAAAGGCAAACAGTTTGGCAATAAGATATGCTGTTTTATTTCATATAAACACCACATACTAAAGGCAGCCTTGTTTTTATAACATCCCGAACCAGGCACATTACACGAGCAGAGGAACAGCTTCTCTTGCTGTGGGAGTTTGCTCACTGACATGTTACAACTACCGCAGCAGCAGTGATTTGTCCTCTGTCATGAAGGTTAAAATCAGCTGTATCCTTAAGAAGGATGCATTAAGCAGTGTTGTGCTTTTTTTTTACCCTCCACTCTTATGTAAATTATACAAATATCTAGTTCTACAGCACCATCAAATGCAGCCTCCTGAATGACAGGTTGAAAAACATTTGAACCTTCATGATTGGTTTGATTTACTGTAGAACTGTGGACTGTACTAGTTTTAACATGAAGTAAATTACATACTGAGTGTATATCAGCACATTAGTTCATCACTGTTGGGACAAAAGTGACATGTGAATGAACTGTGAACAGTATCATTAGCCAAATCCAGTTAAAGGGACTCTTACCTTTGTTGCATTTGAGAATTACAGCACATTCAAATCATCCCGCCTTCCTCCAATGCCCCACCCCCTCGTTCCCATCCGCGGTGTTTTTTTGAAGAAACTTTATTTACAAGCAGACTTACAAACAACTGCCTCCGCGCACGCACGTGAGTTTTTGTTTACCAAAGCAATGGATTCGGTAAGTTATATACATTTACATTCACATGCCTTGATGACGCGGGCCCGAATGCGCCACAAGAAGCAGACGGAAAACCTGCATGTCCATGCAGCAAACAGACAGACTGTCGGCCAATAAGGTCCTTCGGTCCGAAGAATTTTATTGGTTGAAGTTTTCACTTAATATTATGAGAGTGAAATAATTGTTTGTTTTTACTCCTGGTGGGTCTGTCTTGCATTTTAGAGTGTCATTACCTTATTAATACCAATTTAACCTTATCCAAAAAAAGTGTAAAAATGCAACAAAGGTAAGAGTCCCTTTAAGATACCAAAAATAGACAAGTATAAAACTTTATTCAGCATTTGGGTTTGAGTCAGTAATCACAAACTGTCCAACTCTGTTCCAAGTTCTCACAATTTCTTTTGCTGTAATGACCCTAATATGGTGCTTCAACAAAGCCACTGACTGAATATCCATTAGCCTTTAATGATGGATGCGGATGTATTTTAGAGTTGGTAAATACTTCTTTAATCTCTTAAAGAAAAGCCCTTTACATGGGTTACTATATATATGAATTATATTTATATATATATGTATATATGGTGGAGAGCCTCCATCTTCCACAGTCTAACAACACAGAGTTCTGGTCAGGATTAGATATAATTGTTGCATTACATTTTTTGCACTATTGAATCAAAATGCAGAGAGTGACAAGGTGAAAAGCAGAGTGTAAACAGTTTGTTCTTCAGTAGATTGTCCCACATCACAGAGCCTTGCTGCTGAAGTCCATCTTAATGTCTCCTAAACTGGGTTCAAAGGTGAAGCTGTAAGACACCGCAACTCTGGCGTCATCTGAGCTTTCCCATGGTTGTCTGAAGAAATACACTCCCTGCTTCCTGTGTCGAGCCCACTCACAGTCACCCTGCAGGAGAAGGCAGGACAATCAAATCATTAGATCTGTCAGGACATC